>NC_068914.1:72109368-72734368 GCF_023091745.1 Budorcas taxicolor | reverse complement strand
AGGGAAGTGGGGATGAGGACTGCGGGGGAGGCTGGGGGGGAGGGAGGCATCTGCATGGGTCTTTTACTGAGTTATCCAATCATGGTGGAGGGAAGATGTGAGACTTGCATCCACTTCAGGGGCTTTACTAAAGGGAACAGCCTGAGCTGAACCTGTTATTTAACCTGAGTGTAGTATTTAACGACGTCTAGAAGCACGGTTGTGGGTGGTGGTTCGGTCAGCATATCTTAGGTATATAATAACTTTGAAGCCATAACTTAACTGGAGTGGTTTGGTTTTCTTTCTTTCTTTCTTTCTTTTTTTTAATTTTATTGGGAGGGTCTGGATTTTAACTTTTTTTAAATACTGTTAAGTTTTTATAAAAGGAAAACCATCTCTATGTGATAATTACCTCTCAATCCATTTGTTTTTAAGGAAATCCCTATAAAAACAACCACACACACACAAAATGCTTCAATCAGACGCACGCAGCTCAATCACACTGGAAATATCTGTCCTTGTACCTGAGCCTGCTCCCCGCCCCCTCCGACTCAGCTGCGAGAGCTCCTCTGCCCTGGGGGTTGGTCTCGCTGGCGCCCTGCCTCCCTGCCCAGTCCCACCCAAAGCGGGTTTTGCACTGGGACTCTAGCTTTTTGTGCGTCGCCCACAGGTTGCACCTTCTCATCCAGGCACTCACTCAGCAGACACTCGCTGAGTGCCAGCTGGGTGCCAGGCCCCATGCTGGGTGCTGGGAAGTGCAGCTGTGAACAAGATAGGCTTGGGTCCTGCTCTTGGAGCACTGACGGTGGGACTCGCGAGACCAGAAGTTTTCATAGTTGGTTCTGAGCCTTTTGAGCCTGGAGCGACTGCTCTTATACAAGACCACTAAGGAGGCGAGGATACCCCCCCTGTCCTCCACCAAAGAGGCCGGTGGTGGGCAGTGAAACCCCCCTTCACTGCGTTCATCCAGAGCCCCCTTCCTGCCCCCCAGGGGAGGCACAGTGTGTGTGCAGCCTCAGCGCATCCCTGCCTCTAGCCCAGCGATTCTCTGCCAAAGCTTGTGGAGGAGGGGGGGAGCCCTCTCCCCACTCCCATCCGTCTCCCCAGTGCCCTGGCCTTCCTATTTATTTTCCCGGTGTAGTGCTTTCCTTGTGTTAAAGGAGATCTTCCCCTCACCCTTTGGGCCAATTTACTGGCTACTGACTAATTTCCCTTAAATACCAATTGTGTCATTAGGGGGGTCTTCTTTCCCTACCCCTGCTGACGCACTTCCCCCTTGTTGTCTGCCCTCTGGCAGAGCTTGGCGGGTTATGGGAGCTGATGGAACTCAGACTCCTCACTCCCTGCCTCAACCAGCCTCTGGGATCTGCCGACACTCCTCGACCCAGGGACTCCCAAGCCACTAGCCCACTCCCCAGGTGGCCCAGCTGCCCTCACAACACACTCCTCCTCCACCTCTGGGGGAGACTGAGCAGTTTTGGGGGGACGCTCCCAGCCCCACTGCCGCCACTCTTAACCCAAGAGTTAGGAGTTAGAGAGTTGGGGAGAAACTAAAGCTGTGGTTTTGGCTCCCTGAGGCTAACCCTGATCCATAGGGCTACCTGCACCTCTGGATTTTGGATTCACAGACCAAGTCCAAGCCCGTTCTTACGTTGCCATCAAGGCCCCCGAACGGCATTCTCGGTACTTCTGTTTGTTTTTGTACATTTTATTAGAATGGACTGTAAAATAGCCACTTAGACACTTTACCTCTTCAGTATGCAAATGTAAATAAGTTGTAATATAGGAAATCTTTTGTTTTAATATAAGAATGAGCCTGTCCAATTTCTGCTGTACATTATTAAAGTTTTATTCACAGAGCCTCTCTGGTGCCATCTGTTTTACATCTGTAGGCCGACTGGCTGCCCAGCCTTTGTCAGGGGAGTTGGGCAGCTGTTTCAGGCGTCCCCTCCCACTTGCCAGGGTATGATGCTCATTAACATCTGCTGCAGCAGTGCATATCAGAAGAGGGCCTGATTGGATCATCAGGGGGTCTTCCTGAGGCTGTTCCTCTGCATTTCATAGAGGGAGGGCCTGGCCTGGAGAGGGAGTGGAGGACAAACTCGACACCTTCTCTTGGGCTTTGTCTGTATTTGTCTTTTAGCAGTTTTCTCTTTATATAAAAGAGGGTCTTGATCCTGGTAAGTCACAAGCCACCTAGTCTCAACAGCAGCCTCAGCCCTCTTCAGTTTTCGCTTCCCCACTTGACTCATTGGAAAAGACTCATGCTGGGAGGGATTGGGGGCAGGAGGAGAAGGGGATGACAGAAGATGAGATGGCTGGATGGCATCACCGACTCGATGGATGTGAGTCTGAGTGAACTCCGGGAGTTGGTGATGGACAGGGAGGCCTGGCGTGCTGTGATTCACGGGGTTGCAAAGAGTCGGACACGACTGAGCGACTGAACTGAACTGAACTCCTGACTTGGAGTAGAAATGTGAATTTGGGGATGGGTTAGGGGACTTTGAAATGAGAATGTACAGTGGTTACTCTGGGGTCTTCAGTGTAGGGGTGGCTGTGAATGTCTTTAAAAATCTCTAGGCCAAGGAATCCAAGAGGAAGAAGTCTAAAATCATAGAATCTCAAGTTTAGACGGGACTCCAGAGGTCCACCGCACATCACGTGCTTGACTCCCCCACAGCATCCCCGCCAAGTGGCCGTAGCCTCATGCCGTGACACTCAGGACCACAGCCTCCACCTGCTGGCCATCTGCTCAGTGGACAGCTCTTCCTTACATAGGACTGGGCAGCCTCCCTGTGAGTTCTCTCCGCAGATGGTTCAGAGCACTAATTCTCCTTTCCATTTAAGGTCCCTTAAAATACTTGAAGGCAGCTGTTACGTTATCATGAATCTTGCAAAGCTTAGAGCTTCTCCCATTAGTATTCAGCAAATACTTAGTTACTGTGTGCTAGGCAGTGTGCCAGAATTGGCCTTACATACATGAACTGCTTTCATCCTCAAATAGCATGAGGTGGTCGTTATCCTCTGTGGATTAGGGAACTGACGGTTAGAGAAGACAAATTGCCCACGCACGTAGCTCACAGGGGTGGAAAAGACCTCGGGTCCACGGTGCCTGGCCAGAGCCTGCAGCCCCTCAGCCTCAGCACATCCTGTCTCCATGACGCCACGTCTTTCCCCCACGCTGGCTGCTTGCCAAGAACCTGGCTGGAGCCTGGGGCCGTGGAGGGCACGTAGCACTCCACCCGGACATTGACTGACAGCATAGACGGATGAGAATCCCAGACTGCCTGACACCTTCAGGTCACATCCCAGGACTGCACCTCATGTTGCGGATTGGGTAAAATCCAGCCCCCTTCCTCCATCCTGTATGTGAGAAATCGGTATTTTTGAACTCAAGTGCAGGATGTTCTGTGTATACCCCATAAATTTTACCGTAGAATCTGCCGATAGGTCCAGCCTCTCAATATTTTGAAATTCTGATTTGTTACCCAGAGTTTTCTATTGTCCTGTCATCTGAGACTGTTGGGCTGGAGAAAATCAAGCAACTATCCTATACAAGTTGGCTTTTAAGTTTGGCATGCATCCCAGTAACCCAAATCAACTGCTAACTAAATTTTCCTTGCATCCTGGCCAGAATTTAATAGACAAAATAACAGCAAAGGCGCAAGTGCCTTGCGGAAGTAGCAAGGTATTCTTGTGTTTGTCGAAAGGAAAGGTGAAGTGGCCTATAGTGGACCTCATCCCAGTTCAAAAGCTAATCAATCAGCAGTGAGTCATCTTGCCAACTATGGACCCCAAATCCACTAGGCTAAGAACTGCAGGTTCAACTTGCATCATTTTGAAAATCAGAAAGGCAACCACACTGGGACCTCTTCATGTGCCCTTGAAGGTTACTAACATTTCACCTTTGTAAGGCCCATGACACAGGAGACCGGAATTCATTTGAATGGTGTATGTCTGGGGGTTTTATTGCCCACATTTAAAATTTCTGTTCCTGCCATCCTCTCACCAGACCATGTCTTCTGATCTACAGTCTGGAGAAAATGCTAAATACAACCAAAACAAAATGAGGTGTAGAATAGGAGAAGTTTAAGAGACACACAGGAGCATGTGAGGGACATGTAATGAAGGCCTGGGGAAAGCTTTGGATCAAGACAGGAATGGTTTGTTAGGGCTCACCAGAGAAATGAAACTAATAGCATGGATGGGTAGACATTTAAAGGAATCGATTCACACAATTGTGGGGCTGGCAAGTCTGAAATCTACAGAGCAGGGTGACAGGCTGCAAGTCTGAAATCTACAGAGCAGGGTGACAGGCTAGAGAGCCAGGAAAGAAGACAGTCGGGGGCAAAATTTCTTTTTCCTCAAGGGACCACAATCTTTTAAGCCCTTTGACTGATTAGGTAAAGCCCATCCACCCTATGGAGGGTTACCTGCTTTATTGCAAGTCTATTAATTTAAATGTTCAGTTCAGTTCAGTCGCTCAGTCGTGTCCAACTCTTTGCGACCCCGTGAATCACAGCACGCCAGGCCTCGCTGTCCATCACCAACTCATCCTTTGTCGTCCCCTTCTCCTCCTGCCCCCAATCCCTCCCAGCATCAAAGTCTTTTCCAATGAGTCAATCACACCTAAAACATAACTTCATAGTAACATCCAGACTGGTCTTTGACCAAACCCCTGGCATCAGATCCCAAGAGGAGTTGGGCATCCCATGGCCAGACAGGATCAGATTTAAGGAATATGGCAGATAGCTCTGGATCCACCTGGGAATGGTCCTTGGAGGTCAAGGATGGAGGATAATGGCATAGGAAAGTTTAAGGGACAACAGGATGGACTGGGCTGTAAATTCATTAAGTAAAAGCATTTGTCCAACAACCTTAGTGTGTAAAGCACTAGGCAGAACAGAAGGGCGAACAACCTGTGGGCCCTGCCCTTCGAGATGGAGAGGATCTACACAGAGAGCAGGAGGGCAGGCTTTAGCAAGTCCCACTACAGAGCCGTGTGTGACACGTCGTGGAAGCACAGGTGAGGTGCCTACGGAAAGCCAGCTCTCCAGCGGCTCCCCACCAGATGGGATGGACTAGTTAATAGGTAATTACAATGGAGTGAGGTAGTGCTGTGATAAGGGCAGACACACAATACTCAGGGAACACAGGAAGATGGGGTCAAGAGAGGTGATTCTTATCTCTTTTGGGTTTGGCATTGGCCTACTGACTGGGGACAGGAAATTTGGTCAAAAAGAGTGTCACCACCATTCAAGAACTGTAGGTGGGACCTCCCTGGTGGTCCAGTGGTTAAGAATCCACCTGCCAGTCCAGGGAACACAGGTTCAATCCCTAGTCCCAGAAGATTCCACATGCCGTGGGGCATCTAAGCCTATGCACCACAACTACTGAACCCAGGCTCTAGCCCCTGTGCTCTGCAACAAAGCCCACCAAGAGAAGCCCGCACACCTTAAGGAAGAGTAACCCGTGCTGGCTGCAACTAGAGAAAGGCCAGGCACAGCAAGGAAGACCCAGCACAGCCAAAAAGTAAGTAAGTAAAAAACAACCCATAAATGTTCAATATCCTAGAGCAAGGGAGCCAGGGTGCACAGAGGAAATCTCTTAGAGCTATCATATGCTAAGAAGTCAGGACTGCATCCCGAGGGCCACCAATGCCACCACCTCCCTGTGACAGCCACCTCAGACTGCTAGTCTCCATCACTTTCCCTCTTGAGTCCCGACAAGGTCTCCAAATTCTTCTCAGTAGCATATTTATGTGGAGTTGTCCCATAAGTGAACACCTCTTTGTCGTTCTGCATGTAGGACCAAGCCCTCGGCGCGTTCTGAGCAGCGGAATCACGTGATGTGTTTGCGGCAGGACATGGTGCTGGCTTGAGAAGGCAGTTACTGGAGTGGTAGAGCAAGAAACGCTGGAGGACAGGGACAGTGGGTAGGACGCACAGGCTGGGAGCATGGTCAGATGCGGACAGTGAGGAGGAGCCAGCTTCAGTTCGGAGTCTACAGGAGAATCTTAGCCTGGTGTGCAGCGCTGTCCCCAGGAGAAGGAGCCAGGGGTGGACCACCAGAGCAGCTGTGTTTACCAAGAGGGAGGAGATGTGGGGAGTCCGGGGCCCTGAAAGGTGTCGTTTTCTTTCCTAGCTATCTGTACCTGTCTGAAATGAGGCAGGATAAAATAATACATGCCCTCTGTCCTAAAAATGGTAAGTGGATGCTGTAAAGAAAACTAGAGAGCTGATCCTTTCTCCCTTCTGCCAGTCTAACCTGTCCAAGCCTGAGACACTAATATCTTGGCATCCCACCTAGGAGGCAAGATGGTCCCTGGCCTCTGACTGGGACTAGACTCAGAGGCCACTGTATCCAACACAAACAAACTGCCATATCCGCCTTGCTCCAGTTCCCAGACCTGCCCCCAACCCCCCGCCCCTGCTGCTGGGCCTCCCTGAACCCCAGTGCCACACACAGACACTAGCCTGTGGAAACAGTTGGGAAATAGGAGCCATTAAGGAAAACAACCACTCCCTGCCCAGTCAGCTGCCCACCAGCTGCCCAGGCCTCCCTCAGCGTCCTGCACCCGGGGCCCAGCCCCATTCCTTCCCAGACAGCCAGCTGAGTCCCCAGCCCTCGCCCTCCCACCTCCCACTCAGAAGCAGTGGCAACACCCAGAGAGGGCCCCCAGTCCTGGGATGAA
Organism: Budorcas taxicolor; assembly: GCF_023091745.1. Lineage (NCBI taxonomy): Eukaryota > Metazoa > Chordata > Mammalia > Artiodactyla > Bovidae > Budorcas > Budorcas taxicolor. The sequence goes on along the minus strand of NC_068914.1, from coordinate 72,727,695 downwards.
ATGACCACGGGAGAGCCCTGACATCGACTCGGACACCAGAGGGCTGGGCTTCTGCAGCTCTTGCCCTGAGTGCCTGGATCTGATGGCAGCCGAGAGCTTAAGCAGGTGGGTGAGGACAGGACTCAGGGGACTGTTGATGGTTAGGTGTCTGGGAAAGGGCTTGTCTCAAAGAAGGGGTCTCACCTAGGCCTCGTCCATTAGCCAAGCCCCTGCATCTGTGCCCCCCAACACAGACCAAGCCCTGTGTACCCTGAGAGCTAGGAGCCAGGACAGCTGGAACAAAAGGATGCAAAGCCTGGGAAATTCTTCTGAAAGCCTGGGACTTGCTCGGGAATAAGGTACAGATTGAGTGCAGATGTCTGCGGAGCCAGAGCAACAGGGCTTTGCTTTTACCAGGAGGCTTCCTTGGGGAGGAGAGTGGAGTGGGGAGGTGTCATAGTATGAGGCTGCAGACAGAGTGCAGTGTGTCCCCCACCCCCATCCCCAGCCTTAAGGAGCTGTCGAAGATGGGATGAGGGGAGCAGACGCTACACTAGAGACTCAGGCTCAGAAGGAAGTGGTGGAGGATTGAAAAAGGCAAAGTTTTGTGGGCCCGGTATACTGTCTGGCTCATGCAGATTCCTGCACAGAAGAAGCCCACCGGCTGTCTGCCTTCTCCCTGAGGAATGTCACCTGCAGCCAGGCTTAGATCACAAATACAGCTTCCTAACAGGTGTGAAACTCCAGAACTTCGTGACCAAAGCAGAGCTTGGCGTCTCAGCTGAACACAGTCCTCAGGTGGAAGAGGACCTCTGAGCTGGGGTCCTTAAAGTGGGGCTCTAGCGCCTGCTGGACAGCCCTTCCCAGATTGATCTGAAGATTCTCCAGGAGATTCTTGGCCAGCAGAGGGCACCACCACCTCACAGTATGGCCTCCTGGGCTCTCCATTGCCTCCCTGGAGGAACTGGGAATACTGGGAGGAGGAGGAGGGCATGGATCTCTGAGATCTCAGGCGGAGATACCAGCAGCTGAATTAAATAGTCTCCAGAGCCAAGGGGGCTGGGCCCTTGTGGGTTCTAATGCTTGTTCTGCCGCCATCTTTCCCTCCCTGCTTCAGGTTGCCACCTCCATGGAATGAGGGCTTGGTTCGCTTGGTGTCCACTCTGGACCACAAGGCCCTTTTCGGCTCTGAACTTCTGGGATTTGAGGAAATCATGCAATGAATGTGACAGAAATGGCATCTTCTGGGCCCACCTTTACTCTGGGATTCTCCAGAGTGCCCTGCCTGGCAAGAGGCAGAAACTTGTTTCACCTCTCTGGGGCTGTTCTCTCACTTGGTCGCGGAGAGGCAGACTGGCCTGGATGCTGATGGGAAGGCTCTGTCTCCACGTCAGTCTGAAGAAGGACTGTCTCAACAGGGCTTGCAGACACGGATACCCATGGCATCTGCTCCCCCGGGTTTTAGGGAAGGAGGTATCCCTTAGGAACCACTGTGGGATCGGTGCGGTGGTAGTTCAGAAGCACTCATAAGACGCCCTTTTGAGAGTCCCTTCAGATAGGCAAGGAGTGCAGAGAATAGACACCATCGCCTCTCTTGCCTTCGCTCGCTCGCCTCCCCATCCCCACCCCCACCACAGATGCTGTCTGTCGGGAGCGGGAGCAGGCAGCAGACGGTCCAGGGGTCCATCTGTCCTACTGCTTCACAATAGAGTCCCGTGTTTCCCCACCAACTCCCCCTCGGCCCCTCAGCTGATGGCCACTTGGTGGTGCCAAGGGGGGAGGTGGGAGGAGGCAGAGGAAGGCTCTAAGGGAGCTGGTACTTGGCTCCTGGCCGTCCCCAATCCACCCCTGCCCCCCACCCAACAAGCATCCTGCCATCTGGACTTGTGTAATCACTGCAGGGTGGAGAAACACCCCCTCCCACCCACACCTCCTATAGGGGCTGGGGCCCCAGGGGCCTGGGGGTGGTGGAAACAGAGTCAGGAGACTAGGAAGCAAGAAGACGGAGACAGACCCATGGACTGAGAGGCACAGGAGACAGAAAGCCTGTGCTAAGCTTCCCGGGTTGCTGGGTCACTAGCCCCTCTGTGCTCCGCATGCCATGCATCTAACCCAGCACTGGCGCGGGCATCACTCCCTACCTGACCAAGAGCCTCTGTAACCTGGCCCGGAGCAGGGCTTCAACCCAAGGTGAATGAAGAACAGCAGAAGACTGCATCACACAGTGGGTAGATGGCAGGCTCTGCAGGCTGCCCAGGTTCGAACCAGCTCTGCCACAGAGTGGCCTAGAGCAAGTTACTTAACCTCTCCGGGCCTCAGTTTCCTTCTCCGTAAGAGATGATAATGGGATCTGTTTCATAGGGTTGTTATGAAGACCAAACAAGTTCATTCATGGATGTAACACACAGAACAGTGTGCAGAGCACATGGTAAATGGCTCATAAATGTCAGCTATTAATATAAAGGCATAACACAGACTCGGGAACACTGGAGGAGGGGACAGATGAGGACAGTGCATTCCTGGCTTCTGTTTAGTGGCAGACGAGATGTGGAGCCCTCAGCTCGCGGTGCTGACGCCGTGTGGTGGCTGGCCACTCTTCAGACGCCAGGCCTGACCTACCACTTCCTCCTCTCACTTCTTATTCAGGTACCACTGACGACAGAGACTTTGGCTGGGCCATTCCCACCTCTCTCATAGACTGGCCGCCGCAGACAGCACAGCCAAGGGTCGGGGGTGGGGGGAGGGTCCCCAAGAAGGGTCAGAGAATTGTTGAGCACCAACCCCCAATCCTGAGCACCCCCTCAGCACACCATATGCCCTGCCATGAGTCAGCCCTACAGTAAGCGTCTGTCTGCCGGAGAAAGGTTACCTGAGCCCCAACATCAGGAGGTGAGGCTGACGGGCCAGAATTAAGTCTGCTGCTTTCTGGGTTTCCCTCTCTTCCCTTTTCTCTTGACCTGGGGAGCAGAGGCAGCTCTTCGCAACTGTTCCGGGAGCTACATAAAGAGGAGACCCTGGGCCCTTTCACCCCCTAGTGGCTTCTACACAGTTACTTCAGGGCCATCTTTTTCCTACCCCCAAGAGACCTCACCCCTCCTTCTCCTAACCTAAAGTCTCCTGCAGCGCCCTGGGTCTCCTCAAATCTTACTCTGGGCCTCCAAACGTCCTTCTAAAGACTCCTTACTGTCACTCCACTGCTAAATCTCGTGCACAAGCCCCTTCACAGGCTCCCCGTCCCTCAGGTATCATAGAGACCCATACTCCGCCCCGGGATGCCCTGCACACCCCCCCATCTCCGCTCCTTTCCGCGGCCAGCTTTTACCCCTACGGGCCAGTCGCTCGAGGTCCCCAAGTGTTTCCCCGGTCTAGGCAAGTCTCAGGAGTGGTGGGCGGGGCTCCGGAGCAGCGGGCTCCGCCCCGGAGGCGGAGCCAACCGCGCAGGGGGCGAGGCCCTGCGAGGCCCCTCCCCGACCGCGCCTTCAGCCCGCCCCGCTCCCCGAGCCTATAAAGGGAGGCGACCCACCACCCTCCAGGCTGGCATCCTAGAGCCACCGCCAGCCCCGCCACGCGGAGAAAGCGCTGCCAGAGAGGGGCGCCGGAGCCATGACCCTTCGTCGACTCAGGAAGCTGCAGCAGAAAGAGGAGGCGGCGGCCGCCCCAGACCCCGCCGCTCGGGCTCCTGACTCGGAAGCCGCTCCCGCCGCTCCGACCCCGACCCCGGCCTCGGGCCCCCCTGCTGCAGCCGCCGGCCCTGGGACCCCCGGGGACGAGCTGTACGCGGCGCTGGAGGACTACCACCCCGCCGAGCTGTATCGCGCGCTCGCGGTGTCCGGGGGCACCCTACCCCGCCGAAAGGTGCGTACCTCCCCAACTCCCGCGGATCCCCTCGGCCCCCGGTACCCTGTGGTGTCCCTTCCTCAAGACCCGCGCTACCCGCCACAGTCCCCATGGATGCCTGCCGATCCCCACCCACACCATACTCCTGGGGTCCCCGAGCCCCCCACTTCCTCCCCCGCCCTCTGACCCCCACGGACACCTTCAGATCCTGCTGGATCCCCTCGACCCTCTGCTCAGAAGGCGCAAATTCCCCCATCTCCGGCTCCACGCCGCTCGCGAGCTGGGCGGCTCTCCACTCCCCATGCGCCGCTGCCCCGTCTCGCTGCTCTCCTTCCTGCTGCTTCCCCAAGTTCCCTTCCCCTCGCCCCAACTGGCCATCGGCACCCCGCCCCAGCCCCGCCTCCCCGGGTCCAGGAGTATTGAGGTCCCCAGGATCCCCCCGCCCCGGCTTCTCCCGTGGGAGCAAGAGGCCTCGAGCTGGGGTCCGGCCGCTAGTCCAGCCAAGTTGAGAGTCGGCGGGCCCGGGGTGGGACTCTCGCCGAGGAAGTGCCTGCGGCGCCGCCGACTCCGAGAGCTCACCCTTCCGAGGGGGCGCCGGGATTCCTGGGCTCGGCCACCTCACCCTGCGTCTGAGGTGCGGGGCGCGAGGCCACGGCTCCCTGGACGTCAGCCGCGACCGGACGCGGTGGGAGGCGTCGCAGGGCGCCCGCTGGGCAGGAAGGATGCGGGCCGCGCCCGCCCTCGGAGTCTCCCCCTCCGCCGGGCTTTTCCTCTGGCCCGAGGGGGACCCAAGCGCTCAGAAAGGAAACTTAAGACCTAGGTTAAGGAGAGGGGACTGGTGGCCTTTCCCAGCTCAACCCCCCCTCCTCTTCCTTTGGCCCCCGGCTCCCCCCCAACACAATGAACAGCTTGTTGAGAATTTGCATTTTATGAAAATCGGTTGGAAAGACAAAGGGGTCTCTCTATGCTGCCCAGTCCTTCCTCCCTGGCCGGTTTGGGAACTGTCCCCACCCTTGAGGCCCGTCTGTAAGGTTCTAGAGAAGGAGGACTTCCTTCTCTTCCTGGCCTCGGGGTAGCCTGGGGAGAGAGTTAACTAGTGCACTGACCAGGAAGCTCCTGGGTTGTTTGGGGCACACGGGACAAAGGCTGGTCTGGAACTGGGCTTCTTCCAAGCATCAGTCATTTAGGGAGGGAGAGACACTGCTTTAGTTTCTCAAGGACCCAAAAGAGGTAAGGGGTCCCTCAGCTCTGTCATCCCTCGTACCAAAAAGCAAATGAAACCAACCAAACAATAACAAAACCTCCCCATCTCTCACCTTGAGTGTAGTGAGACTTAACAAGTCTGAGATCTAAGTTTTTGTTTTGTCCTAGAAAGCAACAACATGTATCACAATGCTGAGAGACCCAGGTGGAGCTGGGCACAGCTGGCCACCTGCAGCTGGACTCCATAGTTTGAGGGAGGGGGCTTGGCCCCTCTATCCCCTGCCTTTCCATGCTTAAGCTGATATTCCAGCCCTCTAGACCCGGGCCCCTGACTCCAGCTCCTGCAAGCCACTCTCTGTGACTGAGAAATTAGGAGAGATGTGACTGGCCTTGGGGGCTCTGAAATGTCTTGGGGGCCCCTGCCCTTCTCTGAATAATATCTAGGAAGAGCCCCTGCTTCCCCTTTTGGGGTCTAGGGTGCCGAGCCCCTTCAAACATGCACCCTGGGGACAGAGGCTATTCTACTTAGAGTCATAAAAACCCTCACCCCCTCCAGACTAGGAACCAGGACAGGACTTAGAGGTTCATGCATCTGGAGCCCAGGAAATTGTGTTCCCGAGGTGCCAGTTGTGGGGATAAACTTTAGGGAGAAAACAGTGGAGTGATACTGATGGTGGCACTCTAGGTTAGTTACCCCAGCATCAGAGGAGCAGGTGTGGAGCTGGAACAGGACAGATAGGCAACAGGAAGATAGATGCTGGGTCTAGGACTTGAGCCCAGGTGAGGAACCCCCCAAAGGAGGGCTCTCAGCCTCTGCTCCAGGACACCTCCCTCTCACCTGCTTCTTCCTGACTCTCCTTCCCACCCAGGGCTCAGGATTCCGCTGGAAGAACCTCAGCCAGAGTCCTGAACAGCAGCGGTGAGTCACCATTACCCCCGCCTCTGCCCTGGCCCAAAGGATGAGGTGCTGGGGAGGGGGCAGCACGACACAGCATCTCAGCCCACCCAGGGGGAGTTGTGCTCCCACCCTTTCAGCACGGTGCCCTCACCAGGAATGAGGGGCAGGTGGGGGTGTGGGCTGTGTGAAGGGGGTGGCAGAGGAAGGAGGGAGGGACTTTTGAGTCATCAGGTGCTCCTTAAACCACCCCCAGTCCCTGCCAGTCACCCCTCCCTGGAGAAATCTGGATCTGGGAAGGGGGAAGCAGGAGGAGTTTGGGGAGCTCCCCTGGGCCTTCCCAGCCGAGCAAACCTTGAAGGCCCAAACCATGGCAAGCTGCATCCGGCTACTCGACCGTCTGGCCCTGCACCCAAAACCTCAGTGCTCTGCTAGTCCCATCGGTGGTGGGCTCTAAGGAAGGGCCTGGGGTGAGGGCAGAAGGACTAGCCCTGCTCTGCCTGTGTCCCATCCTGATGTGAGCCTGGTTTCTAAAATGGATCAGCAGACTATGGCCTGCTGGCCAGATTGGCCTTGAGCTGAGAGTTGTTTTGATATTTCTCAAGGGTTGTAAAAATAAAGACAAAGAACAATATAAGACAGAGACTGTCAAATAATTCAGGTCTCGAAAAGAAAGGCTGAAATATTTACCATCTGACCCTTTGCAGAAAAACTTTGCCAACCCTTTTAGAAAACCAGAGAGCACTGGAGTAATCAGTCACCCTGCCCCCACCCCCACCCCGGCCCAAATACACACAGAGGGGGAAAGGCCTGCCTGCAAAGCAGGGAGGAGCTCGCGCTGGGGTAGGGAGTTGCCGATCAGCATTTGGGGGGGGGGGGGGGGTATGTGGGTAAGGCTGGGCACTGAGAGGCCTGGGTCTCCAGGGCCTTGCTGAGGCCGAGAGGCTTGAAGGGGACTTTGAGGCTGCTTCAGCTCGGCTTGTGGCCGAGCGGGAAGGAAGGGGGTGGGAGTGGGCAGAGGAAACTCTGGGCTCCCCCAGCAGGCGAAGATCTGGAGCAGCTCCAGACCATTGTGTCCAGTGGGCAGGCCTTCAGTGCGGGAAGGGGCGGCCTCGAGTCTCCCCTCCCCCCAGCCCTCACATCTGGTGGGCTGGCCTCACCGCAGCTGGGAGGGGCGGCTGGGGTCCGGGCTGAGCCTCGTGACTGGCCTCTGGGGGTGGGGCCAGCCCTCTCCCCAAGGCTCTGGAGCAGACAGCGCTCCAGGCTGGGGCCGAACTGGGGGCCTCAGCTAGTCAGTCAGTAGTATTCTGGGGCTCACTAGGAAGCTGGGAGTGTGGCCGAAAAACTCAGCTAGTTCAACTGGCCCTGGGGGCTGGCCATTGCAGTGTGTCCCCCACTCGAGGGGACTGATTTTGTGTGGCTTGATGAAGCTGATTTCAGTATGGGGAAGGACATTCTGACAGCCGGGGATGAGTATGGCTTGTCACTGGAGACTGTGAGCCCTGCCTGGATGTTCCAGAGTAGACTCCAGCATTAGCAGAGGGCCACACTATGGGCCCACCAGGCTCCTCTTTAATCCTGACGGACTTGATGAGATGGGCCCTGTGTCTTCTGCAGGAAAGTGCTGACTTTGGAGAAGGAGGAGAACCAGACCTTTGGCTTTGAGCTCCAGGTGGGAGAAGCTGGGTGCAGAGGGAGGGAAGGGTTGGGAGGCGGTCTGAGGGATGAATGGATCCTGCTCCGCTCCTGGGCTGAGGGTCCCCTTGCCTGTTACAGACTTATGGCCTTCACCACCGAGAGGAACAGCGCGTGGAGATGGTGACCTTTGTCTGCCGGGTTCATGAATCCAGCCCTGCCCAGCTGGCGGGGCTCACACCAGGTGGGGCCTGAGCCCAGGACACGGGGCTCTGGGAAGGGAGTATGACCTCCCAAGCAGAGGGGGCCAGAAATCCAATCAGTTCCCCTTCCTCCTCCTATTTTGAGAAGGCCAGAAAGAAGAATGAGTTGGATCAAGGCAAATATAGCATTTACTATATGATCTTGAATATTCTCATCTGCATACTGGGGGCAGTAACATGTCCTCATATCAGTGTGGTGAGGGGCTTTCCTGGGCACAAAGCCAGGGCCTGCCTGGTAAATGGCAGATGTTGCCACGGCTATTCTGCCTCCTCCTGGCGATCTGGCAACCCAGCATGGGCAGGAGTCGGGGAGAGAGCAAGTCCATCGTGTTCCCAACCTGGCCCAATGCTGGAGTACCTGTGATACTTCCTCTAACAAGGACATGGTGCTGCCAGGAGACCTTTGGGACTGGCCAAATCTAGAGCCCCAAGTCCCAGGAAGGGGCAGCCTGAGACTGCATGAACTGGACCCCCCCAATTCTATCCCTGTTTTCTTCCTGAAGTCCTCATCTCTCGCCCCATTCACCAGCAGCCTCTGGTAGCTAAGTGGTACACTGCAACTTTGCAAGGTAGTTTCACATCCCCATGGTAGCCACCACAGGGGCCCACATCTCCTTTTCCAATTGGGCAGTGGGTCCTAAGAGAGGGTGGTCTGCTCCGCTGGAGGTCAGGAGGCTCTGCAGCAGCCTAGGGTGTCAGAGGTTGAGGCCTCAAGCTTGGGGGCCAGTGTTAAAGTTCGCGGTGTGGTGCTCCTCACCCTCCTGCCTTCCTGTCTCAGCTGGGGTTCGCTGGTGACAGCCTGTGGACTGGACCAAAATAACCAGCTCTGGGGGAAGCCCAGGCTTGCTGGGAGGGCTCAGCCTTTGGGGACAGAGTTTCCTGAGAGTGAGATGAGGATGAGGATGTGGATGTTTGAGGGCCCTGGCCGCTATGCTAAGGTGCCAGGTCTGCACAAGATCGCCCCAGAACCATGAGTGGGGGTAGGGAGCTCAGGAGAGTTCTGTAGGGTTATTACCCCTACCCTTTGTGGTGAAGGTAGGGGACTGAAATTCTTCCGCATGCCCCATGGAGCAAACGCTCATTCCCTCTCTGCCTGGCAGGGGATACCATTGCCAGCGTCAACGGCCTGAACGTGGAAGGCATCCGACATCGGGAGATTGTCGACATCATTAAGGCATCTGGCAACGTTCTCAGGTACATCCAGGTGCTGTGGTCCCTAGGGGATTCCTGAGCGCAGCCTTTCTTCCCCACCCTGTGGGCCCACTCATCCTTTGATTCCCCTATCTCCTCAGACTGGAAACTCTGTACGGGACATCAATTAGGAAGGCAGAACTGGAGGCTCGTCTACAGTACCTGAAGGTAAAGCAGCCTGGAAACCATCCAGCCAAACCCCTGCCCCTGCAGGCCCTACTGGTTTTTTTTGGTGGGGGGGGGGGTGGGTTGTGCTGGGTCTTAGTTGTGGCATGTGGGATATTCACTGTGGCATGCAGGATCTTTAGTTATGGCATGGGAGGCTTAGTTCCCTCTCTGGGAACACAAGAGTCTTAATCACTGAGCCACCAGAGAAGTCCTCCTACTCTTTTTGGGGGGTCGTTTATCTGCCTGAACCTCCTTTTAACCTTAAGGTTTCTTCTGTACTCCCGGATCCCTCAGTCTGTAGCCACGCTGGTTAGGTTCTTGCTGACTCCTGACAGTGAGGTGGGTGTGTCTCTTGCAGCAAACCCTGTATGAGAAGTGGGGAGAATACAGGTCCCTGATGGTGCAGGAGCAGCGGCTGGTGCATGGTGAGTAGCTCAGTGTTGGGAAGGGTCACTTGTGCCCCCTGCCTCTACCCCCACACCTGCTTCCCCCTAGGAACTAGTCGCTTACTTCCCCCTCCAAGTTGTGCTGAACTACTACTCTGGGTACAATGCTGCCCTGGGCTGATGCCCACAAATTTTCATTCTCACAGTAGTGCCCTGAAGGAAAGTACTACACAGAACTATCTCATTTTACAGGTGGGAACACCAAGGCTCCAAGAGCTTGTTTCAGGCCCCTTTTGTGACTTGTGTCATAAGGACCCTCAGAAGGATCCGAGTGTATAGTTTGTGTTTTACACACTGGGGAAGTAGGGTTCAACGTTTTGACTTGCCCAAGGGCCACACTGATGGTCATCAGGAAGGAGCAAAGGTCCTCTGACGCCTGCCCCCCCCCCCCCCCCCCCCCCCCCCGCCCCGTGTCTTCTGCCCCCAGGTCTCGTGGTGAAGGACCCGAGTATCTATGACACGCTGGAGTCGGTGCGCTCCTGCCTGTACGGCGCGGGCCTGCTCCCGGGCTCGCTGCCCTTCGGGCCTCTGCTGGCCGCCCCGGGAGGCTCCCGCGGGGGAGCGCGGCGGACCGGGGGCGACTCGGAAGATGCGGTCTACCACACGTGCTTCTTCGGGGGCGCTGAGCCGCCTGCGCCCCCGCCGCCGCCGCCGCCCCTCGCGCGCCTGCCGGGACCGGGCGCGGCCGACGCTCCGGCCCCGGGGTCCCGAGCGATGCTGAGCCGCAGCGCCAGCGTGCGGTGCGCGGGCCCCGGGGGCGGCGGCGGCGGTGCGCCGGGCGCGCTCTGGACTGAGGCTCGCGAGCAGGCCCTGTGCGGCCCCGGCCTGCGCAAAACCAAGTACCGCAGCTTCCGCCGGCGGCTGCTCAAGTTCATCCCCGGACTCAATCGCTCCCTGGAGGAGGAGGAGAGCCAGCTGTAGGGGCGGGGGCGGGCAGGGGAACGTATTTATTTATTTATTCTTTCCAGCAGTGCAAAAAGCGGGCGGGGGCGGTCGCTTGGCCGCCACGGGGACCCCAAGAGCCCGGAGTAGCAGGAGAGGGTCCTTGGCAACCCCAACTGGTCCTGGCTAGTCTCTGCAGAGTGGTGAACCCAGCCCCAGGCCTCTTTACGCGCGCTCCCCCAGACTACAGTGGGAGATGGGCACAGGAGAACCGGAGAGTTCGGGGTTGGGAGAGGTTCGGGGGCCAAAAATGGGACGTGCCATCCTGCATCTGGGTCAGCAGTGCCTTGTGGGGTGTCCAGGAAAACTCCACCTCTAGGTGGGGGGACCCTGTCCCACGAAGCCCTCTCCTCAGCTTTACTTGCTCCCCGCCCTTGGCCATGGGGAGAAATGGCCTCCGCCGGGGTCGTTCCCCTACCCACCCCACACAGACACAGTTCCAGTTATCCAGTGGGCGCCTGAGGGGGCCCAAGGTGCTGGTCTCCCTCCCTCTCAGCCTTGACCCTTAAGGGCTTGGCCCCCTAGGGGCCCTTAACTAAGTGGGGTCCTACTGGGCAGGGGTCCTGGGTCCTCTGCCCTTGGGAGATAGGAATGGGCACCCCCGGGTGGGGTGAGGGCAGTGCAGCCTCTTCCACCGTTTTGCATATTGTTGCTTCTGAACCACAAACTATAAAATGGACGGTTTTTTGCATCTGTGTCAGTGTGGTGACTGCCTGAGGGGGAGGATTGGGCTCCGGCAAGCTCTTGACTCCACCACTCCGCCCCTCAACACATACACACACTATATTTTACATCTTATTTGCTTGGAGCCTGCGGCCAGGGAAATAGACTAGGGGATTGACTTACATGTATGGGCCTGAACTAGAGTACCCACACTGCTTCAGAACTTGGGCCTCTTGTTTAATGCATCTGGAACCCCCCCTCCCCAAATACCACAGCAGGTGGGGTCGAAGTTCCTCTAAACCTAGCCTTGCATAAACAACTGTTTGGCATGCTCTCTCCTAGGAATCTGGAGCCTCCTGCATAGGAGTCCCTAGCCATCATCCACCCAGCCTGTGACAGGCCAAATCACGGGTCACTCGTTCTAGAACTCCTCAAAGGTGTCCCGTCACTCCCAGGATAAGAGGCTAATCCCTACGCAGGCGCATCTGGCCCCTGGCTGCCTCCTCTTCTTCCTCTCCTCTCTCGCTCCCTGCTCTCGCCCCCTTGCCCATGGTGCACTTCAGGTGTCCCGCCCTCAGTGTCTCTGCACTTGCTCTGCCCACAGTTGGCTCCTTTGGTATCAGCATGGCCTCCCCAGGGCCCTCCCATTTGGTCTAAAATATGGCTGAGCCTTGTTTGGTTTGTATCATATTACTCATCCTCTTCTGAAACTGTCTTGACTAGGATGGGTTTGGGTTTTTGCCTGGCTCCCTTTCCCATAGGATGAACACTCTTGAGAGCAGGACTCTGGGGCCTCTCCTGTCTTACTCACTGCTTTATTTCATGAACAACACGAGCACATAATAGAATCTCAATAAACAAACACAGTGTGTGCTCAAAGCGTCTGTGAAAGGTGGTCACCACCTTCTTTGAGGTGACCCCGAGCAAGTGCGCTGTCTAGGGGTCACAAGTAAATGGCAAAGTAGGGCCCAAGACTCGAGACTCCTGTGTTAGTGTTCCTCCCTGGCAGCAACTGTCATATAAGGGGTGCCCTTGAGAGGTCTAGTGGCACCCTCCCCCAGGCAGGCCACCTCCTATACTCTCCTTCCTGCACTGCGGCACTTGCTTCCTGAAGGGGCTCCCTGCTTCCTCTCTTACCCTTGGACCATCGCTTTACACAGCAGTTGGGGTGATGTTTCCAAAAAGGAAATTGGGTCACAACCCTTCTCTGCTTAAAACCCATTATGGCTTTCCCTGGAATTAAAAAAAAAAAAATCCAAACTCTTTATCATGTTGTCCAAAACCCAAACTCCATAACATGTTGTCCCTCTGGGAAGACAAATTAGGAAAAGGCATCCCTTCCTGTGGGTTGACAGCAGCCACACAGGCCAAACGGTTTGGCAACTGTGAGCCTCTGTGCAGTGCACAACCTCTGCAACTGTACTGGGATGCCCTGCTCTTGTGGAACTGGGCCCTTTCAAGCTCCAATTGTTTCTCCCTCTATGTCACTTATCATATTTAAGCCATACTGCTCTTTCTGGTTCTATTCTCAAATATGCCAAGCTCTTTCCTGCCTCTGGCCTTTGCCCATACTCTTCCCTCTGCCTGGAAGAGTCTTTGCAGGATTGATGCCTCCAACTTCAGATCTCTTAAATATCACCTCCTTGAGGAGAAGAGATTTCCCTGATCTGATTGAAAGTAGTTCCCTGTCCCCATTATTATTTATCTTGAGACCTCTATTTTTTTTTTTCTTTATAGCACCTACTCTCAGTTGGTAATTATACTGACGTCCATTGTATCTGCCTTTTGACTTTCTAAGGCAGGAAAACTCAACTGTGTTACACTGTACCTTCAGGGCCTAACACAGCCTGGCACACAGCAGCTGCTCAGTACACGAGAACGTCCCCTCGGGACCAACCCTGCACAGGGGTGACCACCACCTCTGCACCTTTCAGTCCTGGAGGGTGGGGTGGGGAGGCCCCTCCCCTGCGCCATCTGTAGCTGGCATCTCTGGACCCCTTTCACCAAATCCCTTTGGGGCTGGGTGTTGGCTCCAGCCAGGGGCACCTGCTCCTGACTACTCCGCTCTCCCTGGTCCTGGGGAGGGAGGACATTTGATTAAGAAAATGGAGCTTCCCCAAGCTCCCTGTTTGAACAGCTGCTCTGCTGTGATGACAAACAGCCGCTCCCAGGGGCTCAGGTCTAGGGGAGGGGCCCTCTCACACCTTTGTTCCCAGAGCCCCAGGCTGCCAGGAGCCCAGCTGCCTGGGCATCGCCTAGCACCTTCCTGGTGTTGGGGGGCTGCCAAGGCCTCCCTGACTTTCTCCTCCCAGAACAGATTCCCAGCCCCTCTCCTACCAGCCTGCTCCCCCCTCCCCCACCCGGCAGCTAGTGTTGGCAGTGATGTCAGTCCCCCTCACCCAGGCCGAAGGGGGCTCCTGGCTGGCCGTGTGCACCCTGAGGAGGCTGAGGAGGTGCCCAGGGCGGGGCTGGATCCCACCTCTCAGCTGATGGCATGACGATGCCAGCACAGCAGCCTCCTGCCGTGTAGGTGGGTGACAGGGAGTGACTAATGTGCGAGCTGCGATGCTAAAAATTAACCCAGGGATCGTGTTTGGTGGAGGGGTGGGGGTGGATGGGAAAGGAGAAGAGACTAGGAATACTGTGTGGCCGGTATCCCCCCTGCCCTGCCTCCCCTCCTTTACCTCCCACCAGCCTTCTGGTCCTCTCAAAGCCTCAGGGGACTCTGCAGGAGCCCCTCCTCCCCAGGCCAGGAGGGCCCCTAATAACTCCAAGGAGGAAGAGTGGATGCCACTCCAGGCCTCCTGCATGGTAGCCTGAGGACACAGCCTTGCAGATGGAGTTTTGATCTGAGGTCCTCACAGAGCCCTCATCTGCCCCACCCCCTCAGTATGGGGGCTGTGTGGCCTAAGTCTCCTGGTTCATCCCCCTCTTCCCAGGCCAGAGCTCTGCCCAGGGGTGGTAGGGGGAGCAGAAGCATCCAGTGTGCAGAGACAAGGGCAGGTCCCTGCCAACAGGCTGGAGCTGGGGACAGTGGGGGTGTCAGCGGTCCTGAAGGAAAGGCCAGGAGTCTGTCTTCCAGAGCATCGCCTAGGGATGCTAAGCATGTCCACATCCATCACCTTACTCAGGCCTCACAGCCTATGTGACAGCCCATTCTCCAGATGAAGAAAACTGAGGATTAGAGAGGATAACATAGCCCAGCTGGTACCTGCCTGAGCCTGCATTCTCTCAGATCCATCTGTCTCTCGAGCCTAGACTGGGGAGAGGGATGTTTTCTGGAGGAAGGAGTGTGAGGGCAGGGTCAAGGTGGCAAGGAACCGTTCTGAGAAATTGAACCTCCAGAGCTGTGGGACTCACTTGTGGGGAGCAAGGTGGGAGCATGGAGGGCAAACGAAAGGTGGAATCCGAGAGAGCAGGAGCTGAGGTGTGCCAGACAGCAAAGGGCGGAGGAGATCAGGACTACAGGATCAAGGTTCCATAGATTTGGGTGCTGTCCTAGAGTAAGGGGGTCAGAGGGGCTCTAGGGACTGGGTTCTAGGAGTCACAAAAGGAACTGGGGCTTAGAGAATAGCTTTGCGGACAGACATAAGAAAAACTGTCAGAAGGAGGGAACCCATAAACACTCCTGTTTTCTCTGGAGACAAAACCAGAGAACTTGAGCTGAACTTGAGCAGGAGGGGAAAGGTGAGACAGTAGATGACACCTTCTTCTCACCAGTTCATTACTCACTCATGAACCTGGGGAAGTGAGACAGGCTGTGGGACTCTTCGAGGGTCGAGAAAAATGTCAGGCTGTCACGCTGGGAGGCTGCCTGGTCCTGCACTGAAGGCTGGAGGGGATGACCTAAAGGAGGGAGTGATGGATCAAGAGAAGTGAGAGAGAAAAGACAAGGGACCAGGAAGGTTCCTCATAGAAGAAAATAGATGAGACAGACGCTGGAGAACAGAGCAAGTGTGCCTGACCCCTGGTGGTGACCTCAGAACACTGCACCTCTCAGCCCAGAGCTCCCCAAAGGCAATGGGGCAGAGGTAGGGTTCTCCTCCCAGTTAAGATGCCCTGAAGGCAGCTCTCCACCTTAGAGCCCACCTGCTCAGCTTTGCCCTCATGCTCTTACAAAGCGGACCCTCCTTGAACCTCGCAAACCATCTGACGCTCTCCCACACCCTTGCTGGGCCTGGCACTGAGCAGGCATTCCAACAACACTGGAGGCAGATATGTCTAAACGAACGAACAATGAATTCAGAATCTATGTCATCCAGCTCCACTGATTTCAACCAATTTACCCTCTCTGCAGGGCACTCCAAACACTGAACTCAGGGGCCTGAGGTCCTGTCATCTGTGTCATCCTCCGGGAGCTGAGGACCTGGGCCTCCCACCTTCCACTTCATGGTGTAAGTTTGGTGGTGTAAGATAGCTGTTCCCCTTGCTTGGAGAGCAAGGGGAACCCATTGGACACATCTATGTCCCCACCTTGGCTGGAGTGGGGCATAGGGACACAACACAGGTATCCAGGACCTGCTGGCTGACTGGGTGTAGCTAATGCTCAGGGGGCAGGGGAGCGGACCGGAGGTGGGGGACCGACCTGGGGTTCATGTCTAGACCAGAATGCGGGGTCAGCAGCGGGAGGTGAGACTAGGGGTAGTGCTGGGGGCGCAGGAAAGCCGACCTTCAAGTTCTGGGCTTGGTTGCAATGGGTGGGGCTGGAATGCCATTTTTGGTGCCGAACTGGAGTCAGCCGGGCACTTCCACCCTGAAGCTGAGAGGCTGAGGGCTGAGTTGCGGAGGCAGGTCCCAGCCTTGGGGGTGCAGCCGCCATTAGCTGAAGTGGGGGTGGAGATGGGGATTCTGGTTTGCGTTTGGCTGGGAGCTGGGAGGGAAGCAGGTGGCCAAGCCTGAGTGAGTAACCGCCTCCCCGGAGCAGCAAATCTTGCCGCCTCAGGAAGTCCCACAGACACGCTCCACCCTGTCCCCCGCCCACGCCCACCCTCGCTCCGCCGCGGCGCGTGGCTCCCCAGCACCTTTGACCTCATCGCAGATGCCCACACCATCCCCCTCTCCCCGACAACCTCTCCTGCGTGTCCTCCCCTCATTCCTTGCCCCACTGGCACCCGCCGCCTCTCCAACCCCAAGGCCCGCGGACCCTTTAGAATCGAGGGAAGGCGCCCCATGCGCACCTCCCGGCTCCCTGGATCTGGGGAGGGGCTGTCCGGGAGGGGCGTGGCCTGGGAGGTTTGCGGAGTTTGGGGCGGCGTCGCCCTCTGCTGGGCAGATCAGGGAATTGCTTCGCCTCCGTCGCCGGGTCCTTCCATTGCCCGTTAGCCCACCTGGTTTTGGACCTTCCTTGACTTCTCTGCCATCTCTCTCCTTTCCTTGACCTGACCCTTGCAGGACTCCAACTATGCAGATGTCGGTCCTGGATCCAGCTCTGTTACATTCTGTCTGAGGCAGAGTCGCGGCCTCCCTGGGACTTGGCTTCCTTCCCTGTGAAATAGCAGTCGTGAAGTCCAAACGTGGGACTGTGAAAGAAGACACTTGGTAAACTGAAAGCGAGCATCTGAAGATGAGGTGTGGTTGTTGTTAAAGCTAAGGGTGTCCTCTCCCGCCTTCTGGAAGGAGTGGCTTAGTTCATCCCTTGGAGTCACCACATTTTGATGCATTGCTTTTCAGTCTTTTCAAAAAATGATATATATATGGTCACATCTGCATTAAATACATTTATTATATATAGTATATTTTGGGCTTCCCTGGTGGCTCAGGGGGAAAGAATCCGTCTGCAATGCAGTAGCTGCAGGAGATGCAGGTTGGATCTCTGGGTGGGGAAGATTCCCTGGAGCAAGTCATGGCAACCCACTCCAGTACTCTTGCCTGGAAAATTCCATGGACAGAGGAGCCTGGAGGGCTGCAGTCCACAGGGTCACAAAGAATCAAATACGACTGAAGTGACTTAGCATGCATGCACGCATACTATATATTTATATAACAAATATATCAGTTCAGTTCAGTTCAGTCGATCAGTCAAGTCCAACTCTTTGTGACCCCATGAACTGCAGCACTCCAGGCCTCCCTGTCCATCCAACTCCCGGAGTTCACTCAGACTCACGTCCATTGAGTCGGTGATGCCGTCTAACCATCTCATCCTCTGTTGTCCCATTCTTCTCCTACCCTCAGTCTTTCCCAGCATCAGGGTCTGTTCCAATGAGTCAATTCTTCGCATCAGGTGGCCAAAGTACTGGAGTTTCAGCTTCAGCATCAGTCCTTCTAATGAACATCTAGGACTGATCTCCTTTAGGATGGACTGGTTGGATCTCCTTGCAGTCCAAGGGCCTCTCAGAAGTCTTCTCCAACACCACAGTTCAAAAGCATCAATTCTTCAGCGCTCAGCTTTCTTCACAGTCCAACTCTCACATCCATTCATGACCACTGGAAAAACCATAGCTTTGACTAGATGGACCTTTGTTGGCAAAGTAATGTCTCTGCTTTTTAATATTCTATCCAGGTTGGTCATAACTTTCCTCCCAAGGAGTAAGCGTCTTTTAATTTCATGGCTGCAGTCACCATCTGCAGTGATTTTGGAGCCCAGAAAAATAAAGTCAGCCACTGTTTCCACTTTTTCCTCATCTATTTCCCATGAAGTGATGGGATTGGATGCTACGATCTTAGTTTTCTGAATGTTGAGCTTTAAGCCAACTCTTTCACTCTCCTCTTTCACTTTCATCAAGAGGCTTTTTAGTTCTTCTTCACTTTCTGCCATAAGGGTGGTGTCATCTGTATATCTGAGGTTATTGATATTTCTCCTGGCAATCTTGATTCCAGCTTGTGCTTCATCCAGCCCAGCGTTTCTCATGATGTACTCTGCATAGAAGTTAAATAAGCAGGGTGACAATATACAGCCTTGACATACTCCTTTTCCTATTTGGAACCAGTCTGTTGTTCCATGTCCAGTTCTAACTGTTGCTTCCTGACCTGCATATAGGTTTCTCAAGAGGCAGGTCAAGTGGTCTTGTATTTCCATCTCTTTCAGAATTTTCCACAGCTTATTGTGATCCACACAGTCAAAGGCTTTGGCATAGTCAATAAAGGAGAAATAGATGTTTTTCTGGAACTCTCTTGCTTTTTCCATGATCCAGCGGATGTTGGCAATTTGATCTCTGGTTCCTCTGCCTTTTCTAAAACCAGCTTGAACATCTGGAAGTTCACGGTTCACGTACTGTTGAAGCCTGGCTTGGAGAATTTTGAGCATTACTTTACTAGCATGTGAGATGAGTGCAATTGTGCGGTAGTTTGACCATTCTTTGGCATTGCCTTTCTTTAGGATTGGGATGAAAACTGACCTTTTCCAGTCCTGTGGCCACTGCTGAGTTTTCCAAATTTGCTGGCATATTGAGTGCAGCACTTTCACAGCATCATCTTTCAGGATTTGAAACAGGTCAACTGGAATTCCATCACCTCCACTAGCTTTGTTCGTAGTGATGCTTCCTAAGGCCCACTTGACTTCACATTCCAGAATGTTTGGCTCTAGGTGAGTGATCACACCATTGTGGTTATCTGGGTCGTGAAGATCTTTTTTGTACAGTTCTTCTGTGTATTCTTGCCACCTCTTCTTAATATCTTCTGCTTCTGTTAGGTCCTTACCGTTTCAGTCCTTTATTGAGCCCATCTTTGCATAAAATGTTCCCTTGGTACCTCTAATTTTCTTGAAGAGGTCTCTAGTCTTTCCCATTCTGTTGTTGCTTATCCATTCTGCATATAATAGCATCTGGAAGGAGAAGCTTAATAACAGCATCTGCTAATCCCACACCCCCGTTCCATCCCTCCCTATCTCCTTTCCTGGCAACCGTGAGTCTGCTCTCTGTGTGAGTCTGTTTCATAGATAAGTTCACTTGTGCCATGACTTAGATCCCACATATAAGTGATGTCAGGTAGAATTTGTCTTTCTCTTTCTGACTTACTTCACTTAGTATGATAATCTCCAGGTCTGTCCATGTTGCTGCAAACGGCAGTGCTTCATTTTTACGGTTGAATAGTACTCCCTCGTCTGTGTGCATCACATCTTCCTTATCCACTCATCTGTTGATGGACATCAAGCTGCTTTCACATCTTGGCTATTGTGAACAGTGCTGCTATGAACATAGGAGTTCATGTATCTTTTTGAATTATACTTTTGCCTGGATATATTCCTAGGAGTGCTGGATTATATGGAAACTCTATTTTTAGTGTTTTAAGGAACCTCCATACTGTCCTTCATAATGGCTGAACCAATTTACATTCCCACCAACTGTGTAGGAAGGGTCCCTTCTCTCCATAGCCTTTCCAGCATTTGTTATTTGTAGACTTGGAAAAAATTTTTTTTATTTTTAATTGAAGGATAATCTCTCTATTTGTAGACTTCTTCATGATGGCCATTCCGACTGGTGTGAGGTGGTCCCTCATTGTAGCTTTAATTGGAGTTTCTCTAATAATTACTGATGTTGAGCATCTTTCCATGTGTCTGTTGTCCCTCGGTAGGTCTTCTTTGGAGAAATGTCTGTTTATGTCTTCTGCCCATTTTTCAAATGAGTTGTTTGCTTTTTTGCTATTGAGTTATATGAGATGTTTATATACGTTTGGAAATTAATCCCTTGTTGGTTGTATCATTTGCAAATATCCCCCCTCCCCATTCTGTAGGTTGTCTTTTTGTTTGTTTATGGTTTCCTCTGAGCGACTTTACTTTCACTTTTCACTTTCATGCATTGGAGAAGGAAATGGTGACCCATTCCAGTGTTCTTGCCTGGAGAATCCCAGGGACGGGGGAGCCTGGTGGGTTGCCTTCTATGGGATCGCACAGAATCGGACACGATTGAAGTGACTTAGCAGCAGCAGCAGCAGCTGCTGTGTAAAAGCTTGTAAGTTTGCACATGTTTTTTATCTGTATCTCCCCACCCAATGTATCTCCTTGGAACACAGGGACTTTTTGAGCTTTTCCTCCGCCTCTGTGACTCCTAGGAAACTGTCTGGCACATAGTAGGCCCTGGACAGATTTTTGTGTGAATATGAATAAATCTACCACTTGCCTTCCCTTCGGAGGCAGCAGGCCAGTAGAAGCCACTTCTGTCCAGTAGAGGGCACCACTACATAGCATTTTGGGGTCTCTAGGAGTTAGTGCTAGGAATGGAGATATTTATAAAGCCTGAAAGTCTCTCTCCTCCCACTCTGTGGGCCGCTCAGTTGGGCTGGAACCGGAAGCAGGAGGGCCCCCTGTGCTAATCTACCCTGGCAGCGGGGAGCTGGCATGCACTGGCCGCTTCATCCGGCGGGCTCTGGTGCCCGAGGTCGGAATACCCTGACTTGACCGCTGTCCTGGACACACCCCTTAGCAGCTGAGGCTTCGGGACAGATCACACCCTGTCCCAAGCTCTGCAAAATGAGGGCAATGACAGGAGTTGGGCGGCTGGCTCCTGGCTTTGCTGTGAAGACCAGACAGGAATGTGTGAGAAATGTTTTGTGAATGTAAACACCAGGGGAATATAATTTACACACGCCTTTATTGGTAGTGGCAGCAAATTAGCAACAAAAGAGGAGAGATTAAAGGGCACTTGCAAGGCTAAGTAAAGGTGGGTTTATGGAGGGGATTAAAATAGTGAAGGAGAAAGAAGTTAAAAATAACAACTACCTTTCACCAAGAGCTTATTAGGAGCCAAGGCTTAGGAAAGTGATCTCCAAACATTGTCTAATTATAGCCAACACTTAGATAGGGCTACCCTGTGCCAGGCACTAAATGCTTTATGTGTAGAAACTCCTGAGATCTTTACAATTCAGGGAGCTGGGTTGTGTCACACTACAAGAGGACACGGAGGCATGGAGAGCTTAAGTAAACTGCCCAAGGTCACACAGACAATGTAGGATTCAAACCTGAACAATCTGCCTCCTGGCAG
Source organism: Budorcas taxicolor (assembly GCF_023091745.1). Taxonomy (NCBI): domain Eukaryota; kingdom Metazoa; phylum Chordata; class Mammalia; order Artiodactyla; family Bovidae; genus Budorcas; species Budorcas taxicolor. Next base: position 72,706,559 of record NC_068914.1, on the reverse strand, counting down.
AATGGGTTCTTAAGTCCTCATGGTCACAACCACACGGAAAAGGAGATAAGATCTTTGCATTGCCCATACAGGAAGCTGAGGCTCAGAAAGCTGACAAAGCCCAAAGTCACGATATGAATACCCGTATTTGAACCCTGCTTAACCTCCAAGGGATATTTCCCAGTCCCCACTGGAGTCAGGGAAGGGAGTTAGAGGGGCCAGCAGCAGACACACCTAGCTCTTGCTCTGAGCATCAGGGAGGGTGAGAGAAGAGAGGTCGTGCAGGGCAGAGAGCTGGAGGAGAGGCTGCTCAGTGGCCTCAAGTCCACAGGAGGAAGGAGGCTGGGTCATTTTCTGGGCCAGTGTGGGAGGGAGGAAGTAAAAGTGTGCTAGGAGCCATCAGGCTGTCCACAGCGATTCCACCTGGGCCTGTGAGCCTCGCCACACACATCCACACGGGGAACAGGGGCTCTGAGGGGCTGGCCTGGCTGTGGGAGGAGGGAGCAGCCCTATCCCTTGCCACAAGTGCCCCCAGCCCAGCCCCTGGCTTCTAGCCTGTTACATAAGCTGCTACATACCCAGGGGCTGGAAATAGCCATGGCAGGGCCCAGGCTGGGCTGGGGGCATGATGAATGGTCTTCAAGAACATCAGCTGACCTCTCCTGAAGTGACCTGAGGGACTGTGGGTGGCTCATGTTACCCAGCCCTCCCTAGAGGAGGCCCTGCCTGTCCTCCGTGACTCTGTGTCTGGACATTTATGGTGTGTCTGAGGGATCGTCCCACTCTCAAGCCTGAATGGCTGAGGCAGCTCACAGATACACTGCGCCCACTGGGGCCTCCCTAGGTGTCGGGGGCCAGAGCCTCACCCAGAGAAAGTGTTTGGGGATTTCTGCCGCCAACTCCAAGGAGGGCTGGGATCTCTGCCCTTCGGGGTCCTCCGCTCAGGGCCCCAAGAGGAGAGCAAGAGGAGTCAGAGAAATTGGAGGTGGGAAAGAGGATGCTGCGGCTGCAGGCTCCATTATTCCAGGGCTACGCTTCACTCCCATTCCCACACCTCTATGTCATACTCACTCTGTCACCACACTCATGGCCCCTGGTTCCAAGGAGATGTCCACACACTCGGGTGCCCGCGAGAAAGGACAGAGTCACATGCCCCCTCCAGAGACAAGGCACATACGCTCCTACTCCTCAGACCACCTTGGGTAGAATTTTGAAGATCCCCCAGGGTATTCTCCCAGGGTAGGGTGATCATGGGGTAAGACTTATTTGTGTGGCTATTCCAATTCTGTGCCTTTAAGACACCTACTCCTCTAAAAACAAAATCCTCTCCCTAAAAATAGGAAAATGCTTTAAATTACCTAATAGTTAAATCACCTAATTATTCCCGCCCCCCGCACATATCCTTCAGTGGAACAGGCACTCTTAGGGAATTAGGACTTCTTTATTCCATAATCTCAGAACTCCCTGACAGAGAGTAAAAAGTGAAAGTGTTAGTGCGACCCCATGGACTGTAGCCCACCAGGCTCCTCTGTCCATGGAATTTTCCAGGCAAGAATACTAGAGTGGGTAGCCATTCCCTTCTCCAGGGGATCTTCCCAACCCAGGGATCAAACCCTGGTCTCCTGCATTACAGACAGATTCTTTACCTTCTGAGCCACCAGAGAAGCTCTTCTGATGGATAGGAACCCTCCAACTAGAGAGGGGTGGGAAATTTTACAAAGGAGCAATGGAGGGCTGGTGAGTTGCTTTACCTTCTTGATGACAGAGTCCCTGCTCCATGATCAGACACACACACACACACACACACACACACACACACACACACACACACACACACACAGAGCGCTGCTCTTCTCAGTGCTCAGGCGCCGGGGCAGGACCCCCTCCTTAAACTCCTATGGTAGCACTCTATAGAAGGGCCTCCTGTGTGCCTGGATCTCTGAGCTCATGGCAGAGGAATATGGGAGACAGGCCCAAAGACCACCAGAGAGCTAAGGGACACCCACCCCACTACCAGGTAAACTTGTGTAGGGAAGGCTTGGCCTCCACTGTTCTCCTGCCGGCCTCCCTGTGTCTCCAGGCCCTCCCCCGGGAGTTGTCACTGGTAACCAGAGCTGGATCATCTGGTGAGAGCTGGAGGAGCAGCGTCGCTTGGCAACCCGGAGAGCACACAAGATCCAGCTAATCTGGGCTGCTCTGGCAGACCCCTCCGTCACCAGGGCAGCTGCCTGCTGGCTAGCAGCAGACCCTGTTCCCCTCCCCTGCAGAGGAAGATGCTTTAAAACTTCTACCTATTTCCACTTCAGCAAACCCGAAGTTCTAGGCCAAGGTCTGGGCAGGGAAGATCTTTTCTCTCCCCATCCAACTCCCCATTCTGGAACCCCATCTTCCTTCACAGCACAGTGAAAAATCTGCAGACCTCTCTGGGGATCGGAGCCCTGTTGTCAGCCATGAAGTGCAGAGCAAGTCACTTCACCTCCCTGACCTTTCAGATTCTAAACCAGGAGGGCACAATCAGCGGTTCACTGCAGAGACTTGAGGCCACAGCAACCTGGATACAAACCATGTTCTGTGATTTCTCAGCTGTGTGCCATTAGGCACGTTATTTAGCTTCTTGGAGCCTCAGTTCCCTCAATACTAAACAGGACCCAACTAAGAGTGCTGTTGAACGGTAGGAAGAGACAAAACAAGGAAAGTGTCTGGCACGTGGCCCTCCACAATGCTTTTGCTCACCTCCGAGCTTTACCACGTACTGTTTCCTCTCCGTGGAACATTTGGCCCTTCCCCTGCCTCTTCACCTCATAAATACTCCTCAGCTGAAAACTTTACTTCCTGAGGAAGGAAAAAAATTACTTTCCTTATCCACCATCCCACTTCTAAATTGCAGCTCTTCATTAAATGTGTCATTGACATCCTGCAACTCGTTTTCTCTTTAGGGCGCTTATTACTTATTGGCAAGATGTTTTAATGGCAGCCTGGGTTGTAAGAAGGCGCAGAGACAGGGACTGTGTCTGCTTTGTTCTTTGCTTTGTGTCCCCAGCGGGAGAGTCGTCCCCGATGTTCACCAAAGTACGGTTCAGTTTTCTGTGTATCTCTGTATTTATTTCTTCCCTCTTTCCAACTTGACCTAACTAACGTTTGCATCATTGCTTAGGTTCACTGACCTCCGAGAAGCACGGAATAACTGGAAAGATAGCTCAAGAATTATAGGCGTTTATCCTTAATTACCCTCTAGTCCCCACAGGAATGGCCGGACCATATTTGAGATGGAAAGTCCCCAACCAGTTCCGCTACGGATTTCGGATTTCGGGGCCACTCTTTTTTCTCAGCCTGGAGGCATCCGCCCCCCACGCCCGCCGCCCTGCGCCATCCTGGCAAAGAAGTCTATTTGCATACATCAGACCCAAAGGCAGTGAACGCCCAATGGCTGATTTGCATGCGCTCGTGCTATTGGTTGGAAGGGCGGCACGGTAGCCAATGGTTTGCAGCGGTGTTTACCCAGCGGCGGGTCCGCGCTGCCGGGTGATGTAATGGAATCCTGGCTGGACCCGGCGCGGACTCCCTCCGGTCCGCTTGGTGACGTAGCGGCTTCCCCGGGCCCCACCCGACCCAACCCGGCCTGGCGCGGGGCATTACGGCCGCCCCCGGGAACACGGCGTGGGGCACAGCCGAGGCCGCAACGCTGCAGCGGAGCCCGGCCCTATTCCTTCGGGCCTGGCGTTCCGGTCCCGGCCCGGCGTTCCGGTCCCGGCCCCTCTGGGAGGGCCTGCTGGGCCAAATCTGATCTCTGGCAACGTGCAGAGAAATCTGGAAGCAGACAGCAGAGGATTACCAAACTCGACTCCTCTGGGAATAGATTACCGGTCTCTCACTTCGTAAATCACCACGCAGTTTTGTAACGTTTTGCATTTGTTTACAACGAGCTTGTTTGATTTTGTAATTTAAAAAATAAGTTACAGAGGATTTCTGTTTGTTTTTAATAATAAAGAGCCTGGCTTGGATTTAGGGGAAATCTTGGTATTAATTCCAGCTCTGTCACTTCCAGCCTGGTGACTTTGGCCACTGTTTCCTGTTGGCCCTGACGGCCTTCCATGGCAACTAGGGAAGAGCAAATGTGGAGACACTTTTAAAAGCACCCAGCAGGGCACCTCCTCCTCCTTATGTCATTCAGAGCATGTACTCCCATCTAGGTCACCCGTGGAAAGCCATGATCCCTGGGACAGCCCCTGAAAGGCCTGGTCTTTGTGTCCCCATTTTTTGCCCTTTAATTGCTCCTAAACGTGGGGAAGGGGTGGGGGGACCCCAGCCTGGTATTTCTCCATCCTCAGAGTGAGGTAGGGAACCACGAAGGGAATCCCCTCCACAGCCCCTCTCCTCACTGAGGGCTGGGACCTGGACAGGGGAGCCCCTTCAGGGCCCAAATGGTCTGGGGCACCCCCTGGACATCCTTTTACCCCCACCCCCAGTGGGTCAGGGTGGAGGTAAGGTGGAATGGTGTCTCTCTGACTGGGCAGAGTTGGGTTACTGGGTTCTGCTACTTTTGAGATGGAAGGGCATATGGGGAACACCACTAAGGGTTTGACTGTCCTGAGTCCTGGGGCTTTATGCCCCCAAGATCTCTACCCTGTCCCCACCCCATACCTGTGAACTTTGTGATCAATCTTTGTCCTCTATGGAATACTCTTCCTTCGCTCTGCCTTACCTGGTCCTGTCTGTCCCTTCACGCTGTGCCCATATTCTCTTCTGGCAGGGAGGTGTCTTGTGTCCTGCCTCCCCAGCTTTCTGTGGCAAGAGCTTGTCCTTCTCCCTTAGGAATTTCCCATAATGTGGGACAGCACTGGATGGGGTCTGTTTTCCCCTCTAGTCCTATCTCCTGAGCTGTGCAAGGAATTGCCCTTCTCTCCCCTCAGTTTTCCCCTGCAGTTTTCCCGTCTGCAGTGTGCGGTCTGTGGTAGTTCCTGAAACTTGTGTAGAAAGAGGAGAGCCTAAGTTACGAAGAAGAGGAGCAAGATGGTGCATACAAATTCGAGTACTGGTCTGGGAGATGGAAGATGGGGGCTGTCGCCCTGGCTTGGCCACTGGCTAACTGGGTCAAGGAGACAAGAGGATTGAAATTTGCTGGACATCTGTCGTGACATCATGAGGTGACATCACCCTCATCTGTGCAGCTCAAGCCTCCCGATAAACATACTATCTGGAAAAGCCAGGGTGAGTACTTTGGATGTGCAGCTTGAAGATGAAGTCCCCAGCCCTGCCTTAACCCGAGTTCTTTTGTGTGGAAATGGCAGGTTTGCTACTGAGTCCCAGACTTGTTGCTGCATTTTTCTATCCGTACTATTAAAGATGCACTCTTCATGACAACTCTGTGAGATCGGTATGTTGTCATCCTTGTGTTTCCAATGAAGAAACAGAAGGCCAGAGAAGGTAAGTAATTGCCCTGAAGTCACATAGTTGGTAATAGTGGGGACCAGGGTCAGTCCCAGGCCTCTCGAACCTATGTTCCTTCAGCCACCTCAGTCAGCCACCACAAGCGACATGGGCATGTGTGTTTTAGCATTACATATTTTAATATATTTTTATTTCATTATAAAACAGGAGAGTATATAATAAAGCCAAGTTGTGCTAAAGTATTTATAGAAGGGAGAGACTTCTGTGGGCTGGAATTCTTCATGGAAAAAGTGGTAACTCAGACTTTTAAAAAATTTTATTCTTCCTGTCCAAATAAATGTATTTCTCCTACACAGGCAAATATTTTTAAAATGTATTTCAAAAGTTAGAATTCTGGAAAAAGAAAAAGAGGAGGTGGGGGGTAGTGGCTTCTTTAAAAAGCCCATTTGGAAGGAACTCCTGGGGTAGGGAGGAGAGGAGGGGGGAAGGGGGAAGGAAAAAAATAGACTGATAGCCCCCCCTCACACCTTGCATTTTTGAAGAATTGGTTTCTTTATCTCCATCTTGGCCTAGTATTTGAATCTGGGAAAGAAAGATAAAGTTTCTGAGAAAGTGATTTTGCGACAAACCAGAGATCCTTGGGATCATTTTCAAAAGGAGGAAAAGAGACATGTGAGTTGCAGCAGGAGTTTAGGACAGGTCCAGGAAAGGATTTCTGGGGGTGGGCAGGAGGTGGGGAGAGGAATGTGGCCCCGGAATGAGGGCTGGGGGGGTGGGGGGGGCACGCGTGGGGCCTCTTCTGGAGAGTTTTGAATGCAGAAGAGATTCTTTGCTGCGTGGGGCCGGCCTGAATGCTGGGTTGATTAGCATGCTGATAATTTAAGTGGGCTCCAAACATGAGTACGGGCTGGTGGCTGTGACCACAGAGCCCAGGACTGGTTCTGCCTGATAAGTGTCTCCCAGGGCCTTGCCTGCCTAGCAGCACTGGAGTAGACACCATAACCCCAGCCCCACTGCATCGGCCTTGGCCTGTCTCCCTGAACCAGCCCCTCCGAAGTGTGCTGCTGTTGGGAGACAAGGATTGATTTGCTCCAGACAAGTATAGTTCTCCCATTTCCAAAGAGTGTACCAGTCATGTGGGAAAGAGAAACCTTCCAAGACTCTCATCCCCAGGAAGGTTCGTACTGGGCAGAAGAGAGTGGGCTACTCAGGGCCTCCTGGCCACTGCAGGGGCCTCTGCATAAGTATCTCTTGCGCTAAGCACCTCTTGCAGTAAGCAATTCTGTGGAATGGGAAAGTCAAGCTCCTAGAGGAAAGCAAGGAGAAAGTCACTATAAGGACCTGCTGTGTACAAGGCAGGCCCACAGTTGTTCAGTCCTCCTGACTCCTGATACCCAGAAAAGGATGATAATAGTATCATCCTTGTTTTATAGGTAAAGAAACAGGCTGAGAGGTGAAGTGACTTGCCCGAGTATGGGGGGAGCTGCCTCCGGAAATGCTTCTCTCCAAGAGAAATTTCATCTTTCCAGCAAGTGCTCTTTCTCTAAGCCACCTGTTTGTGTGAATGCTGGACACCCTGCTGGCCGGGCCCCTTGCCCTTGTGGTGGCCTGTAGGCCAAGCGAGGCTGGTGGGGGTGTCCGCGGTTCAGAGGGCCGGGGTCCTGTCCTATCGAAGCAGTCTAATTGCTGTGTGACTTTGGACCACTGCTGAGCCTCTCTCGGCCTCATTTTTTCCACCTCTTCCTCGGGGAAGCCCCGGGTAAATTTACTTAGAAGTCAGCTCTAGGTTTGCAGCCTCTGTCGGAAGGTGTTAGCAAGGCCACAGACGCTTCACCTGAAAAACAGCTCCCCAACCCCGGCCACAGCCCGGCGGATTATGTAACGGGGTGTGCAGCGAGGGTTGGGGAGGGGGGCCCGCGGGGCGGGGCGCTCGCGGCTATTCCGGGCGCCGCTATTTTTAGCCCCATTGATGAGGCTGCGTCGGCCGCGCCGCCGGGATTCCGGAGACGTCAATGGGCGCGCGTCACGGTCCCCCGCCTGCCCGCCCGCCGGGGGAGGCGCGCCCAGGGCTGGGACGGCGGCGCGGGCGGCCGCGGGCTGCGGGGGCGGGGGGCGCGGCTGCGGCTGCGGCCGGAACTGCGGGGCGGGGGGCTGCCCGAGGGCTGGGGGCACGGGGCCGCGGCGGCGCGGCGGCAGGAGCGCTAGGCGGCGGCAGCACCGTGGGGGCCCGCGCGCCGTGCCCGCGACCCCCTGCCGCCCGGGCCATGGGCGCCCCCGCGCTGCTGAGCCGCTCCTCGCTGGTGGGGGCGCGACCCCGGAAGGCGGGGGCGGAGAGGCCAGCAGGGCGAGCCAGGCCAGGTGAGGGGGCCGGGGAGGAGGCACGGGGGGCCCGGGAGAGGCCCGGGAAGAGATGGGTCTGCATGGGTGCGCGTCGGGTGGCCGGGGCCGCGCCGGGAGTCCCGCTTGGAGACCAGGGTGATGGGCGGGGGGGGGGGGGGGGGGGTCAGGGACTGGATTCCCGGAGGAACCAGCTAGCTCCGAGTCAGCCCCCGAGTGAGGCGGCCAGCGCTTTCTCACACCAGCCCGCCAAGGGTGGGGTTTGGCCCGCGAGGGGTGCTGGAGGTGTCCAGGCCGGAGAAATTCCTTCCATTTACCCGTTGGCTGCAGGGAACGGGTTCCAGGAGTTCAGTCCGAGAGCTTGGCCGCCAGGACGCCGAGCCGGGAAGGACCCCAGTGGCCTACTGCAACTCCTTCGTGGGTCACAGCAGAGAAACAGCCTGGAGAGGGTCTCGTGGAGTCAGGAACGGACCTGGGATTAGAAATGCTACAGAAGTGGCATTTACGGTGGTTTCCAATGAAATATAAATTTGGGTTGGGGGGTGTGCTGGGAAAAGGAAGGCTGGGAAGGAAGAGGTAGGTGGGTTCACAAGTTATGCCCAAAGTGTGCTGCTGGAGTAGGGGGTTGATAAGAGCCTGGTGGGAGGTTTCAGTGGTGGCTTCAGACATGTTCCTAAACCCTCTTGCTTCAAGTGACTTGGATGAAGACTTGAAAGGGAAGCCAGCCAACTCTTGGTATTGACCAAGAGCTGAGTGGAACAATGACAAGTGTATAGTACAATAAAGCCAAGATTCCAAGCGATGGCAGACGGGGAAGGATGGACCAAGCCCAACAGGATGAATGTGACTGATTGTTAATTTTGAGGCCTGTGCTGGAGTTTAGAAAATTAGCTGAGAAGTTTAGCCTAGCAACCCAGGCCCCAGAGCTTCCCACTTGCTCTCTGGTGTTGGCTATCAAACTGCTCTGTGCCCACCAAACGGGTCCAGGGAGGGAAGGGGGATGCCCAGGTTCTAATTCTGGCTTTGTCACTTAACTAGCTGTGTGACCTTGGGCAGGTTGCTTAACATTTCTGTGCCTTAGTTTCCTCCTTGTTAAAATGTTAATAATAATTGCTTCCTTATAGTGTGAGGTTAAAAAAAGTACATGGGTGTAAAGTGCTTAGTGATGTGTTTAACACATCAAAAACAGTGAAAGGGAAAGCGACTTATGCTCAGTGCCTCTGACTCTTTGCAATCCCATGGACTGTAGCCCACCAGACTTCTTTGTCCATGGAATTCTCAAGGCAAGAATACTAGAGTGGGTTGCCATTCCCTTCTCCAGGGGATCTTCCTGACCCTGGGATTAACCGGGGTCTCCTGCATTGCAGGCAAATTCTTTACTGTCTGAGCCACCAGGGAAGTTTCTTGGTGTTCAACAAATATGAACTGCTGTTGCTATTGTTGATAAGAGTAATATATCTACTTCTGGGTGGGGACATTAGCCAATGCAGAGTTTATGCTATCAGGAAGCCACCAGGGCTGCAAAGGGTCTGTCATTCATGTCCTGTTGCAAGGAGTTTAGATAAGAAAAGTCTCAAATATGCCATAGGAGGGAGGATGAGTTATCAGATGGGCATAGCTATGTAGGACTGGGATCCAGGGCTGGGGGCTGGACTCCATTGTGACTCAACATAAGGAAACACCCTCAGGCTTTGGGTATGCCCCCAGATAGAAGGGACACCTCCTTAACTGCAGTGTCAACCCTCCTCCCAGCCCAGTTCTGTTGCAGGCATGTGTTGAGTCCCCCTCTCCCACGTTCCACCAGTACTTACTGAGCACCTGTTAGTGCTGAGCTCAGGTTTAGGCACTGAACTCTGCAGTCATTGGGACACACGTGTAAACGAATGGCATTAGTCCTATGGAGATGATAAAAACAGATTAACGCTGCAGGGTGGGAGTGGAGGTGAAATGGGTTCGCCAACCTGATTGATGAGAAGGAACTGGCCATACAGACATCACAGGCAGTGACTTTCCTGGCAGAGGAAACAGCCAGTGCACAGGCTCTGAGTGGGGAAACAGAGCCCATGAGGCTGGAGCACAGGGAGGAGGGGCGCTGGAGCTGGGGACTGAAGTCTGGGCTGATGGTCCCGTTTCTCTAGGGAGGGAGTCACTTTCTCCTCCTCTAAGCCCACTCAGCCCTCAGTTTGTCCTCTGCACTGTGCTGATTGTGACTGACCTTGATTCATTCCCCCACTGTAACCTCCTGGGGCCCACAGGTCTCGGTTTGCTCTTCGGATCTCCCAGTGTTCCTGGTTCACGATTTGGTTCACAGTAGGCCCTCAGTAAATGCTTGTGGAGGGACTGTGGATGTGGGACTGGAGATGAAATCAGATACCTGCTCTAAGATGTTTTGAAACACTTTCTGGGGAACCAACTGGATCTCTGACTCTGGCCCCTGTTCTCAGATACAAGTGGGGAAAACATGGGCGCTCAGGTTGGGCCTGACGGTGATAGAAGGTGTTTGGCCTCCCTTACTCCTCAGCTGTGGGCTGGAAGGGAGAAAAGGGAAAGTTGGTGGGAGCTGGAGGGCTAGGGCCTGACTGCAGACCATTTCTGGGGTATGGGAAGATGACAGTGTCATTCTGGGAGGCAGGTGTAGGGCATGGGCTGGGCCAGGTTTGCAGCCTGCTTTTGCCTTCTGTTTTGGTTTTGCCCTTAAAATTATACAGTGGAAGTGAGAAATAGACTCAAGGGATTAGATCTGATAGACAGAGTGCCTGATGAACTATGGACGGAGGTTCGTGACATTGTACAGGAGACAGGGATCAGGACCATCCCCAAGAAAATGAAATGCAAAAAGGCAAAATGGCTGTCTGAGGAGGCCTTACAAATAGCTGTGAAAAGAAGAGAAGCTAAAAGCAAAGGAGAAAAGGAAAGATATACCCATTTGAATGCAGAATTCCAAAGAATAGCAAGGAGAGATAAGAAAGACTTCCTCAGTGATCAGTGCAAAGAAATAGAGGGAAACAATAGAATTGGAAAGACTAGAGATCTCTTCAAGAAAATTAGAGATACCAAGGGACCATTTCATGCAAAGATGGGCTCAATAAAGGACAGATATGGTATGGACCTAACAGAAGCAGAAGATATTAAGAAGAGGTGGCAAGAATACACAGAAGAACTGTACAAAAAAATCTTCATGACCCAGAAAATCACAATGGTGTGATCATTCACCTAGAGCCAGACATCCTGGAATGTGAAGTCAAGTGGGCCTTAGGAAGCATCACTAAGAACAAAGCTAGTGGAGGTGATGGAATTCCAGTTGAATTATTTCAAATCCTAAAAGATGGTGCTGTGAAAGTGCTGCACTCAATATGCAAGCAAATCTGGAAAACTCTGCAGAGGCCACAAGACTGGAAAAGGTCAGCTTTCATGCCAGTTCCAAAGAAAGGCAACACCAAAGAATGTTCAGACTACCACACAATTGCACTCATCTCACTCTCTAGCAAAGTAATGCTCAAAATTCTCCAAGCCAGGCTTCAACAGTACGTGAACCGTGAACTTCCAGATGTTCAAGCTGGTTTTAGAGAAGGCAGAGGAGCCAGAGATCAAATTGGCAACATCTGTTGGATCATCGAAAAAGCAAGAGAGCTCCAGAAAAACATTTATTTCTGCTTTACTGACTATGATAAAACCTTTGACTGTGTGGATCACCGCAAACTCTGGAAAATTCTGAAAGAGATGGGAATATCAGACCACCTGACCTGCCTCTTGAGAAATCTGTATGCAGGTCAGGAAACAACAGTTAGAACTGGACATGGAACAACAGAATGGTTCCAAATAGGAAAAGGAGTACGTCAAGGCTGTATATTGTTACCCTGCTTATTTAACTTATATGCAGAGTACATCATGAGCAATGCTGGGCTGGATGAAGCACAAGCTGGAATCAAGATTGCCAGGAGAAATATTAATAACCTCAGATATGCAGATGACACCACCCTTATGGCAGAAAGTGAAGAAGAACTAAAGAGCCTCTTGATGAAAGTGAAAGAGGAGAGTGAAAAAGTTGGCTTAAAGTTCAACATTCAGAAAACTAAAATCATGGCATCCAGTCCCATCACTTCATGGCAAATAGATGGGGAAATAGTGAAAACAGTGACAGACTATTTTTTGGGCTCCAAAATCACTGCAGATGTGATTGCAGCCATGAAATTAAAAGACGCTTACTCCCTGGAAGAAAAGTTATGACCAACCTAGACAGCATATTAAAAAGCAAAGACAGTATTTTGCCAACAAAGGTCCATCTAGTCAAGGCTATGGTTTTTCCTTGTACGTATCATGTATGGATGTGAGAGTTGGACTGTAAAGAAAGCTGAGCACCCAAAAGTTGATGCTTTTGAAGTGTGGTGTTGGAGAAGACTCTTGAGAGTCCCTTGGACTGCAAGGAGATCCAACCAGTCCATCCTAAAAGAAATCAGTCCTGAATATTCATTGGAAGGACTGATGCTGAAGCTGAAACTCCAATACTTTGGCCATCTAATGCAAGGAACTGGCTCATTGGAAAAGACCCTGATACTGGGCAAGATTGAAGGCAGGAGGAGAAGGGGACGACAGAGGATGAGATGGTTGGATGGCATCACCTACTCAATGGACATGAGTTTGAGTAAACTGCAGGAGTTGGCGATGGACTGGGAGCCCTGGTGTGGTGCAGTCCATGGGGTTGCGAAGAGTCGGACATGACTGAGCGACTGAACTGAACTGAACTTTGCCTTCTGTTTGGGGTTGGAAGCCCTCTGACTCATCCAGACTGCCTTCTTCTTCTTCATGCCCTGCTCCCCACTGTATGCCTAGGGTCATTGGAAGTGCTGGTAGCTCTGTAAGAGGAGAGTCTGGGTGCTTTGGGCCAGAGGAATGCCCCTTAGCCTATGGACCCCAGAACAGAAGTTAGAAGGGTAAAGGGGCTGTCACCTACCCTCTGGGACTTCCTCCTCATTCCCTCTACCACCCACCCTGGGAACATCTACTTCTCTTTTCCTAGACTTCATCTCGGCCTGAAGGGCAGCCTGATAACTAGGGAAGATCCCACCTTGACTGGTCCTGCCCTCACCTTGGGGCCCAATCAGGAAAGGAGAGGGCTGGTTAAAGGGAGGAGAAGGGTAGGTGAGAAGTGGGGTCTGGGTTGCCCTGGCTGAAGGCTCTGGCACCAGCAGGATCGGGGGAGAACTTGAAGAGTTTGGAGGAATGGCACGCACATCTGGTGTTGGAAGTAGAGCCCAGGTTCACAGAAGGGGCTTGGAATAGGGACCAGGGTCTGGGGTTAGCTTTTATGTGTCTTCATTCAGTTCCTTCTACTAACAGTAGCACCTATGTGTATCCGGCACTAAGTCCTTTGCATGCGAAATCATTGTAAACCTGCTGATAACCTTACGGTTGTTAATTTTAGAAACGTCAATTACAGATAGTCATTTTCACAGATGAAGAACAGAGAAGTTATGTAACTTGCCCAAGGTTACAAGTGAAGGAGCCAGGATTTGAACCCAGGCAACACTGATGCAGGGATCCATGCTCTTCACCACTCTTCCCTAAGCTGGATCTTCCTGTTTTGTGACTGGACTCCCCTCACAGAAGACTTCCTGAAAGTCCCCATTGCTCAGATGAGAAGGCTGGGCCTCCTAGAGCTAGGAGCATGGAGCCCTTGCCTTGTGGGGGCCTGTGAAGCTTTGGGGACCAAGTTGGAGTCCATTCAGGAGAGAGAGGTGTTGTGCTCTGTCCTTGCAGTAGCTCCCTTTTCTCTACTTCCAGCTGTCCTTTCGTGTACATCAAGGAGCTGAAAGCTGGGTGGACGTACCACCTGCTGCTGCACCCAGGAGTGGGGTGTAAGGTTGAGGGGCTGTGTCTCCAGGGCCTGAAGATGCTCCAGACACTGTCAGCAGCTCCTGGCCACATGCCACGTTCCCAAGTGCTGGTCGCTTGGGGTGTGGGCCGCCAACCTCTGATGCCCAGCTCGGGGCACCTTGGGCTGGCCTGTCCTCCGTCGTGGCCTGGGTCCTGCCTCTGTCCCCATGTCTGTTTCTGGCTGCACTGTCTCCAGGGAATGGCCCTGCCAGCTGATTTCTCCTCTCTCACACGATTCCCTTTGTAGGCCTCCGCCATGGACAGAGGCCAGCCCCAGCCCCTCCCTGGTATTGGCCCCTTCTGCCAGGCCCCAAAGGTCCTAGGGATGGTCAGCTGTTGCTTAAGTTCCGTCGGTCCACCCAGAGTGGTAAGTGCCCTGCCGTTGCCCTTTGTATGCCCCTGGGGCCTCCTGAGTAGGTAGCTGGGGGGCCAAGGTGGGTGTAGGAGCTGCCTGAAGCGGATGTGGTTTGGGGGATGGAGAGGGAAGCCCTGCAGAAGTAGTAGGCGGCGCTGCTAGGCACGGGGAGATCTGATTTCTTTGGTAGTGGGGGTAGTGCGGGGGTGGGGAAGGGGGAAGCCTGGATTTCCTAGCAGGACAGGCTTGGGGGGCCTCTGGGCCTGGGTGTCTTGGGGTTGTCGGGAGTGACGGCTGCCAGGGCAGCATGTGCCTGGTTCCAGGAAGTTGATGGGGTGAGGCCAGGGGTACCAGAGTCCTGATTACACCTTTACCCGAGAGAGCTGGAGTTCAGCTTGGTGCCCTGGACAGGGACCCTGGGATTCTCTTTTTCCTTCCCCAGAACTGAGGGGCATCTCTGGGCAGCAGCCCCCGCTCAGCCATCTCTGAGAGACCCTCCTGGGTGAACTGGGAGCTGGCTCAGTATCCCTGCTGGAACCCCAAACACTGTTGCCTCATGTGGCGTTGGTGTTCAGGGTCCAGAGAGTCTAGAAAGGTGGCTGGGGTGCAGAGGACAGGGTGTCTAGCCCTCCAAGCCTGCAGAGAAGGAGGGACAGCCCTGGGAAGCAGGGCCTCCTGTGCTGGGGGCTGGGCTGGGCGTGCACCTGGCCCCCTGATGGCAGCAGGTGCTGGGCCACCGACCTCGGCGGCCCGGGGCGGGCAGAGGAGTCACTGTAAACGGATGAGGCAGGTGTTCCTGGTCAGCCGGAGGTCTGGATGCGGGAAGCGCGTGAGTGAAGATGACAGCAGCGGGCTGGGTGACTTCCCTCCGCTCAGCCCCCACCTCCGCCCTCAGCTCTGACTTGGCCTCCTGAGTGCCCGGCCTTCCCTCTGGGTACACAGTGGCTCCTGTGGGCAGAATTCCTCGCATTCAGTCTGTTGTCTGGATGAGGGAGGTGATTGGGTGGAATTCCCATGCCAGATATGCTGCCAGGGGCACCCTGAGGGGCTGCCAGGGGGGCCCCATGAGCGCTAGAGCTGCTGGTCTTGTGACGTGGGCACCTGTCTGCCAGGCCCGGGCATGGGCCCAGGGTCACGCTCACGCCGGGGCTCCCGTCAGCTGACTATTTTGGGCTCTCGCTGACCCGGGCCAAAGTCAGGCCTCAGCCAAGAGGGCTCCGAGGCAGCTCCCCCGTCCCCAGAGGCCGGCTCTGGTTTCAGCTACATAAACAGAGGAGAACACGGTGCCGTGGAGGCCGCTCCGCGTCCTAAGCCCACTCAGCTGGTGCACGGCCGCGGCCGGCAGGACAGGCTGACTGGGCGGTCACGTTTCTTCCCGCAGGGCTCCTCAAGGCCACCAGGAAGAGGTCCCAACCAGCCCTGGGAGTCTCCCTTGGTGCAGTTGTCCACGACCTCTGAAAATCAAAGCAGGTCGTGTGGAGGAAGCTGGTGAGTCTTAGGAATGGCGAACCCAAGGCGCTGGGGCTGGGCCATTTGGATCTCTTTTCGTCATGACTGTCTGAGTTGTGGTTTCTTTGGCCTCAAGAGGAGGGCTGGAGGGGGAAACAAGGGTGGTCAATCCTCTCAAGGAATGAGAGTGAAAGCTTGATGGCCCTGGGATGGTGGGACTTGGACCACATTGTGGTTGAGAATCAGGAGAGGTGGAAGTCTCCTTCCTCAGAGATCTGCAACAGGCTCTTCAATCCTCTCCTGTTGACCCGGCCTGGATAGGGCACTGGTCTGCTCAGGCTGGGGAGGGACGCTGGAGAGAGCTGGTTATCAGGCAGGTCCCTCAGCACTGGTCCCTGGGTAAGGCCCCCGGCCCCCTCGCTGGTTGGGACTTGGGATCTGAACCCATAGACTGATGTCTCTGAGCCCTCGGCCCTTGCCCTGCCCTCCTAGCCTGGCTTCCCGGCTGCCTGGGTGCCTGAGAAGCAGGGCTGGAGCAAGGCTTGGAGGAGCTGCCAACCAGCTTGCCACAAACACGTTCCCCGGGAGCCAGGCCAGGGGCTTGGGCCGGCGTGGAACAAGCGGAGCTTCTTACGTGGGAGGCTCCGTGCTCTCCTTCTTGGTTCTCGAGAAAAAAAATTTTTTTTCCCTTTCTGAACGTGAGTCTCTAAACGAATCCAGAGCCTGTGACTAAAAATACTTTAACAATAGGAAAATGCATCAGTCTTTCCGGCTGGGACTCGTTATCAGAGGGTTTTTATTTTGGAATTTGAAATTTTGCCCAAGGAGGCTGGGTGGAGACCTTGGGCAGGGGCAGGAGAACTTGGTGGGTTGTTGATGTTCTGCAAGGTGGTGGGAGACCCTCCAAGGGTGGGGGAGAGAGGAGCTGGCCAGGATCTGAGCAACCTGAGGGGATGGAAGGAGAACTGAGGAGGGTGCAAATGAGGCGTGGGCCAGCTTTTCCCAAGGAACTCCGTGATCTTGTCTGTGTTTTTCAGTTCTGTCTGGATGTTCTTCCTGAAGGCTGCTCTTGTTCTTTTATGATGTATGTTGATTCCTGCTGGCCTGAGAGGGGGCTGAGGGTGGAGAAATTACTCGACTGAAAATGACCTCTGTGGAGAGAGATCTGATCTCCTTAGTTAACCAGCTGTCTTCAGAGTATCAATTGAGCACTTGCTGCATGCAGTCTGGAATTTTCCTGGTGCTGGGTGGAGCCCCATCTCTGGACATACTCTCATTTCCTTTTACTCAGCCCTGGAGGGGAGAGGCAGGGGAGGGGTACTGTTTGTCTCCGATTCTTGGAGGAGGAGGGTGCGGGGCCCTCTAGTCGAGCTGATGGCCCTGGTGTCTCCTTTCTGGGCTTGCCACAGGATCCTGCTCTAGAGCCCAGGTCCCCAGACAACGCTCCCATTTCACTGTGGAGCCTCCCCCTTCTGTCAGTGAATTCTCACAGCACCAGCACTTGTGATGTTGTCAGCATTGGGCAGATGAGGAAACGCTCTGGGAGAGGGCAAGGGACTGGCCCGGGTCACACACCAGGCTTGTTGGCTCCTGGTCAAAGATGCATCTGAGAGTTCCTGTATCTTTTGCCCTGTTGGGGGCTGGGTGAGATGTGGAGAGCGGTGGCTGACCTGTGTGTCCTTGGGAGCCAATTTTCCCATAGGGAACAACACGCCTGGTCATGGCAGGGCCTGGGCCAGGGCCAGGAGATCAGGCCTGGGCCTTACCCCACATCCCCAGTTCCCAGAACCATCCGTGGCAGCCCCTTGGGGCAGTAGGCAGCGCTTCCCTGCCCACAGAGCAAATCCCCCTACTTGATGCTGGGGCAGGAAGAGGAAGTGGCTGGGTCAGGCCTGGTGATGGGTCCTGGGGCTCAGGAGGGGAAGCTCGGGGTAGGGGGTGGGGAGGAGGCAAAGCTCACTCCTTCTGCCCACCCGCTGGGAAGGGTGTGGAGGCCCATGGGTGGGGATGGTCTTGGTGAAAGTAGGACAAGTTCCTGCCCTTTGCTCAGCAGGGGTGGGAGCCAGCCTGACTGTGTGTGTGTTGGGGGGGGGGGGGGGCAGTGTGGGAAAGGGGCAGTGCAGTTCCACTTCCTCCATCTCCTGTTCCTCCACTGTCTTGACTAAGGGACGATGGTGCACTCTGGCTGCCCACTGGGGCCTGCCCTGGGCTACGTACTGTTTGAGGATGCCTCCTGCCAAGGTAGGGGAGACAGGGCCTTGCTTTCATGTTCACGCGTTGGTTGTGGGGAGGGATGGTCTGAGCACATAAGTCTGTGGGCCGCAAAGGATTTGACAAGCAGGGACCAGGGCCTAGCTGAGCGATTCAGAAGACACTGGGAGAGATCTTTCTCGTGCTAGATACTGTGGGCTCTCCTAACCGTAGCTATGCTGAGTCTGTGTTGATAGAACAAATACATGAGAAACAACCCCCGTTTCTCTGTGATTTCAGTAAATGCCAGCGGCATCTGCATCCATTTGAATCAATGTATCTCTCCCATTTAGACATGATTATTTGAGCCTCCCTGGTGGATCAGATGGTAAAGAATATGCCTGCAACGTAGGAGACCTGGGTTCTATCCCTGGGTTGGGAAGATTGCATGGAGGAGGGCATGGCAACCCACTCCAGTATTCTTGCCTGGAGAATTCTATGGACAGAGGAGCCTGGCAGGTTACAGTCCTTGGGGTCACAAAGAGTCAGACACAACTGAGCACATTTTGTAAATAAACACTTTATTTCTGAGAGTATAACATACATACAAAAAAGCATACAAACCATAGATGTGAAATCTTGAGAGTGTATAGTTTGATGACTTTTTCATAGTGAAGACACCCAGGTGACCATCATTCAGACTAGGAACTGGGATGCCTCCAGTTTCCTGCAGAGACCTCCTCGTAGGCACTGCTGTTTTCAGTTTGCAGGCCATGTGTGTACCTGGCTCTGTGGTTAGACTTATGAGACTCATGGCTCACGGGGTCAGAAGCCACAGCTCTGGAGTTCAGAGTTGAGGGCAGTGGGTCCAGCATAGAGCTGGGAGTTAGCAGGGGTGGGGGTGGGTGGGGGTTCTGATTCCTGGCCACTAAGCCTCCATCTCCTCATTTATAAAATGCAGGTGGTAATTCCCAGGCAAGAGTACTGGAGTGGATTGCCATTTCCTTCTCCAAGGGATCGTCCCAACCCAGGGATTGAACCCAGGTCTCCCGCATTGCAGACAGACACTTTAACGTCTGAGCCACCAGGGAAGTCCTGATTCCTAGAAGATTAGGGAGAGGGTGAAATGGAAGAATCCATGCAGTGTCCTAAGCCGAGGTCTGACCCTTCACTGGTATTCCCTACTCCTCACACCCCCAAATCTTCTGGTGAGAAGGTACTTATTATTACAAGTCAGGCTGATCCAGGAGGGTGGCATGAGCTGAAGTCTTAGAAGGTCGGTGGGATTAGAGTAGAAGGAACAATGTGCCCAGTGGGTGGTGGGAAAGTTGAAGCCCAAGGTCTTTGTATTGGGGCAGTGGGGGGCCCGGTGCTGGTGGCACAGCGCTTGTGCCAGGCTGTGGGCGCCTGACCTTGGGCAGCTCTCTCTGGTCTCCAGCATGACATCTTCCCCTGCCCTTCCCGTGTTATCCTGGCCCTGCCTTACTTTCTGGTCCTCACTTCAAAGTTGTGGATACCTCTCCTCCCATGGTTATTACTTGTCCCTTTCCACTCCTTATTTCCCCTACAATGAGCTGTTCACTCTGACCTTGCTTATCTTAAGGGCTGGACTTAGTCAGGTCCCTTGGAGTCTCCATCTGCCCTTGGACCAGCTTATGCTCTAGGCCTCCCAAAGTTTGCATCTGTTACGCCTTTTCAAGAGTTCCGCCTTAGTTGGATTCTACTAAGAGTCTCTGGATTTGGAGCCCAAGGCCACCCTCCCTGGAGGGCATCTGGCTGGCAGGGATGAAGCTCAAGGACCCCCAGTCCCTCTCCCTTTTGCTTTGGCTAGGTGCTCCTGGCTGTGTTCCTATAGAAGGACTCTGGCCTTTTCTCCTTACTTATTTTCAGAGTGTAATGTGTTCTGAGACCCCAGCATCCCCTGCCTCCACAAGCATGGCCAGGTGGCAGCTGCTCTTGCGTCTCCCACCCTCTGCCTTTGGGACAGCAAGATTACTGTCTCCAAACCTGCCATCTCCTGCCCAGGTGGGGCCTGGGCTGCCGGCACGGCTCTGGAGGCTAGATGCTTAGATGTGGAGATGTAGGCTCGGAACCTGGACCGCTCCTTACCACACTTGAGTTCCCTGAGGCTCCTGGGTCGACTTTCCCATGTAGGGAAAGTAGGGAAGGTCTGTGTTGCTTTTTACAAATGGAAAGTGGTGTGGTGAATAGGAGGTGCTAGGGCTCAAGGCTGCTGATTCAGCTTTCAAAGAGACATTAAGGCTGCAGCTAATACACCTGTTTTTGTTTTGTGTTTTGGTGGTGAGGTTTGGAGGGAAGAACATTGACCTGACTAATCAACTTTTGCTACCATACTAGAATTGTTTTCTTTTCTGAGGAAGGCCCTGCTGGGGTGGGTGGGGAGGGGGGCTAGGTGGGGAAACCAGCCTGTGACATGACTGGATTGGTTTCACCAGCCCAGACTTGCCTGTGCTTCTGAGCAAGGTGCAGCTCTTCTGGGCGCCCTTGGGTCCTAATCTGCAAAATGGGAACACATGAATTATATTAGTGGTTTCAAAGCAGGTTTAAGCTGTGGAATTCGTGTTTTTCCCAAGTAATATCTCAATGCAAAAGCCTAAGACAAAGAAAAACAAAACTTTGGTTAAAGATCATCCTATCCACACTTCACCTTCATGAAGGTGGCCTTGAAGGGTGTTTGGAAGACCGTTTAACAAAGGCCTGTCTGTGTTGAGAGCGTATGCTGTGATGAGGGAGCTATGCTAGGTTCTGACTGAAAGATACTGATGTTACTACATGGAGCCTGCTCCATCTGTCGTGGACTGTAGGGTGTGAATAGGAGACAGATGGTGAAGGGGCAGGTTCTTAGTGGGTGTGGGCAGGGAGAAGGGCAAGTCACTGGCTTCACTCAGATGCTCTGGTGCCTTCAGGTGCCAGTGAGGCACGGGCCATGGCTGCAAAAAGAACAGAGGATCCAAGATTGTGGATTTTGGTTCCAAATCCGAAATATGATTTCAGAAGAAAGTGAAAAGTAGCGCGTGAGGCTTCAAAAGCAGAGATTGGTGGTGGGCAAGGAGTGCAGAGACAGCAGATGGTAGAGAATGGGTGATGTTGGAGAGCAGAGTGTGGGAAACCTGAGAGGGAGGTGAGAATGGAAGTGAGGAGCAGGAAGTGCCTCAAGGGTAGAGGGAAGTGCCGTGGGGTGACCGGGGGAAGCGAGAGTGGCGTCCTTGGTCACAGGCTCAGTGTGGACAGGGGGAGGGGAGGGGCTCCTTCTCCTAAATATTAGCCTTTTTATCTTCCTGTCTTACTGTAGGTGTTGGCTCACCAGACTTGGGGCACCCCAGGGAGGTGAGGGGTGACAGCCCCATCTAGAGAAGGCTCCAGCCACCTGCAGCCTGGCCTGTGCCCTGCTGTACATGAAAGACACACTGCCTGCAGGTGCTGGAGGTGAGGTGGGAGGAAGGGATCATGGGCAGCGGAGGGGGTGAAGGGATCCCCTAGAGATGCAGGCAGGCTCCACCCCAGTGTGCCACCACCTTGCTCTGTGACCTTGAGCAAGTGTCATTATTTCTCTGGGCCCTTTTATTTATAAAATGGGGAAGAGTCGGCACAAATTCGATAAGATTTCTCAGGCTCCACCCGGTTCTGAAATTCGGTAATTTCCCAATTAGAGAGAGGATAGTGGTGAGAAATCTAGTTCAGCTGTGAAGCACAGCACTGGCCTGTCTCGGGCCTGGCGAATCCCTGCCCTCTAGAAGATACTTTGCATAAGAAATTGGGGGGAGGGAGTAGGGAGTGAGTGTGTCTGTGTGATGGTGGGGTGCTGTGGTGTCTGACGTCCCTAGAAGGGAGTGTATCTGTGTGGTGGGTACTGTGGTGTCAGACGTCCCTGGCCAACCTCTCAACCCGAGACCCTGCTGGTTCCCCCGGAACGTGTCCCTGAGCTGCTCAGCCCAAGGCCTGCCCGGGGCCGCCCAGCCGGGCAGTGGCACCCCAAGCCAGCAGGGAAGGCTGGGGAAGGTGCAGAGGCGGAGCCAGGCGCAGTCGTGGCTCCCAGGAGCACCCGGAGGGTGAAGCCGGGGAAGCCCCGCGGCCTCGGAGCTACAGCGCCCTCTTCTCGGGCTCTGGCCCTTGGGCCTGTTTTCTGCCCCGGGGACCGGGGTCTTGGGGCCGGCCAGCGGAGCCTTGCGAGTCCGCGAGCTGCTATTTTTAGCCGGCGCAGCGGGCGCGAGGGGGCTATTTATAGATCAAACAATCCGCGCTCCCTGCGTCAATGGAACCCCGCGTGCGTCACGCGCACAGACATTCCAGGCCCCCCCTCTCGCCCCGCCCCCTCGGGCTCCCCGGCCCCGCGCCTCCCCCTGGCCGCCTCCCGCCGGAACCGCGCCGCCCCCCGCGCCCTTGTATGGCCAAAGCTCGCCGGGCCGCGTGCGTCAGTGGCGCCCCCGCCCCTCCCCGTGCGTCATGGAGCGCTTAAGAGCAGGGTCCGGCGCGGCCGGGAGTCCCAGTAGTGGAGGCTGCGAAAGTTGGGGGAGTGTGCAAGACAGCGGGAGCGTACGCGGGACCAGGCTGCGACTTGGAGCGCCGGTCCCGGTCCGGGCAGGGGGAGCAGAAGCCAGCCGGGTAGGTGCCCCCTGGAAAGTGTGCATCTCAGCGGGGCTCTCCGTTTTGGTTTTGTGGCGGGGAGGGGCGGGGGGATGTTGTATGAAGGAGATGAGTGTGTGCGAGGACCGAATGTTTTGGGGTTAGCATGAAGGAGGGCGAGTATAGGCTGCAACCCTGGCTCGGGGGTTAGGGGTTGGAACGGGATAAAAACCCAGATGGGACTGGAGTCTACTGGGTGCTGTGTGTGTGTGTGTTGCGGAGGCGGGGGTCTGTGCAAGGTGGAAGCCTCAGAGTTCAGTTGGCTCCTGCAGTGGGGACTCGTTCAGTAGGAGGCTGTCTAGAGTTCAGTCTCCCAAGGTCCCTTAGTTGGCACAGGGCGCCCAGGAGTTAGTTGCTGCTGGGGGTCTCAGTACAGTGCAGGGAAAGGTGCACAGAGTTTTGGGCTGATGGGATCTGACTCCTTCCAGGATTGGATTTCCAAAAGGGTCTCTTAGCTTGTCAGCTCACTCCTATACCGCTAGTTGTTTTCTTAACACTTATTCTTAATGCTGTGGGTTAGTTTCTAGGGTTCCCCAGTTGGAAGTTTCTGCCTGAACTATCTTAGGAGAGGTCTGGATTGTCCAAGCAAATGGCTTAACATTGGCGACTGAACTGTGGAGGGGGTGCTGCTGTGTGTTGGAATAAAAGAGGCTTCTTATGGCAGAGCACAGTCTCTGGAAGCGTAGGGAAGATTGCTTTTTAATGTAGCTTGAATCTGTGTGTGTGTGTGTGTGTGAGAGAGAGAGAGGTGGAAAGCTTCGTCCTTGGGGATCCTTGATTGAAGTTGATGTTGGAGTCTCCGGTGGGGTACCACCTAGAGGATCCCCCTCCCCAGTCTCTGTCGGATCAGACAGGTAGGGTGCAGCCTGAGGCTTGTTTAGCACAACAGGTGCAAACCACATTGTTGCCAAGACCTGCCTGTAGCCGGATTCTCCTTGCTCCTTCCTTCAACCCCGCCTCTTCCTTCGCCTTGTGTCCCTGCCAAAGGCTGGATGGAGGTCCATATCTTGTGTCATTGAGTACCTGCGTGAAGGCAGGAGCGGGGGTAGATTGGTGGGGGTTGATCCGGATGTGGGACTTCCAAGTGGAGAAACGGGATTTGAATAAGGCTGGAGTGCCCAGCCCAGTCCTTCGTAGCTGCTGCCTCTTTCACTCCACCCCAGAGCCTTCCCTGCCAGGCTGTCGTAGCGCGGACAGACGGGGCCAGGCTTTGCTCTTGCAGGTACTTTATGCCTATGGATGGGCGCTGCTGGTTGGTGGGGCCAGAGTGTCTAGGGGCTCTTGTCTGGGTTGGTTGTGGGAGTGTCAGGACAGGGGTGGAGCTGCCCTGTCCAGGGCCCAAGAAGGCGGGAGAAAGCCTATTACGGGAGAACTCCCCAGGCTCTTGGCCAGGAGGTAATGCCAGCTTTTGCCCCCTTCTGCTGTCCCCTTTGATTATGGCACTCCCTGTTTCAGCTTGCTTTCATCCCCAGCCTCCCTCCCTGACTGATGAGGCCAGGGTCATGGAGACAAAGCAAGCAGGTAGGATGAGAGCCTCCTCTCTGCGTTAGCTTTTGACTTGTCTGTGAACTTAAAGATTCCCCCCAAATGATTCTCTCTGCTCCTTCAGATTCCTCCAGATTTGAGGGGGTGTAAATCCCCTTTGTCTGAGCTTCTGGGTTCTTCAGGGCACAGAACTGTTTAGTGGAGGGACCCAGACTTCCATCACCCCCAGCAGGCTTCTCCTCTGCCCTACACAGCCCCTCAAGTAGTCTGCTAGACTCTGAGTGCTCTCGTAAAAATAATAGGGGGAGATCCTGCGGGAAAGCAGAGAAGTTCCTTTTCAGGACTCGAAGTCCAGGGGCTGCTCTCCCCACCACACTCTCCCTTCCAGCATATGGCCTTTAAAGGTCTGGAGCCCGGTTACCTGATCCCTTGGGGTACTGGGGAAGGAGGTCGAGCTCCTTTCCTCTTTGCTTCTGGGAGCATCACAGGCAATGTAGAGTGGGTGCCCATCCCCAGATGGCAGGACTAGGGTGCGCGTGGGATCTACAGCCTTTGCTCAGTATGTGGGGTGAGGGTGGGGTTGGGGATGGCGGTAGGGACAGGCTAATTGCTGTCTAGGCTGCTTTCATAGGCAACTGGGCCTTCACTCTCAGCTCCTCTTCCATTTGCAGGATGTTG
Source organism: Budorcas taxicolor (assembly GCF_023091745.1). Classification (NCBI taxonomy): domain Eukaryota; kingdom Metazoa; phylum Chordata; class Mammalia; order Artiodactyla; family Bovidae; genus Budorcas; species Budorcas taxicolor. The sequence goes on along the minus strand of NC_068914.1, from coordinate 72,682,180 downwards.
TTCATCAGCTCAGGCACTGTGAGGGGAGAAGAGGTGGGGGTTTTGCAGAGGCTGAGCCACGCCTGGGAATATTCCCAGAAGTGCCAGGTTGGAGGAGTGGCATATCTGCTCCCAGGACTGGGCTCTGGCTTTGCCTGGCTGCCTCTCCCACCCACCCTTCTTCCAGCCCCCACCCGCGCCTTACCCAGTTAGGGAGAAGCAGGGGGCTGGACGAACACAGCTTTCCCCTGTTCCAGCAGAGAAATGCTGGCTACATGCCCTCCCTGGGGTTCCCAGGCTGCCTGGGGTGTGGTGGGCCTTCCGACTTGAGCCCACCCTTGCCCGGGGACTTTGTGACATAGACGCTGAGATGGTGCCCAGGCCAGGTGCCAGGATTCCTGGGTTCTGTGGTGGGCCGTGGCCCTAGCGCCTCAGTGTCCCATGCCTGGCTGGGAGTCCTGCCTCCTGGCCGCTCAGGGACCTGTACCTAGAGATCAGGCTTCAGGCCTCTCTTACTGTCTTCCCCCTCCCCCCAACTTTGGTCTCTTCCCTCTCCAGAGATGCCCTGTATCCAAGCCCAGTATGGGACACCAGCACCGAGCCCAGGACCCCGTGACCACCTGGCAGGCGACCTCCTGACCCCCGAGCTCAGCAAGCCCACCATGGACCTGGCCAGCCCTGAGGCGGCCCCCGCTGTCCCTACCGCCTTGCCCAGCTTCAGCACCTTCATGGACGGCTACACAGGGGAGTTTGACACCTTCCTCTACCAACTGCCGGGCACGGCCCAGCCGTGCTCCTCGGCCTCCTCAGCCTCCTCCACGTCCTCATCGTCAGCCACCTCCCCAGCCTCTGCTTCCTTCAAGTTCGAGGACTTCCAGGTGTATGGCTGCTACCCTGGCACGCTGAGTGGCCCCCTGGACGAGACCCTGTCCTCCAGCGGCTCTGACTACTATGGCAGTCCCTGCTCTGCACCGTCACCATCCACACCCAGCTTCCAGCCGCCCCAGCTCTCTCCCTGGGATGGCTCCTTCGGCCCCTTCTCGCCCAGCCAGACTTATGAAGGCCTGCGGGCATGGACAGAGCAGCTGCCCAAGGCTTCTGGGCACCCCCAGCCACCGGCCTTCTTTTCCTTCAGCCCTCCCCCCGGCCCCAGTCCCAGCCTGGCCCCAAGCCCCCTGAAGCTGTTCCCCTCACAGGCCGCCCACCAGCTGGGGGAGGGAGAGAGCTATTCCATGCCAACAGCGTTCCCAGGCCTGGTGCCCACTTCTCCCCACCTTGATGGCTCAGGGAGGCTGGACGCGCCCGTGACTTCTGCCAAGGCCCGGAGTGGGGCTCCGGGTGGAAGCGAGGGCCGCTGTGCTGTGTGTGGGGACAACGCTTCCTGCCAGCATTATGGTGTCCGCACCTGTGAGGGCTGCAAAGGCTTCTTCAAGGTACTGGGCTGCCCTGGGTGTAGCTTTTTATGAGAAGTGGGGCAGGCTGGTCTCTCACCCCAGCAGGCTTTGTGATGGCTTCACTTGGGTTCTCTTTCCAACAGGTCTGCTCTTTAGGAAGAGGGCACGCTTGGCCTGGTGGGCTGCCATCCTAGGAGCAGGGACCTGGGACCTTTCATGCTGACACTGGGGTGGGGGAGAGATGGAGGGAGGGGTGAGAGTGGGGCAGAGGGTGCAGGCTGCGGGGTTACCCAGGAGGGGGAGTTTCTGTGGCCAGCCTCTGGTTTTCCTCTGCCTGGCCTCCCCCTACTCAAGGTCCTGGTGGAAAGGGGGGCGCCAGGCACTCCTATTCCTGGCACGAGATGAAAGGATCCGAGGAGAGGGCTTGGTGCTGGAGGGCTGGGGGTGGACTTGGGAACAGGCTGTGTGTTTGTCCCAGCGCTGGGTGCCTGCCTCCTTGCCCGGCCCCACCCTCGGCCCCTCAGCTCTCTCGTGTCTGCCTCAGGGAAGGGGCAGGCGGACACAGGCACGTTAAGAAGTGTCAGTGTCTGGGCTGCTGGGGAGCCCCTCGCCCCTCATCCTGCGTCCTGAGGATATGGCCGAACCCTCTGCCAGTGTCCCCAAGACTTTTTTTCTTCCTCCCCCAACCCATCCATCTTATCCTCCCCTGCCACCCAAATGTTAGAAAAATAATTGTGAACAGAGAGCGCTTTTGTCTGCAATGGCAGTAGAATCTGGACAGTCCCCTCCCCTGGCTCCCCCCCACCCCACCCCACGCTCTGACAGCCTGTTCCGTGTTGCTCCCCCCACCCCAGCGCACAGTGCAGAAAAATGCCAAGTACATCTGCCTGGCTAACAAGGACTGCCCTGTGGACAAGAGGCGGCGAAACCGCTGCCAGTTCTGCCGCTTCCAGAAGTGCCTGGCCGTGGGCATGGTGAAGGAAGGTGGGTGGTTGGGACAGGCCCAGAGGGGCAGAGGGGGGCCAGAGCAGGGTGGGGCATGCAGATGTCCCCCCCCCCCCCCCCGCCCCAGACATCTGTCCTGGTGGGCCGCAGGGGAGGGTGTGCCTGGGCCTTCTGTCCTCCCCCGCCTCCAGTCCACCTGCCTGCCTTGTGAGAGTGGAGATCGTTGCAGGGTCCCCTGGGTTCTTGGGGGCTCTAGCTCCTCATACTTGGGTGTGCTTCTAGCACCGGGGTGCACAGCTTGGGCTGGGAGTCCCTTCCCTGGGCCCCTTTCTCCCTGCCTCACTCCAGCCCTTTTCTCTGTAGTTGTCCGGACAGACAGCCTGAAAGGACGGCGGGGTCGGCTCCCTTCAAAGCCCAAGCAGCCCCCAGAAACCTCCCCAGCCCACCTACTCACCTCCCTGGTCCGGGCACACCTGGACTCAGGGCCCAGCACTTCTAAACTGGACTACTCCAAGGTGAGGCCCTGCCCAGCCCACATTCGGCACTTCCTATATATGAGAAAAGCTACCCGCGCAGCCTCCAGTTCCACAGACTGAAAAGGGGATTGGCCCCTCTAGGCTGACCAGATGGAAAAATGTACCCCTCTGGGCAGTGGCCAATTAGAAAAAAATGTGCTTCTTCCAGCAGCCTCGGCTCTGGGTTAACAGGCAAGAGTTGGCAAGCAAGCGTGGGCGGGATCTCGGCTCCATTCTCACCCTTGGGATCTGGCATCCCAGGGCGTGACACGGCTGTACACGGCCGCCTGAATGTGGGGCTCTTTCTGGGGTCTGACCCTGTTGGGCCACCTGCCAGTTCCAGGAGCTGGCGCTGCCCCACTTCGGGAAAGAGGATGCTGGGGACGTGCAGCAGTTCTACGACTTGCTCTCGGGTTCCCTGGAGGTGATCCGCAAGTGGGCCGAGAAAATCCCTGGCTTTGCCGAACTGTCTCCCGGAGACCAGGACCTGCTGCTGGAGTCCGCCTTTCTGGAGCTCTTTATCCTCCGTCTGGCCTACAGGTGAGTGTCCCACTGTGTGCTCAGCCCTTGGCCGGCGCCCTGCCCTCCAGCCCCCCTAACGGCTGTCTGCACCCAACCTGCCAGGTCTAAACCAGCCGAGGGGAAGCTCATCTTCTGCTCAGGCCTGGTGCTGCACCGCCTGCAATGTGCCCGTGGCTTCGGGGACTGGATCGACAGCATCTTGGCCTTCTCTCGCTCCCTGCACAGCTTGGTGGTAGACATCCCTGCCTTCGCCTGCCTCTCCGCGCTTGTCCTCATCACAGGTGGGAGGCCGGTCCCCAGACCCAGGGAGATGGGGAGGGCCTGAGGGCCTGGCTCTGGATGTACCAACATCTGGTGTTTCCTGGGCCCCCTGCATTGTGGAGTGAGGGTGACGAGATGCAGAGAGGGCAGACGTGGCTCAGGGCAGTGCAGTCGGTGGTTGGCAGAGCCGGGTTTCAGGCCTAGCTGTGGCTGACTGCAAACCATCAGCCTCTGACGGAGCCCAGACTACTGAAGGTCCTAACTGTGTAGGTGTCAGGTGTGACCTAAAGTTTGTTTGTTTTTTTTTAAATCTTACTGAATCATGTTGCATGGAAATTATCACAGAATGTATGCACATAAACAACACACAGGTCAAGAAACAGACATGGGGCTTCCCTGGTGCCTCAGTGGTAGAGAATCCACCTGCCAACGCAGGAGACACGGGTTCAATCCCTGATCTGGGAGAGTCCCACATGCTGCGAAACACCTACACCTATGCGCGTGTGCCTTAACTACTGAGCCTGTGCTTTAGAGCCCAGGAATCACAACTGTTGAAGCCCATGAGCTGCAACTGTTGAAGCCCTCCTGCTCTAAAGCCTGTACTCCAAATAAGACAAGACCTACAATGAGAAACCTGTGCACCGTAACTAGAGTAGCCCCTGCTCGTTGCAACTGGAGAAAGCCCACGGAGCAACAGAGACCCAGCACAGCCAACAACAAATAAATAAGTAAAGTTATATTTAAAAAAACAGCCATGACCAGTACCCCAGAGCCCTTCCTTGTGCCCACTTTTTAGTCATTAGCTGCCCGAAGGGTAGCTACCACCTTGACTGCTAGCAGCACTGATTAGCTGTGCTGGTTGTGTACTTCATGTGAATATGTAAATGTAATTCTGCAAGATACGAGTTTTTGGCATTAAATGTGTAGGTTTTCAGGTCTTTATTTGTTAAAGCACCAGAATCTGCCCCATCTCTTTCTCTCCGGGATCTTTTGTTGTGGTGCAAGGACTCTCTAGTTATGGTACATGAGCTACAGAGCACGTGGGCCTTGATAGTTGAGGCATGCGGGATCTTGGTTCCCCTACCAGGGAGCAAACCCCTGTCCCCTGCATTGCAAGGTGGATTTAAGTTAAGTTTCACAAGGCTACATAGAACCAAAAAACTGTAGGACAGAATCCGAGGTACTTTCGGCTACAGAAAGAGCACTGGGTTTTGAGGCCTGCTTTCTCTGGAGGTGACATCTGTAATGCTGCTACACAAACCCAGGGTTTCTCACAGTAGTCTGGGGTGTTAGTCGCTTAGTCATGTCCAGCTCTTTGCAACCCCATGGACTGTAGCCTGCCAAGCTCCTCTGTCCATGGAATTTTCCAGGCAAGAATACTGGAATGGGTAGCCGTTCCCTTCTCCAGGGGATCTTCCTGACACAGGAATCAAACTCCGGTCTCCTGCATTGCAGGCGGATTCTTTACCATCTGGGGTGGGGGGAACCAGAAACCAAAAAAACAGCACCGGGCTAGTCAGTGAAACCTGCTTAAGGTTTTATTTCCTTTTTGTGACCTTAGGCAAGTCTTGTAACCTCTCTGGGCCTCACTTTGTCCCTTGGAAGATGAGGATGATGAGCATTGCTGCCTTGCTGGGCTTCTAGTGGGGCTCCTCTGCTTGCGTGGGGTGCAGAGGGGGCGTGGGAGATGATCAGTAGCAGCAGCTCCAGAGACCTGGGGGCAGCCGACTCTGCAGGGGGGAGAGGGTCGTCCGGTTCCGGGCAGGGCGTCTAATCCCACACCTTGTCCCCCCCTCCACCGCAGACCGGCATGGGCTGCAGGAGCCTCGCCGGGTAGAGGAGCTGCAGAACCGCATTGCCAGCTGCCTGAAGGAGCACGTCTCGGCCGAGGCGGGTGAGCCCCAGCCGGCCAGCTGCCTGTCACGCCTGCTGGGCAAGCTGCCCGAGCTGCGGACCCTGTGCACCCAGGGCTTGCAGCGCATCTTCTACCTCAAGCTGGAGGACTTGGTGCCCCCTCCACCCATCGTCGACAAGATCTTTATGGACACACTGCCCTTCTGACCCTGGCCCGGGAACATGCGCGCACTTGGTGTGCACGCTCATAATGCCACCCCACGTGCCTTTAGCCCATGGCCCACGGACCCCCGGAGCATCACCCTGGCCTGGGCCTGAGCTGCAGACTGGCTGCCCCTCCCCTTTGTTGTCTGGGAGGTCAGCAGGGAGCTCATGGCCTCGGGGAGAGGGATGCATTCACAGGGGTGACCCTTACTATTTGTCTTACCCCCCCAGCCCAGCCCTGGTCTTCATGTTTTTGTAAGATAAACCGTTTTTAACACACACACACCGCCATGCTGTAAATAAGCCGAATGCTGCTGTAAATACAGGAAGGAAGAGGTTGAGGTGGGAGTGGGGGTTGGGAGGGAGGAATGGGCCCCCACCAGCCGCCTCCTACTTGCTCTCTTGCCGCCCTCCTTCCACGTGTACATAGACTCATTCTAGGAGGAAGACAAATGACAGATTCTGACATTTATATTTGTGTATTTTCCTGGATTTATAGTATGTGACTTTTCTGATTAATATATTTAATATATTGAATAAAAAATAGACATGTAGCTGAAGCTGAGATCTTCTCTCTGGCACCCTCTACCCATACCACCCACCCCCAAAACAGCATAATAGAGACAGAGGTGGCTCCTGTAAGTCCTTATTTATTTTGGGGCAACCCATGTCAGGTGGCATATGGGAGCTTAGTTCCCTGACCAGGAATCGAATCCACACCCGCTACAGTGGAAGTGCAGAGTCCTAACCACTGCACCACCAGGGAAGTCCCTAGCTCCCATAAATCTTGCATGTTGCCAACTTGGCTAACAGGCCTCGGTTTACTCATTTATAAAAGGTGAAAGTAATGACACCTGCTTCATGGGGTTGTTAGGCAAAGCACTCAGACTAGTTTCTGACATGGAGAAAGCCTCTGGTGAACAGGCCAGGCTTGTGGATGGGGCCTGTGCTGGGGACCAATTCGTCCAGCGGCTTTGCCTGGAAGTTCCTAACCTGAAGCCCCAGCTCACATGTCCCCTGGGAGTGTAGGGCTGGGTCCAGGGCAGCCCAGGATGGTGGTAGCCACTGTCCTTACTCAGAAGTTTTTCCCCATCCCCACTTTCAGTATCCCTCCCCACAAGCCTAGTGCACCAGCAGCAGGACCCAGGTTATGGTAACCCTGACCTTCTTGGCAGGAAGACTGTTCTGAGTTCCCTGCTTGTGCCCAAATGCCCCCAAATAGGTTCTCCAGCTCCCAAGCCCATCAGATGCTTAGCTGGCTTAAAATGCAAATTCCTTGGCTCTACCCCAGAGACTGGGATTTGACGAGGGGCGGGGCCCATGGAGCTCAACTTTCACCCAGCACCCAGGTGCCTGTGAGGCTGGAGGTCTGGGAGCCACTCTCTGGAGAAACAAATGTAGAACTGACCCTATACCAAAGTCCAAGGTAGCTGGCTGCCACGCAGGGCCCGGCCCCCTACCCTGCGCTTTGTGCAGGAGGACCCTTGACCCAGGACCCCTGAACCTCCACCCCCACAGCCCCTAGGAACTGGCTGGATGAGGGCAGCCCCTGCCTGATGGAAGCTCAACAAAATAGGGCTCTGCTTCGCAGTAGAACAGAATCAAGGGCCTTCCCTGGTGCTCCAGCCCCCGCCTACAGGTTCCCCAGAGAGTCCCCCACCACCTGCCCTCACTCAGGTTTTGGGATGATGGCTAAGCCCCAGGTGTTTTGAAGGGTCCACGTTGGGGTAGGCTGGGGAGTCCTGGGCCCTGTACATGATGGCCGCCACCCCCCACAGTGTGTGAACATCCAAGCACATGTTCCTGGCAGCCCTGCCAGAGCCCCTGAGTTGCCACAGCCCTAGCACCTGGTGAGACAGGGGTATGGGGTGGGGTGGTCAGGAGATCTGCTTCGTTTCTCAGCCCTGCCTCCAACTCCATGCTGCTTTCTGAGAAGCCCCACTCCCTCGCTGAGCCTTGGTTTCCTGTCTCTTCCGTGTGGAGGTGAGTCTGGTGGCAGTACTCTGGTTAGGAGCAGAGCTTGCTGGGAAATCTCCCACCAGCTGTAGCTGGATTGAGTCTCTCTCCCTTTGGGTCACCCTTTGGCACAGACAGATGTAGAGCACATGGCAGGGCCCCGGGGAAGGCAAAGGTGCTTGAGAAGTTTCTTCCCAGAGTCAGAAAGCAGGCAGGGCAGTGGAGAATTTTGGTCCCTACCGATATCTAGGCACCATGGTGAGGACAGCAGCTACCACACCTGCTTCATCATCCACTGAGTTCATATATTTGCTATTTCTAGTCCTCGACACCGCGCTATGAGGAAAGCCTGCAACCGAGGAGAGTGAAGAGAGCAAGGACTCCAGAACCCGACTACCTGGCTTTTTAAAAGTCTTTTCCTAGCTGTGGAATTTGGGGCAAGTCACTTCACCTTTCTTCGCCTCGGTGTTTTCATCTATGTTGTTGTTCAGTCGCTAGTTTGTGTCTGACCCTTGGTGACCTCCTGGACTGCAGCACTCCAGGCTCCTCCTATCTCCCAGCTGCTGCTGCTGCTGCTATGTCGCTTCAGTGGTATCCGACTCTGTTCGACCCCACAGACAGCAGCCCACCAGGCTCCCCCATCCCTGGGATTCTTCAGGGAAGAACACTGGAGTGGTTGCCATTTCCTTCTCCGATGCATGAAAGTGAAAAGTGAAAGTGAAGTCGCTCAGTCGTGTCCGACTCTTAGCGACCCCATGGACTGCAGCCCACCAGGCTCCTCCGTCCACGGGATTTTCCAGGCAAGAGTACTGGAGTGGGGTGCCATTGCCTTTGCCAAGAGTTTGCTCACATTCATGTCCATTGAGTTGCCTATGCTATCTAACCATCTCCTCTGCTCCCTTCTCCTTTTGCCTTCAACCTTTCCCAGCATCAAGGTCTTTCCCAATGAGTTGGCTTTTCACATCTGGTGGTCAAAGGATTGGAGCTTCAGCTTGAGTATCTATAAGTGGGGAAAATAGTTGTATCTATTTCACAAAGTTGCTATAATGATTACAAGGTGAATGTATACAAAGTTGTTTCCAGCAGTGCCTGCCATGTAGCAAGCACCAATACATAATAGCTATTGTTTTTGCCAAAGAGGAGAATTCATTTCAGAGAAAAGGAAATGACTTTCCCAAGGTCACTTGACTTCTAAGTGGCTGAGCTGGGTGGGTCTAACTACTGTACTTAATCACTAGGTCTCTCTGTACAGGGCCTTGTAAGTTGAAGAAACACCATGGACAGTGGCTTCTTTCCAGGACTTGGATGATAGGGGTATAGGGTGGGGGGTGTGTGCTGATTTCTCCAGCCCCGCCCTGCCCCACCCAAGGCCTGGTGCCTGAAGGCAGGCCCTTTCTTTCCAACTAGCAACTGGAAGAACTGGCCTCCGAGTCTTGCTAGGGGCTGGGAGGACGAACAAGGGGGCATTGAGCCTGGTGGGGCCTTACAATGGCTGCTCTGTCCCTGCAGCCTGGGGGCTGGGTCATTTCCGTCGGGGACAATAGTCAAAAGGCAGTGACGCCGGCAGGGCCTGGAATCCCAGGCAGGATTTTCCGAGGCCTCAAAGCTTTCTGTTTGTCCTCACAGGGGACCCAGGAAGCCTGCCTCCCTCTGTCCCCCGCCTCACCCACGCTGGGCCCCGTGCCCAGAGGCCCCCAGTCCGGAGGTGCCACAGTGAAGGGGCTCTGGCTCTGAGGTCTAAGGTCTGAGTGAGTAGGGGCTGACGGCCCTTCACTAGGGCCTGGGATGGAAGAAGTTGCTGTGGTTATGGAGGGAGGTGACGAGGGTCGGCCTCAAGGAGGCGCAGAAGCTTCTGACCCTCATAGGCAGCCACCTGGTACTTGAGCTGTACGGTACCTCACGGTTGCTCTGAATGTCCAGTGCGCCAGGCTGGATGGTAGCTGGCCCTGTGGCTGCGGAGAGAAGCGTATGAGAATTTCTCAGAGGTAGGCAGCTGGGGACAGTCCGCAGGTCTAGTGATGTCCTTCCATGGCTGTGAGGAGCCCTGTTGGGCCTGTTCTGGTTGAGGGCAGTGGTGGGTTGCCTCAGGTAAGAGCTGGGCCTGGGGATTCCCAGGGTGTTTTAGCTTAAATCTAGATGAGCCGCAGCCTCACCAAGCCCCTGACGTTAGCAGTGACCCCAGGGCTGCTGGGCCTTCTCATAACATGAGGCCGAAGGGATGAGCCTCTGTCCATCTGCTTGCGGCCCTGTCCAGGCCCGGTCTTACAGCCCTAAAGCTCAGCCAGCAGCTGCTCTGTGTTACCTAGAGCCCCGAACCTCTGCTCCTCCCTGCTCCAGGCCCTGCCCTGGTCCCAGGCTGGGGGCTGTTGGGTAAGGCCTAGGGTTCCCAGTGGGACTTGGAAACTTCTAGTCTACTGTGGGAAGGGCAAGAAGGAGCACAAGACTGAGGAAACCCCTCTCCACCCCCTTAGTATCTCCTTCGCCACACAGCTGGGAACATTCTGAGGGTAGGGGGCACATTTCAGGGTCCCCAGCTGGACTCAGAGCTGCCTGAGAGCCCTGGGGCCTTGGCATCTGCTTCCTGCCCCCCAACCCTAGGCCCGTGTTCCAGCCATCCTGCCCACCACCCCTGCTCCCCTTTGCTTCCTGCTGGGCCCTGACCCTGCCAGGCCAGGGGGGGTGGCCACTTGAGGTCTCCTCAAGGTCTTACCCAGGTGCTGGCTCAGGATCATAAATCATGCCGGCACGGCTGGGAGGGCTGGGGGTGGCAGCTGGGCCGGGGAGGGGAGTGCGGGGGGGCTCTTCTGGGTACATGCTGCGTTAGCAGGGAGCAGTGCCCAGCTGCGAGCTGGGCGGGCGGGTGCTGACTGTTGCTGCCCTCATCCAGGCACATCAGAGCAACAGGGCCCCCATCCAGGGAGTCTAGCATCAGGGTTGCCCAAGCGGAAGACCTGGACCTATCCCAGGTAACTGGGGTACCATGAGGACAGATACAGAGGTAACCCCGCCCGACGGGAAACCTGGGAGAGAAAAGCAGCCCCCCCCCCCACCCCCAGGAGTAGGTGGAGACACTCCCTTACGAAGGGTGGGTAAACAGGCCTCTTTTCTTGCACGGGTAGTCTCACAGAATCCTCTGCCCCAAAGAACAACAGTCATGCACACACCTCCCAGAGGAACAGAGGCACAGACCTTGCAGGAAGGATAGCTTGACCCCTTCCCTTTGGGGGACAGACACAGAAACAAAGCCCCACCCCAGCTGGCCAGAGAGATAAAGATCTTCTAGGAGACAGAGACACACCAGCCTTCCCCAGCACCAAAGGCCAGAGCCCTACGCATCCCGGGGCAAAGGGCAGCCAGTGCCACCTCCTGCCCTGCCCAGGTCTTGAGGCTCCTGACGAGGCTGGGCTGGGAGGCCCCTCTTTCTCACGCTCTCTGTCACTCTCTCGTCCGCCCAGCCATTTCCTCCGCCTTGAAGGGAGGGCCAGCGGGGGGTGGGGGGGGGTGCTGGGAGTGACAGCCCAGAAAGAGTGGGAAGTGGAGTAGCCCCTGCCCAGGATCCCGGGGGGCAGATGTCAGAAGCAGACAGCTGGTCCTCATCGCCCCCGCATCCTGGCTCGGACTAGAGGGTCGGGAGGCAGGGTGCCGGCTGCCCAGCCAAGCTGGCCACTGTCAAGAGCCCCCAGCCTGACGTCAGTCCCACTCATTGTTGCTGCTGAGGCTTGAGTCACTCCCTGTGACGCACGGGGGTCAGCTCTGGAGCGGCTGGGGGTGGCTTCAGGGCTTAGCTCTCCCCTGGGTGCACTGGGATGGGGTGGGGCCATCTGAGGCCACAGTCGCCTTGCGAAGCCAGCTGCCTACTCCCAAGGTCTTGGGTTGGCCTTCAAGGTCCCTCTGCAAGCTTTTGCCGCAGACGTGCCTCAGAGGGCCTTCACCAGTTGCCTGTCTGCCTGGCTGGCCGTGACTCTGACTGAGAAGTCAGCTCCCCCTGTGCTGGCCCGTCCTGCCTCAGAATGCTCAGTTTCCACCCTCGCTGAGACCTCTCCCTCTAGCTCCTTTCTTTCTCTTTCTTCAGGAAGCCTCCCCAGCATAATTCTGTGTGGCCCCACTTCTTCCCGCGATTGCCAACCCCGCTTCTTGTCCATCTTCTCAGGTTGCTGTCATCCCGGTTTTCTGCTGGTGCCGTCACCTCCCAGCTTGCTGAGAGCAGGGCCTGGGACTCCTTTTCACTCTGACTGTGTCACTTTCTATTCCAGGCCACAGGCATCTTTCTGGGATTACAGCAGTGGCTTCCATCCTGGCCCCCTCTGGCCCCTGCAGAACCTGCTGTCATTTTTTCATACCCTTTGCTGTGTTTTCCCACCCAGGTGCAACTCCTGGTCCATCTCCTCTGTGAGACTCCGAGGCCTTCTCAGAGGGCCAGGATGGCCACTTGTCCCCCTTGGTAGGTAGGACATGGGCCTGGCATGGGGACAGTTTCACAGGTGCAGCATGATTGCATGATTCCATCTGGGTCAGCAGGAGTGCTGGCGGAGGATGGGAGAATTCATTCCACACAGCCTCATTTTGAGGGGCTGAGACCCGCCCCCCCGCCATGTTCCTGACAGGACCGCCCAGATGGGTGTAGGACTCAGGGTCAGAGTTACTGTGAGAATGGCCCTTTAAGGATTCAGGGAAGTATGAGGAGGCAAGGACTGGTCAGGATCTGGGCCTGAGACAGGAGAGGTGAGACGTCTCAACCTCATCCTCAGGCAGGAAAGGCTCCAGGGACGGACGCGTGAGTGTGCAGGGAGGAGAGTGGGAAAAAAGACTGGCAGCGGGCTTCTCTGGTGGTCCAGCAGTTAGGACTCCACCCTTCCAGGGCGGGGGCCACGAGTTCAATCCCTGGTTGGGAACTAAGATCCCACATGCTGTGTGACATAGCTAAAAGATAAAAAGATTAAAAAAAAAAAAAAGACTGGCAGAATTAGGACAGACTAGCTGTGCGGCCTTGGCAAATGTATTAGTCAGGATTCTCCAGAGAAACAGAACCAATAGAATGTGTATATATAGAAAGAGATTTATTATGAGGAATTGGCTCATGTGATTATGGATGCTGACAGGTCCCAAGATTTGCAGTCAGCAAGCTGGAGATCCAGGAGAGCTGATGGTGTGATTCCAAATGTTGGCAGGCTCGAGGTCCAGGAGGAGCTGATAGTTTGGTTCAAATCTGAAGGTAGGGAAAAAAAACAAACTGATGTCCCAACTTGAAAGTGATCAGGGAGGGTGAGAACCCTTTATTCTATTCAGGCCTTCAACTGACTGGTTGCGGCCCACCCGCACATAGAGTCTTCCGTGGTGGCTTAGACGGTAAAGAATCTGCCTGCAGTGTAGGAAACCCAGGTTCGATCCCTGGGTCAGGAAGATTCCCTGGAGAAGGAAATGGCAACCTTGTATGGCAACCAGTATTCTTGCCTGGAGAATTCCACCAACAGAGGAGCCTGGCGGGCTACAGTCCATGGGGTTGCGAAGAGTCAGACATGACTGAGCTGCTAACACTATTACTATTACCCTCCGTAGGGAAGGTAATCTGCTTTGTTGTTGTTTAGTCCCTAAGTTGTGTCCAACTCTTCTGTGACCCCATGGATTATAGTCTGCTGGGCTCCTCTGTCCATGGGATTTCCCAGGCAAGAATCCTGGAGTGGGTTGTCATTTCCTTCTCTAGGGGGGATCTTCTCGACCCAGGAATTGAACCCATGCCTCTTGCATCTCCTGCATTGGCAGACAGATTCTTTACCACGGAGCCGCCAGGGAAGCCACACTAAGTCTGTGATTCAAATCTTTTTCTTCCAGAAACACCCTCATGGACACACTCAGAATAATATTTGAGCAGATGTCTGGGCACTCTGTGGCACAGTCAAGTTGACGCATAAAATATGCCGTCACAGCTTGTCACTCTGTATCACTGAGCCTCAGTTTCTTTATCTGTAAACTGGGGAGAAATTGTACTTAATTTCCCAGGCAGTTGGAGAAATTAACACACTAGTGCATGTGAAGTGCTAGTATGGTGCCTTGTAAAGCTCAGTGACAGGTAATTCTGATGAGGGTGCTGTCAGGACTGTGGCAGTGAAAGCTCCTGAGATGAGTGTGTCAGGGCACAGAGTGCCTTCAGTCATTCCCCTCACTCTTCGGCAGTCGGTGGAAGTTAGGCTATTTTTCTATTTTCCTGGCCGTTCCGCACAGCATAGGGGATCTTAGTTCCCTGACCAGGGATCGAATCAGCGTCCCCTGCCGCAGAAGAGCGGACCCCCAGAGAAGTCCCTCGGCTCTTTTTCCTCCCCCTCCCCAGGGCTGGTGCTAACCGCCCTGGTTCTCCCTCCTTTGCCTTCTCACAGATCCTCCCCTCGCAGTAGCTCATCCTGATTCCCTTCCGGTTAAGTCCAGGCTCTAGAGGAGGGTGTTGGCCTGTCAGGCCGGCTACTTTCTCCTTCCCCAGGCCCCATTTATAAAGGAGGAAATCAGAAAGGATGAATAACATCAAGAGGCCCATACAGAGGCAATGGCAGAATTACAAGCAAGAACAGTCACCAGACCGGTCATGGCAGAGCACCAAGAAATGCTCCTGAAGATAACCGAGTAAGGTTAAGCCCTCTTTGCCTGATATCTTCCATCATGCACATTGAACCAACTTAGTTTTCCCACTCAGAACACTGGCCTGAGCTCATCTCCAGGGCACCTCTCCAAATGCCATGTCCCTCATCTTAGGGGACCGGTACTTCTTCCAGTCCTCTGAGACCAGAGTTGGGGACCACGTCTCGGTCCCAGGGGTGGCTCTCTGCCGATGACTCCTCTCCGCCTAGAGAGGCAGCACAGAGCTCGTCTGGTCCCTCCTTCCCTCTCATCTCTATGGCGGAAGTGAGTTATTCACACAACAACATCCTCCGTGGTGGGGTTAAATGGACTCGTCCAAACGAGGGGGATACTTCTTACCATCAAATCTTAAAATCCGAGAAATAATGCAGAAGAAAGCAACCTTCAAAGTGTAGAGCTCCATGGGGTTGTCTTTGTTCGCTGGTGTGGAGGTAGAGCGGTCCGGGCAGCTGCCCTGGTGTCACGGCTCGGCCAGCCGTGCTCGCGCCCCCGCCGGAGGCCGATGGAGCAGGTGGGACCGGCCGGGCTCGCAGGGGCGGGCCAGGTCTTCCGGCGCCGGCACCGCCTCTTGCCGAGGTGATCGGGTCTCCTCCTGGAGGGCCGTTTCTTGCCCCGCGGGTCCCAGACGGGGATTCTGGGAGGTGGGAGACAGTTGTAGCCGAGTGGCCCTTGTTCTGTGCGAACGCGGGCGCGCCTCGAACTCCCGGGCCTGGCCAGGCTGGGCGCCGGGCTCCGCTCCTCCCGCGTCCCTGGACCGTGGAGGTTCGCCGGCACTGGCGGCGGGAGAAACTTAACCCGGCCGGGAAGTCATTCCTGCGTCCGACAGGGTCTCTCGATGCGGAGCCGAATAACTTTGTGTTTTTGCGTTCAGCCTGTCTCTTGCGGCTCGTGGCGCGCGGGGAGGTTTCGGTGTACCTGCGGAGGGCGTACCTGTGCGTGAGGAGGAGAAAGGGCAAGATCCAGCCTGAGTGACCCGCGTGCCAGCCTCTCCGTGTAAGGTGAGGCTGGGGGAAACCCTGGGCTCCGGGCTGACTCAGTGGAGGCATCAGTCAGCGTCTGCCCCGGTACTCTGCAGACCTGGGCCTTGGGGCCCCGAAGGGATGAGACTTCCCAGGCACTGCCCTGGCAAAGTCCCCTGCTCACGGGGGGGTCGAGGGTGAGAGAGCAGACAAGCCCATCACAGAGCAAAGGTGGCCGCACTGGGAAGGAGGCTGGGGTTGGTTCGTGTTGACTTCCTGAAGAAGTGGAATCTTGAATAGCACTGAGAATGAGGGAAGAACCTGGACTGGGGGCAAAAGTGAGAAGAGGGATGGCCTGTTTGACGGCTTGTGGGGGATACCAGAGGGGGTTTGTGGAAGGAAAGAGAGTTGGACCAGAGCTGGGAGTTTTCAGATGGGAAACTGCTGGATGGAGTTAGACTAGAGGGCAGAAATGAGCAAGAAGCCCTGCTCATCCTAAGAGTATATATAGGATAAATCAGTCCAGTAATCCTTTCAGGATGAATTGAGCAGTTGCTGTGTACTGGGAACCAGGTATACTGAGATTCCACTGATAATAGGATACAGTCCCTGCCATTAAGGAATTGTCTACTAGTAGGAGAGATGTGGCTCAGATGGTAGAGCGTCTGCCTGCAATACGGGAGACCTAGGTTTGATCTCTGGGTTGGGTTGGAGAAGGAAATGGCAACCCACTCCAGTATTCCTGCCTGGAGAATCCCAGGGACGGAGGAGCCTGGTAGGCTACAGCCCATGGGGGTCGCAAAGAGTCTGACAAGACTGAGCGACTTCACTTTTTCAGGAGAGACCAGACAAGATTAACACCTGTGAAAAGATAACTGATGATACGGGTAGTCTTGGGCTGACCGCCAGTGAGAGGCAGAGCCAGCTTGATCTCCGAGTGGTCTGTGGACTGTCTCCCTGACTTCAGGCGCAAAGAGACAAACCAGTAAGCTTTGAAGAGAGTTGCCTGCCCCTCAGGAATTAAGATGTGATGTGAAGCTGGAATGTTTCTGGGGACTGGAGACCTTTAACCTGTAGAAGGAGTAAGGGGGTGATGGCAGAGTTGCCTTTGAATATCTGAAAGGCTCCTTTGTGGGGAAGGGGTGGGACTTACTCTGTGTGTGACTCTTGATATCACAATTAAGATTAGCAGTTTAAAGCACTGAGAGACAAAGGCCTTCCATAGAGGGAGTCTCTGGGTAGAACTTTGAAAAGACTGAAATGACCTGCTGGGAGAGGTGGTGAATTCCCTGTCAGGGGAGGTGTGTAAGCTGAACCTTCTCAGCTAAGAAATTTGGCGGTCCCCTCTCCTTCCCAGCTCATACACAGTCACTGGTGAAGTTCTGGTTCTCACGTCTGACCTTCCCTTCCCACTCGCTCCTCCAGTCCTGCCGTAGCCTTTTGTCATCTCTTAGCAATAACAACGTAGTAATTAGAGCAGCTCGTGCTGAGTGCTTAGTGCTTGCCAGGAACTGCTTCACGTGCTTTACAGATGCCAGCTCACCCTACTCTGGAGAGGACACCTTCAAGGTAGCCATTGTGAATATCCCTTTTTTATGGATTGGGGAACTTGAGGCACTTAGGGGTGAGGCAACATGCCCTGATCACACAGTGAGCTGATGAGAGAGCTGGGGTTCCAACCCAGGCAGTCTGGCTTTAGAGTCCCTGCTCTTAACCACCAGCCTGCTGTGTTTACACGTGTCATTTTATTCCATATTTACAGATAAGAAAGTAGGCTCAGAGACTGAGTGATTGGCTTAAGGTCAAAACCTGGGATTCGGACCCTGGGCCATTGGATGTGGAAGCGCCACAGTCTGCCATCACTCTGCCACATCCCACTGCACTGGCTGGAAATGGCACGACAGTGGTGGCCTCTAACTGGACTCCTTGCCCAACCCTTTCTGCCTTAAACTGACGAGCTTTTTTTTTTTTTTTTTTTGATATTTATTTACTTGGCTGCACCGGTTCTTGGTTGTGGCACGCAGGCTCTTCAATCTTTGCTGGGGCCTGTGAGATCTAGTTCCTTGACCAGGGATCGAACCCGGGCCCCCTGCATTGGGGGCACACAGTCTTAGCCACTGGACCACCGGGAGAGTCCCTTAAATTGGCAAGTTTTTACCTCGGAGTATGTGAGATTTGGTGTGTCTGTGTCAGTCAGGTTTCAAGTTCAGTCTTCTTAGCTTTCACTGACTTCTCAGAGCAGTCTGTGACCCCTCAAAGAGTGACGAGCCGTTCTTCATCTGTCGGCTGGAGTTAACTTTCTGATGCGCAGATTCAGTGTTGGACAGAGATGCGTGGACTCTCCACCGCCCTCGGGACAGAGTCCGGATGCCTGGTCATTCAGGGTCCCGGGAGGTCAGATTCCAGTCTTCCTTTTCTTCTCACTCCCATCATGGCGTCTCACTCCTCTGGTGAAGTTTACCTGCCTGTATGTCCTCCATCCTGGCAGCTTCGCAAGGGATGGGGCTGGCAGGGGTTCACAGTGAGCATGTACTGTAAACCACCCTGGGTACCGTCACGGAATTCAGGCCGGAGCTGGGTGTTTGGACTGGTAGCTGTGAGGCTCTCCCCATCTCCCATCCCAAGAGTCTGCGGCCCTCTGCCAGCAGAGAAGGGCCGCGATGGCAGGGGACAGGGCTGGGCCTGGAAGGATGTGAGCAGGTGACACGCCGATCAGGCAGAATGTGTCCTCATTCTGACCTGGCTCCTTTGGCAGGGCGGCCCCTGGGTGGGGTGAAGCTCCGCCGTCTCTCCTCTGGCCCCTGCCGTCAGCGTGGGCCACCGACTGCAAGATGAACTGCCGATCGGAGGTGCTGGAGGTGTCGGTCGAGGGGCGGCAGGTGGAGGAGGCTGTGCTGGCCGTGCTGCACACGGTGCTCCTGCACCGCAGCACCGGCAAGTTCCACTACAAGAAGGAGGGCACCTACTCCATCGGCACCGTGGGCACCCAGGATGTGGACTGCGACTTCATCGACTTCACCTACGTGCGTGTCTCCTCAGAGGAGCTGGACCGCGCTCTGCGCAAGGTCGTCGGGGAATTCAGGGTAAGGTGGGGTGCGGTGGGCGGCAGGTGGCTGCTGAGTGTCGTCACCTCCTTGCTGCTGGACCAGCTCGCCCTTCCTAGGTGGGCCTATCAGGTTCTTGCAGGTTTTCAGGAACAGGCGTGTTCAGAGCTCCTCTGGGTGAGGAGTGCTTGGTAGGCGGGTAGATGAGGGGGCCTTGTAAAAGTACCAGCAAGGAGGGCAGGAAGCCCCTGGAGCACTGATGGCCAGGGCCCCTGGGCTGATCATCGCCTCTGCACTCTTGACCTCCTCTCTACTGACACCTCTCTGCTTCTGCTTCCACATTCGGGCCTTTCTCATACGAGATTCTCTGAGAGGGAGGGCTGCTGGGCTCAGGCAGTGGCTGTCCCATAGAAGGGTCCTGTGGGCGGTGTGGCAGGTGTCTGTGTGGGCCTGTAGGGGCCAGGAGAAGGGTGAAAGGGACACGCCAGGCTGCTCACATTGGTCATCTCGGAGCGGGAATGGAGGTGTGATTTTTAATTCTGTCTTCATTCAGGGTTGCAGTGTTTCACTCTTTCAGTGAGTGCATATTTTTAAAATTTAAAGTAACCAAGGAAATTTCTCGTAAGGTGCCCTTCCTAAGATCGGAGGAGGAGGGTTGTCTGTCTGGCTTCCATTCTGTAGATGTGTGATCCTCATAACTCTACCAGCCACAAGGTACTCCCCACCCTCCCATCGCTCCAAGCCTAGAAGGGGCACGTTCATGAGTTTCCCAGTCCCCCTTCAGGGGAGGCAGAGGTGTTCAGACTCCTGTCCTCCAGATGCTTATGAGAAGCACATGAAACAGTGGACTCTTAAGGGCATGGAGTCGAGCCAGCTCTACCACCCACAAATGTGTGATCTTGGGCAAGTGACTGTGCTCCTCTGGACTGCAGTTTCACTATATGTAGATTTGGAACAAAAGCTGTACCCATCTCATAGGGTGTATGCATCACGAGGATTAAGTGAGTCAAATATGTCAAGTGCTGGAGAGCCGTCACACGGGAGACACTGTAGAAGCGGTAGCTGTTGTTACTGTCAGCAGAGGGAATGGGAGCTTGGTTTGTCAATAAAGGAGAGACTTACTTCCTGATGGGCTGTTAAGGAGTTGAGGGAGGCATCCTTACCTTTGGGTTGACCCTAACTCAGAGAGAAAGGTAGACGGGTGCTTTGGGGTCTCCACTGGGAGGAAGAGTGTGGGCCATCGCACCCCATGGGGGGACGGGAAGATTTATTAGACCAGGTGGCCCCATTTGCTTCTCCGAGGAGAAGAGGGAGAAGCTCTAGATGTGGCCTGTCCTTCCCCTCCCAGCCCACTCTGTCCCTTGGCTTCTGTCTCTCTATTCAAGGATCGCTGGGCTTTTCTTGAGAAACTGTGAGTTTAGGTTGTCTTCGAGGGAATGAAGGATTCTGCTTAAGAGGAACCATCTGTGTCACTTTACACAAATCCTGTACTCTCTGGGTCTCGTTCCCTGCCCTCCCTGGAGGTCTGATAGAGAGAGCGATTCTCTGGGGCGTAGGAAGCTGGCTCTTGCAGGTGAGAACCCAGTGGAGGCCTTGGCCTGCTCACCCTTGCTCCTCCTTCCCCAGGATGCTCTGCGCAACTCCGGGGGCGACGGGCTGGGGCAGATGTCCCTGGAGTTCTACCAGAAGAAGAAGTCTCGCTGGCCGTTCTCCGACGAGTGCATCCCCTGGGAAGTGTGGACGGTCAAGGTGCACGTGGTGGCCCTGGCCACGGAGCAGGAGCGGCAGATCTGCCGAGAGAAGGTGGGGGAGAAGCTCTGCGAGAAGGTCATCAACATCGTGGAGGTGATGAACCGGCACGAGTACCTGCCCAAGATGCCCACGCAGTCAGAGGTGGACAACGTGTTTGACACGGGCTTGCGGGACGTGCAGCCCTACCTCTATAAGATTTCCTTCCAGATCACTGATGCCCTGGGCTCCTCCGTCACCACCACCATGCGCAGGCTCATCAAAGACACCCTGGCCCTCTAGGTCTCTCCAGGGCCTCGGTGCTCCTTGATGGCTTATGGACCTTGGCTTCTGGAGATCATACTGTTAGGCCCTTGGGGCTCTGGAACCCGCTCCGGGTCCTCGATGAGACTTGGAGGGGCCTCCCTGGCTTCCTCATAGTGTGGTTGCCAGTCCTTGGTCGTCCTTGTCACCTTCACTGACGGTCAAGTCTGGCCTGCACTGTCTCTCCATACTCCTGGTTTCGGGGGGCGGGGTTCCCCTTTCCTGCACTGTACAGAGCAGCCATCACTAGGATGGTGAATAAAGCTGAGAATGTGAGTTTGGGTTGAGCTGTCTCTCCCTTGACTGGTGTTCTGCCCTGAAACATTTTAACGCTTTCTGGCGGAACTTCGAGGAACACACGAGTGTGTAGAGGGCATTATTCCAACATGGGGGTGCATGATGGGATTGAAGATAGATTAAAGCTCATCGATCTTGTACTTTGTTAGACATTCACATAAGCAGGTGTGACCACGGTCAGTCCCCTAAATGATGACACAGATCAGGATCTGCTGCTTTTGGAAATGGCTGTGCTATTTCTCCTCCCTTCCTAAGGAAGCTATGACCTTGACCTGCCTTTTATATTATCAGATGACCCCAAAGAATATCTCCTCTTATCAATAGAGCACACACAGGCCCCCCACTTGACAGAAAGCTCATTTGACTTGGTGTCTTCTCCCTCTGGAGAGAGATTGCCCACCTTGAGACTGGTGTCCGGTGACACTTCTGGTTTGGGCTGACATGGGCTTCTATGGTGGTTCAGACAGTAAAAAATCTGCCTGCAATGCAGGAGACCTGGGTTTGATCCCTGGGTTGGGAAGATCCCCTGGAGAAGGAAGGCAACCCACTCCAGCATTCTTGCCTGGAGAAGTCCATGGACAGAGGAGCCTGGTGGGCTACAGTCCATGGGGTCACAAAGAGTCAGACATGACAGAGCAACTAACAGTTTCACTTGGTATCTCACATCCATTTCTAGGCAAACATTGTCAAGATCAGTGTGCTTTTCATTGATTTATTCTTCCATATTTTACAATGCTTTTTGTTACCCAGGGGCAAGCTCTAACCAAACTAAGTGAACAGTGTGTAAGCAAGCAGCAATGCTAAAGGAGAAATGGCCAGGCTCTGGGGGTCTTGTCCATGGTCCTGGAGGAGATAGGTGCCAGGATGGCCAGGAAGTGTTTGCACATTTTTCTCATTTCAGGCTGCTTTTTGGCCATGTGTTATTTCATGAGGAGTTTTGTGATGTCATACCCTTGGCCTCTGGGGCACTGGTGAATCGGAGAACTCAGGAGGTTCTCAGGGATTTGGAGATGGGGAAGGCCCATTGTCAGCAAGTCCTTAATGAGATGTGATCCTACCTGGCTTGCTGCAGTCTGGGGGTCCTTTTTCTCCTTAGACCAGCTCATTTCCTCTGAGGAGTTGGCTGACTCAGCTGTTTACTAACAGTGACTTTGTTTTAAACAGAGCTCAGGGTTGTTACAGGAGTTCTCAGGAGACCTGGGCAGGAGTGTCTTTCCTCCATCCCAGCTTCCTCAGACTTCATGCTTTTCTGCAGCCAGGCTCTGCTCCAGACTCACCCTGGCTTGGCTGTGGCACACCCAGTTGGCAGCAGGCTCCCTTTAGTGGGCAGTTCAATAGCATCTCTATCCCCTTTGGCACTGTGACTTCCCAGGGCTAGGGGACTGGTTTATTCAAGGTCAGGACAGGAGCCCTGGTGGCTCAGATCTTTCCCCTTGATCTATAACTCTCCTTGACCTCAGACCTGAGCAGAGGAATGGGGCAGGCCTTAAATTCCTCCTCCCCTCCATCACACCTAGGACCAGAGGGGTGCTGGCCTGCTTAGCCAGACCCAGGAGGCTCCCAAAGGGTTGATGAAGGCTATGCATCACTAAGGTTCTAGACACTGCTCATTTGCCTTCTGTCCCAGTGGCACCTAGGTCATTGGTTGTTTTTAGTAGCTAAATTGTATCTGACTCTTGTGACCCCAGGGACTGTAACCCGCCACGTTCCTCTGTCCATGGGATTTCCCAGGCAAGAATATTGGAGTGGGTAGCCAGTTCCTTCTCCAGGGGATCTTCTGACCCAGGGATCAAACCCACATCTCCTTCACTGGCAGACAGATTCTTTTCCACTGAGCCACCAGGGAAGCCCAAGCAGCATTTAACTTTGGCCCAGGGACAGAAAGCCTAGGAGCAGGGATGGCCCTTGCTTGTCCTGTGTCTTGCTCAGTGGGGGCAGCACCGTGGCCAGCACCTGTAATGTGGTCTAGAATGGCTTAAGGGTTCTGAGAGAGAGCTGTCTCCTGACCTTTTCTAAGCGGGAGGGAGAGCCCTGGGGACCGGACTCCTGGCTTTGGTTGGGTGCATGGGCCGGTTCACATGAATGGGCGTGTGGGCCTTTGGGCTGAGAAGTACACCGGCCCCCGGGATTCTGGGCGGTAGCTACCAGTCCTTTGTCTAGAAAGAGCCTCCTCGCTCGGCCCCAGGGGTGGGGGTGCACGGCGCCTGGGATCCGCCCCTTGGGCCCCTCCCCGAGGCAGCCGCCGCCCACCCGCCGGCCTTGGGCTCCCGCACGTCTGGCGGTCCTCAGCGCATCTGGGCAGCCGGCGCCGAAGCATGAACAGCTCGCAGGCGGGCGACACAGCCCGGGGCGCCTGGCAGAGCTCCTGCTGCAACCAGTCGGGGGTGCCCCCGGAGCCCCCCGAGGGGCCGCGCGCCGTGCAGGCGGCGGTGCTGGGCGTGCTGTCGCTGCTCGTGCTGTGCGGGGTCCTCTTCCTGGGCGCCGGCCTCCTGCTCCGCGCCCAGGGCTTAACGGCGCTGCTGGCCCGAGAGCTGCGCTCGTCCCGGGAGGGCGAGCCCGGCGGCGCCAGCGTCGATGACGACGACTCCTAGGCGCCCGGCTGCGTTCGGGGGTCGCGGCCTCCCGGCGATCCGTGGACTCCATGCCAGACTTGGAGGGAGCCGTCCCCCAGCGCCCGACGTCTGCAGCGGGGAGCCCTGCCCGATGCTGGTGCGCTCGCACGGGTGAGAGTGCTCACAGGTGACAGAGATGCAGCCATCCCAGGCCCCCGGCTTCTTCTTTCTCCCCTCCTCTCCTTCCGGAAGCCTTTCCCCCCAGAGGAGATTCGAGTACGATTCCTCACTGTGGCCTCCCTCTTGAGGCAGGGATGGGGGTGTGGGTTGAGTTTTAGGGCAGAACCAGGGGCCTGGATGACCCTGGGGGATGGAGAGGTGTGCTGCCCCTCCCCCTCAGGTTGGGGGGAATGCACGTGGCCCAGAGCAAGCAGCTTTGGGGTGTGCTTGTGGGGGTAGGTGACAAGGTTCCTAACAGCCGCGAGACCTCAGAAGCACGTTGCTCCAGGAGGCTGGAGCTGAGGGTTCCCAGCTGTAGGGGCTCCATCTGGCCCTCCTGCCTTTCTCTCCCCAAGGACAGGAACCATCTGGAGGGAAGGGCCTGGGTGGCCTAAAGACAAGGTAATTCTAGGCCAAGGCTGTCTCCTGCCGAGCCACAGGGGCCAGTGAGGGAAGCCTTCTCTGCCCTTCTCTATTTAGCGTCGCACCTAGGGGTTCCTGGGAGGTTTTTGTGGGTGCGGCTGTTCACTGGAGGTGCCTCTGATCTCTCTTGCCCCTTCCACTGTAGAGCCCTGCTCCTGTCTGCCAAGGCAGAGGCAGGGTCCTGGCTGGCCCCTGAGAGGGGAGGGCGGGGTGTGTAAGGAGGGGCTGGTGGGGGTGAGGGGCCTGAGTGGGCAACGTGGAGCTAAGCAGCTGTGAAGGCGACGACGTGTGATCCCTCCGCAGAGGAGCCCAGGATTTGGTGTTAATCCCGGGCAGCTGTGCCGCAGTGGACTTGCTGAGCTGTGGACTTCTCACCTCAGGCACGCGGCCCCCACCCCCTTGGAGGGATGCCTGGCCAGGGCAGTGAGGGGTGTGTGTGACTGCTCCTGGCCCAAGGGCAGCGGGGCTGGGCGCAGGGACATTCCCCACCGCCCTTTGCTGTGTCCTGGGGGAGGGGCTGGAACTGCTTCTCTTTACTGTATCCAGTTCACCTGCCCCCTTGCCCACAACATTCCGCTGTATTTCCGTCCTGTCTCCCATCTCCAGCCTGTGCACTTTCCTCCTTCTCCAGCTGGGCCAGAGTCTCCATGTCTGCTGTGAGGCCTTCGTTTTACAAATGGGAAAGCTCAGAGGGAAGAAAGTGACCTGCTCGAATGAATGACAGAGCTCAAACTGGACCCTGGGGCTCCTGATTGATTTCGAGCGTCTGGGTGCGAGTGGTATCCCTGAGCGAGGACCCTTTGGGTCGCCCCTTTAGCTCTGTTCTCTTTTGCCCTGATTTCTCACCACTGTTTGAGATGCTGATGCAAAATATGGCCTCTCTCCCCAAAAGAATGAACCTTCATACCACACACATGGCACCCCTACTCACCCCTCCCCTTGGTGTCCTCTCTCCCATCCCTACTTCCTTGCAGCCTTGCTGGATACCTTCTTGCTGCTGCGAATGGCCTTCCAGGTGCCACAGCAACTCCCAGGTAGCTGGGCTCAGCTTTTCTGGCCTGAGCATGAGGGTGGGGTGAGCTCAGAGGGTCAGCTGGAATATACATCTAAGGAAATCCAAGTGGACAGGGCAGAGGGACCAGAGGTCAAGATGATGACTTGGATTGGCCTTTGGGTTCAAGTCCGGGTGGTGTTAGGGGTGTAGGGAGATTTGATGGCAGGAAAGGCTGTGTCCCCAGCATCATGGTGTCCGCTCACAGCCAGGCAGGGCTGGGGACGGTGCGGTGGGGGTGAAGAAGAGGGGGTAGGCAAAGACTTTTTTCATCCAACTTCCTGTCTTTGCTGTCCCTTCAGCTCAGTGCCTGGGAAGCTGGCCCATGGTGTGTGCTGTGGAGGACCTCAGTGTTCCTGGAGGAAGAGCCTGAGACGTTTGCTAAGAAACTCTGACCCTGGTCAAGGCTGTCAGACTGAATGGGGAGGGAAAGAATTCAGAAAATTGGGAAATGGGTGCTGTTGTCATGCCATCTGCCAGACTCAGGTTGGGAGTGGCAGGGATGATGACTGCAGGTTGGTGTGCCATGGAGTGAGGCCAGGTGTTTGGATCCCAACAAGCTCCATTAGCCTGCACTGTCCTTGATGGAAAGGCTGGGTCCACACATGCGTGGACATCTTGGTTTACTCTTCCTCTAAACCCTGAGTCTCACCCTGAGGTGGAAAGAATTGTCATTCCTTGGCTCCCTCTCCAGCGAAGATGGGGGCGGCTATCTAGTACAGATTCCTGAACCTCGCATGCTGTGTGTCCCGGAGAGCTTTCCTCCAGGCTACCGGCCACACAAGGAACCTTTGGTCCACACACAGTACAGATGACAGCCTGGGAGACGCCTGGACTGTGGCGAGACCGCAACCTGGGATTCCTGCACGCAGCTGCTGCCTCTGACCCGCTCCATCCAGCCTCCTGAAGTGCTCATGGCACTGGCCTGGGTGTCCAGCCCGCCTCCTGGCAACTGCTGTGCATCCTGGGCACTGAAGTGGCCACGCCCTCAGGATGCTCAGTGCTTCAGACGCTGACAGACTCGTGCCTGCTGGGCCTAGTCCCGTCTGTGGTACTGGGTGGCTGTGGTCTGACAGGCTAGTGACTTGTCCCTGCTGAGGGCGGTAGGCCCGTGTCCCAAATTTGAAGGTCTTGGGTGCCCCAGCAATGCCTCATCACTGCCCCATCACTTCCTGTGGCTTGTTATTAAATATGCTGGTAATGTAAAGTTGGAGTATACAGTCAGTGCTTGCAGCTCCTGACTCTTGGAATTAGTGGTAAACCTGGGCCAGTGGTAAATAACCTGCCTGCCGGTGCGGGAGACATAAAAGATGCAGGTTGGATCCCTGGATCGGAAAGATCCCCTGGAGGAGGACATGGCAACCATTCCAGAGTTCTTGCCTGGAGAATCCCAGGGACAGAGAAGTCTGGTGGGCTCCATACAGTTGCAGAGAGTTGGACATGACTGAAGCGACTTAGCACGCAGCCTGTTGGGCCCACTCCAGCTTGGACTGTTTCTGGCAGATCCTGAAATAGCAACCCCAGCCACAGCCCCTCTCCCTCGGTCTCTTCTCAGTGCTAGCTTTTCCCTCTCCACACCCAGGTCCACACCTACTGGTAGGTAGGAGGTGGGGCAGTGACTCTCACACCCACGCTCTACTGCCTCCCTGTGGTCAGTGTGGGCAAGGTTGCCGGGAGAAACATCAGTAACCTCAGATATGTAGATGGCACCACCCTAATGGCAGAAAGTGAAGAGAAGCTAAAGAGCCTCTTGATGAGGTGAAAGAGCAGAGTGAAAAAGCTGGCTTAAAACTCAACTTTCAAAAAGCTAAGATCATGGCTTTCAGTCCCCTCGCTTCATGGCAAATAGATGAGGAAACAATGGAAACAGTTACAGACTTTATTTTCTTGGGCTCCAAAATCACTGCGGATGGTGACTGCAGCCATGACATTGAAAGTCGCTTCCTCCTTGGAAGAAAAGCAGTGACCAACCTAGACAGCGTACTAAAAAGCAGAGACGTTACTTTGCCAACAAAGGTCTGTCTAGTCAAAGCTATGGTTTTTCCAGTAGTTGTGTATGGATATGAGATTTGGACCAGAAAGAAGGGTGAGCACCAAAGCATTAATACTTTTGAACTGTGGTGCTGGAGAAGACTCTTGAGAGTCTAAAGGAACTCAGTCCTGACTATTCATTGGAAGGACTGATGCTAAAGCTGAAGCTCCAGTCCTTTGGCCACCTGAGGCGAAGAGCCAACTCTTTCAAAAGACCCCGATGCTGAGAAAGACTGAAGGCAGGTGGAGAAGGGGATGGCAGAGGATGAGATGGTTGGATGTCATCACTGATTCAGTGGACGTGAGTCTGAGCAAACTCTGGGAATTAGTGAAGGACAGGGAAGCCTCGTGTGCTGCACTCCATCAGGTTGCAAAGAGTTGGACACGACTGAGTGACTGAAAAACAACAATTGGGGGTCTGATCACAGTTTGGCCAGAGCTTGTGCCTCGACGTGAGAGTGAATTTTGTGAGCATGTGCATGGAATTCTATACTTCATGGAATACTTATAGGTTATAGTTTCATTCTGTAAACCTCCATGAATCTCAATCTCTTCATCCCTAAAATGGAGGCAACAATGTCATAAGGATCAAATATATAGCGTGCTTGTCCATAGATAAAAGGCTTTCTACACTGTGATTATAGTGTGATGTTATTTTTTTCTCCAAACCTGACCATCTCCAGAGAAAAGGTGTAGAGACACCCACCCACCCTGTTTCTGGGAACATGTCATTTGTCTTTTCCATGAGCGTTTTTTTTTTTTTTTAACTTTTTTATTTTGTATTCAGGTATAGCTGATTGTTAACAGTGTTCTGATAGTTTCAGGTGAGCAGTGAAGACAGAGAAGAAGATATATGACTTCACTTATATGTACAAACTAAAAAGAAATGATACAGATGAACTTACAGAAAGAGACTCACAGACTTAGAGAACGAACTTATGGTTGCTGGGGGAAGGGATGGGGGAAGGGTAGTCAGGGAGTTGGGGATGGGTATGTGCACACTGCTATATTTAAAATGGAAAACCAACAGGGACCTACTGTATTAGCACAGGCAACTTTGCTCAATGTTCTGTGGCAGCCTGGATGGGAGGGGAATTTGAGGAAGAATGGATACAGGTATATGTATGGCTGAGTCCATGAGTGTTTATTTATTTATATTTTTCTCTTTTCGGCTTTTTTTTTTTTAAAATAAGCGGTTACATTGCGGGCACAATGTTAACATGTTCCACCAAACATTAAACTGGTGTTTCCTGAAAACAGGGCCCCTGGCTAGAGCGTGTCTCCAGGTTCCTTGGTAATTGACAAGGTAGTCGCTTGAGTATTGAATGACTGCTCTGTGCCAGGCCTGCTCTGGGGCTGGGGATGAGATGAATGAGACAGAGGTCCCGCCTTCAAGAGGCACACAGTCCAGTAAGAGCACTGCTCACAAGACTGAAGTTAACACAGACAATAAGAAGTGCCGAGTGTCGACAAAGCCAAGAGCAGAGAGTGACTGGCTCGGCTCCTAGAGGAAGTGGTACTGAGTGAACATTCACCGGGCAAATAAGGGGAGGAAGAAAATTCTGGGCAGAGACACAGAGGGGCGTACGGCTGGAGGTGCCCTAGAGGCAGGTAGGTAGAGTAGGATGTGAAGAGGCGTGAGACCGGAGGGGTGGCAGCCTGGATGGGAGAGTTTATCCTGGAGGCAGCAAGGGGTCTGCAGGGGTCTAGAGGGTTTTAAGCTGGAAACGACATGGTAAGATCTGGATCTTAGGGAATTGGGGGTAAGTCTGTGGGTGGGAGCAGGCTGGACGTAGAGAGACAGCAAGGAGGCTGTGGTCACAACCTGGCAAAAATGATGATGCCCTGGACTAAAGTGGAAAGAAAAGGGGACAGACCCAAGTGATGTTTGGGATTCAGGCTTTGGTCACTAGCTGGATGTGGAATGAAGTGGGGGTGGAGGACGAAGCCCCAGCTCCTGGAATTAATTACCCAGGGGGTGGTGACGCCTGCCACCCATCGAGGGGCTGTGTTATCAGTTAGGATATTTTTGGTCTGAGTTTACAGGAAACCCTAAAGATATTTGGCTTGAGCAGAGGGTAATTAATTGGCCCACATAATTGCAGAGCCTAGGGGCAGTTCTGGCCTCAGGCCGGCTGTGACTCAGGTCTGACTGTGAGCAGCCCTGGCCTCTCTGCCTTCCATGCCTTGGTCTGCAGCCTCTGTCAGCCTCTGGCAGGGTGGTCTAAAGGTTGGGGCAAGGGCTTGAAATCTCGTGGCTGGACATGAATGCTGGCCCCACGTTTTCTGGCTGTGTGACCTGGGCAAGGTGTTTAATCCCTTGCGGGAGTGAGGAGAAGCAGGGCGTTAGGATAAAGTGAGACCCATACGTGTAGAGAGCCTGGCCCAGTAACAGTGCTGTTATCAGCCTCAGCCTCCACGTGAGGCAGGAGGCATCTCAAGTTCAAATCTATCAGGGAAGGACGGGTCATCTCCCAGGTCCCTCAAGCCAAACCCTGCAGCAGTTGTGACTGTGTGCTAACCCTGGGGTCTTGTGTTGCTGGTATGGAATGTTCTAGGCCTAGGTCACATGCTCTGCTCAGACATCCCAGACCACAGGGCCCAAAGGAGAAGGATGTCTCCTCCCTAGATCTAAGCCTGTTTTAGTTCTGGGGTGAACAGAGGCTGGGTGTCCATAAACTGACTCATGGGGGGCCGTGGGCAGAGGGGTGGTGGGTGAGTCCAGTTTGGGTGTGTTGAGTCTGAAGCACGGCAGCGGGGTCATCCAAGGTGTACAATTAGTTATGGGGCTGGGGCTCACCAGAGAGACTTCCAGGCCAGGGTGTTGCTAGAGGCAGAAAATGGAGCTGTGGGAAGGGCCCGGGTAGGGCTGAGAAGAGAGGGGTCACTTAGAGGTGGGGCAGGGTCCAGGGAGGCAGGAGGGAACACGGGGAGCCAGTTCTCTTGGGAGTCAGGGAACAAAGGATTTCAGAACTGGGGAGTGTCCATGCTCCCATAATTCTGGAGTTAGAAGGCTTCTTTCTGGACCACCTGGCTTCCCTGAGCTACCCACCCCAACTCCCACTGCCTTAAACCTGGGTGATGGGGAGGGGTGGGAGGAGCCCCCATACGGAAGAAAGTGGGAACATGGTCACTCTGGGCTGGCAGACGCACTGTAGGGAGAGAGGTGGCTTTCTTTTCTTTAGTTTACTGCTCTGTATGTGTGAATGCTCTAACACACACACACACACACACACACACACACACACACGGCTCACCTAGGCAAAACAAAACAACACAAAGCCCACACAAATGAGCTCATCCACTCCACGGCTCCTGAGCCTCCCTTCCGAGTGCAGGGACCTCTGCACTTGCTGCATCCTGCTGGGCAGGCAGAGCTTGCAGCCACGCCCTCCATGCCCATGGTTTCTCTGTTTACCAGACCCCGCAGGACCCTCTCCTTTGTCTGGTTGCTCTCTCTCTCCTCACGTACTAATTGCTACTAACTGCAAAATCACAACCACTTTCAACTCTGCCTCCACGTCCTGCCTCCCATCTCCCATACTCTGCTCAGATGCCCTCACCTCCTGCTGCTCACAAAAAAAAGGTGCCTTCAGACATGACTCCCTCCGCTCTGTCCCCAGACCTCCTGTGGAGCCAGGGGCTTTCCATGTGTCCCGATGAGAGGACCACCCTCCCACCCCACCATACCACACACACACTGCATGCTTTCTCCACCCCTGCACCATACCCCCTTCACTTTAGTTTCTTTAATGCTCCTTTAACCACTCCTTCTTGGCTGGCTCCAGCTTCAAAACACTCAGGTTTCTTCCACCTTAAAAATAGCCCTTCTCTGCGCCTGGTGCGTGCGCCTCCAGTAACTACCCCGTGTCTTGCTTCATCTTTATAGCCAACCTTCTCCAAGGTTATCCACACTGGCCGCACCCCTCCTCCCCTCCCCCTGCCTCCTTTAATCCTCTCCCACCTGGCTTAGTCTACACTGGCGCTGCCTGGCCGAGATCAGCCCCGGGATGGCTGCTTGAGCCTGCTTGTCCGTTCTTTTCTCAGCTGCTCTCCTGGTCTCTCATTCTGCTGCTGACTGCCCCCTCCTCCTCACAGCGTCCCGGTGGCTTCTCCGACAGCTCCGGAAGAAGCTCAGAGAGAAGCTTGGTGACATGCAGAGGAGAGGCTGAGACGGTGGGCTCCAGGACAATACTGGGTCCACACCCTGGGTCTGCCACTCACTGGGTAACTAAAACACTGTCCCTCGTCAGTGAAGTGGATAACACTTTGGGAAACTCCTGAGATGAAGTGGATTTCAGAGGGTGGGCCCAGGGCCCTGGAGCACCTGCCTGGGTTGAATCCAGGCTCCCCGGCTCCCAGCTGGATGCCCTTGGGGAGGTCTCGCTTGGCCCTGTCCCTGCCTCACCTCTCTCTGGGGGTCCCATGCCAGCACCTCCTCTCTCTTTGCCCAGGGCGTGCATGCTGAGTGTCTCAGAATGGTCTGAGGGCTTCCTCTTTCCCCGCCCTCTTGCTCTGGGTACTCTGTACCCTTTCCTGGCACTTGAATCGCCATATATAAACCACGGCTCTGAAAGCTGCAGCCCCAGCTGAACCTGGGTGCTGAAAGTTGCATTAATGTCTTGATCCATTCTGCAGTGATTTCCTCAGCAGCTAATTCTGGCAGCTGCTGGAGAACATGTTGTAAATGAGACAGAGGGGCCCCTGCCACAGAGCCTCCATCCTGGTGGGAGGGGATGTTTGATGGACCTGTGAGCAAATACATGAATGAGGTCACCGCAGATGGCAATACAGCAGGGCGATGGGGAGGAGACCTGTGTGCTGACTTTAGCTGCAGGTGGTCAGGGCAAGCCTCTCCAAGGGGGCGGCATCTGGGTCAAGACTTGGCCAGGAGGAGGAGGCAGCCAGGCCAAAGGCTGGGGCGCAGCGTTCCTGCCAAAGGGACCACGGGTCAAAGAGTCCTGCTGTGGGAATGAGATGGGCCTGTCTGAGGGTCTGAAAGGAGGCTGGCGTGGTGGGAGCTTAATGAAGCAGTTGGAGAAGAAGGCCTGTGCTCCGGGTGCACCATCCTTGCTCCTGGCCTGACTCCTGGCTTGGGACCACCTCCTCCCCAGCAGGTGTCCTCGAACTGCCCCCCTCCTTCCCCTGCACAGCCCGACACAAATGTGGTCCATTCTACCCCTGAGAAAGCTTTACTCCGTCTCTGGCTGCTGGCCTTACCTCTCACCTAGCCCCCATGTCCATCGGTCCTTCTTGGCCCCCCCTTCTCACAGGAACCAGAGTGGTTCTTTTACGAAGGGGAAGCCCGTCAAGCTATTCCCTGCCAGGCTGGAGTCTAAAACATGGTCCCCAAGCTGCTGCTCTCTTGGGTCTCTGCCCCCTCTCCTCGTTGTCTCTGCCCACATTCCATCATGTCTTCTGGGCCTCTGACCGCCCTCCTCCCATTGCCCAACTGGCCCCTTCCCCTCCTTCAGGCCCGGGGCTTCCTGTCAAGCAGCCCCACAGCTCCAGGCTTGCCCCTGATGGTCTTTCCCCAAGCGTTCAGTTACACATCCTGGGTCCCCTTGTCAGGCCAGGGCTGCAAGAACAAGCCTAAGTGTGTTCATTCCTTGCTGCCTTTCCAGTGCAGTTGTAGTGCTCAGCACATAGTAGGTGCTCAGTCAGTCCGTGTTGAATGAATGAAAGGTTGAGTTCTACAGAGAGGCCGTGGGAGGAGAGGATGGGGCGTCTGGCCCACCCGGCCCTCGAAGCTGCCTGCCCACCCGTGCACCCACACAGGCACCTCGGCCTCACCCAGCAGCGTGAGCCCTGCCCACCTGACATTCTCTCTGCCTTTGTCTGAACCCGTTAGGCCCTGACCCCCTCCAGCTCCGATTCCCTGCCTGCTCCTGTTCTACTCCACCCGCTTGGCCCTTTGACCTGCGGGTGCAGGAGGCTGCTCCCCTGCCCCAGGCCTGGGCTCCTTCTTGACTCATTTGTTCTCACTTATCAGATTACAGTAGCTTCTCTGGGAGTCGTCTGCACCCGAGACAGCCAGACCCGGGTCTAGCCCGGATGCTGACCCAGATGGGGCAATTCCAGGTGATACACAGTTCAAGGGTGGGCTCAGGTAGCTCGGGTAGCGTGGACAGCAGGTGACTGGAGTTTCCTCAAAGGGCAGTGTGTTGGAGGCTTATCCATGCTTCACAGAAGGTACCCAGGGGTGGAGAGGGAGAGGGAGAGGCAGCCACGTGCCGTCTTCAGTGGGCACAGAACATCACAGGTTTCAGTCAGTCATTAACTCGTTCATTCCACTAAGGTCACAAAGCAGTGGTCCCCAGCCCCTGGGCCATGGGCTGGCACCAGTCCCGTGGCCTGTTGGGAGCTGGATCGCACAGTAGGTGAGTGGCAGGCGAGTGAGGGAAGCTTCATCTGTATGTACAGCCGTTCCCCCCTGCTAGCATTACTACCTGAGTTCTGCCTCCTGTTGGATCAGCAGCAACATTGGTTTCTCACGGGAGCTTGAATCCTACTGCGAATTGCGCCTGTGAGAGATCTAGGTTGCGTGTTCCTTATGAGGGTCATCCTGAAGCCAACCCCCTCCCCACCTAGCCCATGGAAGAATTGCCATTCATGAAACCCATCCTTGGTGCCAAAAAGGTGGGGGGCTACTGCTCTAAGGACTTACCCCCATGCCAGGCACTGCTCTAGACCCCGAGGACGCAGCAGTAACAAAGCAGATAGAAGTCCCTGCTCCTGTGCTGCTGGCCTTCTTGTGAAGGGAGGCAGATGATGAACACTGCGTGTAATATCAAATAGATATAGAATAGAATCCCGGACGTGTGTTGGTTCCTAGAGCTTCCATAACCAAGTTGCTCAGTTCTAGAGGCCAGGCATCCAAAACTGAGGTGCTGGAGGGCCCTGCTCCCTCCATGACTTTCCAGGAACCTTCCCTTGACTCTCCCAAGCTCACGTGGCTTTCTGGCACCCTTTGGTATTTCTTGCCTGGTACCCACATAACCCCAACTTCTGTCTGCAGTGTCCTGTGCCGTTTGCCACGGGACACCCGTGTGTCTGGCTCCAAGTGTCTTTTTTCTTAGAAAGACACCAGTCGCATTGGAATAGGGACCCTCCCTAGTCCAGTGTGGCCTCACTTTAATTTGACAGATCACCTCTGCAGTGTAAATCGGGTCACGATCCAGGTACAGTGGCTTAGGACTTCAGCACATCTCTTTTTGGGGGGGATACGGTGTATAACAAGTGGTAATAAGCAGGGAGAGTGCATGGAGGGTGTGGGGGCAGGGTGGAAATGATCAGAGAGGTCATGGGGAAGGTGATGTTTAAACGAGGAAGATTGGAGTGAGAAAGAGCGATAGAGCTAAGTGGGGAAAGGGCTCTGGGTGGCAGAGCAGCAGGAGCTGGCAGCCTGAAGAAGGAGCCCCCCCAGCCTACGCCGCCCCGAGTGGTTGAGCAACAGACATCGGGGAGGCCCAGGGAGCAGGGCCGTGGTGAGGACCGAGGTCAGGGCTAGATGAGGCAGGGGTGAGTGACAGGCTGATCAGGTCTTCCACAGAGACCCAGGACGTGCCCCCTCTCCCACGCTTTCTCAGGAAATCCCCAAAGAACATGCCCTACGCAACCAGAAAACAAGCGGGAAATGATGGTGCAGGGGTGAAGAAAGGAGAGTTCCCCACCAGCAGTGTTCAGGGAGACAGGGATGCCTGGGGGACTGGGC
This sequence comes from Budorcas taxicolor, assembly GCF_023091745.1. Classification (NCBI taxonomy): domain Eukaryota; kingdom Metazoa; phylum Chordata; class Mammalia; order Artiodactyla; family Bovidae; genus Budorcas; species Budorcas taxicolor. The sequence goes on along the minus strand of NC_068914.1, from coordinate 72,647,581 downwards.
TCCTGAGCTCTCAGGCCCAAGCATCTGTTGACCGATGCTCTTCTCATCCGAGATGGCCAGCAAGTCACACAGCCTCTTCTGGAATGCTGTCCGTGTCCCTGGCTGCCACCCTCCCCGGCCCAGATCACACTGGCCTTTGCTGCAGGCCGGAGATATTTCTATATTTTTATAATCTGATTTATTTAGGCTGCTTTGTGTGTTTGCTGCTGCATGGGCATTGCCTCTAGTTGCGGGGCACGAGCTTCTCCTTGTGGTGGCTTCTCTTGTTGCAGAGCGTGGGCTCAAGGGCAAGCAGGCCTCAGTAGCTGTGGCTCCCCGGCTCTAGAGCACAGGCTCAGTGGTTGCGGTGCACGGGCTTAGCTGCTTCGTGGCCTGTGGGATCTTCCCTGATCAGGGATCGAACCCATGTCTCCTGCATTGGCAGGTGGATTCCTTACCACTGAGCCACCAGGGAAGCCCTTGAAGATACATTTTAGCAAAGCATGCCGTTAGGGTTCCAAGCTGTGGGGGTAACGTAACCCCCTTGGTGCCTTGTTACCGCGTGAGGGTCCCTGATGTTCTCGCCTCACTGGGCACCCTCTGCGTTCTTCTCCGATCATCTGTCTTGTGCATATCTGCTCCACCGGCTCCAGGGCGCTGTCCAGGTGTTCACAGCCCGGGCCTCTGTAGCCGCCACAGGGGGCGGGGGAGATCCCAGGGCATTCCTGTGCTAGGGTCTTTCTCCTCAGCAACCTGGACCCCTCAGCCCTAAGACAGCGGCTCTTCACCCACAGTTAACGGTCCATGTGAACCCTCCTATTTTCATGGCTTTGAACCTCTTCCTTGCCAAACGACAACCTAGCTAAAGGTAAATTTACTTCCTTCCTGGACCAGCTCTCATGACAGGAGCCGCCCTCTCAGCCGGAAAGTTCTCTGCCCGAGCCATCTGCTCAAATGTCAGCTCCAGTAGCGTAGGGATTTTTGCTGTTTCGTTCACTCCACACAGAAGGCTATGAGGAAATAGAGTCTGAACGAAAGGCATCGTCCCTTAAGTTTTTTCTTTGATCACGGGGTGGGGAGGAGGGAAAAGCTATAAATGGACCCTAGCCCCTTAGTTTTCTCAAGTGAAAGATGTGTTAGTTTCCAGCAATGTGCTAGAACTTAGCTGAGGCACCTGGGAGTGGGACCGGGTGCTGTGCTGCTGGCACGCACAGGAGCTTTAGAGAAATGACAGCAAAGTTTAAGGGGGACAGTATGCAGACTTTCAGCTATTGTCATATTCATCTTTTGGATTTAGCAGCAATGAGGTTTTGTGAGGAAATCCAATAACTCCAAAGTGCTTTCAATGCTGTTTGTTTTTTAGACTTCACTGTTTGTGGGTTTGCAAATAAAAAGAGAGAGAGAGAGAGAAGTGCATTTCTTCCCCTCTGTGCGAGCAGGGTGGAGAGGGCAGGGCTGTGTGACTGGTTGAAGATGGGAGCAGCATGTTCCAGCACCTGGAAGCTCGGTCCAGAGGCTGTGGATACAGCGGGAGCAGAACCCACCATTTCAAAGGCACAGGTGGCGACGAATAGGAGCATCGTGCTGCCAGTCGGGTCCCAAATCTGAAAGTATCTTTTCATTTAAAATGTCTTGATTAAGCACCAAATGTTACAGGAATCGTAGGAGAAATGAATTAAAAGTAGAAACAATAGTTTATCCTTTTGTCATTTGAGAGAAATTATGAATATTTCAAAACCATTTGGTGGGAACCAGGGACTGACGCCCCAGTTCCCTTCCCCCCAGTGGCTAAGGCGGTGTTTCTTAAAGTGGGTGCCATGGTTTTCCAGCTGCAAGGGACTTTAATTGGTGTTGCTTGAAAACAGGGTTCTGTGGTCTAATAAATTTGGGGATTATTGTGTTAGGCAAAATTAAAGAGATTTCTTTATTGCAGTTCTCATAAGAGGCATTGCTATGCCAATATTATGATGAGTCTAAGAGAAGCGCGGAGCACTTCCCAGCAGATTTGACCAAAGAATTGATTTTTTTCCCCCTTCTCCTCCTCTTTTTTTTTTTTTTTTTTAAAAGAAGCCTCCCATGGGATCACCATTCCAGCCAACAAAGCTCCAGGGAAACATTGAAAACCTTCCTTTTGGAGAAGAAGAAAAACTTTGGAAAAAACCATAGATCACGCCACTTTGGATCATGCATTTCTCTTACTTTGTCAGAACAACAGTATAAAATTAATTTTATTTCCAAGGACTGTAATGCCACACTACTAAATTTAAATTCACATTTTTTTTTTTCCAAAGAGAGTTTTAAAAAACATTTCAGAACTACTACTTATGTGAAACAAATCTCTGCATGGAGCAATGGCCAAATATGTACAAGAATTTTGTACAGGATGAAAATGTGATGCCGGAATTTCAATTTGCCACAACTATTTTACCCAAAGTTCACCATGCTTCGTGGTTCTTGTGACATGATAGATCTTGGCTGGTTTCCCTTCAGCAGGATGGTCATGAAGGAAGACCATTCCTCGAAGAGCTGCTTTGCTTGCTTTGGTTTAATCATTCTCTCCTGCCGGTCAGCTACCTTGTTGCCTAAAACAGATTGACTCAGAGATTAGGGTCAGCGGCCTGGGCTGTTGGCTGAGGAGTGGGGATGCAGGGGCGGAGGGCAAGGCTCAGAAGCTTGAAGGCCTGATGGGCAGGCTCCGTGGGGGAAGTTGGCTGCCCTGGTTGAGAGATTGGTAATGTTTTGTGGGATGAATCTGAGCTTACCCGGCTACGTCTTTTCACCATGTTAAATGTTCTGAATGTAAACTTCAGAGGTGTAACTCTGGCTGCTGTGGTTATGTCTGGCGGTTGTCATGTTGGCTCTGTGGCTGGGCTAAAATAATGGAAGTGAAGAGATTCTGAATGAAAGGTGTGGCAAAGTCATGTTGTAAAGGAGCCTGTGGGATTGCAGGATTGGTGTGAGTTTCTTTCGGAACAATCTATTGTAACTACCAAATATCCTATTGGGGGATCAAATACAATACCAAGAGGGCTAGGCAGGAAAACTAGGGTGCCCCTCCAAGTGACCTGAGATGATTGTTGCATGAGGAATTCAGGCCTGATGGAGTCAGATCTTCTGATTGTTCAAGAGGAGGTGGAAATCCAGATTTGGGGGGTATTCTTTGGCTGTGCCATGTGGCATATTTCCCGACCAGTGAGCAAACCCATGCCCCCTGCAATGGAAGCGTGGAGTCTTAACTGCTGGACTTCCAGGGAGGTCTGAAATCCAGATTTTTCAATAAATTCTACTGATTTTAAAATGGAGGTTCCATTAAAGAAGTGGTGTGAATCAATCCCACTTCCACCTGTGGTCTAAGCTGGCCTGTGGGCTACCAGTTAGTGACCAGTGGTGACTGACAAATCTCTATCCCCAGCACTAATTCTTTCCTGAGTGCCGCAGCCACATACAGAACTGCCTACCAGATGTCCGTACGCCTGGATGTCCCAAGGCATCTCAATTTCCCATCGTCCTAAGTTGACCTTGTCATCTCCTGCATGCCTCTTCTTCCTGGGTCCCTGAGCTCACTGATGATACAGTAAGCCTCCCATCACCCAGGTCACCCTGGGAACCCTCTTAATACCCATCTCCAGCATCTGTACCCTCCTCTCCATTTCCTTGCCACTCTCTTCGGCTGCTTACCCTCTTTTACCTGGACCACTTCTGTAGCCACTTAACTGGTGTTGCCTGACTCTCCATCTCCCCTTCCTGTGGAGCTTCACTGTGTGGGCGCTCTCCAGCCTTCATGCCTGGCCGCCTTTGGTCCTGCAGCCTGGAGCCCCTTGTTTACATGCGTAACCCCGGGTTCAGCACAAACCCCGCTCCTGTTTGTATCGGCCACCCCAGGGCCCCGCACCTGCCTGCATCACCGTAGCTTCGCATTCTGGTGACCATCTGTCACCAAATTGTCTCTCTTTGTGAGTCTGGCTGAGGGGTGGTGATTAGGGGTGGGAACAGAAGAGACTGGGGAACACCATCCTGAGAAGCACCTGGAGTTAGCAGGAGGCTTTGCCTGCAAGGACACACCTTACTCACGCTGGGATAAGCAGTAAAGAGGGCTTATCAGCTCAACCAACTGGTCAGTGTGGAGGAAGGATGTGCCCCAGGGCTGGTTTGATGCAAGTTCAGTCTGTCAAGCAATGGCACCCCACTCCAGTACTCTTGCCTGGAAAATCCCATGGTCGGAGGAGCCTGGTAGGCTGCAGTCCATGGGGTCGCTAAGAGTCAGACACGACTGAGCGACTTCACTTTGACTTTTCACTTTCATGCGTTGGAGAAGGAAATGGCAACCCACTCCAGTGTTCTTGCCTGGAGAATCCCAGGGACGGGGGAGCCTGGTGGGCTACCGTCTATGGGGTCACACAGAGTCGGAAACGACTGAAGTGACTTAGCAGCAGCAGCTGTCAAGACCTGGGGAGTCAGTCTCTCTCCAGGCAGATGTGGTGCAGCATCCACCCGAGGCTGGCGCCCCCGTGTGGCCTAAGAAGGCACAGCAGCCTCCTGGGCTGTGGCTTCCCCATCCAAGTCATGCGAGAGGGAAGATGGTTTGGGAGGCTCTCCTAGAAGGGCGAGGAAGCCACTTTCCAAGGAGCCCGGCAAAAGTGTCCTCGTCCCACGTCGTTCCCCTTACCATGTTCCCCCGACCCCTGTGCCCCCTTTACGCATGCAGTGGTGGAAGTGAGGGAGGGCCATCTGTCTCAGTTTGATGTCCCCTGTCTAAGCCCCAAACTTTGCAAGTGTGGAACTGCTCTTCCTCTAAATTTCATTTGTGTAAACTGGTCCCAGGAGCTGCTTCAATTCTTCTGGGCTGGAACCACCAGCGACGGCACTGGTGAATGTCTAGCTCCCTCTAGTGGGGGTTCTGAAAAGGAACGGAATGAGAGGATTGCTGTCGCGGTCAGGTGGGACGGTGCCCCAGCTGCTCCAGCTCCCTCCGCAAGGGTGTGTTGTGACAGGCAGCCTGGCAGTGCCTCCTCTCCTTGCCCCACTGAAGCTGAGGGCGCTTTTCAGGGCTGCAGAACCCAGACCTGAGGCCCTAGGAAGGAAGGCACAGGGCTAGTGGGGTGGGTGTGCAGGGAGGATCCTGAGGGAAGGAGTAGATACCCTTAAGGAGAGGGAAGGACAGGAGCGAGAGGAAGGGGGAGGGAAGGAGAGGGAAGGGGCATTGGGAGGGGGAACTCTCTGGGAAAGTCCCTTCCTTGGAACGGCTGGGTTTTTAGGTGCATTCCTTAGTGATCGACAAGGGAAAGTCCAAGTCAACTGGAGAGTTAACGGTTTTCTCTCAGAGAAGTTAATTCCCTTTTACCCAAACACTTCAGAAAAGAAATTTGCATATGGAGTAAATGTGCCTTTGGGGGAGATTTAAGGGACATGGTGGCAAAGGGAGCTGGTGTCACCCCCTCTCCTTCCAGGAAGTCCCCAGGGCGACTGATGGCTCCAAAGACGACACAGCAATAGCAGGAAAAATAAGCCAGAGGACATGTGCTGGGGAGATGAGAGACCCCACCTTCTGATGGCTCCCTGAGAGAAGGGGATGCCTCCAGCAAACGCCTGCCTTTTCATCAATGCTGGGGCTGGTGCCCTGGATCTCATCATCTGCTCCCTCCTCCTTCAACATGCCCTTTGCACTGCTGAGGCCAGAAAGCCAGAAATCACCCTCCTCAGACTCCCTTGCAGCTAGAGTGTACCGTGTGTGTGTGTGTGTGTGTGTGTGTGTGTGTGTGTGTGCGCGCGCGCGCATGTAGTCGTTCGTGTCTGACTCTTAGCGACCCCATGACCTGTAGCCTGCTAGGCTCCTCTGTCCATGGGATTTTCTAGGAAAGAATACTGGAGTGGGTTACTGTTTCCTCCTGCAGGGGATCTTTCTGACCCACGGATCAAACCCTGCCTCCTGCATTTCCTGCATTGCGGATTCTTTACCACTGAGCCACCTGGGAAGCCCATAGAGTACATCAGGTGTGGCCAAACAGATGCACTTGTACAGGGTTTGAAAGTGCAGTGAGCCTGTTGCTGCAGCAACTCCTGATCTGTGGATGGAGACATGATGGTATGTGTGTATGTCCTTGAACTCAACAGTTCCATCGGGAGCCTCCAGCTCCCTACCTCTCCACCTGCCAGCTGCTGCCTCCACCCAGGATTTTATAAGCACCTAATTCCCTGAATCCCACTCCTCCTTTTTAAGACCTAGATGGGCTTGTTTCCTACTCTGCTGGTACAGTAAGTATACAGAAGAAGCTGGTTTGAATGGAAAACAGAATGCTGAATCTGTTCCTAACAGAGACCTTTGGGTCTGAGAGAGAGAGGGACACAGTAGATTGGAGGAGAGGAGGTGGGGGACCCTCAGAGGGACAAGGTTGGACAGGAGTCCTGTTTCTTTGAAGTAAGGGGGATGAGGGGCAGTGGATACAGGTGTAGGTGAGGCAGAAGCTTGAGAGAGGACAACCAAATGGTGACCTTGCCAAGTTTACCCCTGGACCTCAGATGCCCCGCTTCTTTACTCCCCTTCCTCTTTCTGGGTATTCAGTCAGGATGGAGTTTTAGTGAAACCCAGTCCAGGCATTCCCTCTGCTTCTCAGCCACTGTTGCTCTCTGGAAAGATCTGGTGGGCTCACCGGTTGACACTGAGGTATAAGAAGGGTCAGGCCTACAGCACAGTCTGAAGGGCAGCTGGGACCCGGGGGGCTTGTTTTAGAGTAAAGTCTCTTCAAGATTAAAGACCTGGAACTTCTCTGGCTGCCCACTGGTTGGGATTTTGCCTTCCAATGTAGGGGGTGTGGGTTTGATCCCCATTCGGGGAACTAAGATTCTACATGCCTCATGGCCAAAAAATCCAAAACATAAAACAGAAACAATATTGTAACAAATTCAATAAAAACATTAAGAATGGCCCCTGTCCAAAAAAATCTTTAAAAAAAAAAAAAGATTAAAGACTAAAGCTCTTCAGGGGAATTTGGGCATCTGCTATTGGAAGAGGAGTTGTTTTTGACATTCAAACACTCTGGAATCAGAGAGAGAAGTCAACTGAAGAGATACCCTCAGGTATTATGGGACTTGGCCCCTAAAAATATGGCCTCCAATTCTTTGACACTCTTCCCGTTGAAATGGGATTTACGTTCGTTCCCTCCTTAAAACTGGATGGGCTTGAGACCACTGCACCAGTTGGCACGGTGGGCACAATACCACGTGCCCTGTAACGTGTTAGCCGCTCAGTTGTGTCTGACTCTTTGTAGCCTGCCTGCTCGTCTGTCCATGGACTTCTCCAGGCAAGAATACTGGAGTGGGCAGCCACTCCCTTCTCCAGGGGATCTTCCTGACCCAGGGATCGAACCTGGGTCTCCTGCACTGGAGGCGGATTCTTTACCGCCTGAGCCCTTGTGGTCTTTAAAGTTAGGTCATAAAGGCCAGGCAGCACTAGCTGGATCTCTGGGAACACTGCTTTTCCGACGTCCCTCTCTGGAGGCTTCCTCTTGGGACCCAGTTGTCATCTGTAAGCAGCCACCTGAAGAGGCTCGAGAAGATCCTCCAGTTGAGGGGGCCAGCCCAGTTCAGCTTTTGAATCATCTGGTCCAGATATATGAAGAAAGAAGCTGGAGTGATGATGGCTCCAGCCCCAGACATCCATCCAAACCCCAGCCTCCACCTCGCCACACACCCTGTCCCAACCCCCTGACCCATAGATTCTCTGAACACAATAAACCAGAAGATGTTTATGCTACTGACGTGGAAGATGTTGGAAATGTTGTGGCAGCTGTCTGCAGCCTGGGGTCACTGCCCTCATAAGTGCCCTTCTTCTGTGGGGAACCCCCCCCCCCATGTCCCATACTTGGCGCGCTGTTGGGGAACCAGGCCTTGATAGAATCACAAAGCTCAACTGCACTTTGTGAGCCCTGCAGACTGACTGTCACAACCCGTCACTCCAACTTGGGGCATGTGGGCTCGGACTCCTGGCAGACGTATCAAGACATTTCCTGCATACGGGGTCTCTCCCACCCAGAGAACAGCTTGTCTGCGTTGGGGTCAGTGGTGAGTAATTCTCAGTTTTGTAGGGGGAGCAGGCAGACCTGGATTTAGGACTGGCTCCACCTCTGCTGCCTTGAGCCCTTGTGCAGATTTGGCCACGTCTCCGAGCCTCAGTTTCCCCATCTGTCAAGTGTGTGGTCCCTTGCGGACCCCATATGTCAAGTGGCTGTGATGTGTGAAAAGCTGCGGTGGGAACAGCCATCCTTCTGTGTGGGAACTGGCCTCAGGGGAGACTGCTTGGTTGAACCCGGTGTCCAGGGACAAAAGGCAATGGCTTTTCCCCTGAGTTCCTGGGTTCGCTGGGGTATTAGTCGGGTTATCCATTCGCCATGCATCAGAGACTCAAAATAACAGTGACTTAAACAGATGAAACATGATTTTCTGTCCTATATCGTCTGGCAGGAACATTCCAGGACTGGTGGGGCAGCTACACAGAACCGGGTCTCAGGCTTTTCCTGTTGCTCCACAGCTGCCGGCGAGCACCATCCACGCTGACTTCCACCATCCATGCTGACTTCCACCATCCACGCTGACTTCCACGTCTGGCTTCCAGCCAGTGGAAGGGGAAGTGGTGGAGAGAGGGTGTCCCCCAACGTGGAGGCCGGACTCACAACCTCCACTTACCTCCTGTTGGCTGTGCTCAGGCACGTGGCAATAGCCGGGAGCCTGGGGTGCTGGGAAGCACAAGGGCACCCATGTGCCCAACGACAGATCAGGGCTCCACTGCTTCTACAGAAGAGGAGAGCAGGCATGAGGGTGGAGCAAAGAAAGTGTCTACTGTAGTGGGCATGGGGGATGCAGGGCCTGGCCCCAACCATCCTTCTGCCCACCTTTCCAACCAACTCGGCTGTTGAGGGCATTGAGCCAGGAGCAGCATTGTAGATACAAAAAGACTAGACCCTGCTCTCAGGGAACATGATTTTTCACAAACCGAAGCTGGTGGAGGATGTGTCGGGCATGGCTTTGAAGGTCCCTGTTGTCCATCCAAGCCTGGGTCTCCGAGTTCTGGCCAGTCTGTTCCTGAAACACGCTGGTCCCTCCCCTGGAGGATGCTCCCTCCCTGAGTGTGGCTAAGTGCGGTGCCCTTGACACTGACCAACAGTTGCATAAAATACTTTCCTTTTCTGCAAAAACAGTTTTTCAGGACATAGGGGACCACATCACTCAGTGTTCCCAATACCCAGGACCACGTGAGCAACTTTCACTAGAGTTCCTTATAAAGGAAAACTGTTCCCACTGAGAAAAGAGCCTGCTTCCTGCAGATTGTAACACATCAGACTTCCCCTTCCGCCCTGGCTGCCCCGAGGCTTAATCACAGCATCTGCGGCCACTCAGTTAGCCTTGTACAATCTCGCTTTCCTGTGGGCCCAGCCTTTTAGTTCTCTGTGTTGGTCTTACTGTTCCGTCTTTAGTACTTGTTGCCTCCCACGTTCTCTCTAGAAAGAAGCGGGTTATCATTAGTGATGAAACAGAAAGCTGCTGCCTGCTGCTAAGTGGCTTCAGTCGTGTCCGACTCTGTGCGACCCCATAGACGGCAGCCCACCTAGGGCCCCTTAATGGCGAAGAAAATAAAACTGGTGGTTCCGAAGGGTAGTCTTATTGCTGTACCTGAGAGTCAGTGTTGACTCCGGTTTCCCAGCAGCTGGGGCAGAAAAGGGGTGGCTACCAGGCCTCAGAAAGCAGGGGGCAGGGCAGGGTTGGGAGAGAGGCAAAGCAGGGAGCCCTCGGCGGCGCCTGCAACGACTGCGGGCACGGGCACTGATCTCGGCCCCATCATGCAGCAGCTGTGTGACCCTGAGTGAATCACTTCTCTGTGCGTCGGTGTCGTAATAATGATGGCTTCTGGTTTCATCACTTTGATCTCAGCTTCTGCCTTCACATTACCATCTCCTTTTCTATGCGTCCACGCCTCCTCCTCTGTAGCGAATCAGGACACTTGTCGTTAGATTTAGGGCCCACCTAGATAATCCAGGATGATCTCAACTTGACGATCTTTAACTTAATTGTATGTGCAAAGACACTTTAGCCAAATATGGTCAGATTCACAGATTCTGGGATGTGGGCATACCTTTTGGGGGCCACCATTCAATCCACTGCAAGGACCAAAGTTTGGACCTGAGCAATGCATCTCTTAGGTTGAGACCAGTCCTTAGACAGGAGATGTGTGGGGGTGTTCTTCTGGTGGGAGAAGTGGGCTCCTAAAACCTCCACCTCGTAGAGGTAGCTTTCCATGGAGCCGCTGCCGGCGTGTGGAGATACAAGCTCCTATGGGTGGAGGTTGGGCTTCTTGTCCTGGGTCTCTTGTGGCCCCTCAGGGCCCAGTGGGTGCTCTGTACACACCACTCTGGACTGATTAACTCCCACCTCCTTTGGCAGGGGGAGGGTTGGCCACATGACTCACTGGACAGACTCACAGCAGAGACAAACTCAAGGGGTCACTCCTTTCTCCCGCTCCTCACCCCTCCCAGCACAGGCCTATGCGGCCGGCTCACTGGCCAGCCTCAGTACTCTCTCTGCTCCTAGCACCTAGCACACAGCGACCACTTTGATGGGGCAATCTCCTGCTCAAACACCTGCCATGGCTCCTCCTGAGTCAAACCCAAACCCGCTCCAGGCCTGCCACCATGGTGGACCAAGCCACTTGTCCAGCCTGAGAATCCAGGATTCCTTTCTGTTTATTCTCTTAGTTATGACCGACTCTTTTTCAGCCCCTATGGACTGCCAGGCTCCTCTGTCCATGGGATTTTCCAGGCAAGAATACTGGAGTGGGTTGCCATTTCCTCCTCCAGGGGATCTTTCTGACTCAGGGATTGAACTTGCGTCTCCTGCATTGACAGGAGGTTTCTTTACCACTGAGCCACCAGGGAAGCCCCCAGGATTCCTTTGTAAAAATTCATCCCTTTCTTGCTGTTCCCCAAGCCTCTGTGCTTTTCCTGACCCTGTTCCCTCCTCCTGGGATGAGTCTCTTCCTTCTAGCTGTCAACCTCTAGCGCTCTTAAAGGCCCAGCTCTATGCCTCTGCCTCCTGGCCACTTTCCCAGCTTTTCGAGATAGAAGTGATCCCTTTGTCTCCTTCCTTCCCTCTTATGACATCTCCCACCCTCCTTCTTGTCCTGTTTATTGTCAGGACTCATTTCCCACAGAGTCACCTCTCTGCTGGAAGGAGCCACGTCTAACTCACTTTTGGATTCCCAGCACCCCACACAGTGCCGAGCACATAGTAGGTGCTTTTGTTATTGTTTAGTCTTAAAGTCAGTTGGGCTCTTTTGTGACCCCATGGATTGTATCCTTCCAGGCTCCTCTGACAATGGTACTTTCCAGACAAGAATACTGGAGTGGGTTGCCATTTCATCCTCCAGGGGATTTTTCCCGACTCAGGGATCAAACCTGTGTCTCCTGCATTGCAGGCGGATTCTTTACTGTTGAGCCACCAGGAAGCCCTCTTGCTATTTTCCAAATATGTAAAATATCCATTGTAGATTTTCACATTAAACTTTGGTGACTCAAAGCCCAGAGTTCTCAGGACAGAACTGCCTGCAGCTTCTTGACCTTGGGGCTTACTTCTATTCTCTACGTGGCTGGTGTGTGGCCTCAAACCGAGATTTCCCTGTGGGCCTGTATCCAGGCTGTTGGTGGTTCCTTGTGGGTACACCTGAGTGCTGACAAAGTAGGTCTCAAACATTGTGAAGTTTGTCAAAAAGAAGTAATATATTTTAAATAAAATATTTCATATCTATAAAAATTATATACAAAGTTTAACAGAGAATAAATTGAACAGCCACGTCAGTATGGCCATCCTAAGGAAAATAATGTTGCCAATATTGTGAGTGATACACCCTTACATGCCTCCCCCAACAAGGTCTGTTTCAAGCCTACCAAACTCCATCTGCAGGGACAGTTTAACAGTGTTCAGGGACTGTATGAAGCTGTCTGGCGGAGCATCAGATTTCAAAACTCTTGAAGTCACCTGTGTTCACATAAAGAAGCAGCAGCAACATTTGAGGGACACAGTTCTACAGGGAGACGTGTTCTGGCTGGCAACTAGATGAAGCGGGTGTGCAGTCATACTGCAGTACTGAGTGACACCTGCGTGGTGGGAGGTGGTTCGTGCTTGATGCTTGACATTCTAACAGGCAGTCCTTCTGAATCCCTACAAGGCGGCGGAGGTGGGGGTGGCGGGTGAGGAGGGAGGAAGCTGGGGTTGGGGGCGGGGTGGGGCGGGGTGTGTGCTTAAACTGCTGAAGTGCATATTTCTGCCCCTAGATGGCGCCACAGGACCGTACCCCTTCCCACCTGTGCGATCCGTTTGGGGGAGATGACAGAAGCCAGAAACCAGAGAAACCCTTTGCAAGAGAGAAACCCTTTCAACTGGGGAACGAAACACTAGCCGACGCTTAATACAGGGAGTGACTTGCTGATTCCCGCAGCTTGCTCTTCTCAGCGTGAACTCTGGTTGACCATAGGGTCTGCAGGACTCTGGGCCAATGCATAGGTGAAGATGACAGAGCCCAGTTTTGAGGACATTGGGGATAACAAAAGGATTTTATTACACATAAAGTGTATTCAGACACTGGAACAGTGTCTGACACATCGTAAATGCTCGATGAAACTCGCTGTTCTTTTCCTTTTCAATTGGTATTGCAGGAACTTGTCATAGCCCCTGAGGGCAGGGACCCCAGCTTGCTTCTCACCTCTGCACCCCAAGTGCCAGGCGGGTGATTAGTTAGCTCATTCTGTCTCCACCTGCTCCCATCTCATGGAGAATGGAGCTGCTGTCTACCATGTGGCTTCAGAGAAGACCAGGCTGGGACCAAGGTGGAGGCGGCTGGTTGAGCAGTCCAAGCACAGGCTGGGCTTCCTGGTGAGAGATTGGGCTCCTGGGTCGGGGAGGTGCACAGAAGGCTGCAGGGGGGACCCTGGCTGACGGCTGGACTGGGTGGCCCTGCCTGGGGGTCGTGTTTCTAAGTGAAAAGCAGATTAACCATTGCTGGGGCCTTTGCCGTCCTGCGGTTGTGAGAAGGGCTGGGGAGGTCTGAGGGGTGCAGGAGAAGAAGCTCCCTTGGTGAGGGTGGGAAGGGTCAGGGAGCAGGGAGAGGAGGGGAAGGGCAGGCCTTGAAGCTCCTGCGGCAGCATCTAGGAATGGACGAGCTAGAGGGTGGGTGGGTGGGGTATCTGTAGGTGGGCCTGGCCCGACTCAGCCTGCAGCCATGGGCCCTCTTTTCCCCACCCGCTCTGCCCTCTCGTGATGGTCCCTGTTTCGGTTTGTGGGATGGCTCCTCTGCCCACCTGGTTGCCCAAACCAGACACGTGGGCCTCACCCCTGGACTCTACCATCCCTCCCAACCCTCAGCCCACCAGGTCTACTGGGGAGACAGAGAAGTGTGGGGGGCCCCACCCAGCGTCAGGTGGGCTCCCCGCTTCAGCCGTGGCCCTGCAGGCTTTCCTCAGTGCGGCGGGAGGAGGCTCTTGCTACATCCTCGAGTCAGATCACGACAGTGCCCTCGTCTCCAGTCTCCATACCTTCCTGTCTCACGGTAAAGCCAAATCCTGAGTGACTGGCCCACGGGCCTCTCCAGCCTCGCCCCTACTCTCTGTCGCCCCTCTCTGGCCACCCTGGTGCCCTGCCTCTCCTCAAAACCAGCCCTGTCCCCTCTCTGCACTCACCTTGTCTTCAGCCACACAGCCGCTGGACTGGCTCCCTCACTTCATTCAGTCTTCACTAACATCGCCTATGGATGAAGCCTTATTTAAATTTATCATCTCCCCTCCTTGCCACCCCCATTTCTTTTTCCTGTTTCATTTTTCTCCACGGCAACGACCATCTAACATACTATGTTTAGGACTGGCTACGTTATTTGCAGGCTCCATGCAGCATGAACACCTGGGCACCTTGTTAATAAAATTATTGAGAATTCCAAGTTAGTGACAGCAGTGTGTTTAACTGTGGGGCCCTGGGCAACTGTGTGGGTGCCACACCCATGAACTGGCCTCCAATAATGCTGTACATATTTGTTTACTGTCCTTTCCCCCCAGATGAAATGTGAACTCCATGAAGGGAAGGCTCAGGCTTGACCACGGTGGTGCTGTAGTGAACAGAACATAGTAGGGGCTTCCCTGGGGGCTCAGTGGTAAAGAATCTGCTTGCCAAGAAGGAGATGTGGGTTTGATCCCAGGGTTGGGAAGATCCCCCGGAGAAGGAAATGGCAACTCACTCCAGTATTCTTGCCTGGAAAGTTCCGTGGACAGAGAAGCCTGGCGGGCTGCAGTCCATGGGGTCGCAAAGAGTTGGACATGACAGAGCGCACATAGTGATGGTATAGGGTGTATTTGGTGTCCGGGCTGGCAGGAGGAGGAGGGGTGGTCAGTGCACAAGGTGTCTGAGGGGAGAGGGGGAGGACAGAGTGGATGGAGCAGACTTGGTGCCCATCCCATCATCTGGAGGGCTGCCGTGAGGCCCTGCAGAGAGAGACATTCAGAGGCGTGGCACCAGGGGATGAAGGAGCCTTGGGTTTTGAAGACCACTGAGATTCTGGGCCAAAACAGTGTGACCTCGAGGACTGGGAAGATGGTGGTTGGAGAGGGAAGCGCTGCTCTACGCCACCCCGATTCCACCCCCTCAAGACCCTGCCGCGGATCTGGGAAGGCTCAGTGGGCTGTGGGCAGACAGCTAACGGGTGACACTGCCCACTGAGATAGGGCGTCTTTACGTGCTCCTGTCTGGCAAGGCAGTAACCCTGGGAGACCCTGGAAGTACCTTGGGAGCCACACAGGTGGGGCCCAAGAGCCCCTCTGACTTGGCACTGATGTCTAAGTGGCCAGTTTTCACCCCCAGGCTGGTAAGGCCACCAGCCCAGTGTCTGGCACTTAGTATGTGCTCAATAAATGGGAGTTAGCACTATGTCCTCAGTGTGTTCTTAGGAGGGCTCTGCAGGGGGCTGAGGCCCAGACAGAGGGAGGCGGGGCGGGTAATGAAAAGTATAAGGGCAGGAAGGGACCCTAGGAGCAGCTAACTAACACTAACCCCATTGTGAGAAGAGACTTGCCCAGGGATGAGTCAGAAGCCAGTGAGGGGTGACCCACGCTGTAATGCTGTCCCTGCCTCCCTGCCATGCTCATGGACTCTCCAGACCACCTCCTGCTGGGCTCTGCTGGAAGTCGCTCGGGTCCCTGAAGGCCTGCATGACCAAGACCAGTCCTTTCGTCGCTGTCCCAGACCTGTAGCTCTGATCTTCATCCAGCCGGTGGCAGAAATCTGAGAGGACCTTCGATTTTCCTTTCTCCAGCCAGGGCCTGCTCCATCACCAAGTTCAAGGCGGGAACCCACGCTCCAGCCACCCATTGGCCTCTGGCTCTGCTGTTCTTCCCCTCCAGGTTTGTGCTAATGTGGCCCCCAGACCTGCCCTTCCCCTCTCCTCTGCTCCTCACTCAGCCGCTCCGACTTGGTCCTGGGCACTCAAGAAGGTCATGGAATAGGGATCCTCGCAGGACTCTTTCTGGCCTGGGGTCTGGATGGGTCCTTGTGCCCTGACGGTCCCACACTGGTCAGCTGGGGGCGCTCCTGCGCCACGGAATCCCTTCACGCAGGCTCGCAGTGGGGGCGGGGAGCCTCTGCAGCCTCGCTCAGCGGCGTGGCCGGCCCAGCCGGTCTGGCTGGTCTGGGTGTGGACGGCGGGGGCAGAAGTGGGGGCGGGCGTGAGGCGCGTCGATGCGTTCTGCGGTGGAGAGGCTGTGGTGCTGGGTTTGCACACGCACTCGTAATGTCTGTGAGGTGCGGCCTGGTCGCAGGGCTTGGTTGGCTGTGGAGGTGCCCTGGGGTACTGGCTGCTTCCCCAGACCCCGGGACCCCGCTGTAGGGTTTCAAGGACTTAGGTGAAAGTCTGGTCTTGGCCCTGCCACTCTCCTGATCATTCCCCAGGGGTCCCCACGTCCACATCCACATCCACTTCGGGCAATTTCTCAGTTCTTTGGAGGGTGGGCTTTGAGATCTAATATGCTCTCTGCCTGACTCAGAGGGTAAAGCGTCTGCTTGCATTGCGGGAGACCTGGGTTCAATCCCTGGGTTGGGAAGATCCCCTGGAGAAGGAAATGGCAACCCAGTCCAATATTCTTGCCTGGAAAATCCCATGGACGGAGGAGCCTGGTAGGCTACAGTCCATGGGGTCGCAAAGAGTCGGACACGACTGAGCGACTTCACTTTGACCTTGATGTGCTCTGCCACTTGGGCAATCACCCTGAGGTAGCCCAGTTAGTAAAATGGGGACGAGAACACCCACTTCACAGACTGTGGTGAGAACTGGAGCTCCAGGTGGGAAGCACTAGCTTCCTGCTGCTGCCGCCTGGTGTCCCCGCTGGGGAGGTGGGGAGGTGTCAGACAAGACCACCTTGAGCCCCAGGGATGGAAAGTTGTGGCAGATAGTCTGTGCTCTCAGCAAGCTGAAGGTGGAGGGTGGTAAAGGCCCATCACTAAACTGCAGGTCAGGAGGTGGGCCTGCCATCAGAAGGCACCATGGTCTGGGCTTCTGAGCGTGGGACTGCTTTTGGAGGAGTTGGGGCTCCTGTTGTACCTGTGCCTGAGGGAGATAGGATTTGCTTCCAGTCTGGAAGTGGAGGGGAGGGCTCTCTGGGCTGTGGAGCATTGGAGCAAAGCCAGGAGGCTGAAACTGCAGGGCATCAGGGGCCAGCATGGCCCAGGGAAGAGCAGGTGGAGTGCAGCAGGCGTCCGGTTGTTGGGGTGGGTGGGTTGGCACTTCGTGGGAGTCTGGCTGTGAATTCCACAGCCAGCAAGGGGAGCTTTGGGAGGACTCTGGGCAGCTCGGATCCCTGGAGGCGGGAGGGCTCCCTCTGCTCAGCATGGGGGATGGGGTGGAGGGTGGGCTCAGAACCCCGGAGAGCAGCAGGAGTCGGGCAGAGGGGCTTGGGTGGGGACCTGGCTGGCTCCGGGAGGGATTGTTGCTGGTGTTCAGCTGCTTAGGTCGTGTCCGACACTATGCGATCCCACAGACTTGCAGCATGCCAGGCTTCCCTGTCCTTCACTATCTCCTGGAGTTTGCTCAGTCTTACATCCATTAAGTCTTGCCCAGCATCAGGGTGAGATGGAAAGGAGGAAAATCTCCTTCTCCCCTTGGATGGCGTTGAAGGGTATCAGGTTGGGTGACTGTGAGAATTTCCAGGGCAGAGGTCTGGGGAAGCCCTGGCCTAGAGGCCTGGTCCTCTCTTACCCGTACCTGAGCCCTGCCCCGCCTCTCCTGGTCCCCATTGCCTTCACATGCCCTGTATGCTTATCCAGGCTTCTGGGATAGCCCTGGACTGGCTGAGGTCTGAGATGGGGCAAGGCCATTTCAGCCGTAACCCTATTAGGCGATGTGTGATGAGTTAATGACCTCTCAGGGTCTCCTCTGCACACTGTGGTCTGGGGGGAGGTGTGGGGCCGCAGCTCCTGACAGTCTCTGTAGGGGCCATGTCTTCGGACGGGGAGAGGCAGGTTAAGGAAAGGACACAACCAGAATCGTTTGGCTGCGGTGAGTGCAGGGCCTCTGGGGTACGGGCCTGCCTCAGAGGGGTCCTGGGGAGTCTGCAGCCTGAGGCCCTGAGGCTAGAGCTGAGGGAGAGACCTTCTCATCTGACTGCAGCAGCCACCTGGGAGTCTGGGAGGACAGCGGAGGAGGGTGCTGAGCTCGGCTTGTTTACCCCAGAGGCAGGTCCTGGCTTGCTGGGAATGCAGCCTGGGCCTGGGGGAAGGCGGTAGGGGCTGATACTAGCCGGCCAGCCTTGCTCCATCCACCGCAGACTGCAGAGGGAGGGCCTCAAACTTGGCCTACTGGGCGTGTAGACCACGGACAGGGCGTAGAAGGTGGGAGCAGGTGTTTGGGCTCCTAGGGAGCGCTAGCACAGGCCCCAAGGCCCTGGGTTTGAAAACTCCCTCCTCTGAGGTGTGGGTACCCCAGGGTCTGGGGTAGAAGAGTGGGCTGGGGGCTGTACTGCGGTGCATTCCTGAGCTGGGTGGGTCGACCACCACCCCAGATGGGAGGACAGGCAGGCAAGGGCCGGCCCAGAGTCTGAATGATCCCCCATCCCCACGCAAGTCCTAACATGGGGCCACTGGGAGCAGGGACTCACGGTGCTGGCAGAGGGCTTGCTGTTCATACTGGGGGCGCATCCTGTCCCCGGCCCCTGCCCTCTTGCCTCACCTCCCAGCTTCAGCAAATGGTCTCTGACCCACCACTGTGGATCTATGCCCCCCTGATGCCCCCAGTCCCAGCAGAGGTCTCTGATCGTCAGACAGTGGACACAGAGTGGGCTCAATGGGAGCAGTTAGGTTAGACGTGGGCTTGTGGGGAGCTTGGGGCTTGGGGAGCTTAGGGTAGTGAACTTAGGGGGTGAGACTGGACACAAGGTGTGGGGTGCTGCTGAGATGTGGAGTGGGGTTTGGGGTTAGGGGGGAGCCTGGGAAGGCAGAGTTTGGAGGAATGTTATCAGTTTGGAGCAGAAAGTGGGCTGACATTGGCATTTCGGGCAAAAGTCTGAGAGTGGGTGCAGGTCAGAGCTGCGGCTGTGGATGGGATGGGTTTAGGGCTGGGTTTTGAGGATGGGGCAGGTTTGGAGGGAAGTTGATTCAGGGTAGAGTTGGGGTATGGTTCAGACTTGGACTTTGGGTTGGGGTTTGTGTAGTGTCAGATCTGGCCGTGGGTCTAAGGTCAGAGGACAGGCCCAGGTTAGTATTATGCATAGTTTGGGGTTAGGTTGGATTGGGTCAGGATCAGAGTTTCCATGTTAGGGGCAGGTGTGGTTGCAACTGGTTGAGGGTTTGGGAGATCTGGTTGTCTGCCCTGTGGTGTCCCCCTGGGTCTGTCCTCTCCTTCCTGGTGGATTGCTCTCAGCTGAGACCTTGGCTGGAGACAGGGTCCTCAGGCAGGGCCCCCTCCAACGTCTGCACCCAGGTGGGGGCCTAAGGTGGTGGCATTCTTCAGCTGAGCCTCAGACCTTCTGAGGCCTGGGTATCAGCTAAAGCAGGGGCTCCATGTCACACTGGGCTGGCCTGGCTCCTCTTTGCAGTGAAAGCAGTCCCTAACCCTAACCCTCTCCCTCCCTTGTCAGTGTGAGGGGGCTCCCCTGCTCTCCATGGCAGATCCCTTGGTGGGGGGACAGGCCTGGGAGGCAGGGGGGCACCTGCCTGGGTGTGTTTGCCTGTGACTCAGCCTGGATGCCGAGGCCCTGAGTTGGTGGCTTTGTTCTCCTACTGGCTGGGCAGGGTACATGCCGTAGCCCTGAGTCACCAGGGTGTGGCCCAGTGGGCCAGGTGGCACTTTGGAGACACACACACAGAGCTTTGTGCACAGATGGCACTGGGGCCCAGACACGGGCTACCTGGGGGCAAAGGGGCCTGCCCAGCATGGGGCTTGCCTCAGTGCCTTTGCCTTGGTGGCGCTGTGAACCCCTCCCTTGATGTTCCTTGGTGACCAAGGGCCCTGTGCCCCTGCACTCCCTCCAGTTAGGGCCTGGAGGAGCTGAAATGGGGTTTAGCACCCACAGTACAGTCAGAGATCCTGGGGAGCACCCTAACCCTTCCCCAGCTGCCCAATAAAACCTGTTTGGAGGCCATTATGTGCAACTAGACGTGGGAGGAAGGCATGGCAACCCACTCAAGTATTTGCCTGGAGAATCCCATGGACAGAGGAGCCTGGTGGGCTACAGTCCATGGGGTTGCAAAGAGTCGGACACGAATAAAGTGACTTAGCACAAGCATATCCAAACTGTCAACCAGTGGAAACAACTTCAGGAGGAGGAAACTATCACTCCCAGTTTACGGAGAGGAAACCAGAGTTGAGGGAGGCTCGCAGCTGCCCAAAGTCACACAGCTAGAGGGCAGCCAGCGGGCAGCCAGTGGGCCTTAAAGCCCCTCATAGGATGCTCACTGTGCCTGCCCTGTGTGAGGTCTGGGGGACATCAGTGACGGTGGCCTGGCCCCGGTCCTGAGGGTCAGTGCTGCTCCTCACTGGGACCCCTTGGACTCCACTCCTCACTCAGAGTCAGGCGGGGGTCCCCCACCGGCGGGTGGTGAGTGAGCAGCCCTGTTGCCCCTCCCAGCCTCTAGGCCTGGGTCCTAGGCCCCTCCATGCCTCCGAGGATGGAGACAGACACAGTGGGCAGTGCCCAGCCTGCTTTCTCTGGGCAAGAGGCAGGAGGTCCTGAGGCCGTGAGAGGCAGCTCCCCCCTTGGGGAACCAGGCCTCACTGTCCCCAGGGAAGGACAGAAAGTGCAGTTTCTACACGAACCAGCCTCCCCGCTGCCAACACTGTGCTCCCCTGTCCCACCGCCTCTGGCCCCCAGGCTCTGCTGTGTGCATGCCCGGGTGTGAGGGGCAGGAGAGCCAGACTGGCTGTAAACCAGGGCTGTGGGGGAAGCAGTGCAGGTTAAGGGCAGGTGATGAGGATGGGAACTTGGGGGTCCTGGTTCCCAGGCCAGGCTTGGGGCCTCAGACGGGCCTGTGTGTTGGCCGCCTTTCTCTGACAGGCCAGGGGGCTGCTTTGGGCCCTGAGGCTTGGGCGAGTGGGTAGGTGCGGCTCCACCCCTCCACCCACAGCCCCACCTGGTTCTGTCAGAAGCTGTTTGAGGGAGAAGAGAAAGCACCTTATAAGGTAACAAATGCTGTCTGCCAGGTGGAGGCCAGGCTACCTCCCTGCCTCCAGGCCTCCCCACCCTGCTTAGGAAGAAGCTGGCATCTGTGGTACCCCGTCCGGCCCTGCACCCTACAATGCCCCCCAGCTCCCATGGAGACCCTGGCTCCTGCCCGAGACCTGCTGTGGGGGAGGCCCGGCCTGCCCCACCTGGGAGGCAGAAGAGGCAGTCGGGACTCAGAGAGTCAGCTGTGTGACTCTGGCTAAGTGACTGCTCCTTCCCAAGCCTCAGTTTCCTCATCCTCACTTTTAGGGTGGTGGGCTAGGGGCTGTGAATTTCCCTGAGGATCTTCAGCCCCGTGGAATGTCCCTTCACTTACAGACACTTAACAAGCCAAGACCATACCCACCCAGTCCTGGCCCCTTCCCCAAGGCCAGGAGTCTTCACTGGGTGGCCCTTCTCTGTCCCAAGGGAGCTGAGGTTCCAGGGCAGTTCTCCTGGCCAGTTCTCCAGGTGAGGTAGCCTGGCTCAGCCTGCTTACTTCCAGCAGGGGAGGGGTCTGGTGGAGACAGCTGGAGGAAGCAGGTACCCCCTCTTTAGACCCATCTCTGGTCTGTAATGCTCTCCATCTTCAGCTCTCAACCTTGAGGAGCTGACCTTCCCCGAAAGCCCCCAGCCTAGCCCTGGCCGTGCTCTCCCCAGCCTAGCCCTGGCCGTGCTCTCCCCAGCCCTAGGGGCAGTGTGTGTTGTATCTTCCCATGCCTCTCATCCTGTGTGTGTCGGATGTACCATCTTGGAATTTCTCTCTGGAGTTGAAAGATGAGAACACTGACTGTTCCCGGAGCAGTTTTCAAGCATTATCTCATTTGACTCTTGCGACAGCCCCTCTGCCAGGACCCTTTGGCAAGCGGGTTCAACAGAGGGGTTAGAGGCATAGTGGGGGCAGAGCCCAGGGCTGGAGGCAGCCCCTGGGCTGGCTTTGGCCCCCTTGTGGGCACAGTGAAGGAAGGGAGTGTCTCTTCCTGTTAGTCCTAGAACTTTCGAAGCTGGGAGTGTGCTTGGATATTATTGAGTTCAGCTCCTCACTGCAGAGTTTAGGGGACTGAGACCCAGAGCTGGGACTAGAGCCCGGGACTCCTGACTTTCCAGCCCCACTGTTTCCCCAGGGGCAGGCTGTGTGCTCTTACTGCCCCCTCCCCGTGGCTGGGCCTGGGTCTGGG
The DNA here is from genome assembly GCF_023091745.1 of Budorcas taxicolor. Lineage (NCBI taxonomy): Eukaryota > Metazoa > Chordata > Mammalia > Artiodactyla > Bovidae > Budorcas > Budorcas taxicolor. The sequence continues at coordinate 72,625,713 of NC_068914.1, read as the reverse complement.
GGCCTCTGGGGGACTCTGGGGGCCTCTGGGGTCTGTGCTAGCTGCCCAGTGCACCTGGCTGGCCCAGCTGGGAGAGGACAGGCTGAGGGCCGGGTCCCAAGCCTGTGCTGGGAGCAGGAAGGTCTGTGTTCCTGCATCAGGAGAGAGGGCAGAGGGGGAGGGAGAGGCCTGGGGCAGGGCTCCTCCACCAGTGATTGCACAGAGGGTTTTCAGGGAGCTGACGAAGCAGTTTCTGCTGTGTGAAGAAAACAAGGCCAAACCCGTGAGAGTGGCTGAGCCACGCTCTCCTGTTCCCAGCCTCCTCTGCGGGAGCGGCCCTAAGAGGCCTGCCCACAGCCTCTTGCCTTGGTGCAGAAAAGACCCTCCTGAAGCCCCTAGGTGGCTCCCCTTCTTGAAAGGCTCGGGGGTCAGGGAAGCTCTCAGTTGCTTGCCAGTTTGGAATTCAGACAGTTCTAGCAGGAAACTCTGCCTGGTGCCTGGCTCTGGTCTCTCCTGCTGTGTGTTTAACCCCCCTCTCTTCTTGTCCTGGAGAAGGCAATGGCACCCCACTCTAGTAGTCTTGCCTGGAAAATCCCATGGACAGAGGAGCCTGGTAGGCTGCAGTCCATGGGATCGTGAAGAGTTGGACACGACTGAGCGACTTCACTTTCACTTTTCACTTTCATGCATTGGAGAAGGAAATGGCAACCCACTCCAGTGTTCTTGCCTGGAGAATCCCAGGCACGGGGGAGCCTGGTGGGCTGTTGTCTATGGGGTCGCACACAGTTGGATACGACTGAAGCAACTTAGTAGCAGCAGCAGCAGCTTCTTGTCCTGTCCGCTGAGGATGTGACTGTCCGGTGCTCAGGCCACAGTAAGTTGGAGGTCAGGATTACAGGTGTCCTTCCCACCTCTCCGCTTAAGGTCTGGGGAAACCTGAGGCTGTACTCTGAATTCCCACGGGGGTGCCCTTCTCCTTGCCCCTCCCCAGCCATCTGGCCCTGCCAGGGCCTTCCACACCTCTAGCAGGCTCCCCTCTCCAGGAAGAGAACCTGCCGCCTCAGGTTCTGTCCTTGCCTCTGCATCTGAGCCTGTTGCCAGCATTTTCTCTGTGTCCCGCACTAGCCTGTCTTTCCACTGCTTTGAGCAGTGCCTGACACCGGACAGTGCTCTGTAAGTGTCACGAGTTTGTTTAGGGCAGTTTCAAGTATTCGCACATGCTGAAAACCACGGTCAGCTGACTCTTCCTGACTTTCCAAATGGGAAACTCCAGGATAGACCCTGTAGGTCCAACACACAGGGCTTTAGGTTCAAAGTGCTTCACTGGGGCATCTGAACACGTGCTGAACTTGGACTGTCTTTCTCTTCTGGCCTGTAGCTGGTGCCAGGCCCTGGAGAGGAAAAGAAGGAGGAGGATGCTGCCAGGCCTGTTCACGGCTCATCACCCCATCCTGTCACTGACTTCTCTGGGCCTGGACCAAGATTTATCAGGAGGTTCTAGAGGCCAGGAAGGCCAGGACAGGGGAGGCAGAGGGCACGGTTCCGCCTAGGTCCTGGTCTCAAAGCGGGGCTGAGAGCGGGGTCACAATCTGTGACCATCATGCATTTGGTGAGCACTTGTTGTATACAAAATCCCACATGGGCAAGTCTGATGTGGCCTTCGAAATGGCCTTTTCCTGCAGCTCAGAAACCTGGGGCTCAGAGAGGGTCCTGTGCTGCCCTGGGTCACAGAGCAGTGCGTAATGGCTGGGACTAGAGTCTATGTTCCTTCCCCAGCAACTCAGCCCACAGAGCTGCCTGAGTACAGGGCACAGTGGCGGGGCAGGGGATTCCAGAGAAGGGAAGGACAAGCAGTGCCCAGTGTTCTGAAGCACAGCTGCCCATGGTGGGGGGACCTCGATAGGAAATCCATGGAAACCGAGACCTGGGAATGTGAACTTACTGACAGGCACAAAGTGTGTGTGTGTGTGTGTGTGTGTGTGTGTGTGTGTGAGGCTCTGGGCAGGCTTGTTAAATGTATATTTATAAAGCAGGAAGAATGGTGTTTGGTCGTAATAGTCGCTGCACAAGCGTTCTGCTGTTGCAACTCTGAGGGGTCTTGGAAAAGACAGGCAAGGACTGCACGGACATTCCTGGTTGGGTTGAGGGCGAGAGGAGGGGTGGGCATGGAGGGTAGCATAACAGATGGGCCTGGAGTGTGAGCAGCTTGGACATCGCGGAGACAAGGAGCCCCCAGCTCTGCCGACTTTCTGGGCCAGGGACTCCAGGTACTGGAGGCCACTTCTACAAGCCTGGCTGCAGGATGTACAGCCGGTGCGGTCTAGGGAGTGTGGGGCGTTGCCGGGGTGGCTGAGAGCCTTGGCAGGTAGCCAAGACGGTAGAGCGCTCAACCAGGCTCTGGCATTTTTTCCCCTGAAGGACCCCCCAGCCTTAGCCCCAGGCAGGAAGTGTTTGATGAGTGACCCAGGCGGGTGGTGGGACCAGCGAGGTGCCCCCTTCTCCCGGACCTGCATCCGCCTGCGGCGGACGGAACGGGGCGGTGCTTCACCAGCTTTGGGAGGCCCCTCCTCCGCGGCCCCCGGGCGGGGCGCCCCGGAATGCGGCGGGGCTCAGATGTGGCGGCGCCGCCCGCGTCCTGTCCCGTCCGGTCCGGGCGGCCCCGAGTGGCCTCCCTGCCCGGGCACGCCGATCCGCGGGCGGGCGGACACCAGGTGTCGGCGCTGCGGGAACAGAGGCTTCCGAGCCCCGCCCTGGACCCTGGCGCCACACCCGGCCCTGTCCCCGTCGGGCGCCGTGGGGGGTGGCGCGGAGCGACTGCCGGGGACACAGGCCTGTAGTTCCTGAGGTTCCTAGCCCAGGGGCTCCTCCGCCTGCAGCGGCATGACACACCTGCCCTGATGGTGGGTGGCTGAGGCCCACGTGCTCAGCCCGGTTCTGGTGCCCACCTCCCCCCAAGTCCTGCTGGAGGCCGCTGGAGCTGAGTTGGAGTCCTGGCTCTGGGCCTCAGTTTCCTCATCTGTAAAGGAGCGCCATGACCCTGCCTCGTGGTACTGTTGCACTGACCCATAGGAGACACTCATGGATGGTGGCTCAGGACAGTGCCAACGAACGTTCCTGCCCACCTGCCCCTATCAGACTGACATCTTCCCAGTCTAGGGCAAGACTCCTCAGGAAGAGGCCCCATGGTCCCGGCACCACACCCCACCGCAGAGAGGCAGGCTCTGGCAGTGGGGGTAGTGGAGGCAGGGAGGGCACAGATCCCACTGCTGTTTCACAGATGGGTAAATAGAGGCTCCGGCTTCCCTGGCCGCTCAGTCATAGAGAATCCATCTGCAGTGTAGGAGACCCAGGTGCATCCCTGGGTCTGGAAGACCCTCTGGAGAGGGCAATGGCTACCCACTCCTGTATTCTTGCCTGGAGAATTCCACGCACAGAGGAGGCTGATGGGCTACAGTCCATAGTGTCCCAAAGAGTCGGACAGGACTGAGGACTTAACACTCGCTTTCAAATGGAGGATCAAGTTCCCGCAATGAGTTCAGAGACAGAAACGAGACCGGAGCCAAAGCCCCTAATTCCCAGTCCAGGACTTGTTTTCTGTGTGTGTGTGTGTTTTTTTTTTTTTTAATCTCCACATTTTGGGGGATTTATAGCTGCAAAGTCACAGTGGTGGAGAGGGTGTGGGTCTCAGAATACATTCAGGGTCCCTCTTTCCAAACCCAGGCCTGTCTGTGGTCACACCAGTGACCCCCATCTCATTCTGGCCATGCTCTAGGCCCCTGCAATTCCCTAAGAGGCCCTGTGTGGGCATTAGTCCTCCTGTCAGCCTTAAGGTTAGGCCCTAGGAAGAACCTCTTTGCAGCTTGCCCTCCTCCCAACATATCAGCTCAGTTGGGGGTGTGCCTCCCCTCTTTGTCTCTCTATCCCAGCAGCCAGGCAGTCCCAGGACACAGCAAAGCTCTGAGTAGGAGATTTGCTAGAGCCCCGCAAAGGGTGCGGAGTGGTCAGAAGGCCCAGCTTCACTGTGGGCCTAGAGCTAGGCCCTTGCTCTCTCTGGGCCTCAGTCTCTCCGTCTGTAGAAGGAGGCTGTAGGCTACACTCTCGGTGCTGTGTGTCACCCCGGCTGTCTACCGTCCACACCCCCACACCTATTTTGGAGGGACCTGGAAGCGGAAGGGCCTGGGTGGGTTGCACCCACTACCTTTGGGCCAGTTTACCAAAGGATGGGCCCTCACAGTCCGCAGTATGGGAGTACGTATGCCACTGTCATTGCATGACATTGATGTCCCTGCCTGGTGCCCCCTGCCTGCCTGGGGGTGAGGACAGGCATGGGTAGGAGTCCGAGTCATCCCTTTGGGGCTTGTCGATAGAAAGGCACACTTGTAAGGGATGTCCTGCTGTGTGGCTGTCCCTGATCCCAGAAGGGTCTTCAGAGCCAGCGTTGAGCCCAACTTGTTCTCTGCTCTGGACTCAATACAGCGAGTTCCTCTCCCTCCACCCCCACCCCTGGCCTGGGCACTGTGGTGGCCACGGGGTGGCCTGCGGGACAGGATTTTGTGAGGGGACTTAGAGTGCTAGGGAGAGGAACTCACGGGGATACTGGCCAGCTTCCTTTTCCCAGGAGGCCATGTTCAGAGAATGTGTAGGGGCGGGGCCTCCCACCTCTCAGCTTGATAAGGGTATACAGTCTCAGCAGCCTTGGGCATGTGAGGAGATGGAGTTGGAGAGGGGCTGTCAGGCAAGCTGGAGAGCCCCCAGGAGGGCCCCAGGGTCCCCCTGTCTCAGGGAGGGCACCTACAGTACCAGCAACTTTACTGTGGGCAGGGCAAAGCCTTTGGTGGCTTGAGGGTGGGCGGCTCCCTAACTCCTCCATTTCATACCCTAAATGTGGCCAGGAGGAAGAGGGAAGGCAGTAGGAATGCAGGAATCCTCTCCAGGCCCTGTCCCAACAGGCTAGGGTGGTAGGACCAGGCTCCTGTGTGGGTTCACGTACTCCTCAGCCTGGCTGGTAGCTAAGCAGCCTGCACAAACAGCAGGAACACAGAGTGGCTCCAGGGTGCGTGCACGAGTGCGTGCCTGTGCTGGGGCCGTCCTTGCCTCAACCCCCGAGATGGGGATCCTTCTGGTTACCTTATAGTCAGTGTCACACGCAGGCCTGAGGATGGGGGTCCATCTGCTGCCTTTCTATCTGGCAGGCCTGATCCATTTATTAGCTCCTTTAATCCTTGCAACCCGACAGACAGGCACCCTATTACCAGCTTTATGGACTAAGAAACAGAGGCTCTGAAAAGCTGCACACACAAAAGATCGTGGAGTAAGAGAGTGGTAAAGCCAAATCAGAGTTTAGACAGGTCTTTCTGACTCTAGAGTCTAGTTTTTCCCCAGGCATGTGGAGACACGTGTGCCCGTGAGGCAGGTGTGTGTGCCTATGTGTGCAGATGTGGGCTTTGATGGCAGACCTGTATCAGTCTATCTAAGGATGCTATCTCTCTGCACCTATAGATAGGTATAGGCGTGGATACCTGTGCCTAGTCATGGAGGTGTGCACGCAATGCATGTGTGAGCATGTGACTCACATATGTACACACAGGCATATCTGTGCATATGTGTTCACTTATACACACTTGAGTGCACATGTGTGCACACATGCACATGCTATTACCTGTGTTCACATCTGCACACAGCCGTGAGCCTGCACATGTGAGGTCCTCTCCAAAGGCTGACCTTGCCCTCCTGCTCACCCACCTTGTGTCCCCTTCTCAGGCTCCTGACTCAGTGCCAAGATGGGATGCGTGGGACTTCCCTGGTGGTCCAGTGGTTAAGAATCTTCACTCCCCATGCAGGGGGCCTGGGTTGACCCCTGGTCAGGGAAGTAGCTTTCCTGGTGGCTCAGCTGTAAAGAATCCACTTGTCAATGAAGGAGGCGCAGGTTCCATCCCTGGGTCAGGAAGCTCCCCTGGAGAAGGAAATGGCAGTCCATGCCAGTATTCTTGCCTGGGAAATCCCATGGACAGAGGAACCTGGTGGGCTACAGTCCATGGTGTTGCAAAAGTGTCAGACACAATTAGTGACTAAATATCAACAACAACAAACAGGGAACTAGATCCTGTATGACATGACTAAGATTTTGCATGCTACAGCTATAAGATCCCACATGCTGCAACTAGGACCTGGGACCAGCAAATAAATAAATAGTTAAAAAAAAAAAAAAAAAAAAGAGGGGAAGCACCATGGCCTTGTTGATGGCACTATGTCGTCTGGGGATTTGGAAGGAAAGCCATTTTGGGGAGGGACAGGATTGACAGGGATAGGGGTTGGATATGAGGAAGACGGGCGATAAGAGGGATTAAGGCTGGTGGGTGGGGACCAGCCTGGATTTTCTTCAGTCCCAGGGAGGGCAGAAGACCCTCTGTGGGCTGGCCTGGGAGCCCCTATCCTGTACCTCCCTGCTGGCCTTCTCTACCCTGCTCTCTCAAGGCTCAGCTCCCCACTACCCAGGAAGATGCTCCAGGGGCCCTGCAGGAGAGTACCAGGGCCGGGAGGAGGGGCCTGTGAGGCCTGTGCCCTGTCTCCATACTGCGTGTGCCAGGCAATCCCCCCTCAAGCTAAGATGGGACTCCCCTGTGCCTCCTGGGTGTGGGGGAGAAGGGCTGAGGCCCAACCCCAGCCCCAGGAACTGACCACTACACCGCCCCTGCACCGACGCCCTCGGGCTTCTGATCCGCGGACGTGCAGGCGGAGCAGCGGTCGGCAGGGGGCGCTCGGGGTCCGCGGATGGAGATACGAGGCGCGCCCCGAGGGGGATGGGTACTAGCAGGGCGGGACTGAAACACAGGTAGGACTCACCTGAAGCGGGAGGGGGCAGTGAGAGGGAGAGCACCGACTTTGTGCCAGGAGGAACAGTTCCAAAGAGGGACAGATATACACCCTCTTCATGAAGGATCTGCCCCTCCCCGCCCCCAATAGAATCACGACCCTCAGGAGGATAGGCACAGGATGCCCCCTCCGAAGTCTGGCGCCTTCTGGGCTGGTGTTTGAGGCCCCCGGGCGAGCCAGAGGGAGGTGGGAGTGACCCACTGGCCTGACAGGGAGTGCTGGGCCTCTGTGGCAGTGAGAAGGGGGCAAGAGCCCTGGACTCAGATTGGCTGTCTGATCCAACTGGGCCCCATGGGGACCCTAGGCAGGGCACTCAAGCTCTACTGGAAAGGGGGCAGTGTCTGCTAGGTGCCCAGCACTGGCCTTAACACAATGGCCATGGAGCTTAATACAAATCGCCAGAGTCTCCCTCGCGGCAGACCTGCACATTTCTTCTATAGATCTCTCATGAGCACTTGCTGAGTGCCTGGCCCTTTGTGAGACCCTCTGGGTACAGTGATGAGCACTGTGGCGTGGGGTAGCACCTGCCTCCAGGAGCTTAGGTTCTAGTGGGCGCAGGCATCCTATGGCTTGTCCTTTGATTCTCCAAGATGGAAAGAAAGTGAAAGTCGCTCAGTCGTGTCCGACTCTCTGTGACCCCATGGAATAGTCCATGGAATAGTCCATGGAATTCTCCAGGCCAGAATACTAGAGTGGGTAACCTTTCCCTTCTCCAGGGGATCTTCCCAATCTAGGGACTGAACCCAGGTCTTTTGCATTGTACACGGATTCTTTACCAGCTGAGCCGCCAGGGAAGTAATGACAAAACATAAAGGTTGATATTGAAAGTTCTCTTATTTCTTGTCAAATACCAGGCTAGGAAGATTCCAGATCTTACTGTTCTGCTCTGGTCCTCTGATTCTGGTGCTCTGATTCTGACCAGAGAAGTCAGAATCTGACTCTCTGCCTCAAACCCTCCATATGACTCAGTGGAGGCTAGAGTCTAGTAATGCCCTCGAGGCTGGGCACAGCCTGGCCCCCAGATTGACCAGTCTCCTCTCATTCTACCCCCCCCCCCCCGTCCCTCCACTGCCGCCTCCTCAGTGGCTTCCTTGCAGGTCCTCAAATATGCCAGGCAGGTCCTGCCTCAGAGCCTTTGCCCTTGCTGTTCCCAGGCATTCATGCAGCTCCCTGCTTCACCCCCATGTGGGTTCTGATGAAATGTCCCCTTCTCACTGAGGCGTTTCTTAATCTCCTATGACTCACCCCACCCGCAACATTTCCTGTGCACATTTCCACTTAATTTTCCTCCATGTTGTTGTTGTTATGTAGTTGCTAAGTTGTGTTTGACTCTTTGTGACCCTGCCAGGCTCCTCTGTCCATGGGGTTTCCCAGACAAGAATACTGGAGTGGGTTGCCATGTCCTTCTCCAGGGGATCTTCCTTACCCAGGGATGGAACTCACGTCTCCTGCATTGGCAGGTGGATTCTTTACCACCGAGCCACCAGAGAAGCCCAGTTTTTCTTCATAGCATTTATCACTTCCATCTGGCCACCTGTATCTTTTACAATATATTTCTTTCTTATCTGTCTCTCCCCATGAAAATGTAAACTCCATGTGAGCAGGGATTTGGGCAGATTTGTTTACGCTGTCTTCTCAGAGCCTAAAACATGTGTGGTACACGAGGTGTCAATAAAATATTTATCAAGTGAGTGTTGAGAGCTGGGTCTGAGTGGCACGCATCTCTTGGTGACAGGGGCTGATGGCAGGGAGGTGCCTGACTTTTAGGCCTCAGCTGAATCGCAGCTGCCACAAACCTGGGGGTGGGGAGGAGGAGAAGGCAGGAGTGTTTTGGTTCTTTCTTGCTCTTTTTGGAACGGAAGTTGAGTGGCTATGGTAATATCCACCAAACACGCCTTAGTTGAAACAGGGCGATGCAGGTCTCCCCCTTTGAAAAAAATTAATTACAAAAATACAGCAATGTTTTCTTTGGTGTTTTCTTCCTTTCCTTCCTTCCTTCTTCCTTCCTTTCTTTCTGTTCTTCCTCAACTACCTCCCATCTCTACCAACCACCAATCTAGTCTCTGTTTTGGTGAGTCTGGTTTTCTTGAATTCCTCATATGAGTGAGATCATGCAGAATCTGTCCTTCTCTGTCTGACTTCCTTCTCTCAGTACAATATCCTCATGGTTCATCCATGTTGTTACAGATGGCAGGATTTCCTTCTTTCTATGGCTTAGTATATGTACCACAACTTTATCTCTGCAATAGGTTATTTCCGTATCATGACTGGAAGAAAGTTGTCTGAACTGCAGATATCTCTTCAAGATAGTGATTTTGTTTCCTTCAGATACATACCCAAAAGTGGATCATGTGGAAGGTCTATTTTTAATTTTGGAGAAACTTCCAAACTGTTTTCTACAGTGGCTGCGCCAATTTACATTCTCACCGACAATGCACAAGCTTTCCTTTTTCTCCACTTCCTTACCGACACTTGCCGTCTTTCTGATGATAGCCATTCAGGCAGGTGTGAGACGCTACCTCACTGTGGTTTTGATTTGCGTTTCCCTGATGATGAGTGATGCTGAACATCTTTTCATGTGCCTGTTGGCCATCTGAATGTTTTCTTTGGAAAAGTGTCTATTCAGTTCCCCTGCTCATTTTAAATTGGGTTATTATTGTTGTTATTTGCTAATAAAAAATCAGATTGGGGTATAGTTGATTTACAATGCTGTGTTAATTTCAGGTGTACAGCAAAGTGAATCTGTAATACATATACAGACATCCACTCTTTTTAAGATTCTTTTTCCTTATATGCCATTACAGAGTATTGAGTAGAGTTCGCTGTGCTATATAGTAGGTCCTTCTTAGCTATTACTGTTATCTGCTATTGAGTTTATATGAATTCTTTATATATTGATAATTCAGATATTAACTTCTTAACAAAGATATGATTTGCAAATATTTTCTCTCATTCTGTAAATTGCCTTTTCATTTTGTTGATGGTTTTTTTTGCTGTGCAGAAACTTTTTAGTTTGATGTGTCTCACTTGTTTATTTTGGGGAAATGTCTGTGTTTCTGAACAGAGGGTTCCCAGCAGGGGGCTTGTAGGGTTACACATTCTCCACCAGGTCACACGTGCAGTACACCTTCTGGAAGCCAACATGGGCCTTGACCACCTTGTCAGAACAATAGCCTGGTCTTTAAGTTCCAACTGTTCCCAGTAGAAGGGAAACATTTCACCCGTCCATTCCCTGCCCCATGTCCAAGAACCAGCCTCTGGGGCCCTCACTTGAACTCTTGGGTTTGAGTAAGGCCAACCTTTCAGCCCAAGGGATGATGTTGAATCTGTGTTTATCTCTTATCTCTAGATAAGGAAATGGAAACTTATCTCTAGAAGGAAATGGAAACCCACTCCAGTATTCTTGCCTGGAGAATCCCATGGACAGAGGAACCTGGCAGGCTATAGTCTATGGGGTTGCAAAAAGTCGGGCATGACTGAGTGTCTCAACAACAACAACAGTAAGTCCCCTACATATGAACCTTCAAGTTGCAGACTTTCAAAAGGTGCAAACATGCATGCTAGCCCCTGTATGCCAGCTGTTGTACTGCACTACTGTATTTTTCAAGGTACTGTACTATGAGATTAAATATATTTTCTTTATTTTTTTGGCTTGTTTTTGATGCATGTATTGTTAGTGTGAAAAGTATTGTAAACCTATTAGAGTGCGATATTATATTGCACTCTATATTATATTGGCCTATTATATAGCCAATTGTGTTAGCTGAGCAACTAGGCTCAGCTAAGTGCAGCTGGCCTTACGAACAAACTGGACTTATGAAGCTAGTCTTGGAATGGAACTCGTATACAAACAAATGCCAGGGACTTACCGTACTTCAGCTTTCTTGCTTTATTCTTTACCCCTTCAGTACGTACACTTTCAGCTCTTTGCATTGAATCCTGTCCTTGAAATGCCTAGTCTGGTTTCCTAACCAGAATCCCAGCTTATGCATTAAAAAAAGGAAAATCAACAAGACAAAGCAGGTTGTGCTAAACACTAGGAAGAGCCCAAGGCAGGGAAATAATGAAATAGAAAATGAAAAGTAGTGTGGAGGCAGTAGGGGCTAGGGGCTATTTTCAACGGGCAGGGCTTTCTGAGGAGGTGATGTTTGAGTTGACAAACGAGAAGGACCCAGACCTAGGGGGTGAGTATTCCAGTTGCGGTCAGGGTCTCTGGGGCTTGTGAGCTGTGACAGCCCCTCGGTGGAAGCCTGCCCTTGTGGGTGATGACTGAGGGAGTGGCAGCGAAGAGAAGAGATGGGTTAGTTTGTGGCTCCGGCTCGGAGGATTTAGCCCTGGGAGCTTGACATTTGGTTTAAGTATCGGCTTGGAAACGGAGTCACGTCTCCCTTCTTCCCACCCCAGCCTCCCTGGGGGAGGGAAGCCTCTGCGCGTGGCTCCCGCTCCTTGGACGTGCTGATCTTGCCGCGGCCAGTAGAGGGCAGTGGTTGCTGAGGTGCGCGCAAGCTGGCGCCCGACCTTTCCCCTAGTGTTAACTTGGGCGGTCAGCTTTCCCAAGGAACCGGGTTGGGTCACTTCCCTTACCTTCTCTAATCCCCAGTGCCCCCAAACAGATCTCTGAGCCCTGGCCTTTTCTTGGAGGGGTTGGGAGTAGCGGAGGGAGATGCAGGTGAGGCTGGCCCGATGTGTAGACCCTCGCCTAACCATTCCTGGCCGAGTTCCAGTTCCAGTGGGCTAAGGGAAAGGCTCTCACAATTAGCATATTTGCTATTGTTACAGGAAAGGGGGACCCCTTTCCGGGCCCTAGAGTCAGCTCTCGTCTAACACTAGGAAACGAACTGTCCAAGGAGACACACATGAGCTGACGCAGCAAGAGGATTTATTGGGAAGGGTGGCCGGCCAGGATGGGGAGGAGCGTAAGGGAAACCCAGAGGACTGCTCTGCCATGTGGCTCGAAATCTCGGGTTTTATGGTGATTGGATTATTTTCCAGGTTGCCTTTCACCAGTCATTGTGACTCAGGGTCCTTGCTGGTGGCCCATATATCGCTCAGCCAAGATGGGTCCCAGAAGGATCTTCTCCCAGAAGGATTCTGGGAGAACATGTGGACTGGAGTCTCTCCTGTCTCCTCTTGACCTTTCCCAAATTCTTCTGGTCTGTGGTGGCTTGTTAATTCTGTGTTCCTTACCAAGATCTCTGGTAGTAAAATAACTCATACCCATGGTTACTGTGGTGCCTGGCCAGGGTGGGCAGGGTCATACTTCCCCTAACACTATTATTTTTATTTTAAAGCATTTAGCATGTGTCAGGCACCGTACTTTTATCATGCGTCATCTCTTTAAAACTTCACACCAGATTTATGAGGCAGGTACTCAGTCTCCCAGAGGTTGCCCAAGATCACACAGCAAGAGCTAGGATTTGCTCTACTTGCCACGTCTCAATTCCTCTCCTGCTGCCTCCAAGGAGGGTGTCTTGCCCAGGGAATTGAGATGAGTAGGGAAGGGATGAGCAGAAGGGGATCATCAAGGGGCTGACCTGCTGGAGCACTCATCTGCTCCTTTATTCTGCAGATGAAGAATCAACCCCAGAGAGGGGACAATGCCTTGCCAAGGGTCCCACAGAGATCACATGGTTGGCCACAACAGAGGGGACTTGGGCGCTACAGGGGACCATGAGTTGGATCCTGGGCAGAAGCTGGAATTCCCTGGAGGGCAAGGACACCTCTATACCCCTTTGTACCCCACTCTTCCCTGCTGTCCCCAGTACAGGGGCAGCACATGGCAGATGCTCATGAAGTCCTCCACAATGAGTCAGTCTTGCATCCCTCAGTAGCTGTAGTCATCTGCCATTCATGACTTTATTCATTTACTCGGCATTTAGCAAGCTCTGACTGAGTGCTCGGCACCCTGCCAGATGCCAGGATGCACAACTGAATAAAACACGGTGCCTGCACCTGTTGGCTTCTCTCCTGGTTACAGGGGGTTAGTGCGGGTTGCAGGGGTTACCCCCCGTTACGACTCATGCACCCATGGTTTTCCTCATTCCTCTGCTCAGCCTGGCACTTACGGCCTGCTCTCTGCCCTGGCCAGAGGCTGAGCAATCTGCTCTACTTCCTCTCCCAGGCCATTTCCACTCCCTTCTTCTTTGCCAGCCCAGATACTCCCTCCTCCAGGAAGCCCTCTTTGACTGAGTCCCCCAGCTGCTCGACAGACTGCAGTGCTGAGGTCTTGAGCTTTGCCTGGGTATCTTTGGTTCTATCTGTCTCTGTTTCTGTGTGAGGCACTTCCTGCCTCCCTTCCACCATCAGGCTCTGGAGTTTCCCAAACACAGGGACTGCCTTCCTTCCAGCTGTTTCTCCTCAGGCCTCAATAGACCAGAAGAGGCAGGAGGGGAGGTCATGCTGCCAACTTTTAGCACACAGAGCCTGCCTTGGGCTCTGGACCCCAGAGCCTCTTGGAGGAAGAATTCTCTGGAATCAGTAGGGCACTGTCTTGACAGTCCTGGCCTGAGACCCCTGAGCCCTAATCTTTCATGCTGAGCCTGGGGACTCAGGCTGGGCTCCAGCTGTTGGGTACCCACTCAGCCCCAGCACCCTTTGAGTTTGAAGGTTGGGGCCTTTAGTATCCACTTCACCAAGTCCCGGCCTTGGCTGCTTTACGTCCCTGTGGCGGAAGTCTAGAGGTGAAAAATGGTTCCAGTGAACCGACATGCTTTCTTTTACCTGCTGGGTGACCAGAGCTATAGTGCTTGGCCTCTCTGGGCTTCTGCTAATGATACCTGTCCTGCTCGTCTCACCAGTGTTTGAGAGGACTAGAGATCAAGGAGAAGAAAGAGCCAAGCCCACGTAGGGGCTTGTTTTTGTTGTTGTACTCAGAACAGGGGTGGTACCCTCGGCCAGGCGTTTACTGATTCACTCCAGAGGCCAGGAGTGGGAAGGAGAAGGAGGGAGCTCTCATGAGGAAGGGGAATCTGGCTCCAGACTTCCTGACAACTAGTCAGGATCTGCCAGCAGGAAAGGGGCAGGAGAGTTTCTTGTTTGGATAGGGAGGCCACAGTGTCTCTCCCTCCCTGCCTCCATTGCTTCCTTCCTCTCTCCCTCTCCACACCCTCTGCCTTCGTTCTCTCTCTCTCCTTCTCCTCTCTCTCTCTTCGCGGAGTTACAGTGCTCCTTCAACAGGCCAGGCATTGCATTGACACCTGGGACACAGAGGCCAAGGAGATATGCCTTCGCCTTCATGGGACTTTTAGACTAGGAGACTCAAGCTGGGAGGTACACCATTCATTTATTCTTTCTTTCATTTTACTTTGACTGAAAACTTGCTATGGTCTGGGCACTGTGCAAAGCCCTGGGGAGGTAATGGGATACAGTCCCTGCCTGCAAGGAGTTTAGAGGATAAAAGGCACACAAAGAGGCAAGGAAGCACTGCTAAAGTGGAGGATTAGGGAGGCTAGGATGCAGAGATAAATTCTTCTGGATTTAAGTGTGTATCCGAAAATGTCTGTGAGATGAGTGACCCTATGTGCAGAGCTTTCTTAACAGCTTAACAGTCAAAGAATAAAATTGTTTTAACTAAAGGCTAATAAATAATGCTACATGTGAAGCAGTCAAAATAGTACATAAAAGGAAATTTATGGTCTTTAGAGAATCTTATATTGAAAAAAAAGAAAGATGGAAAGTTAAAACATTTAACTCAAGAAGTTGAAAGCTGATAAATTCAAAGAAAGCAAAGGAAAATAAATTACAAATAGGTTTTAAAAATGTAATATTTATTATGAATTCAGTGTCAGAAATTCAAATTAGTGTTCAGAAATTCATAATTCAGGAGTTAATAGAATAGAAAACAGAGATAATATAAGTAGAGAGCTGGGCTTGGTTCCAGGACCTTCCTGCATAGGAATGGGGTTTGTCCATCATTTCTTCTGAGTTTTGAGAGCAGAGCCCATCTCTTAGTGGCCCAGGAGAATGGATAAACCCTGAGTGGAAGTCTGTAGTCTCAGCCCTGGGGCATGGCTATGCTGTACCCTGAAAGAGCTAGCTCCAGGCCTGATTTTAGTTTCCCAACTAGTCTGTTAATATCTGTTAATAACTAGTCCATAATATCTGCTGTGATAACAATAACTACATCACTGGTAATCCTTTATTCTTGTTGAGCTGTTACAGTTCAGAGTCCTGAAGCAAGATGTGCTAGTCTTGGTAGGAATGAGCCCAGCTAGCTTGTCAGATCCCCAAACATCCTTTTAGGTAAATAGGGAAGCTGTGTGTTCCATTTTACAGATGGGTAAACTGAGGTTCCCCTTGTCTCATTCCAGTGAGTGGGTGAGCCAGGACACAAATGCTTCAAAGGCTTTACTTCACCCCCAAAATTCCTGTCCTTGAGACACCTCTTCTTCCTGTTCCGATTCCTGAGTTCCCTAAGCAAGCCCCTCTCCTCTCTGCCTTCTGCACTTGGAGAGAAAGTCCAGACTGCTACCTTGAGCAGAGAGCGCCTCTCTTGACCTGATAGTGAGTTTCTCCAGGTGGAAGGGTGGGGTGCACTCGTAGGTGTTTTACTGCAGGGCTGGGCTTGGAGAAGGCCCTTGATCCTTGTTTGCTGATCTAGAATTTGATTTCGCAGGATTAGGCCTGTACCTATCAGAATATATTCTGGGCTATGCCAACCCGCACAATCGGGCAGAAGGCCTCAGAGGGAATCCGCCACCACGTGGGGAATGCCCCATGTCTGTGCTTGCTGAGGTGGTCACATGGTTCCTGGGCATACTGGGAGGTACTGGAACGTAGGTCAACACTGGTATAGCCTCCTTGTAGGATGGCAGGGCAGGAGAACTTTTCCATGGCCAAGTTGCACTGGTCTGAAGGTATAACTAGGTCCTTGGACTCCCTTTTCCATAACTGGAGGATTTCCAAAGTCCTATGGTTAACCTGTTTGACCAATGATTGACCAATCCTGAGAGGGGATATAAAAGCAGACAGATACACAGCTCTATCCATGAACAATCTCAGCACTTTATTTCATCCCTTTGCAGGGAGAAGGGGGCATTACCCCAAGAAGTCAGCCAGTCGGGTGGGTCGGCTAGAACATGTGCTGTCTCTCCAGGTAGTATAATATATAGCATTGATTATGCAGAAACAGGAAGGGAAGCAATAAGTTAAAAGCTATATAAGTTATGAAAAAATAATATATATACTTTTAATATCGTATATCCCCATTGAGGATTTGCTCCCATGGAAACCAATAAATAGGTGGAGAAAAAGCAGCAATCAGCACCCTTTTGAAACTTGAGGGATAAGTATATGTCTGAGTTCTCTCAAGCCTGAGCGTCAGTGGCCCTTCAGCGACCCCAACAGGCCTGGAGGACCTTCTGGCCTAGAAGGGGCCCAGGGCCTTGGGCCATCCTGTCCTGGAAAATGAGATGAATGAATCAAAGACTGGGTCCCGTAGAGGAGGTGAGGCAAGGGGGAGGTAGGGAGAGGAAAGGGAGGAAGAGAAGGTGGCCTTCGGGGTGGGAAGGTGGAGCTGCCAGATGCCCTGCAAGGCCCTGAAGGCGAGTTAAGAGGATGAAAGAGCAGCGTTCCTCCAAGCCCCAAACCTTCCTGTTGGATCGCTGCTGCAGAATTTCTCTTTAGTTAGTCATTGGGGCCCCCAACCTGACCTCAAGGGCTCAGAAGTTCCTGGACCTGAGTGGACAGTGCCTTCTTCATGACCCTGCTGGCAGCAGAGGGGCAGACATGGAAGAGGAAGACGGGAAGGACCTCTGATCCACATGTGTGGGTGCAGGGGAGGGGAGGGCCAGGCTGCTTGGCCTGATGGAGGGAATGGAGACCCTCAGGAGTGGGACTCATGGGAAATGGGCCTGGGGTTTCATGGCAGGGGTGGCAAGAGAAGTCTCCAGGGCCTGGTGCATACCCATACCAGGTTTCAGGCTGGGAAGCATCTGGATGGGAGGCAGAGCGCTCAGACTCCAGGCAGGGTGGTGAACCCCAGGATGACAGAAAGGAGAAAGGAGGGTCCAGTTCTCCTGCCTGGTCTCCCCCACTTCCCACTTCCCCCATCAGGGAGTTTGTCATGGCAAGAAAAGCTTCTAGAAAAGGTGCTTGGGAGCTGGCTGGACAGCTGTCCAGTTCTGACCATGACCTGCTGGGAGGGACTCACAGGAGGAGGGGAGGGGCATGGGTGTCTGGGCTGGTCTCAGAGTTCTGGGCTCAGGTCCCAAACACCCAGGGAGCCTCCTCCCCTCACTCCCTAATACTGTCAGGTCTCCGGGAAGCCCAGGCAGTGCAGGAAATCCAGGTACCTCCCCAGGAACTCTGGATAGTGGAGGGTGCCCACGTAGTCCCCATCAGCCCCTGGTTCGAGGCTAGCCGGGGCTAGGGGAGTGAGGGCACTCACTATGGTTCTTAGTCAGAGGCAAGGCAAGACTTGAGATGTGAGTTTAGGGCAAGGGATGGGCAAAGGGTCGGGCAAAGGGTCAAAGGCAGCTTGGTTAGAGGCCCCTGTTGTGCGAGGAGCAAGGAGGCGGAGGCAAAACCCCAATTCCAGTTTACCCAGGCAGGAAGACCTCTGGCCAGGTATTGGAAGGGTGGACTCCGAGTGACTTTGAGTAACTGGTGACAGTCCTGTCATACCCCCGCAAAAAAACAGTCACTGTTTTCAACCCTCTTCTCCATTCAGGATCAGGTTTGCCTCCCTTCCCAACCTAGAGGCTCCAAGCTGCTTTCTGGAGTCTAGCTTTATGTCCTTGCTGCTGCAGGGAAGTGGCCTGGGGCTCCTGGGGTATGGACAGCAGCATTACTCTGAGACCTCGGACTCCTGCGAGAGAAACTTTTCTGACATTTCGGTGATTTTGATCACAGGGCCTTTCTTGTTCTTCTTTTTCCGAGAGGGAGCTCTTGAGAGGCTGGACTTGGAGACAGCTACAGGGAACATAAGGGGTGGGGCAGGGTAGGGGCTGGAGGTTTGGGAGGCATTTAATATCATGCCTTTAGGGCCATGATCCGCCCCCACCCCCACCCCACTGTCCCCCTCCCACCATGGGTTCTTGGGGCAAGCAGGCTCACCAGTTCTGCATCTGGCCTGCACAGCACTGACCACAGTGGCTGAGGGCATGTCCATCCTGTGGGAGGAAGAGATGGTGGTATGTGAAGGGAACCTGTGGCTCAGCTCCCCTGGGATTAGAGGCCTGGGGATTGGCAGGCAGAGGCCAATTCTTGGCTGTCCCTCTCAGCTCTGGGCTTCCCTGCTGTGTGACTTTGGCTAGCCAGCTCTGTCCCCTCTCCCCTGCATGAATGGCTATCCCTTGCTGAGCACTGATTGGTGGCAGGTATTTGCACACGGGATTGTATGCACAGGTGAGGCATACTTATCATCAGTCCATTTTCCTGATAGGAAAACTGAGAATTGAGTAAATTGGACTGAAGTTCCAGTTTGTAAGTGGCTGAGCCCAGGACATGGCCCAGGACATGAACCCAGGCCTGCCAGGCTCACTGCTGGGTGAGGGGGCGGGTGGTACTGGCTTCCCGTGGGGCTTCCAGTCCTCCCCTCTCCCAGGCCCACCCCACTGGCCCTGCTCCTCACCGGCTCTCCTCGCCCTCCATCAGCTTGCGGTAGGTGGCGATCTCGATGTCCAGGGCCAGCTTGGTGTTCATGAGCTCCTGGTATTCACGTAGCTGCCGCGCCATGTCCTTCTTGGCCTGCTGCAGAGCGTCCTCCAGCTGGGCTAACTTGGCCTTGGCATCCTGAAAGGCCAGCTCGCCCTGTTCCTCAGCCACCTTGATATTCTCCTCCAGTTTCAGGCACTGAAAGTTTGGGAGGGCAGAGAGAAAGAGGGGTCAGTGAGCAAGGAGGGAGGGAGAGAGCGGGTCAGGGCCAGGAGCCCGCTTCTGTCCTTGGTGGGAGTGTGCATCGGGATGACTCGGCACGGCGTTCCTGGGCATGGTAATGGAGTGCACCGCAGCAAGAGGCCATTCAGTTAGACCCAAGGAGACACTTTCCCAAGGCTACCAAATATGGCAGGGCTCCACAGGAGCCTGTCCCAGCTGTCCTTCCAGGATGGCACTTCTCTGAAGGCTCGTCCTGTCTGGAAGCTGGGGCTTACGCTTCCCTTTGCTTCTCTCCATAGAGCTGGGGAGAGGCGGGGGGCTCTGGGTGTGTGTGTAGGGGACCCTCCAACGTTCCAACAGCCCTGGCCAGTTTATGGAGCACTTTTACCGGCCAAACTCATGTGGTCCTCAGAGCTGTCTAAGGACAGATGAGGAAATTGAGGCACAGGGATGCTAAGTGACCTGTCCAGGCTCACAAAGCCAGGGCTCACATCGACACAGCCTGTGTGAGTGTATGTGTATGTGTGTGTGTGAAGGGTATGAGAGAGCATGTGTCCCGCACTCTGCCCTGCTCCAGCCCAGGTGGGTCTCCCAGACACTCACATGGCTCTTGATGGAGAGGATCTGCGATCGGAGCTTCTGGATGCGAACGTTGAGGTCAGCGATCTCAGTGCGGCTGCTCTGGAGGCTGTTCCCAAACTCGGCCGAGCAGGCAGCCCGTTCCTCCAGCTGGAGGCCGGGGAGGGGGTGGCAGTCAGGGGAGCTCACTGTGTCTCCCTGGGACCCCCGGCCCCTCCTTCTTCCTCACCCTTGGCTACATCCCCGCCTCTGTGGCCCACCCAGGCCAGCGTCTCCCTCCTTCCCTGCTCCCGCCCCCGCCACGTCCATCTCAGGATCCCTGTCTTGGCTGCCCTGGACTGAGCCCCACGAGCTGTGCCCACACGTGGGCTGGAGTCACTGGGTGGTAGCGCCGCCATGAGCTTCTGAAGGGTGCAGACTGTGGCTTGCCCCTGTCCCCGTCACCCCTGTGGCCCGGCACACCGCTGGGCTCTCACATTCTCCGTCCCTGCCTGTGAACTCACTGCTGTGGGCTCCATCGCCCCTGTGTCTCCCCATTCATCTCTCCTGGACTCTCAGCACCCAGAGCTGCAGGCAGCCTTAGCCATCTCCGCTGCTGCCCATCTTGCCCTGGTTGCATCCCCCCAGTCTGCCTGCCAGCACCAAACCTGGCTCCGGGAGTACGCCTCGGCCTCCTCCAGGCTGCGAGCCGCGATGGCGTCATATTGGGCCTTCACTTCCTCCACGATGCCGCTCAGGTCGATGCGGCAGCGGCTGTCCATACCCACGGTCACTGACACATCCTTCAGCTGGGCTGCCAGGTCCTTCAGCTCCTGACGGGGCACAGACATGGGGGCTCAGGGCTGGTGGGGGGCCCCAGACCCTCAGCCATAGTCCCCATAGTCTCTTCATTCCCTGGTGGGTGGAGGGCAGGCTTCTCTCTGTCTCCCTGGAGAGATGATCAGAGGGTACACGTCCCCCTGCCCTGCCTCTGCAGCAGCTTGCACTCTTGAGAAGCAGTCCCCCAACTCCCAACTCACCCACCTGTCAGTTTTCCTCTCTGATTTGGCAGGAAGGCACTGTTATCTCTGGAGGCCCACCTGCAAGCCTAATTTCTCTTCAGTTCCCACCATCCCTCCCCACACTGTCCCCTTCACCCCCAACATACACACTGCTTTAGGCTCCCAGGGTGGGCCTCCTTCCTCCTGGCAGAGGAGGAAAGGGCCCAGGACGTCTGGGCCTGAGGGCATTCTATCATTAGGCTCAGTGCTGTGCAGCTTGGCCTCCCAGGATGGGAGTTCCTCGAGGGCCTGGCTGAGGCATTTTCACCTCCAGGACTCCGTATCTGGCAGAGGAGTGTCTCTGCTGAATGCATGTGGGAGTGGAAGCCCGTGAGTGATGAGGGCAGGAGGGGACCAGAGGCTGACGATCCTGCATCCCTGCTCTCCCGCCAGCAGCGGAGGCCCAGGTGACTTCTGGGTCACCCTGGAGACTCACTGCCCCTCCCTGTCTAGCTGGGGGGCTTGCCCACCGCAACTACAGGATTTAGCCTCAGTAATCTTTGTCTTGCTCTCCTTTGGGATCCTGCTTTCCCCTCCTTTCTGTTCTCTTTGCCTAGAAAATGCTAGCCTGTGTCCTCAGAGACCTCTGGAAGGGGTAAAACTTCCCATTTCCCTGGGGGCTCCTGAGAGACCAGGCGGTGTGTGTGCTAAGTGCTTTCCAGGCATGTCCACGTCTCATCCTCACCAGGCTGGCTCAATTGTCAGCCGCAGACTACAGATAAGGAAGAAGCTGCGGCACCCAGAGTTGGTGGAAACAGCTGTGAGGGCGGGGCTGGGCCCAGAGCTTGGCTGCTCCTGCTAAGTTCCCTTACAGGGGCAGGGACAGGAGCTGAAGCCCCACATATGCTTCTGTCATGCCCTGCAGTCCGATAGCTTTCCAGAGTGAAGGCTCAGAGGTGTGTAGCAAAGCCAGTGGGGACAGGGGTCTTTGGAAGGGCTGCAAGGTGTCCCTCCAGGGTCCTGGGCTGCTTCTCCTGGAGGTGCTGATCAGTAGCTCGGTTCTGGGCGGGGCTCCATGTGGAAAGGAGGAGTGGGTGGGTGTAAGCAGAGTGTCCGTGGCCAGCATTGTACAGAGTGAGTCAGGTGGCTGAGGAGCCTGACAGACAGGGAGAGGGGCCAGGCACCCAGGGAGGCATGGCGGGGCTCAGCTGGGGGACGGAGGGGTGGGATATGGATGCACAGTTACTACTGCTGGTGTTCACAGTTCATCCTCGACCCTTACTTCAGTCATCGAGATTTGGTCAGTGTTCTCATTTTACACACGTATATATATATACATATATATATATATATGGCAGGGGGAGCTGTTTGTGTGTGTTAGGCGCTCAGTCGTGTCTGACTCTTTGCTGCCCCATGGACTGTAGCCCTCCAGGCTCCTCTGTCCATGGAACTCTCCAGGCAAGTATACTGGAGTGGGTTGCCATGCCCTTCTCCAGGGGATCTTCCCTGGGTCTCCTGCATTGCAGGTCGATTCTTTACCTCTGAGCCACTAGGGAAGCCCTATATAAAATTTTAAAATATATAAAATTAAAGAAAACTAAAAAAAGACCTTTTTTTGTTTGATTCAGGATCCAAACAAGGTTTACGCACCGCCATTGGTCCATATGTCTCTCTTATTCTGTAGATACTGTCTTCATCTCTCTCTCTCTCTCTCTCTTTTATTTCCCCCCTGTCTTTTTCTTATTGAAAACCTCAGGTTGCTTGCCTATAGTCTGAATCTTCCTGATTGACCCGCATTCTGGTGTTTAGCATGCTCCTCTGGCTTCTCTATTTCCTGAAAAGGGGCAATTGGATCAGGAGGCCCGGTCAGGTCCAGGTTCTGTTTTGGGCTCATGACTGCATTCCAATCTTGGTGTCTGACTCTGGGCCCCCTCCTGACCCTCATCCGTCTTTTTGCTCCAAGAAGCTGTGGCTGAACCTCTGGAGTCTAGACCTGCAGAGGCTGCTACTTCTGACCTGTGGCTGGAGACCATGGGGGTGGGCAGCTGCGAGGCCTGCAGAGGAAGCCCACCCCTTCCCTGTCTGCTCACCGCCTGACCCTGCCCACTAGCGTCCCTGGTGATCAGGATCGCCTCCTGGAAAAGGAAGTTTGAGCAGTGGCAGGCCACCTGTCTCCACCTTGGAGCTGGTGGGACCCTGAGCTCAGTGGCCAGCTGTCCTTTAGAGGGTCTCCGGATGGAGGGTTTTGGTTGATCTTCAAATACATCTAACAGAGATCTCTGAGCAAGAGCGGGGGAAGACCACACCCCCTGCCGGAATACAGGCTCATGCTCCGCCTCTGCTTCCTGGGGCCCCACTGGAGACTGACGTTTTCCAGATGGAACTGACATCCCAGCTGGGGCTTGGCAGCAAACCAGTTTCAGGGATGCAGCTTGGGTCCTCCTTGGTCACCATGTGCCGGGGGTTGGCAGGCATGGGAGTGTTTCAGACAAAGTTCTCCAGGGACATTTCTTCCCCAGGCTTAAGGCGGCATTTGTTGTGGGCGAGGAGAAGGCCAGGGCACTGTCAGAGCACTGGGCACTATAGCAGCAAAAGGATGGGCGAAACTCGGCTGGTGGGGCAGCCTCAGGTCCTTTCTGGGAAGAGCCAGTGCAAGCACAAGCATGGTAAACAGAAGCAGAAAGTGGAGGGCTTGGATCGTCTGCAGACCTGTTCAGACATGCTGGCCCTGCCGGGCTGCAGAGGGCATAACAATGCTGACTTGTGTGGTGCGGGATTGCCGCCGTAGCGGGGTGGGGGTGGGGGGAGCTGGAGAGGATGTGCATCTCCAAGCTGGCAAGAATTAAGCTGATTCAAGTTTAGAGCTTTTCTTAGGAGCCAGAGTCTGAGGAGGCCTCCGTCTGTGTGACTACTGTCATCGTGGCCCCCCCAGGTCAGGGAATATGGTGACCGAGGGGTAACAGTACCGTTCAGTAAAATGTAGTGTTCAACGGCACTGGGCTCTGAATGATGTCACCTTTATTAGCTGGGTTAACCCTGGCCAAGTCCTTAAACTTAGCTAGCTGAGCCTCAGTTTTCTCATTTGAAAAGTGGATATAATTATGGAATTGAAATCAGCTGGCATTTGTTAAATACCATGTGCTAGACACTGTTCTAAGTGCTTTAGGATATACTCGCAAAATAAATCCTCACAACGGGCCAGTGAGCTAGGTACTATTGTCCTCCCCATTTTACAGATGAGGACACTGAGGCATAGAAAAATAAAGGAACCTGCCCAAGTCCATATAATCATGGAGCCAGGATTCAAATCCAAGCCGCCCCAAAGTCTGTGCTCCCTACTCTATAGGTTTATTGGAAAGATTAAATGAGATTACACCTGGAGCGCACTCAGCCTGGTGCCTGGAATATAGTGGGTGCTCAATAAACAACAGCTGGGAAACTATTGGTGTGATTGGAAAACGTGATGGAGCTGGGAGGAAGTGTCCAGGGCTTGAGCAGCCTGTTCCTGGAGTGGCCTCCTGGGGCACCATGAAGGCAGGCACGTAGCCATGCCAGGTCCTTTCTGTAGGGGTCAGTATCCCGGGAGGTGTGCTGGCTGCAGGGGCTTGTTGGTAGATTCCGTAGCTAATCTCCCTGGAACCAGAGTTTGCAGGTGGGGCAGGTGGCCTTCTGGCTGGATGCAGCCAGGCCCCAGCGCACTTGGGAGCTGGGGTGAATCCTGGAAGCTGAGTGGGGTGGGAGCCCCAGGGTGCTGTCACCGGTCAGCATTCCTGGAGGTGAGGGGAAGGGGTGTTGCCCAGGTGGTTGCAACGTGTAGATGAGGCCCTGAGCAGCCTATAGCCACCGGCTTCTGGGAAAGGCTTTCCATAAATATCCCGACCTGTGTGTGTGTCTTGGGGAGAGGGGAGGGCTGTTTCCTGGGACCCTGGGGTGGGCTATACAGCAGTGCTTTTCCGGTATCTACTCCAAAGTTGAGACTAGTGCCTGGCCCTCCCGGGGCTGCTCGCATCCCACCATGTTTTCTTCCACCCGAGGTGGCACGGCTGGCACCTTTCTTTACTTGGACCAGCTCTGTCCGATGTGGAGCCACTAGCCCTGTGAGGTCGTGAGCACTTGAAATGTGGCTGGTCAGAGCTGAGATGAGCCGGAGGTGTAAAACACACATCAGATTTTGAAGACTTACAATGGGGAAAC
Organism: Budorcas taxicolor; assembly: GCF_023091745.1. Taxonomy (NCBI): domain Eukaryota; kingdom Metazoa; phylum Chordata; class Mammalia; order Artiodactyla; family Bovidae; genus Budorcas; species Budorcas taxicolor. The sequence continues at coordinate 72,601,291 of NC_068914.1, read as the reverse complement.
GTGTGTGAAACAGCCCATTCATCTTTTTAATAATGATTACTTGGTGAATAATCATATTTTTGATATATTGGCTAATAGAATATATTAAAATTATTTTTTTCTGTTTCTTCACTTAAAAAAAAATGTGGCTCCTAGAAAACTTATAATTACCTATGTGGCTTGCAGTATATTTCTACTAGGCAGGGCCAGCTTAGAGAACCATTGGCATGGGGAATCTTTATGGGTCAGTGTTGCCCTCTCAGCCTGCGGAGGTACCTCATGTCAAGACACCAACTTGCCACCTCGCTGCCACCCAAAACAATGATAACTGCGATTGTTATATATATATATAATATATGCATTATATATATAATGTGTAATAATAAAATATTATTTTCTACATTATATACCATATAATCATATTTTATTATTTTAATTAATATATTATTTTATATTATATTAATATGTTAGAAATAAATAATAAAATATGATTATATAGTATACAATATAGAAAATAATATTGTATTATTACACATTGTATATAATGCATGTTATATAATATATACTATAAATATGCTACATTACATACATTATGTTATATGATAGTATCAATATAATATGGTAGTATCAATATAATATAGTATAAATACAATGTGATATGATATAATGTAACATAATAGAATGTGTATGTACTAATTGGGTCGGGAAGATCCCCTGGAGGAGGGCCTAGCAACCCCCTCCAGTATTCTTGCCGGGAGAATCCCACGGACAGAGGAGCCTAGCGGACTGCAGTCGCTGGGGTCACAAAGAATCAGACACGACTGAACATGCGCGCATGTGTAATAATGCACTCTTGCATTCACTGTGGCCCCGTCTCCACAGCAGCCCTCCAACAGCACCCTGCCTCCGCCTCCACCAAGGGCTGCCCGTCCTGCTTAGAATAATGTCCACACCGCATCCTGGGCCTCTGGCCCTGTGTGACCTGGCCCTTGCCCACTCTGCCTTAGCCACAGCTGCCACCTTCTCTCCCTGCCAGGATCACATCATTCCTGCCTTAGGTGTTTCACACAGCCCTTCCTTCTGCTGAAGCCTTTTCAAGTCTCTGCTGAGTTGGATCTTTCCAGGTTGGGGCTTCACTCTCTTGGGCCTCCTCAGAGACACACGGCCCCAACCATTCTAGCACTAAGGCATGGCCCAGTTTCTTTGCATACCAGCAACTTTTCCCCTCCAAAATGATCTTGTCCAGACATGTTTATTAGCCTATCACCTGTGCCCTCTTAGCTAAATTGTGCTCTCCTGAAGGCAGGAAACTTGCCCGCCTGGCTCCCATCTGTGAGGTCAGTGCCTGGCACCTAGCAGGCATGCTATAAACATCTGTTAAGTGATTTACCCCATCACAGCATGATGAACCTGCTACTATCACTCTCCCCATTTAACAGATGAGGAAAGTGAGGCAGAGAGGAGAAATAACTTGCCCCGAGTCACAGAAATGAGGGGAAAAAAAAAAAGGTAGAGTCAGGACTGGGGCCCAAGGGCTGCCAAGTCCAGATGGAGCCGGCAGCCTGCTGTGGGGCGGGGCCCAGAAATTCAGCAGGTGTGTCTTCTCAGTGCGCAGGTGTACGGCTGGCTATGCCCAGCCTCCTCAGCCATGTCTCTACACCCATAGGGCCTCCGCCTGGCCCTGGGTCCCTGAGATGTTGGCGAGCAGGATGGGCTGGAGGCCCTGAAACTGCGGCCCTGCTGACGTCTGCTGGTTGGTACCAGCCCTGGTGAGTGTGGGCAGAGGAAGCTCTCACCCACTTCCCAAGCCACTCAGTGGGCACGGTGCCCTGGTGAGCCCCTCAGGGCTTGGGCTGGCCACGGAGGACCCTGCCGGGGACAAGAAGCATTTTGGGGTGGTCTGCCCATGGGGGCTGCCTCCCTAATGTTAGCAAGGGTTGGGAGGTTCTCTCTTCTGCTCCCTCCCACGGCTGCACAGAGGTCTCAGGTACACGTGTAGCCATGAGGCCCAATCTCCCTCTCCACATGGCGAGGCCCTAAAGCCCTGGTCAGCAGCCCTTCAGGCCACCTGAGCAGATCTTTCTGGTTGCAGTGATGACTTTGACCCTTGCTCTGCCCTGGGCTGCATTGCCATAGCTTGGCACCAGAGGCTTACAGCATACAGGCTGCTGTGCCCTGTCACTCTTAGTAATGGTCCTGCCTGCTTGTAGCTGAATCAAAGCATCACCCCATCAGCCTCCTCACCCCCGAGAAGATGGGGAATGTAGAGAGGAGAACACACATCTCAAAGGAAGCCCACGAGACAGATGTTGCCAAGGGGCAGAGTCCAGAATTCATCTGCTGGTGGCACTGGCTGTGGGACAGGCCTTGCTGGGCTACTGTCCCCCTAGGGAGAGTGAGGACCTAGGGACAAATGAGAATGTGTCTGGGGGCTCCTCTGTCTGCATTTACTCGGACTGAGATTTTTTTTTTTTTTTTTGGCCATACCACATGGCTTGTGGGACCTTAAGTTCCCTGACTAGGGATTGAACTCATGCCCCCTGCAGTGAAAGCAAGGAGTCTTAACCTCTGGACTACCAGGGAAGTCCTTCCTGAGTCATTTTTGTCTGGCAGAAGTTTGTATTGTCTGATTACCAGAGAATCTGTCTATAAATCTTTCCTGTATGATCCCCAAATGGGGGAGGGTACATTGCAGGCCTACAAGAGCTAGAGCTGTGGGTGTTTGCAATTTAAGCTGCAGGGATGAGAGAGAAATTAGATCAATAAGAACTACTGTTCAAAGCCTCCTGGCTCACTGCTCCAAGGCCACTTCCTGACCCTGCCCTAGATGTACCTGGGCCCCCTTCATGCCCCAGTGCTCCCCAACACACGAAGGTGGCGCTTTCCCTGAGAGAGGCTTTGTGGGAACCTGCCATGCTCCACGAGATGAGTGACAAGGGGACATGTTGGGTTATGGACTGCAGCACACAAGGGGTTTAGGAAATTGTTGCATCTGTGGCCAGCAACAGTGAGCGCCTGCTGAAGTTTCCACGACCCACTGGACACCTTTGCCTCCCCTGCATCCCTTTCCTGGGGACCAGTTGGCTTTTGGCTCAGCGGGACCCTGGCCCCATCTTCTCACCTGCTCATAGATGCTTTTCATCAGCTCCACAAAGCTCTGCAGGCCTTTTAACTTGGTCTCCAGTTCTGTCCGTCGAAGACATTCTGCATCCAGGTCCTGGGGGTGGGAGCAGTGATGAATGATGGGAAAAGGAATGGAGGGGTCCCAGGGCAGGGGTATGGTAAGGGGGGACTTTGCTTCCTGAATATGATGGGGGAAATTCGCAGGGGAGACCTGGCTCAGAGCCTTGGAGGAGGGTGGGGATATGTGCTTAGCTTTCTGCCTGTGGTCTTGGGACTCGGCCTGTGGGGCCTTTGTTTGGGGATCGTGAGCAAAAGAGGGCAGAGGGTCCCTGAGGAAGGAACCCATGGGGTGAGCTGGGGAGGCTACCTTCTTCAGCTGGACGAAGGTGAACTCCATGTCCGTGCGCTTGGAGATCTCGTCCTCATACCTGGGAGGTGGGGAGGGAGGAGAAGGGGAGCCAGGGACACACACAGAGCCTGCTCAGCTGGATGTGGTGGACTTGGCAACGGTTTGCTTAACCCTCCTTGGGTGGGGCTTGGGGCCTCTGCAACCCCTTTGCTGCCTTGTGGCAGTTAGAAAAAAGTGGTCCCTTCCTTGAGGAGGATGAAGCTCCTTGTCTCTATGACATGTCCCCTCTCCTTCCTGATACCCTACTGTTGGCTCTGGGGAAGCAGGCATCCCGCTCCCCACGCTTACTCCTTCCTGATGACCAGCCATTCCTCTCCCAGGGGCATCTGCCCCTTTCCTGGCTCTGCTCCACATTCATCTCCTCCAGGAAGCCTCTCCTGATTGCCCTGACGTTTTGTTCCTTTATCTTTATCCCATCTCCTCCCCTGAGAGTCTCAGTTTCAAACAAGCTGTGCCTTTTGTAGTGTCTGCTCCAAGCATCTTGCTCACATCCTAACTCCTCTCCTAACTCCACGCTTCCCCGAAGCCCCACGCTTCTCCCACTGCTTTGCTAGACAGCAGGACACCATGCCATCTTCCCTCTGGAGAGAGGGTAGGAAGGGCATGGGTTTTGCAGTCAGATGGGCCCCCCAACATGTTTCAGGGCAAGAAACTCCTCCCCTCCCTTGTCTATTGGGGTGTGCACGTGTGCACGTGCATGGGTGCGTGGGTCATGGGGGCTGAAATTCACCAGCACTCCAAAGCTGTGTTCCCTCTCTTCTCAGATGTGTCTCCTCCCTACACATGTGATGAGATGTGTCGAGTCCACCTCGTGTTCAGAACCAGGACACTGCTGGGTGGGGAGATGGGATCCCTGGATCCTTGACCTTACCCTCTGGGCCCCCTGCCCCAACCGACATGGGATTCTGTGGCTTCCTGTTGCCTTCCCTCCTCTCTAGGGAATGCCTGAATCATTGGAGGCTCTAATTACAGCCGCCTGCCTGCCCCAGTCCCTGACCTCACAGAAGGGGCAGCATCACCCATCACCCATGTCAGGTAGCTGGACCTGCCACCCCCAGGCCTTCTCTTTCACTAGCCTCCCAGAGGGACTAAGGGGAGCAGACCCCAGAGGATGAGAGCCCGCAGAGCACTCAGCTCCCTGAAATTCAGTATGTGGGGGTCCACACTCTCCCTTGCCACTGTGGTCTTCCAGAGTCTTTGAGGGTCCCTGAGGGTGCAGGCTGTGGGGACAGGGTGGTGGGGTGGGTCAGGGAGTCTGGTCTGTAATCTGGAGCCAAGGCAAGCAAAATGCCTCTCCTGTGACCCTCAGAGCCCCCAGCCAGGGGTGTTCTCTTGGTCTTGTTTCACAAATGAGGAGATGGAGGCTCAGAGAGAGGCTTGGAAGCTTGAGTCATGTGCTGGTTAAGAATGGGGTTCCAGAGCCAGACTATTTGGGCTCAAATTCTGGCCCTCTTGCTAACTAGCTGTATGACCTTGGATAGGCTCCTTCTATGTGCCCTTGTCACAATAATGTTGATTTCATGAGGATTAAATAAATGAACACATAAAGTATTTACAAAGGTGCGTGACACCCGCTAGAGCTACTGCTATCATTATCACCATCCTCTCCAACATCAGTGTGGTGGCTCAGATGGTAAAGAATCCGCCTGCAATGCAGGAGACCTGGGTTTGATCCCTGGGTTGGGAAGATCCCCTGGAAAAGGGAATGGCTACCCACTTCAGTATTCTGGCCTGGAGAATTCCACGGACAGAGGAGCCTGGTGGGCTACAGTCCATGGGGTCGCAAAGAGTCGACACAACTAAACGACTTTCACTTTCACCAACACCATGTCCCAGCTCAGCCCCTCTCTCTCAGAGTTTCCAGAAAGAAACCATGGGGATCCTCACTGCAGAGGGAGTGAGCAGGTCTCTTCACACTCCTCACAAATGCTCAGGGCTGGGCTGACATGAACAAGTTTCCCTCTGGAATCTGGGGGCCTCGGAAAAATTTCCTGACTTGAGGTCGGGGTCTGGGGAGCTCCAAGCTGGGAAGCCCAAATTGACTGGCCCTCCCCAAGCAAGCCCTGTGTCTAGGTTCTTCCCGCTCCTCTGGATAACAGAGTTCTGCCCGCCTGGGAACGGGACATTGGAGAGAGCTGTCCAGTGGGAGCCCTCTGACGTGCCAAACCTCCCCTTACCTCTCACTGCCCTTCTCAGCTTTCCCACCTCCCTTCTCATTGACTCCATTGCATTTTAATCCCAGTTCACCCCCAGACAGCTTGCACAATTGTACACAACACTGAATCACTTGGTATGTGGCCTTGGGCAAGTTGCTTCCCCTTGCTGGGCCTCTGCTTCGTCCCTAGTAAATAGAGGGGTTAGCCAGCTGATCCTTGGGGTCCCTGCTACATCAGAGCTTCTAGAAGTCTCCATTCCTATAGAGGCTTATGCAACACCATGTCCCCCATTCATTCCCAATCCCCTGCCTGTATGCTAGCCGCCAGCTCCCAAACCCATTCTCAGCTCTTTTCAGCTGGTCACACCCGTACCCTCTCCACCCCCCCCAAACTTGTTTATTTCTAGGAGTTAAGCTGATCTCATCGGCCTTGTAGAGGCAAAGTACACCCCTCCCTGTCAGGGCTTGGCCTGGCGTCTCCTGGCTTCTGGGGGCCCCAGGCTTTGCACAGCCAGGCTGCAGCTTTCCTGGCTCTGGCCTGCAGACCCAGAAACCCTCCAGCCTCACCTCCCCCCGTTCAGTGGGCTCCCTACCCAGAGAAGGGGAAGAGAGGCCGTGAACCTAAACAGCAAAATCAGGCAGCAGATGGAAACCAGGCAGTGGGCCAAATGAGGGGGCTGAGCAAGATTAAAACAAGCAGTGTTTATACAGAACTTCCAGTTACAAAGTGCCTCCACGGATGCGATCCGGCTGTTCTCCTGGGAGTAGCTTCACACAGTAGCTTGCCAGGTGAGGGATGGGACTTTGTACTCATCCCTCTGTGTGTGACTAAGGACAAGCCCCCACCCTCTCTGGGCCTCTGTTTCTGTCTCCATAAAAGGAGAATCCAAGTCCCCACCCAGCTCTGCTATTCTCTGATCCTTTGTGGGCCAAGAACCTGCTAGGTATCAGTGAACTGAGTCTTGGGTTCTGGCGCACCAATGAGATTTGCCTCATTGCCGTCAGAATAGGCAGTCTAATTCCCTGCATATTTCCCAAGGACCTGGGAGGGCAGGGTAGGGGGAGAAGTGCCCCCCAACCAGGTCAAGGAGGGGCCCAGCCAGATCCACAGATGAGGAAACTGAGGTCCCCAGAGAGGGAAAATCTTCCTGTGCGACCATTCCTTCCGCATGTGGTCTGAGCGGGGGAGGCCACGCAGAGAGGCCGCGGGCAAAGGCTGCGCCACAGTCCAGGACTCCTGACAGGCTGCCTCCGCCCTCCGTCTTGGGAGGCTTTGGGCCTCACCTCAGATCGCAAGGCTTGGATCTGGCCTCAGTCCTGCAGAAGGTGGGTGCTGCTTCAACCTCACCCTGTCCTTCCTTCTTTCTGGCTGGGGGCCTCCAGCAAAGAGACCAGCCTCTCTGCTCTGGCCCAGCTTCCTTGTCTTTGAAGCCCTGACGATTGTCTGGTCAGAGAAGGTCACCTCTCCTCTGAGCTACTGAATTAACTGGTCTGCCTTTCTAGACTGGCTAATTCAGTTCAGCAAACTGCTGTGTGCTGGGCATGGAGCCTTCTTGAGAGGGCAGAGGAGTGGCCATTTTTAACCTCTGGTAGCCATGCCAAACTCCTGGCTTCCTCCTCACACCAGCCTTAGCTTGGTATCAGCCATCACCATTCCCACTCCCCCCAGGAGGACACTGAAGTTTGTGTATGAAGCAACTTGCCCGAGGTCACAGAGATGGTGAGGGGTATGGGCAAGGAGTAACCCCCTCCCATGGGGCACAGTCATACCCAAGCCCAGACCCTTAACCACTAGGCCGTACTGCCTGCCACCTGCTTGTCCCCCCAGTCTGTGTTTTCCTTGTCTCTCTAGACCCCAAGCCTGCCATTGAGGTCAGGCGTGTCTTACCTCTAGGCGGCTGCTTCTTTATGTGAACAAAACTCATCATTTCTGGCCCTTGCCTTCCCTTACCCCCTTCCCTTTTCAGCTCAAGAGAGATCAAAATCTCAAGCTACAGCCAAAGCAGGAGCTCATCTATTGCTCTCGCTAGTGACACAATTTCCCATGGACTTGGGCGCCAGGGGAGGGGGGAGGGGACAGGGCTGCGATGCCCAGAGGCTAGCAAGAGCAGCGTAGCTCTCCGCCAGCATGGCACTGCTTTGTTGTAAGGGTCCCTACTTGGGATGTAGCTGTAGATCACTGCCTTGTCTTCCCAGTACCTAGAATACTGCTAGCACGTTGCAGCTCTTTAGTAAGTAAGTATGGACTAAAGACTGGTTTTTCGAAGAAGTTTTCTCTTTTTCTGGCCTGGTGCTCCCGGACGCTGCCCCCAAGCGTGAAGGTTGGTTCCCCCCCTTGGCCCTCATAGGGCACCCCTACCTGATCCGGAACTCCTCCACTTTCTCCAGCACCTGCAGCAGGTTGGCCTCGAGCTGGCCCCGCTCCTTGCTCACTTTGCACAGCTCCTCCTGCAGCCGGCCTTGGTACTCCTCGTAGAGGTGCCCAAGGTCAAAGGTGGCCGAGTCCTGGCTCTGCAGGAAGTGCCAGCGGGTCTCCAGCAGCTGGTTGCGCTGCTCTAGGGCTTGCACCTGGGAGAGCAGGAGGGTGGCGGTGAGAGGGCCAGGTGTGGCCCAGCCAGTGCCACCCACCCCGCCGGAGGCCTCCATGGGACATGGCAGCTCATCTACTCAAGAGGCACCCACCTGGGGCCCTCACTCAGCACCTTCAGGTGGCATCTCCAATTACTGATTGTTCAACTGCAGATGGTGCGATAAGGGGGGGAATCCGAGAATCCCAGAGAGGCACAGCCAATTAGCCACGGTTTCCTACAGGAGGGGCTGGACCAGCGAGATGAGGGAAAAGGGACCAAGCTATGAATGTGCCCACAGATGACAGGTTCTCCAGGCTGCCTGGGGCTTGGGTGGGAGACCCCAGGGAACGTGGGGTGTCAAGAGGCCTGTCTGTCGCCCACCTCGACAAGCCTGGTCTCCTCTAGCTTTGGAAACAGCATGGTAGGGCCTGGTTAGTTCTTAAATGCTAATCCTCCTAACATCCCTGGACTTGAGATCTGTCCAAGCCTCAGTTTCCCCAGCTGGAAGTCAGGAATGATGTCACTTGCTCTGCCCACCTGCAGAGAGAAAAACCTGGGGAGGTGCTTCAGAGCAACAAATAGCAAATGCTCCTGTGGCCCGTGCTATGCACGAGGCCTTGTTCTACGAGCTGGACATCTTTAACTCAAACCCCCAAACGATCCGCTGGGGGAGGCATTGTTATCAGCTGCACTCTACAGATGACAGGGCACAGGGAGGGGAAGTTACCCTCCCAAGGTCACACAGTTAGCAAGCAGCAAGCCTAGGGGTGGAATGCAAGCACTCTGAGGTTAGAATCTTTGAGCCACTGCCCCACAGGCCTCTGGTCTGCTGCAAGTTCTCTGCGGGCCCAGTTGCCCTTGCTGGGCTGGCTTCTGCCTCTAGCTGGGGCCGGACTTGCCTGAGGACAAAGCCTGGGAGGGCTCTGGGCCCAGGGCTCCCCTGAAACTCTGCATCCTTCACGCCCTCCTACTCAGACTTCTGCAGGGATTTGCACGGTTCCCACCCCAGCCACCGGCAAGCAGGTGGGCAGAGTCCCTCTTGGGTTCTCTTATTTCCTCCATCCAGTTCAGCCCCGTGGAGCTTGGGAGTCCCCCTCCCTCTTCTGCACCCTGCCTGTCCTCTCCAGGCCCAGCTGAGCAACATTCTCCTTTCTACCATCCCAGACCCCACTCCATGTGCTCCCAGCACCCCGCTGTAGGAAGCCTTTCTTCTTCCCTCCGACATCTGACCCTTGGTGTATCTGCTTCTCGTTGGTCCTCATCTACCACCCTCAACATCAGACTGAGAGCCATCTGCATGCCTCTTGGGATGTGGCTAGGGCCACTGAGGCAAGATGGGTGGCTGGGGCTGGGCTCCCGAATGGGGCAGGCTGCGGTCATGAGAGCATTGTGACAACCAGCTCAGTGATGCTCCCTATGGCCACAGTGAGTAGCCGAAAGTCTTCCCATCCACTGCTGGCACCAGCTCCCAGAATCACTGCCCGAAGGAGCCAGAACCACAGACAGGAGCCTTTTGGACCGGCTGGTCTATACTCTTCATTTATCAAGGAGGAGATGGGGACCCAGGGCAGTCAGGTGACTTGTCCAGGCTCACACGGCAACTCCGTGGCCCAGCTTCTCGACAGGCCCATCTGATGGCGGCTGCCTACTCTGGACCGTCGCGTTCACGTTCCTCCTGAACCTGGGTGCCAGGTGGGCTCTCGCCCTCTCTGTCTGCCCTACCCACATGCCCGGGTTTCCCTGAGATCTCTGATGCCCTGGGGGAGGCCCCTTGGACACTTGCAGGAGACGACATCTGTGGCAACACTGGACAATGGCATTTGAGGGCTGCCATTCCCCTCCTTAACTCCCATTTGTACTGGAAAATTCTGCTTGAAGCCGACTTTAAGCCAACAGTGCGCAGTCTTCGCAGCCAAACAGGTTCAGTAGGGATGCGGTCAAGAGGGTTTCTGTCCTACTTGAGTGTGTGAGGGATTGCTGGGGTGGTGGGAGGTTTCTGCTCACTCCACCTGCCCTGTGTTTTGACAAGTAGGAGCCCTGTGTTTATATTGAGGGTAGGGTGAGACAAGAGATGTGAGGCTCCCTCCTCCACCCGTAAGCAACACCAAACTCTTTAGACCAGGAAGTCCTCCCCGTAGACTTCCTTCGATACCCTATGCTTCAGTACTTGCCTGCTGGGAGACGGTATGCATTTGGCCAGCCAGTCTAGTCAGAGGGCATTTTTGGTTGCAGGGGGAGCAACTACTTGGGGGAGTTGCTTGTTGTCTCAGTGGGTGGGGATGGGAACTCATCCCCCACCTAGAACCTTCCATGCTGAAAGGCTCCTCCCTCTGGGAACAAAGGTGAGGGAGGGCCGGAAATCCCAGTACCCTGTGAGGTGCCAGCTTCACTTCTTTCAACCTGTCAAGGCTGCCAAGCACTCCCCTCTCATTCCTCTTTCTGTCTCTTCTGGCTGACCCCCTGCCCTTCAATCTAGGCAGCAGCTCTAGGAGCAGCCTAGGAGAGCAAGCCCCTGGTCTACCTGCTTCCCATTTTACAGATGAGGAAACTGAGGCTCAGAAGCACAGAACTCACTGTGGCCCAGCTCCAGGGTCGTGTGCCTTCTGGCTCAAAAGCAGGCCCAGAAGAGGGTGGAGAGAGATGTGCTTTCTGTTGGGGGGAACTGAGCAGGCTGGGCTGGGCTGGGGCCCTCCTGAGGAGGGAGGCTGACTATCTGGGGGGCTGCATGTGCCAACCCATGGGCCCACAGCCCAGGCTGGTGAGTGTGCAGAGTGACGCCTCTGGTACTTGCAGGTCCTATTCCTCAGGAAGTGGGTGGTGTCAGATCCCCTGCCTCCAGCCCCAGCTTGGCTTTGCCCAGGAGCTTCAAGGTCTCTCTATGAGGAAAGGCTGTTTTGTGCTTTCCTGCATGCAGGCAGAGGGGTGGCCCCAGGGGCTTCCAGAGGCTACACAGGTCAAGGGAAGACACTGTGCCCACCCTTTTGGGTCCCTTCCCTACAGCCTCCTTAGGTGCTTCTGGCAATGCTTCCTCTTGTCCCATCTCCACCCCCTCTGGTGTCTGCAACTGAGGGCCCAGCCTACAGCCTCTGCTGTTGTCAGCACGGCCCTCGCGCTGCCCCCTTGGCCTCCTTTCCTGCTGCTGCTTCTGCTCATCCTCCTTCTTCATGGCTTCAGCTGTACTAGTCTCTTGACTGGCATGAAGTCAAGGCTACCCTTGGAGCAGGAGCAGAGCAGGGAGTTGGAATCTGAAGCACAGAGAGGGTAAGTGGCTTGCCCAAGGAAACACAGCCTGCAAGTGAAAGAATAGTCACTGCTCCAGGGCCCCTTGGGGGACTCCTGTGTGTCTCCTTGCCAACCCTTTTCCTCTTCCTCCTGCTCTTCCTTAATGATCTCTGATTTCTCTGGGTGCCTCAGAAGGCCCAGGATGGAGGGCCACCCTGACAGTCTCTTCTCTTTGCTTAGAACCCTACCCCTGCACTGGTGTTGGCATCTCACCCTGGGCTCCTGCAGCTCTTTCCAGCTCCATGCTGTACCCCTACCCACGAAGCTCCTCCAGCCCATCCTCCAGCAGGGCCCTTCCCTCCTTCTTCCCAGGCTCCTTCCTGCTTGCATGCGTGCTAAGTCGCTTCAGTCATGTCCAACTATCTGTGACCCTATGGACTGTGTAGCCTGCCAGGCTCGTCTGCCCATGGGATTCTCCAGGCAAGAGTACTGGAGTGGGTTGCCATGCCCTCCCCAGGGGATCTTTCTGACCCAGGGATTGAACCCATGTCTCTTATGCCTCCTGCATTAGCAGGCGGGTTCTTTACCACTGGAACCACCTGGGAAGCCCTTCCTGCCTGGCAGGGACTACAAGCCCTAGGCTGGAGTTCTCTGGGCTGGATCCCTGTATGGCCTTTTCAATATAACAAAGAAAATACACCTGGTACCTGGTAAGGGCTTTCTATGTGTTTTTCAGAAATGATCCCATTTGATTCTGACAAGCCCATGACACCAATGTATACTGAGGCCCAGAGAGGTTAACTAATGTCCCTGAGATTACACAAACGTGAGAGGTGAGGCCAGGATTCAAACCCAGAAATGTGACTCCGGGTTTCACATTCTAACTTCTGCTTGCTTCCACTTGGGCCCTCGTGGTCTTTTCAATGAGGGATATGAGTGAATAACAGACTTTCTCCATAGAGCTGGTGGATCAGTTGGGTCTCCTTGGGCAGAGCTCCAGTGATCAGGATCCCCAAGGGGCTGGCACCCCCAGTTCGCTGTGTGCCACCATGGAGAGCACCGGTCTCAAGGCCAAGGCTTGAACTGGGGGTTGGGAAACTCGAGTTCTTCTAAAGACCTTTGAGGGCATTGTCCTGGCTCTGGGAACAGAACCCAGACCCCTTGGGCCCCTCCCTGTGCATACACACCCGTCCTGTCCCCATGGCAGAGGCACAGGGTGATATCAGTCCTGGCGTTCACGAAGAAAAGCCACCCATCGAAGCCAAATTACATAGCTCATGAAGCATTCCTTTTAAGGGATTAAGCTGTGTTTGGAGAGGAGGTGGTTCTGCAGGGACCTGCCTCCCTCAGGCAGCGGGCTCTTCTCCTAGGGTGGACTGCCTGGCAGTCTGAATGCTGTGCGGCCACCGGGGGTGGTGGAGGGAACGCTCCACCTCAGGGGACGGTTGTCCTCCAGCTGTCACTCCCCCTACACACCCCCACCCCAGGCACCCCAGGTGTGGGTGCAGGAATGCTGGTCTGTGCACTCGGATGTGGGGCGAGGTGGGGAGAAATGACTCCCATGTCAGAGGCTTTGTGTCTCACAGACCTGAGTTCAAGTCCAGACCTTGCTGGTTGTGTGACCTTGGGGAACGCGCTTTGCCTCTGGGCCGCTCTGTCTCCCCATCGGCACGGCTGGGGAACCAGCCGTTGTGGAGTGCTGGGCAGTGGGGGCAGAACGCCAGCTGGGGCTCCAGGTCTGTTACTTCATTCCCCCTGCCCCCCTCGGTGAGCCCCCACCTAGTGGAGGACACCGACCATGTGTAGAGGGACACAGAGGCAGGGAGAGCAAGGGGCAGAGAAGGACCCAGCCTGGGGCAGAAGGAAGGGGCAGTGAGAAAGCTGTAAAATGGGCACAGAAGTAACTTCTTTCTTAAGGTGGAGGGAAATAGAAATAGATATGCACTCAGCACAGTTCCTGGCACAGGGTAAGCAGTTAATCAACAGCAGCTGTTACTATCCATTATTCTCAGTCAGGGCAGGAGGGAGCAGAGCTGGGAGGGCTGGTCATGGGAGGTTTCTTGCAGGAGGTGAATGAGGAGCAGGTTTGGGAGGTGGACAGGACTTCCTCAGAGGTCTTGAAGCCCCTGCCCTGGGCCAGAGCTTGACACCAGTGGCCAGACCAGAATGCTGGCCACGGCAGTGGGTCCAGAAAGTGAGGTGCGAGGGACTCAATCACTCTGCTCTGGTCGGGGCATGGAAGACTGGCTGACCGCCTGTTTCAGACTCGCAGCACCCATCCTCCACATTCCTAGTTCCTGAGGAACCACAGGTGTACCCCATGCCTCTCAGCTTCCTTCCGGCTGCCCCACATGCCCTCTTGCCCATGTCGGCGCTTCTGACCCCGGGAAGCTGAACAGATCCAACGGCCTGGACAGGAAGGTGAGCCCTGTCCGTCCACCGTGGAGTCTAACTGCAGCCCATGCCTCCAGCAGCTGTTCCCAAGAGGGGGCCTCCTCTTGGTCACACTCTGAGCCCCTCCCTAGTCCCTGCCTGCGGGGAGGGTGACCCTAGGCCGTGCAGCGCGTTATTATCCAGACACCCCTCAGAGGCAGGCCATCCTGGTGTCCTTTTCTCTCCCATGTCAGGATGGCTAGGGACTTCCCCCTTCTGTTTCTCTCTTCTCAAAGCTAGGCCTCGAAGTTGGCAATGCTGGCTTCCCATTGGCTGGGCTGGGGCGGGGGTGGGGCATGATGCTGGGGGGAACTACAGAGCTTAGCCACCTGCCCCAGCCCGACTGGCCTTAGTTTGGGGACCCCTCCCCCTAGTTCTGCTCACCTTGCCAATCAGGGAGGCGAATTTATCATTGAGGACCTTCATTTCCTCCTTCTCGCTGTTCTTCTGCTGCTGGATGGCTGGGTCCATCTTGAGATCCAGGGGTACCAGCAGGCTGGGGTTCACGGTCACCTTGGGGACGGTGCTGGCTGTCCAGCAGCCTGTGAGGCTGTGGGAGCTGAAGCCCGGCCCGGGGGCCCCGCAGCTGCTCCATCCGGCGGTCGCAGGCCGGGGGCTGTCCACCGGGGTCACCTCACAGCTGCTCAGGCTGCTGAAGCCAACGACGCAGGAGCGGCAGGCCATCACCGCCCCCGGGTCCCAGAGCGCGCAGGGCGCAGGGACCGGCGAGCGAGCCTTTGCGTGGTAGCTGCGGCTTGCTCCCGTCGCAGGCAGGGCAGGCTGGGGACTGAGGAGGAGACACCTGTCGCACAGTGCTCATTAGCTCCACGAGGGCGGGACGCCTCCCCTCCCAGCCAGACCAACCTGTTAGATGATGCGGCTCCCGCCCCTCCCCCGCGGCACCATGTACCCATCTCCTCCCCGGGCAGGAATCTACCAGGCTGAGGGGGCTGCTCGTTGTCATTGGCCTCCCAACCAAGCTTGGCCTGGCTCCAGGGGAAGGGGACATGGGCTGGGCTGGGCTGGCTGGCTGGTTGGCCGTGGGGAGGTAGCCAGAGGAAGGACAGATTCAACAAGGAAGAAGAGAGAGAGGGCGAGAGCAATGCCTCTCACCGCAGACCTCATTGCATACCTGAACGCTGACGTATCTAGGCTTACATACCTCTGGAAAAGATGAGGCAAGCGCAGTCCCTGGGCTCCCAAGTGCAGGGCAGCCATCCTGGGCACCGTGCCAGCCTGGCATTGGAAAATAGCACCTTGACTGTTTATTTTCTATCTGCGTTTAAGAGTCTCCCTGACTTCTCTCATCTTCTTTCTTCCCCCAGCTCTCCCTTCTTCCTGCCTTTGATCTATTATTTATTAATCACCTATTACATGCATCCCCCTGTCTTGGGAGCTGGAGAGGAAATACACAGTCAAGAGCAGTTGTCTTTGGATGAGTGAGACTTGGTTCGAGACTCAGCACTCGCCCCTGGCGTGGCCTCCAGCAGGCTCCTTGACTTCTGTCCTTTTGTGTTAAATGGGGGTGAATATACCAACCCCACAGGAGATGGTGCATGCAGAGAATCTGCGAGAGGGTAGGCACCCAGCCCTCTGTGGATGGTGGCTGAAACCCAAGCCCACCTTCTGGGAGCTGAGCCTGGAGGGCAGAGGGCCCTGGTCAAGTGCAGCTCTGCTCCCAAGGCTGTGAGAAGGTGCCTTTTTCTCCTCCCTCCCTCTCCTTCCCGTTCTTCTGGGTCCTCTTCTTTCTCCACCCTGGTTTCATCTTAAATGTGAAGTGTAAATAGTGCAAACTGATTTGCTCCCCCAGAGCCTCTGATGGGGTAGCAGAGGGGTCAGCCTGGGCCAGGGCATTCTTTTCCACCTTCCTGGATTTTCGAAGGCCCCACTTCCACTTCCAAGGAGCTGCCGTTTCTCTGGGGCCTCTCTCTTCCTTCCTCCCTGCCCTGATGTTCCTGGATGATCTTGGGCTGGCTGGATGGCTCTGTGTACCCTCCCTGGACCTGGCACACCAGCTTGGGTGGTGGTGCTACAGAAGAGAGAGGAACGTGTCTGGGAGACACTCTGGTGTTCAGGGGTGGAGAGATCTCAGTCCCCTCTGGGACTGAGGGAGACAGGTTGGAGATGGGAACTCTTGCCTGGGTCACATCGCCCTGTCCAGGCCCCCTGCCTCCTAGGCCAGAGCTCTGTCCTGCACAGTGGGCATTTCTGGCTCACTGAGAGGTAAGAATCTCTTCTGAAGCCATGAGTCTATCCCTAGACTGGATTCCGGGCTCTGATGCTGGGGGTGGGCTGCTGAGACACTTCTGGGTGATGGGGTCACTGCAGGGGTGTCTGGTGCCCCCACCCCTGAGACATGCTAGCCCTCCCCCCATTCAGCACCCACTTGCATGGTCCATCCAGCCTCCCTGACCTGGTATCTGAATGGTGTGTGGTTGAACTCAGCACCCTACCTGCCCCCACCTGGCCACCTCTGTGTTCTCCGCAGGGAGTGGGGAAGGCAGACAAAGGCATATGGGCTCTGCTGGTGCCAAAATAGCAGCAGACAGGTCAGGTACGCCCCCAGTACATGGATTAGCTCCCATGTCCTCATGACACCCATCCTTTGTAGAAGCTTTAATTTTCATCAGCCCTGATTTGCAGAGGGGGAAACTGAGGCTTGGAGCGGTTAACAGCCTGATCTTCTATTCGTTTGTGGGCATGCTCAGTTGTGTCTGACTCCTTGCAGCCTTTGGACTGTAGCTCTCAGGCTCCTCTGTCCATGGAATTTTTCAGACAAGAATACTGGAGTGGGTTACCATTTCCTTCTCCCAGGAGTCTTCCTGACTGAGGGATCGAAACTGCGCCTCCAGTGTCTCCTGCACTGCAGGCAGATTGTCTGAGCCACTGGGGAGCCCCGAGAGCCTTGTCTTCTGACAGCAATTTATAAGTAATAGACTTGAATGCAGACAGTTGGAGTTATGGGCCCTTCCTCTTATCTTAGCCTCTAAGCCCGGTGGCTCCTGGAAAGGACAGTGGGATGGAGAAGAAAGATGTCTTCTTACCATCGGTGGCTTGATTCCATCTCCTGTCTTTAAGCTGGATGCTCGATTCTCCAGAGCACCTCTGGATAACTCAAATCTGCTACTCCAAGTGTTTTGACACATCACAGTTAATTGCCTAGTCTCTGGGGTCCAAACACTGGGCGCCTGCCTGGTGGGTGGCCTGGCTTCTTGGAGCCATGAAGGACGCACTAACCTGGGACGCTACGGGCAGGAAGAAGGATGTGGTCCCACCTGCCGCTGCCTCTCTGGCCCAGCCGTCTCCCTTAGGTGCAGTCACCGAGGTGATCTTTGGTTGTCACAGCCCCGGCTGCTGAACAGGAAGAGCAGCAAAAAGGCCCCAAATGTAACTCCATGGAAGCTCCCAGCCCCATTTCCTCCCTTTCTCCTTGCCTGCCTAGCTTCACCCATGCCTCCCTCCACTCCTGAGTTAACATCCCTGGGGTCCACTGTACAGGCTTCTGCCTCTCCATCCTCACTGAGGACCTGACATGACCCTCTTTTGGCCTTGATATGAAGCACAAACTTCCTAGGTGTTCAGGCCCCCTGGGAGCAGGAGGCCTGGTAGGGGTTGGGAGAGGAAAGATGGAGGGTGGGTGAAACTTTTAGTCTCTCTGGGGATGTCTGGGTACCTGGGCAGTCTCCCAACCATTCCCGGATGTACTCATAGACAGACCAGCTTGGGGCTTCTGGTGGGGTACAAGCTTGGGTGACCCTGCTGGATACAGCATCTTCTGCCCCTTTGGGATTCTGGAGCCCTGTCCTGGTTGATCTTTGCATGGTCCAGGAACAGAAATCTCCATTCTCCACCTCAAGTCTGCCTCCTTTGTTCTGGTCCCCTGTAACTGGCAACAGAAGGCGATTCTGACCATCCAGGGGGCAGAGAGAAGAAGGAAGAGAGACAAAAGCTGGCCAGAGGTAAGAATTGGGGAGGCTGGATCTCCTGAAATTGGTCCTCAAAGAATCAAGGAGGAATTTTTTTATTTTCTCCGCTTCCTCTTGGCTACTATTTCTCTCTCCAAGTCACTGCCTCCCAACTGCTGATGTATCTGCTGCTCGCTTCCTTCCACCTCGTCTTTCTTGCCTCCCTGTCTCCCTGTCCTCTGGGAGAGTCCTGGTCCAGGGCTCCTCCGGCTCTCGGCCTTGGGAGAGGAGAAGCACCCTGGCCCTACAACCCAGCTGGATGGTCTTGTAGGAAAGGTATCACTATGTCACAGTTTCAGGGCCTTGTTGTGCCCTTTGCCCATTTGGCCTGAGGCCTGGCCTGTGGAGCAGGCACGCCTGGGATAATGCAGGACAGCAATACATAGTTGCTGGATGAATATTCCAGTGAGCACATCCCAGCCTGGCTGGGGCTCTGGAGCAGGATGTGGTTCCTGGGAAGACAGACAGTGACTCCAGGCAAGGGACTCTTAGCCTCATTCCAGCACATGGTGGTAAGGCCGGGACACTCCTCCAGGAAGCTTCCCAGAGAAACCTGCACAGGCTCCTGATCTCCCCACCTCCTCTCTCGAAAATGCACACCCACACCTATGCCCTCATCTGGGGCAGTGCCCTCTCTGTTTGAGCAACCCAAAGCTTGGCTGAAAAGAATTTCCGAAGGCTCCAGAACTGGAGACTAGGGAGCTGAGAGCATACTGGGAAGGACCAAGGCCAAGAAAGAGGGACTAACAGCAAGGATGGAGACATTAAAATGGTGCCCGGTGGTCCAGTGGTTAAGACTCTATGCTCCAGCATGGCCAAAAATAAATAAATAAATAAAAAACAAAACCACCCCAAAACAGCGTCTATGAAGCTCCTTCCATGTGCCAGGCAGGCTGTGGAGACATGGGAGAGGCACTGACCTGGGCGAAGGGGTTTGGGGCAGTGAAAAAAGGCCTGAAGGAACTGGACGACTTGTCCAGGAAGGGGAGGGAAGGTTGCTTCAGGCAAACTGTGTAGGACAGTGATGATGATGGGAGCCAGTGGGACCGGGGTGTCAGAGGCGCTAGGAGCTCAGAGGAGCAGCAGTTCTCCCAGGAATGCCACAGAGCAGGCATCTCATCACCTGGCATAAAGCCCTTCAGTGGCTCTCTTTGGATTAGGATCTAGAAGATTCCTTGGACTGTCAAATAAGATCTTCTGCGCCTGCTTCCCCTCTTCCTCTCTGTATCTCATCTCCTCACATCCTCCTGTTCTCTGTAGCCCCTACCCATTCCCACCCCTGCCAAATCGGCCCCATTTGCTCAAATCTGCTGAGTGATGTCCTGTGTCCGTGTTGGGCCCCACAGACAGGGAACATCACTGTGGACAGCTCTATCCACCAGGGCTGATACGCAAAGAAGGCATTTGAGATGGGCCAGCAGGTGGCTGTGAACTGGGTCAGGATAGATCAGAGGGCAGCATGGGATGGGGGCAGAGCTGGTTTCTGATCTGGGCTCTGCTGCTCCCTAGCTGTGCGGTTTGGGGCCAGATGCTTAGACTCTCTGGGCCTCAGTCGCTTGTAAAATTAGGTTGTACTGGATGGTGTGAATTAAAAAAAAAATTTTTTTTTTTCCCCTGGTTTGATTCAACAAGTATTCCTCACACTGTGGTCAATCCCCTTGTTATGCCAGGTACTCAGTGGTTTCCAGAATGATTCAAGGTCTTTAGCCAAGCAGGGTGCTGGGGAGGTCAGGCAGGTGAGGGCATTTTCTAATGAGGGCTGGCCTCTGGGGCCAGGGAGAGGTAAGCATAGGCTAATTACACTTTCTTGTCTTCAGAGCACTTAGCCCAATTTGTAATGATTTGTTCTTGGTTGTTTACTTGTACCTGCCTCCCCTGAGAAGCTCAGTGAGCCCAGAGACCATGTGATGATTTTATTCCTTGGTGTCCCAGGGCCTGGCACAATGCCTGGCACATAGTAGGTTCTTGATGACTACTTCCTTCTGGAATGACTGAAAGGCCACCCTTCCACACGGGGCACTTGTTATACGATGTTACAACACAGGGTGCAACGTCAAAAGCTTCGGACGGTGTAGAGCAACAGACGCTAGGTGGGTCACGGAGCAAGTGAGGATGGGGAGACACCCCGTAATCTTGAGGCTGGCTCCGGGGCCCCTGCCCCACAGGACCTGGCTGCCTCCTCTCCAGGCTGAGCTGGGCTGGCTGGGATGGGCCTGTGGTTGATGCTGGGTCCTCCGCTGGTGGGGGGTCACGGGTCCCATCACAGATGGACTCCCAGAGGCCTGGTCTCTGTCTCCTGTGTTCCCGCTCAGCATAGGGTGGGAACTCTGATGCCCTCCTGTCACAGCCAGGTGCCTCAGACAGGAGAAAAGATGGATGGTCCTCTTCACGAAAGAAAGAGGCAGGACAAAGGCTCCATAAGCTGGTAGAAGCCTCATTAGGCTTAGACTTCATTCAGGCATGCATTCGGGGCAGGGCAGGGACCAAGCCATAAGCCTCCCAGGTCCCTCTCCTTCCACGCAGGACCTGAGGATGGAACACACAGGTCCAGGGCCCCTGGTCTAGGTGGAGGGTAGGCCCTACCTTCCCTGGGAACCCCAGCCCATGGCCAGCTGTGTGGGTGCGAGGCTCATGCCCATGGCATCTGGCAGGGCTGCCAGGCCTGCTTCTGGGCGGAGGGGTCAGGAAGGAGGATGGCGGTGGAGGAAAACCAGCAGCAGGGCTCCACTTCCGGTGGCTGCTCACTGCCTCCAGGGAGGGCGCAGCCGCAGTGCAGGTCCTGTTCCGGGAAACACCGCACCTGCTCAGCTGCTTCCTCCTCCAAGAGGAAATGCCAGGTCTCAGGAACAGGGGACTCCCCGTGGCCTGCTGCCCACTCTCCATCCACCTATTTCGGCTCCAACCACCCCACCCCCACAGGGATGGTTCCCCCCAATAGCCCTCACTTCTCAGGCCTCAGACGCTCATCTTTCTTCTTCCCTTCTCCACACCCCTCCCTCCCCCAGCTGCCTCTGAGCCTTCTTGCTGACCACTCAGCCAGCCCACCTGCCCCCTTCCTCCAGGAAGTCTCCCCGGATAGCCCGCTCACTTGTCTTGGTGGGGAGAGCACTCAAGAGCAGTCTCTGTGGTGGCCAGACTTTGTTTTACCCACTGTTCCATCACCACTGGCCCATACTAGGTTCGCACAAAACAGTTGTTGAGTTAATGCAGGGCGTGTCCTCTATTATTTAGCGCTCATTTCTATGACTCTCTTAGGCACGGGTCTCTTTCTTATAGTACCCTCCCCCATTAGACAGGACCTGGGGACCCCAGTTTCCCCTCTAGTGAGTCTCCCTGCATCTGGAATCCTGGTCACTGGGGACACTGTCTAATCTTACCTACCCCGGCCAATTGGGCCTTCATTGAGAAAAGGCTTTCTCCACCTCTCCTGGGCGCAGAGCAGGGGCATGTGTAAAAAGATCAGTGAGGCTTTCTGAGTTCTGGACTCTCTTTCCATCTGGCCTCTGCCTTCAGGCCAGCTGTCCATTTGGTTTCAGCCTCCTCACCCTTCCATTGCTGGCACTGCACACAGCTATTTAGGAGGTGTCCACCTCCCTGGGGCTGCTTTCAGAGAGGAACAAAGAGGGACTGGAAGGCCAGGGTGGCTGACAAAGGCAGGATGGGGAGGGGTAGGGCATCTCAAGATGCTCATTTGTCAGCTCAAACTGCGCCCTGAGCTTCAGCGGCTGCTTTATCTACCCTGATAATAGACTGAAACCATGTTCTGCTCCCGGTGGAGCAACCAGTGCCCGGCCTCTGTGAGCCTGCCAGAATGGCAGCAGCCCCAGGTGGTGTTGGGGCACTGTGCCAGCTGACACAGGCCGGCTGGCACTGGGAGGCTGTGGCCAGGTGGGTAGCCACCAACCTGCAGTGGGATATCCCACTGTGCAGGGGTAAGGCAGGGATATCCCACTCGTCCAGTGGTCCTCAGAGCCCATATAGGGCACAAGGGAGACTCTCAAGATGAATCTTGAGGACTAATGCTTGAGTGGTGGTAGTTTATGGTTCTTTTATCTTTGTATCCATAGCACCAAGCACGATGCCTGGCATATAGTAGGAGCTCAGTGGTTGAATAGTGTGCCCTCGGCACCTATTTACCAGAAGCTGTCATATGTAGGCAGCTGTGTCCTCCTTCTCCATCCTTTTTTTAAAAAATTTTTTTAAATTTTATTTTTAACCATGCCGTGTAGCATGCAGGATCTTAGTTCCCCAACAAGGGATTGAAACTGTGCCCTCTGTAGTGGAAGCATAGAATTTTAACCACTGGGCTGCAGAGGAAGCCCTGCCCGCACCCCCCCCCCCCGCCCCGCCCCAATTGAAGATCGAATTGGCTTTATTGGTGATTCATGAATTGGGCAGCATCCCCTCTAGGAACTAGAAGAGCCCTTCCTCCCTCTCCAGCCTTCCATCTCTTCCCCTCAGCACCTGTTGGGGATCTCTGGATGCAGTGAAGTGTGGGGTCTCCAAGGCAGCTGTCTATGAAAGGCCAATCCGAGGTCAGCCCTGCCCACTGCATCCCAGGGAGAAAGGGAGGAGGAAGTCCTTCCGTGTGTCCCCAAACTCAAATTAGTACCCAGGCTTACAAAAAGCGCTCAAACAGGTGACCTGGTTTCATGTCCCCAACACTCGTCAGCTGGACATCCCTGCGCCCTCGTTGTGCAGAGGTGTGGGACTGAAACTGGTCTATCGCCTCCAAATGCAGCCCCCAGCCCAGGCTTCCTCTAAGTTCTGAGGTTCTGGGGGAATCTGGGAGGAGCTGGGGTGGGGATGGGCCAGGGAGGGGTGGGAAAGGGGAGGTGGGCAGAGGAACAGTGTGCAAGGCTGGACCACCCCGCCCCCCTCAACCCTGGGCCTAGGCTGCTGGGTGGAGCCAGACTGGACAGTGGGCATCTGACAACCTCAGCTCCTCTCTGAGGTGCCGTGTTGCCTACTGAGTGGACAAACAGTGCTGGGTGAGATCGGAGACTAATGAGTGTTTTCCAGCGGGTGATTCCTCTATGTGGGGTTTATCTTCCCAGGTCATCATTCTGCACTCTGCACTTAGCAGGTAATAGCAGCCTGGTCTGGGGCTCCTGCCTGCCCGCTGGCCCCAGGGCCCTGCAAACAGATGGCAACCGATGCAGGAGAGAAAGGCAGGAGCAAGCAGGAGTGGCAGCCCGGCCTCGCCCTACTGCCCTGTCCCCGGTCATTGCACCAATGTGTGCCCACAGCCACGCCGGGTGACTGACCGGATCTGGGGACCCTCACAGACACTCATACCTCCTTTCTGACCTGCTGGAGCCTCCAAAGCCCCCTCACCAGCCTCTGAGGTCCCTCACCCAGCCTTCTTGTCCTCTGTCCTCAGGAAGCCAACAAGGGAGATGTCAGTGCTGCTGGCCAGGGACCCTCCCACTCCCCATGTGGGGCACCGTGCTTCCTGTTCGTGTGACTTTCTAAGTCCCCAGGACCATCCGTCCATGTGGTAGGAGTTATTGTTAGATTACGGTTGAAGATGCTGGACTCTGGGAGGTTAAAGGACTTGTCCGTGGTCACCAGGTGTGGTAGACTGAACAGTGGACCCCCGGAGCCTGTGACTCCGTTACCTTGAATGGTCATAGACTTTGCAGACATGAGTAAGTGAAGGCTCTGGAGATGGATAGATTATCCTGAATGATCAGGGTGGGCCCAGTACCATCACCAGGGTCCTTTTCATGAGGAAGAGTGTGCTGAGAGTGCTACTGTGAGAGACTCCTGGTGCCTTGAAGAGGGAAGGGGGCCAAGGAAGATGGGTGGTCTCCAGCAGCTGGAAAAGGTGGGAAATGATCTTCCTCTAGGACCTTCAGAAGGAAGGCGGCCCTGCTGGCACCTGGGCTTTAGACCATTGAAACACACTTTGGACTTCCGATCTCCAAACTGTAAGATAACAAAATCATGTTGTTTTAAGTCACTAAGTTCATGGTTAGAGCAGAAGCAGGGAATGAATATGTCCAACTGGCAGCAGAGCTGGGATCTGAACCTGGGACTCAGCTGGCCCCCTGCTCCCTCTACCTTACATGACTGACGTAACTGCCACTTTTTCCACCTCCCCACCCACACCCACATTTTCCAGACTGAAAGCTGGGTCCCACAGCTTGACAAATGAAAGCCAGTTGGTGAGGAGGAAGGAAGGAAAGATTCAAAACTGGGAAGGAGGCTAGATTTCAAGCATTCCTCTCCTCTGATCCCAGCCTCCCTTTCCTGTCTCTCTCCTACTGGGGGGTCAGGAATGCTTAGAAACATGCCTATGGTAGACCATTTCCTGGGGGTGCCGAAAACCATTTCTTGGGGGTGCAAGTAAGGCAAGGCTTGTCGTGCATGCTTCTCTTTGAAGCAGAGTGGGTGGGATGGGAAGGGGTGTCTGAAGTCTCCTCTGGGGCCCCTGGAAGTCTGTGTGTCCATGTCAAGGGGCGATACCTCTGTGTCTGGGAACCTGGTTGTGGAAGGATCCAGGGGTCCAGCTCCGTGTGTGTGTGTGTGGACATGTGAGTGGGCAAGTGTGTGAGTATGTGGGAGTATCTACTCACACTTCTGTTGTGTGAGCGTGTGCTTGGGGGAGTAGGCGCCTGCTTCCTCCTTGGTGTGAATATACAGGTGAGTGTGCGGGAGCTGGCCTGGGGGCGGGGCGGTTTGCCGTGCCTGGCCAGCATTGCCTCGCCCCCGTGACACAGCCGCTAATGACTGTTTGCCACTGTCTGTGCAGCGGTGGCATCAGCACTGCACTAATGACAGTCTCCCCTGCCTAATGACCTGGCTTCTGCCCCATCATTTAGGAGCCACAGGAGCACTGGGCCCCGGGGCTCAGGGAGATGTTGACGAACTCAACACATTTCCCGCTGGGGTGTCAGTAGGGGTGGGGAGAAAGGTAAATCCCACCCTCCCCCAAGCCCTAGAGGGTGCCTGGTGTGGGCTGGGAATTTCAGCTGGCTGATGGCATTCCTGTGCGGGAAAGGTGGGCGGCTGCAACCTGGGCCCAGCATTGCTCCCGCTGCCCCTCCTCACCAGTCGCACTTGACCTCTGGTAGCCAGACCTACTTTAGCTTCCGGGGGCCCAAGTCAGCCTTCCAGTCCTTCTTCACCTCTGTAACTGAAGACAGCCTCTCTGAGTAAGCCTGTCTGTGTCTGGTCTGGGGGTGCCCCTGCAGGGAGCAGCGAAGGGGCCTGGGGCAGCCCAGGGCAAGCTACCCTCTGGAGTCCCACTAGTGAAGCCTCATTCACTGACCTGACCAAACTGTCTTTTATGATTGAAATGTAGTTAGAAGAGCCCTCTGGGATTTTCCTGGCCATCCAGTAGTTAAGACTTCGCCTTCCAGTGCAGGGGGTGTGAGTTTGATCCCTGGTTGTGAAGCTAAGCTCCCACATGCCTTGTGGCTAAAAAGCCAAAATGTAAAAACAGAAGCAGTATTGTAACAAATTTGATAAAGACTTAAATGGTCCACATTAAAAAAAAAGAATCTTAAAATAAAGAGCTTTCTCGACCGAGAAGGAGATGCTGGGGAGGGGCTGCTGGTCCCTTTCTGTGAGCTTGCAGAAATTTGTTCATGTTCTCTCACAGCTTTGAACCTGCTCTAGCCCATTGGCTTCCCTGGTGGCTTGGAGGGTAAAGGATCTGTCCGCAATGCGGGAGACCTGGGTTCAATCCCTGGGTCGGGAAGATCCCCTGGAGAAGGAAATGGCAACCCACTCCAGTACTCTTGCCTGGAAAATCCCATGGACAGAGGAGCCTGGGAAGCTGCAGTCCATGGGGTTACAAAGAGTCAGACACGACTGAGTAACTTTACTTTTTATCCTGTTGATGTTTCCCATTCACAGGTCTGCCTCCTCCTACAGCAAGGTTATCTAGATAAGCAGGTAAACTTAGTCCTCTGCCGAGCTTCAGTAGGGACTCACCAAAGGGTTTCCAGCTTAATGAATGCACCCCCAGGACTAGCTGTGTGATCGTGAAGTGACTTGCAGCCTCTTCCTTTGCAAAAAGAGGGACTCCTGCTTCAGCCTGGTTTACGTGCATCAACTCCATCTTACTATTGTGCCCATTTTATGGGCAGAAGAATCAAGGTCCAGGGGCACTAGTCCACACAATTAGTGTAGATTCAGTCCCACATCACTCTCTTGCCACATCCTACTGCAGTGTCTGAGGGACCCCAGTGTGGATGCTGCATTAGCTCTCAGCCTGGTTCCGGAGGCCAGGGAGAAGGGAAATGATCTCGGAAGGGTTTGCAGTGCTCCAGAGCGAGAAGATTCCCTTGAGGAGGAGCTGACCTCTTCCAGATACTGCCTAGAGAGTCCTGCTTGGAAGGAACTTTATCAGGGGCCTCCCTGGCAATCAAGGCAAGAACTTGGCCATGGAGAGAAGTTGCCCATTGTTGGAAGTTTCATCTGTGACATTGCTTGATTGTCAAGAGGGAAAAATTGCAGGGAAAGAGATATGACTTAGCTCTTAGGGTCTTTGTTGGCTCTCTGTAAGGTCAGGGACTAATCCTCTAGCAAAGTAGGCTTAATTAACATGGGAACTCACAACTAGTGACAACGATAAGAAATAGAGCTTTATGGGAACGTTTGCAAAGCAACACATGAACAAGGGCAACTGAATACAGGGAAGACTTTGGATCTAAGTGCGTGGGGTGGTGGAATAAGTGGCAGTAAGAGCTGGGTGGGGTTGTCCAGGGAAACCTTCCTGGAGCAGTGGGGTGTGGACCGACTGAGGAGGGGCAAGGTTATCTTTGGGGTGGGGGCAGGTAGGGAGAGCAGCGGGCACCTAGCATCCCAGAGGCATCATTATTCTGGAGCTAGCCAATCCCCAGGAGCTGTGCCCCAGAGCTCTGGCTCAGTAACCTGCTACCTTTGAGCCAGGTCCTCCTCTCCAGGAAGCCTGGCTGAGTCTTGGCCGGTGGGCTGTCCAGGGGTCTTTTCTTGGGATGTCTGGGGAAAGAGATGAGGGAAGAGTGTGGAGCCTCTATAGCGGCTGAGGAAGGTTCTGAGAAGTGGAGATAGGATGCTGATAAGGCCTCTCATCTCCTTCTCAGGAACCAGGGCACCAATATGGAGGACGGCAGGTCTGCAGTCAGTCTATCTCCATCTTCGACTGCTTTGGGCCTGGACTTGAGGCCCTGGAGAGAAACGTCAGATGCACAGAGCTGCTGAATGGGAGGGGCCCTTAGTGCACCCGCTTCCCGTACAGAGAAGGACTGGAGGGCTAGAGGCTGGGAGGGGAGGATAGATTGTGTAGGTGGGGGAGGAGGTGGGACAGACCCAGGATTTGAGGAAGAGGTGC
Organism: Budorcas taxicolor; assembly: GCF_023091745.1. Lineage (NCBI taxonomy): Eukaryota > Metazoa > Chordata > Mammalia > Artiodactyla > Bovidae > Budorcas > Budorcas taxicolor. The sequence continues at coordinate 72,574,110 of NC_068914.1, read as the reverse complement.
TGCTATGGTTTTTGAGGCATTCCCTGGGGGGTGACCAGCACATCCCAGGCTGCCGTCCACAGTGGGAATAGCAGACATACCTCAGGCACTAGTGCTGGGCGGTAGTTCAGGAAGGAGAGGGCCAGATCCGGGGTGGTGCCCTGTGGGTGGGGTGGGCCATGAGCAGGACTGAGCAGCAGGAAGGGGCAGGCCTGGCTAGGGTTCCCTGGTTGGGGGGAGAGGAAGATATGCAGAGGGAGGCTGGGTGAGGTGAGAGCAGGATGGGGAGAAGAAAAGCACCCTGAGGGACAGCTATCTCCCAAGCTGGGGGCCTCACCTTTGAATCAAGAGCAGAAGGGAACTTCTGATGGCCAGGTAGAGCTTTGACTGCAGTCCCAGGACTCAAGTGACTCTTCACTCTGAGGCCTGGGGTTTCCACCAGGTGTCCCCATCCTGAGTCCAGGAACTGCAGCCTACTGGACCAGGGCTGGGTGGAGGGGGTCTCTTGACTCCAGAGGTGGATTTCATGGTGGTTGGAGGGTGGGTAAGACACAGGAGAACCTTGGGTCTGGGGTTAACACCTCTGGGGATGCCCTGAAACTAGGACAGAAGCATCTATTTAGGGATTCATAGTCACTTTTAACTGGCCTGTAGTAGCCTCAGGAATGACAAAATTTGAACATCTGTCTCCCGCCTAGCAAATTCTGCCTGCTTGGAAACAACAGCATCCCATTCAGGGCCATTCAACAATTTGGAACAGAGAGAAGCCAAAAGAGGTGCAAATGGAGAGACTGATGCTGGGGAGGAAGAAGGAGTCTCTTCTCCCCTAATCTGTTGTTGTTTTCTGGGGGACAGGTGGGCAATGGCGGAACCTGGGAAGAGGAGACGAGATGGGGTGTCAGCAGCCAAAGGCAGTAAACAGTGGCTGGAGGGACCTCATGTCTGAGCCCTGTGGGGACGACTCTGTTGGGCCTCGCAGCCTTCCCGCCTTCTTGTCCTTGGGCTCTGTGCCCAATCCATGCTGTCAGCACCTGCTCTCTGAGCCAGCGCCTGGCAAAGACAGCTATGAGATCATGGGGTGGGGTAAGTTGGCAGGCCCCCTGATCTCCCTGTAAGGAGCTGCAGCAGGTGCCATTGTGGAGCCCTGGGCCCGGCGCCTCTGTAATCTCCTTCCTGGCCTCATCCCCTTCCAGGAAGGCGGCTCCTCTTACCAGCCTGTGTAGCCTCATCCAGTTTGGTCCCCAGACTCCAACAAAGGTGGAACACTGGCTCATACCATAGCATGAGGACTTGAGGCTAGACTTCCAGGAGGACATCCTACTTAAGTGATGGGATGGTGGCATAATTAAGGACACGCATTAAACACTCTTCACTGAGGACTTACTCTGCACTCTGTCAGTCTCAAGCTCTTTGATATATCTTGAGGGTCCAGTGAGGTGGGCCACTGGAGGACCAGGTGGGCTCCCAAGGGCGCTCTCATTCCCTCATGTGTTCAGTGGTAAATAAGACAGCCTTCTTGAGGGCAAGAGATGGAGGTCAAAGAGGCAGGAAAGATAAGAGGTGAGCTCATGTTCCAGAGGGTGGAAGTCAGCACGCAGAGGTGGGTGGGCCTGTTTCTGTTTGACACCTCTTGAGTCAGAAAGGAAGCAGGCGCATCAAAACTGCAGCAAGAGGGATAAAGGTGAGACACCGAGGCCGTCTGACTTCCAGGGCTGTGTGTCATCGGCACGTGAAGGGCATGCTGTCTAGGTAGGGAGAGCAGTTTGGAGGGCTCAGTCTGGAGGTGGGGGCGGGGATGGATGACCTGACTTTGGGGTCTGTGTGCAGGAGTTTGTGTGTGCGTGCATCTGCTGGGATGTGTGTACACAGCCTCTAGTGATGCATTTTCTGCCCCACCTGACTCTGAGCCCTCTAGTGCGTCTCTGTGGTTGTACCACAGGCACCCAAGGAAGAATGTCCCCTTTGCTATGGTCTGGAATGTACTCTAGATTTGGGTGCAAGTCTTGACTGGGGGCCATCCTTGTTCCCTGAGTGTCCTCCAGTCGGACAGACCACTTATTCTGGGCCTGCCACCCTCACCCTCACCCACAGGATGTTTCCTCTGCCCCTTCTTCAGGGACCCCTACTCCCTTCCCCTTTCCCGAGCTGGGGTCAGGGCTTTTAGCTAATGCTGTGCATGTCCTGAAACTTCCCTGTAAGACCTCAGTTCTGCTTTGACTCATTCACCCCTGAGTGAATTCACCCCTCATCCATTCATTCCAACTTCCACAATAGCAACCCCGCCGTAGTGAGTCCACATGTACAGCACGCACGCGCGGAGAAGAGGGATGCATGTGCCATCCCTGGCGTGTAACTGGGCCAACCCTTGGTGTACCCTGTTGGGTACTGTTGGCTGCTGGCCCCTGTCTGCTCTTGGAGTTCAAGTTCGTATCCATTTACAATAGGTCTGGGGTCATATCCTGTGTTTAAGGCTCAATGGCAACATACAGAGTCAGAATCCTAGGATGTCAGGGCCAGATTAGACCTTAGGGACCATCAGGGCTCATCTACCCTTCATTTATAGACAAAGGGTCTCCCAGAGAGGGAAGGGCTTTGCTCAAGGTCACACAGGAATTTGAAGCGCATGTTTGGACTTCCCCATGACACAGCCCTTTCCACCACGTACACTGCCTCTCTAATTTTCACCAGCCCTTTCTCTCTCTCTTTTTCTCTAGTCTGTACTTCTCTTAGACTTCCCTTTCAAATTCACCCATCCAGACCCTGCCATTCCTGAAGGCCTAGACTGCCCTCCTTCATTCTGGAACCGACCTGAGTACTCTCCCCAGCCTTCTGCACCATCAGCAGCATGTCCTGCCAATTCCCACTCCTTAACTGTCTGTAACACAAATTAATGCTTGAGCACTTGATGCTCTAATGACCTGGGTTCCAATCAGGCTCAATTGCTTCCCAACTGTGTAACCTTGGGCTAGTTACTTAACATTCTTAATGCTCTGTTTTCTTGTCTGTAAAATGGGGCAGGTGTTTGAGCCCGAGTGAACAGTGAAGCTCAGAGAGCTTGACTTAGAAAACACCAAGATTGCAATCTGGAGTGTAGTGGGTGTGGGTGGTGAAAGGCAGGCAGCAGCCAGATAGTGGGGCCCCTCAGCTGGGAGAGATTATGCTCTTGGTGGTGGGGAGCCCTTGAGGTCTTTTTGGAAGGAAAGTGACAAGTCCCCACCTGGAGTTTGGGGTGGCTGTAAAATGGGGTGGGAAGGGCATGGCCTTAGGAATCGGTGGATCTGGATTTACATTTCAGGTCTTCCACTGGTTAGCTGTGTGATGCTGTAGAGATTGCTAGATCTCTCTGAGCTTCCTGTCTGTAAACTAAGAAGGATATCTACTCCATAGACGCAAAGGGGAGGATTAAATGAGAAAACATCTATAAATTGCTCAGCTTGGAGTCTTGCACTTAGTAAGTGCTTAATGAGGAGTAGCCATCGTGACTGTTGCGGCTGTCACCATCCACCAGCTGGTATCCACCTGCATCCTGGCCTAGCTTTGTCCCTGGGTCTGTCCGGCCCCCAGGTGACAGGGTCATTCCTCGATTTCCAGCCTGGAAGCTTTCCAAGGGCTGGGCCCGCAGGCATGGTCTCCCTGCTGTAGCTGCTCCAGGAAGTGAAGGTGCTGGGAAAGCTGCTGAGGAGGGCTTGCACTTGGGGGCCTCTGCGGGGCTCTGCAGAGGCCCCAGGGACCTGCAGGTAGGAGGGGTGGGGTGTTGGTGTCTCAGGCCCTCCTGGCCACCCATTGCCCTTGTAGAGTCTGAGGGGATTAAGGTGAGCAGGGAGCTGCATGTCAACAAGATGTACATCCACCCTCCTCACTGACATGTCGAGCCAGCTCTCCCAGAGATGGTCCTCGGAGCCCCAGACACTGCAATGGGTCTACTGCTGCTTGTGGTGTGGGGTGTTGTGGGGAATGGATAGAGATGAGGCCAGAAAAGTCTGCAGGGGTCTTGAATGCCATGCTGAGGAGTGAACACTCTCCCAAGGGGAGGGCCAGGCATGAGAGGGTTTTTAAGCAGAGGAGACACATAGTCAGATGCAGGGGCTGCAGCGCTATGGGAACAGGGAAATGGGGGAGCCTGACTTCAGATTTCATGGAGGAGGGAGTGATGGGGATGGTGTGCTCCTGGGGAGGGGGCATAGGGTGGGTGGGCTGTGGGGTGCAGGGGGTCTGGAGCAGGGTGTTGAGGGGTGCCTGCACATGTGGGAAGGGTGGGAAATGGGCAGGGGTGGAGGCAGTGCTCTGCTGGAGGGGCAAGGCTGAGCATAGGGCTGAAGCTGGAGCGAGAGCAGGCCAGGGGCCTGACCGTGGCCTTGGCTCAGCCTCCTCCTCCCTTTAGGCCTCAAATGCTGGTTGGCTTCACAGGCCCTCAGACAAGACAGGCCGCTTCTACGAACCTCAGTATTCTCACCTGAGAAATGGAGAGCACCACCCCTTTCTCTTTGTCATGTGGAGTATCTAACTAATAAATAAGTTGCTGTTCCTCTGTCTGGTCCCGAATTCTGGGGCATGGAAGTTCAGTGAGGCAGAATCTGTGGCAAAGGAACTTCCCTGAAGGTCCAGTGGTTAAGACTTCACCTTCCAATGCAGGGGATGTGGGTTTGAGTAAGATTCCTCCGCATACCTAGAGCCAAAAAACTCAAACATAAAAAAATAGAAGCGATATTGCAACAAATTCAATAAAGACTTTTAAAAAAAGATCCATATAAATAAAAATGACAAAGAACCTGGCAGAAGCCTAGGTGGGCTCTGGGCATGACGTGAAGCTCTTGGAGTGCTTTGGGAGGGGCTGCAGGGACAGGGTTTCTGGGGGCGTGTCCAGGGTGAGGAGCTGGTGGACAAGATGTGGGTCCAAGGCCTCCTTTGCTCCTCTGTAATCTGACCTGGTGTCTCAGAACATTCCAGCTTACTAGGCTCACTTCTTATCCTGTGAGAGTGGGACCAAGAGTGGGACCAGGGTTGGATAGAACAGGCAAGATGGGGTGAGCACTTAGACATAAAGGGGTGAGAACCTGGAACTTTCCCAGCTCCGAAAGTCTCCAAATCTTGGCGTTTTTACAGCTTGACTTCTTATTTCACCGAGCCCTGAGCAGGAGGCAATAGGCCTGCAGTTGGCAGGAAGGATTCCAGCAACAAGAAATTCCCGCTCTGTCTCAGGGGTCCCAGTTTTCTCCAGACCCCAGGGGAGCAGTTGGGTGAGTTGAGGTGAGAGATGCTCACACCCTAGGGCCCCCTCCTGGGGCACCTGCCATCTGGGTCTTGTTGGAAGGGGTCTTCATGTGTCTGGTGGGTGGCAGGTTGGGGCTGGAAAAGGCACTGAGGTGGAGTACGCCCTCTAGGTGACTGCTGTTGGTGGGGGTAGGATGGAGGGTGGTCCAGCCAACCTAGGAGACAGAAAGAGCCACCCCTCTTTCTGGCCCTGGAAAAGGTGTACTGAGCCCTGTCGCCATCTCCAAGTAGCCTCTTTCCTTCCCATCTCTCACACGCCTCCCTTACCTCCTTCCTCTAGTGTCCCTCCCATCTCTGGCACATCCCTCCATCTCCCTCCCTTTCTCTCTTCTTCTTCCCCTAGTCCCTCTCTGTCTCCTGGTTCCCCCCAGGACCCCCACGTCTTCATTCTCGCCTCTGCCCCTTGCTCCCTGTGGTTCTCTTCCACTCACTTGTCCCCGTTTAGACTCCCCTCTTGGAGTCCTTGCCCACCTGGGTGGGAGGTCTCTCCACACACTGCGGGAAGGTCAGAAGTTCGGGGCAGTCTTGTCTGCAGAAAGTCCCTCTCCTCCTGACGTCGGGAGGACTGTGCCTAAAGCCGCTTCTGTCCCCACCGCTGAGCCAGGGCTTCGGGCTGGGCAGCGGCCCCTGGAGGTGAGGCTGGGGATTGCGGCTTTGTGTAGGCTTCAGCTCTTTGCTGGCTCACGCTGTCACCCCAGACATCGTGACAGTCACACTTGTTTGTGTGGGGGTGTGCCTGAGTGTGTGAAGGTGTGTGTAGATTTGGGTGTGTGTGCCTGGTGTGAGTGTGTGATTGGAGTGTGTCTGTGGTCATGTCGAGTGCATGCAGTAGTGTGTGTGTGTGTGTGTGTGTGTGTGTGTGTGTGTGTGTGTGTGAATGGAATGCAGGCCCCTGCAGACTGTTGCTTGTATGTAAGCCCCGTGGCTACTGGGGCTTGTGCAGGTGCACACTCCAGAGCACATGGAACAGTGGAAAGACACATGGCTTTGTGGGTTCCTGGAGGAGAGCTTGAGGGCTCTGGCGGGTAAGAGTCCAGCTGTGCCTGGGGACTCCACTGAGCAAGGGAGCAGCGTGAAGACGGAGCGTGAGTGCGAGTGAGGGCTGCGAGCACGCGCGTGGGGCCGCTTACAGCGTGCACCTGTGTGTCCAAGACAGGCTGGCTGCCCGCGAGGTAGGTTGCTGTGTATATGTGTTGCCACGGCAGAGTGGGGGAGAGGAGCCCCACAGAAGGGGGACTGGATCTGCGGTGCACAGACACGGAGGGTGGGGGGCGGGGCAAGCTGTCTTTGTGTACCTGCGGAGCAACTCCTCCTAGGCCAGGGGTGGGGCTGGGCTGAAAGGGGAAGTCGTTAGTGATTTACAAGCTTCCAAAGAAATGACTCCACCCCCAGTCAGGCCCCAGACACAGTGAGTCCCACGCATCACTCTGGCCTGACATCATCCAGGCACCTGAAACCACAGGAATGAGAAAAGACTGCCTCCCTTACCTGCCCACCTGCCGCAGGCTAAGGCTGGGAGAAAAGCGCATTTCCCGCACTGAAGCACCTCCTGGATGCAGGAGCCCACAGCCCAGCTGACGCCCCAGTCCCAGCCAGAGAACCCTCCTCTGCTGCCAAAGCAATACCCTGGCAGGGAGTGGGACACCTGGGGGATGCCTTGGTGGACCTGGGGGCCAGGAACCCCCCTTTCCCTGTCAAGCCTGGCTCCTCCAGGAGAGCTGGGTGGGCCTCCTGCAGGCTGCCATCAGGGACTGAGAGGCCTTGAAGCAGAGGGCAGGAAGCCCTCAATAAATACTGGCTGGGGGAATGAACAAACAAATGGTGGTTCCCAGGGTGCTGGCTGGCTCCAGGGAGTCTCTCAAGGGTAAGTGGGAGGCTGGCTCTGTGCATGATCTTTTCTGAACTTCACTTTCTTCCTTTCTAGGAATTAGCCAACAGTGTCATTATACCAATGAAATATGGCGGTGTGCCTGGTGCTTGGCCCATGGTAGGTACTTAGGGAACTATAGGTATCTCTTCCTTGAGAGCTGACAGCTGCCCTGAGCCCCTTTCAGACTTATCCCTGGGCCAGCTATGAGTCAGCTACCATGGGGCAGCAGGAAACCCCAGGTTCCCATTCTGGAAGCATGAGTCAAGCCCAAGTCCAGGAGGAGGGAGGTCACACTGGGGTCAGGTGCTGGACCCAGGCGGGAGCAGGCTTGCACCTGGTTGCTACCTTATCGTGATGCCATGCCCACTGCCAGTGATGGAGCTGGGCAGCCAGGGCCCTAGGGCTGAACTGAGTACCCCCAGGTCTGTGGGCTGAAGGTGTTGCTGACATGGGCTCTGTGATATGCAGATGCTTTTCAGATAAAATATCCTGAAAAGGACCCAGCCAAGCCCTGGAAGGCTTTGCTTTCATAGCTGTTGCTGCTGCTGGGGGTGGGGCCTCTGTCCCTGAGGACTGAGGACTGCCTCATTTCTATCAGAGCTCCTGAATCCAGCTTGCAACACCCAGAGACCTATCTTGATTCCTCAAGAACCTCTCTTCTTCATCTAGACTTTAGCAGCCTCCAATGAAGACCCAGATGAACTTTCTCTAGGCTTTGGTGAACATTGGAGATGTGGAAATGCCTACTTTGAACTCTCTCCTACACCTGTGACTGGGCAGGAGGTTCTGTCTTTTCCTGTCTCTGCAAACTGTGACCATTCAGCACAATGTACAGCGCCCATGTATTGGGTGGGCTTAGTTGGGGATGAGTGTCTCTTGCAACATTTAGTATTTTCACTACACTATGTAGATCCCCTGGGCTTCCCAGGTGGCGCTAGTGGTAAAGAATCCACCGACTAGTGCAGGAGATCTAAGAGACCCAGATTCGATCCCTGGGACGAGAAGATCCCCTGGAGCAGAAAATAGCAACCCACTCCAGTATTCTTGCCTGGAGAATCCCATGGACAGAGGAGCCTAGTGGGCTACAGTCCACGGGGTCGCAACGAGTCAGACACGACTGAGCGACTGCACTTTCACTTTCTTTCAAGGACAGCAGACTATGGCTTATCCATTCTCAGTAGCTAAACACACCACTCCAGACATCCACATACAACATGTGATTTGCATTGAGATGGCTCAGAGAGCCTTTGCACGTGGAAAAATAGGGGGAAGTTGTGGTGATGGGACTTATCTCTGCCGCTCAGACATGAAAAAAAGTCCATTGAATCACATACATGCGCACGCACGCGCGCACGCACACACACACACACACACACACACACACACACACAGAAACAGAGCATTCACTGAGCACTGCCTGTGGCCCAGCCCTTATTAGAGACTGGGAAAGAGTAGATAAAGCAATGCCACTTGAGGCTGACTTTGCACAGCTTTCACCTACAGCAGCTCATAGTCACTTGGAGGAGATGTTGTTCAATCGCTAAGTCGTGTCTGGTCTGACTCTTTGTGACTCCATGGATTGTCACACGCCAGAATCCTCTGTCCTCCACTATCTCCCAGAGTTTGCTCAAATTCATGTCCATTGAGTCGGTGATACTATCAAACCATCTCATCATCTGCCGCCCACTTTTGCCTTAAATCTTCCCCAGCATCTGGGGCTTTACCAATGAGTCAGCTCTTTGCATCAGGTGGCCAAAGTATTGGAGCTTCAGCTTCAAAATCAGTCCTACCAATGAACACCCAAGACCAATCTCCTTTACGATGGACTGGTTGGCTCTTCTTGCAGTCCAAGGGACTCTCAAGAGTCTTCTCCAACACCACAGTTCAAAAGCATCAATTCTTTGGTGCTCAGCTTTCTTTATAGTCCAACTCTCACATCCATACATGACCACTGGAAAAACCATAGCTTTGACTAGATGGACCTTTGTTGGTATAGTAATGTCTCTGCTTTTTAATATGCTATCTAGGTTGGTCATAACTTTTCTTCCAAGGAGTAAGCGTCTTTTTATTTCATGGCTGCAATCACCGTCTGCAGTGATTTTGGAGCCCAGACAAATAAAGTCAGCCACTGTTTCCACTGTTTCCCCATCTATTTGCCATGAAGTGATGGGACCGGATGCCATGAAATGGCACGTTTTCTGCTCCAGGGGATCTTCTCGTCCCAGGGATCAAATCTGGGTCTCTTAGATCTCCCGCACTAGTCGGTGGATTCTGTACCACTAGTGCCACCTGGGAAGCTCAGGGGATCTACATAGTGTAGTGAAAATACTAAATGTTGCAAGAGACACTCATCCCCAACTAAGCCCACCCAATACATGGGCGCTGTACATTGTGCTGAATGGTCACAGTTTGCAGAGACAGGAATATTCAGGGTTGGTTTCCTTTAGGATTGACTGGTTTGATCTCTTTGTAGTCCAAGGGACTCTCAAGAGCCTTCTCCAGCACCACAATTTGAAAGCATCAATTCTTTGGTGTTCAGCCTTCTTTGTGGTCCAACTCACATCTGTACATGACTATTGGAAAAACCATAACTTTGATTATATGGACCTTTGTGAGCAAAGCACTGTCTCTACTTTTTCATACGTTGTCTAGGTTTGTCATAGCTTTTCTTCCAAGAAGCAAGCATCTTTTAATTTCATGGGTGCAGTCCCTGTCCTCAGTGATTTTGGAGCCCAAGAAAATAAAACCTGTCACTGATTCCACTTTTCCCCCTTCTATTTGCCATGAAGTGATGGGACAAGATGCAGTTTGTTTTTCGAATGTTGAGTTTTAAGCCATCTCTTCCCTCTTCTCTTTCACCCTCATTAAGAAACTCTTTTAGTTCCTCTTCACTTTCTGCCATTAGAGTGATATCATCTGCATATCTGAGGTTGTTGATATTCCTCCCAGCAATCTTGATTCCAGCTTGTGATTCATCCAGTCTGGCATTTCGCTTGATGTACTCTGCATAGAAGTTTAATAAGCAAGGTGACAAGATACAGCCTTGATGAACTCTTTTTCCCAATTTTGAACTAATCCATTGTTCCATGTCTGGTTCTAACTGTTGTTTCTTGATTCACATACAAGTTTCTCAGGAGATAGGTAAAATGGTCTGGTACTCCCATTTCTTTAAGAATTTTCCACAGTTTGTTGTGACCCATACAGTCAAAGGATTTAGTGTAGTCAATGAAGCAGAAGTAGATGTTTTTCTGAAATTCCCATTCTTTCTCTATGATCCAGTGAATGTTAGTAATTTGATCTCTGATTCCTCTTCCTTTTTCTGCTTTTCGTATATCTGGAAGCTCTCAGTTCATGTACTGCTGAAGCCTAACTTGAAGGATTTTGAGCATAACCTTCCTTGCTAGCATGTGGAATGAGTGTAATTGTATGGTAGTTTGAATATTCTTTGGTATTGCCCTTCTTTGGGATTGGAAAGAAAACTGACCTTTTCCAGTCCTGTGGCCACTGCTGAGATATGTATTGACAAACGTGTATTTCTTTTCCATTCTTGAAATTTGCAGAATTAGCTCAGAGAAAACATTAAACCTACTAAAATAGGCAAAAAATGAAGCAGCAACTTTGCTGAGTAGCCGAAAACCCCCAAACCTCACAATCCCTCAGTGACTAACTACTGGGACGCCTGCTCCCAAAACAGCCCTGTCCTGGGACCCTAGGCTACTGTGTCAGCAGGGTCCTGCCCACTGGTGCTGGGGACACAATGCTGGGGAAAAGGCATAGAGGTCCAAGGACAACAGAGTTTGGTGACTTTATGGACTAAATACATATTTGTTGTATCAACAATGTGACGGTACCAGAAATTCAAGGTCATTCTCTTCTCTCTCCTTCTCCCTCTCCTCTTCTTTTCTCCAAGCTCTGCCTTCTCTCGTCCTTTAGGGACTGATGGGAGGGGGCTTGGTGCTAGCAAGGTGTGGAAAGTATCCTGCTTTGCTCCTCCTCTTACCCTGAGTCCCAGAGATCATAAGCTCCTGAGCTCTTCCTAAGTGCCCCACGCTGAGGTTCCTCTCCTAAGGCATGGCTGAAGCTGCCGCCCCAGCCCTCCCAGCCTCTGGTCTGATCCCTTGAGCTGTTTGCCCAATCCACGCCTGGCAGTCTGTCCCCAACCATCAAGACAAACAGGTTTGGCTGACCGAACTGGCTGCAGCCTTTGCTTTTAGTAAGATAAAGAGGCAGGGCTTTTGGCCACAGCTGAAATAAACTTTTTGAACTTAATTTTCCTCTGAATCACCTCTAACTTAGGGAAAAGTGGCAAGGATGGTACAAAGAACTTTTTTTTCTGAACCATTTGAGAGTGAGTTGCTGACCTGGTGCTCCTTTACCACTCGAATATTTAAGGTGTATTGCTTACAAAGACATACTCTCTCACCCAGCCACATTAGAGCCATCACAACCAGGAGATTAGTACTGATACACTCCTGCCACCTAATCATCAGACCCCAATCTGAGGGGATCTCAGACTTTACCAGTTGTCTCAGTAATATCCTCTGTAGGGAAAGCATCCAGCGTTAACTGCATTTGGTCATCACATCTTCTTAATCCCTTTTAATCTGGAACAGTTTCTCAGTCTTGATTTTCATGACCTTGACACTTTTGAGGATTATAATAAACCAGTTATCTTGTAGAATGACCCATGAGTTGGGTTTGTCTGGTGTTTCCTCATGAGTATGCGTTATGGGCAGGAGTACCACAGAAGGGATGTTGTGTGTATCCTGTAAGGCAGTGTACGATTTCAACTTGCCCCATTATTGATGATGCTAACTTTGATAATAGTTGGCCAGGTTTCTCCACTCTAAAGTACCTTTTTTTCTCTTTGTAAATAAAATGTACCTTGTGGAGAGATACTTTGGGACGATTTAAGTATCCTGATCCTTACCAAATTTCCTCCCACTAGGACTGCTGCTGTTTCTTGGCTTCTTACTATACTGATTGCCAAATTCAGGATTACTTCTACATTTATTAGTTGGCATCATCTGTATGGGAAATAAACCTTCTCTTCTTCATATTTATTCATCCATCCATTCATTTATTTATGTTAGAGTAGACTCAGCGATTCCTATTTTATTAATTCTTTATTTTGAGGCTCAGATTATCTCAGCATTGGCTGGTGGGAACCCCTTCAAGGTGGCTTCTGTGTCCTCTTGATATAGTCTCTCCATTCTTTAAGCACTTCCCAAATTTCTGGAACTAGGTAGTCCTGACTCATCTTGTGATTTATCTGTCTCAGCCCTGGAACTTGTCATTTCTCCAAGGAACTTAGCTTCGTTTGGTGGAGAATGGTGTGGAAACCAAGATCTTGGCACTGGCTATGCTCATAGCTTTTGAAATGTTGCCAGTGATTTTCCAGCTCTTTAGCCAGGAACAGAATGTTACTTTCAAGCTTTAATCTTCTGGACTGGGTGACTATGAAACCTGTTCAGGTGGTGAACAGCATGGACATAATGAAACTTTTAATGGAAATATATGGGATTTCCCTGGTGGTCGAGGGGTTAAGACTTCGCCTTCCAATGCATGTGGCAGGGATTCAATCCCTGGTCAGGGAGCTAAGATCACATAAGCCTCATGGTCAAAAAACCAAAGCATAAAACAGAAACAATATTGCAATTCAATATTGACTAATATTCAATAAAGACTAATTCAATAAAGACTCCCACTACACACAATTAAAATTTAAAAATAAACATATATTTATTGAATAAACAACAGTTTATTGAATCTAAGGCATCTGTGTATGTGCGCATGAGCACTTCAATACTTTGGCCATTGGCCATCTGATGCGAAAAGCTCACTCATTGGAAAAGACCCTGATGCTGGGAAACATTGAAGGCAGAAAAAGAAGAGGGTGACAGAGGATGAGATGGTTGGATGGCATCACCAATTCAATGAACATGAACTTGGGCAAACTCCGGAAGATGGTGAGGGACAGGGAGCTGCAGTCCATGGGGTCGCAAAGAGTTGGACACAACTTGGCGACTGAGCAACAGCAACATTCATTTGAACGCAACTTAAATCTATGTTTTTTAATTTATCTGACTAATTTGAAGGCCATGAGTCCATCTTTATACCTTGAATATCAATCCCAACACACCACACGGGTCATTTTAGTTTTCACACTTCCATCATCTCTTATAGCCACTGCCCCCAGCAAGGATGCTCTTCTGTGTAGAGACAAGCACCACCACCCCCCCCCCCCCCCCCCCCGGCATTCCCCATCCCCTGCCCATCCCTACTGCTCTCTGGCTTGTATGCCTGCCTCCTTTGGGCCCATCTTACAGCACTGGGATTGAATTATACAGGCAAGTAAGCAACATTTTGGACTTTTCACTGACCAATGAATCATTACATTTCCCGATCTTTGGGAGATTTTTCTCAAAACTTGCCCTTCAAAATGATTCTTGTTTTGCCATTGTAAATGTTCCAGACTGCATGGTTAATATTTGGAAAAAAGTCATCCATAATTTTACCACTCAAATACAACCATTGTGTGGTATGTTAGTGCATTTCCTTTCAGTTTCTCCCCTGCATGCACCTGTTTTCCCTTAAATATAATTACAGCTTTAATGTTGCTACACCTTTCAGCCTGCATGTTCACCTAAGGCAATAATAAAAACACTTACTACTTATGAAATATGTAGTGTGTGCCAGGCTCTGTATGTGTTGTTTCCTTTTTAACCCTTACTGTATCTGCAAAGTAGATATTTTCATGATGTTAGAGATAAACTGAGGCTCAGGGAGACTGTTAAAAGTTACACTTCTAGTAAGTGATTGAGCTAGGACTGGAAACCAAATAGCTCTGACTTCAGTCTTGTTTGCTACCAACCTCCCTGAAGATAAATATATATATATATATATATATATATATATATGTGTGTGTGTGTGTTTTTACATAGTACAATACTAGTTCCATAACTCTGATGTTAAATGCAGGCATGTACTAATGAGAAATTCTTTCATAACTTACACAACTGCTCCCATCTTGTAGGATATGTGAGCTGCTGGCTGGCTCTCCCCCTCTCCTCCCTTCTCCTCCATAATGAACATCTTCATGGATATTTTTTTCACTAATTATTTTCTAAAGGTTTGACCTAATTTGAATGCCACCCTGAAATGACAATGACATATTATCTAAAAAGAGAGCCTATAACTTAATAGGCAAAAAAAACCATTACTTGATTTAATTAGTGTATATTTGAATACAAGTTTGTTTTTATTCAAGGAGCATTTAAGGTGCATCTACTGTTTACCAGGACTGATGGCAGGAATGGAAACAACAAAGATATTTTTATTGCACAACTCAGTGAGAAAGCCAACAGGAAGGCACCTCAATTCATTCAACCCATGGCTAAGTTGATTGTTTTAGGGACTTGGTCATTGCGCCTAAGACCGAGGGGGTGATTTGTGGGCAAATGCCAAAATGATGAGTTGGTTTAGTCAGCTCAGAAAAATGTGGTGTGGGCTAAATGGGATTCCCAGTTGATGGGTATAATCTGTTCAGTTCAGTTGTTCAGTTGTGTCTGACTCTGTGACCCTATGGACTGCAGCATGCCAAGCTTCCCTGTCCATCACCAACTCGCAGAGCCTTCTCAAACTCATGTTGATCGCATCAGTGATGCCATCCAACCATCTCATCCTCTGTTGTCCCCTTCTCCTCCTGCCTTTAATCTTTCCCAGCATCAGGGTCTTTTCCAATGAGTCGGTTCTTTGCATCAGGTGGCCAAAGTATTGGAGTTTCAGCTTCAAACATCAGTCCTTCCAGTGAATATCAGGACTGATTTCCTTTAGGACTGACTGGTTGGAACTCCCTTCAGTTCAGGGGACTGTCAAGAGTCTTCTCCAACACCACAGTTAAAAAGCATCAATTCTTCGGTGCTCAGCTTTCTTTGTGGTCCAACTCTCACATCCATACATGACTACTGGAAAAACCATAGCTTTGACTAGATGGATCTTTGTTGGCAAAGTAATGTCTCTGTTTTTTAATATGCTGTCTAGGTTGGTCATAGTTTTTCTTCCAAGGAGTAAGCATCTTTTAGTTTCATAGCTGCAGTCACCATCTGCAGTGATTTTGAAGCCCAAGAAAATAAAGTCTGTCACTGTTTCCATTGTTTCCCCATTTATTTGCCATGAAGTGATGGGATTGGATGCCATGATCTTCGTTTTCTGAATGTTGAGTTTTAAGCCAACTTTTTCACTCTCTTTTTACTTTCATCAAGAGGCTCTTTAGTTCCTCTTCACTTTCTGCCATAAGGGTGGTGTCATCTGTATATCTGAGGTTGTTGATATTTCCCCGGCAATCTTGATTCCAGCCTGTGCTTCTTCCAGCCCAGCGTTTCTCATGATGTACTCTGCATATAAGTTAAATAAGCAGGGTGACAATATACAGCCTTGACATACTCCATTTCCTATTTGGAACCAATCTGTTGTTCTGTGTCCAGTTCTAATTGTTGCTTCCTGACCTACATACAGGTTTCTCAAGAGGCAGGTCAGGTGGTCTGGTATTCCCATCTTTTTCAGAATTTTCCACATTTTATTGTGATTCACACAGTCAAAGGCTTTGTCATAGTCAACAAAGCAAAAGTAGATGTTTTTCTGGAACTCTCTTGCTTTTTCGATGATCCAATGGATGTTGGCAATTTGATCTCTGGTTCCTCTGCCTTTTCTAAATCCAGCTTGAACATCTGGAAGTTCACAGTTCGTGTACTGTTGAAGCCTGGCTTAGAGAATTTTGAACATTACTTTACTAGTGTGTGAAATGAAGACAGTTGTGTGGTAGTTTGAGCATTCTTTGGCATTGCCTTTCTTTGGGATTGGGAAGAAAACTGACATTTTCCAGTCCTGTGGTCACTGCTGAGTTTTCCAGATTTGTTGGCACAGTGAGTGCAGCACTTTCACAGAATCATCTTTTAGGATTTGAAATAGCTCAACTGGAATTCCATCACCTCCACTAGCTTTGTTCGTAGTGATGCTTTCTAAGGCCCACTTACTTGACTTCACATTCCAGGATGTCTGGGTGAGTGATCACACCATTGTGGTTATCTGGGTCGTGAAGATCTTTTTTGTATAGTTCTTCTGTGTATTCTTGCCACCTCATCTTAACATCTTCTGCTTCTGTTAGGTCCATACCATTTCTGTCCTTTATTGAGCCTATCTCTAATTTTCTTGAAGAGATCTCTAGTCTTTCCCATTCTATTGTTTTCCTCTATTTCTTTGCATCCATCGCTGAGGAAGGCTTTCTTATCTCTCCTTACTATTCTTTGGAACTCCGCATTCAAATGGGTATATCTTTCCTTTTCTCCTTTGCCTTTTAGCTTCTCTTTTCTCATCTATTTGTGCCTTAGCGCCAATGTGTAGTTAAGACCTGGGTTTTCAAGCTCGCTTGTTAGGACCTGCCAGTAGGGGGCGCCAGAGGGAACATACACGGTGCATTCTGTGGGTTTCCGGTCCGCACGCAGTGCCCTAGTAACGTGCCTTCACGCTGACAGCAGCTCTGTCCTCTGTAGTTGTAGCTGAATCTAGTTGGCAGTTTTCCCAACACTTGAAGAATCAATAAGCTTCACTGTGCCTCCTACTAGAGGCACCAGTGCCAGCCAAGCAGCGCCTCCTCCCCAGAGTTCTTTGTTCCAGGGGCCCCTCTTCTAAGGTTCTGAGTTTTAACACCTCTAACCTCATTCCTTTGTTCCTTCAACCCTAGTTACACCTTCTACGTCTGTCAGTGCCAGTTCCGTGATATCTTAGGGCACGCTTTCAATCTCCCAGTTAACAACTCTACATTTATTTAACAGTTCTTCACATTAAATTCTTTCTGTATAGGTTTTCAGATTTCTTTCAGAATTCTTTCTATTCAAAAAACTAGTGTGACCCTTTCTCCCTATTGGAACCTGACTGACAAACGGCAGGTCTTGAGCTCCTGAAGTTCAGAGGCCCTTGCTGTGCCTACGTGATTTCTTTTAAAGTCTGTGTACACAGAGGTATGAGGGAGAGAGAGTTCTCTGGCCAGTGGGACTGTGGGAGCTATAGTGTTGGCTGAAAGAAAGTGGCCCCTTCTGGAACATTCTTGCTCTCTCTTGACAAGTTTCAAATAAGAAGTGTCTAGCTGCATTGAGGAATTGCTGGCTGGAGAAATTCCAGTTGGAATGTTTGGCTGCTGTATGATCCATGGAGTTAAGGCATTTCTTGGAGATGAGAATCTATTTTAAATTGTCTTCCTAAATTCACACAAATATTTCATCTGTTTGATGTATTAAATGGCCAAAGAACAACTTTCATTTGAACTCTATTCAACTAACATTAGTGAGCACCTAATGAGGGTTGGGGGCCTTCGCTGGTGGCTCAGTGGTAAAGAATCCACCTGCCTGTGGAGGAGGTACAAGAGACACAGGCTTGATCCCTGGGTTTGGAAGATCCCTTGGAGAAGGAAGTGGCAACCCACTCCAGTACTTTTGCCTGGGAAGTCCCATGGAGAGAGGAGCATGGCTGGCTAGGTACAGTCCATGGGGCCGTAAAAAACTGAGCAACTCAACCACAGCAGTGAGAGTCAGATCCTGGGCTAGAGATTGGGAAAATGGATACAGAGTTACTAGTCCTTACCCTGGCAGGTCCCGCTGTCCACTTGGGAAGTCATCATGTAAAGAAACAAATATGGCAGATTGAACACATGTCTTTACCTCTGTTTCCCTCTGAAACCCACAAAAACTGCAGTGAAGTTTGTTTCTTTGAATACAAACACAGTTGGTTGTTTTGAAAATGTATGTATATATATAGGTCTCTGCCCTTAACCGCCCATTCCCAGCACAGAGCTCCTAAAACCCTCGTAATTCCCTAAGTGATAGGAGCCTAGGGAGCATCTTTTGTTGTAAAGTCTGGTCTTTGGCTCTGTCTCTGACACAGGGCTCCTAAAGCCCTTGTAAATTCCCAAGTGATAAGAGCAGTAGAAGCATCTTTTGTTCTTTTGAGGAGACTCTGGGTGAGCTCCTGGATGTCAAGCCATGATTAGAAGCTTGACATTTTTGTTTCCACCCCTCATTTTCCAGAAAGGGAGGAAGGGCTGGAAATGGAGTTAATAATTGATCATGCCTGTGTGAAGTCCAATACTTTGGCCACCTGATGCAAAGAACCGACTCATTGGAAAAGACCGTGATGCTGGGAAAGATTGAGGCAGGAGGAGAAGGGGACGACAGAGGATGAGATGGTTGGATGGCATCACCAACTTGATGGACATGAGTTTGAGCAAGCTCCGGGAGTTGGTGATGGACGAGGGAGGCCTGGCGTGCTGCGGTCCATAGGGTCACAAAGAGTTGGACATGCCTGAGTGACTGAACTGGACTGAATTGATGTGAAGAAGTCTGCATAAGATCCCAAGAGAAGGGTGTTTGGGAAGCTTCCAAACTGCAGAAAACATCCATGAATGGGGCTGGGGAAGGTGACGCAGTCTAACTTCATGGGGACAGAAGTTTCTGCTCTTGGGACCTACCCACACCTCACCCCAAGTGTTTCTTCATCTGGCTGTCTACTTTTTTGAAAAAAAAAATCACATCCTTTAATAAACAGGTTAGTATAAATAAGCGTTTCCCTGGTTCTGTGTGTCACTCTAGTAAACTGATGGAACCTGAGGATAGAGTTGTGGGAACCTCAGATTTATAGCCAATCGATCAGAAGCATACCTGACAACCTGGACTGAAAGGAGGTGGCAATTTTTTAAGACCTGATCCTGTCTCTAGGTAGATTAAGTTTCAGAACTGAGTTAGACTGTAGGACCCGGACGGTGTTGCAGAACTACTTGGTGTGGGGAAAATTTCCCACACATTTGGCCACCAGGATGATCAATAATGAAGTGTCTGTGTGAGTAGTAAAGGAGACACACAGCAGGGGAACTCTAGGTTTTTCAAATACACTATCTTAGACCCAAGAAAGTTGACTGTTAAGGCAGCTGGGAGAAAGCAGAAGGGATCTACAGAGAGAGAGCCTCAGAAATCTGCAGGAATTCTCCTTGAGTACATGGTTGAGTAACCAGTCTTGTATGTGTAGAGTGATGATCATGAGATTAGGCAAAGAATGACTGGGGAGTTGTAAGCTGAACAATTTTCAGAACCCATTCAAGTTAGAACCAGTCAGAGAGGAGAATCCTTAATAAGCACCCTGGTCACTCAGTGGAGACCCCAGGAGCATCACACACTACTGGAAGGCATAAGCTAGTCGGTCTACAGTAAAGACTACCCGAAACTTACCCTGAATACTGAGCTTAATACTGGGGGACTTGTGCTACCAAATTCCAAGACTTAATATAAAGCCACAGTAATTAAGACAGTATGATATTGGCAAAAGGATAGACACACAGACCAATGGAATGGAAGAGAATCTAAAAACAGGACCATACATGTATGGTCAATTGATTTTTGACAAAGACAAGAAGGCGATTCATTGGAGAAAGGATAGTCTTTTCAACAAATGGTCCTAAAAGAACTGGGTATCTGTTAGAGAAAAAGGAGCTCAATGCATTACCCAAGAATGAAGTATAAATGGATCATAAACATTATCATAAAAGCTAAAACTATGTAACTTCTAAAGAAAACATAAGAGAAAATCTTTACAGTCTTGGAGTAGAGAGAGAATTCTTTGATAATACACAAGAAGCATGAATCATAAAGGAAAACATTTGATAAATTAGACTTCCTAAAAATAAAACTTTCCATTTTTAAAAAGATGCATTAAGAAAATTAAAAGTCAGGTCATCCTTGCAAATATAAACTATTCATAATCCACGTATTTGACAGTGGGCTTGAATGTAAAATACAGAAAGAACACTTATTAGTACAATTCAACAAGAAGACAAACGTGTGTGTGTGCTTAGCCGCTCAGTCGTGTCCTACTCTTTGCGACCCCATGGACTGTAGCCCTCTAGGCACCTCTGTCCCTGGGATTTCCCAGGCAAGACTATTGGAGTGGGTTGCCATTTCCTCCTCCACGGAGTCTTCTCAACCCAGGGATTGAAACTGTGTCTCCAGTGTTTCTTGCATTGCAAGCAGATTCTGTACCTGCTGAAATCAAGTAGCTCAGTTTAAGAATGGGTAAAATAGTTGATCATACACATCACAGAATAAGCTGCATGAATGGCCAATAAGCACATGAAAACATGTTTTGTGTTATCAATTATTAGGGAAATCAAGTTAAAACCACCATTAGACCCACCAAACCCCAGTTTCACTAGAATTAGTGATACTATCAAGTATTAGTGAATATGTGGAGCAACTAGAATGTTCATGTGTTCCTGGTAGAAAAGTAAAATTGCATAACCACTTTGGAAAACCACATTGCAGTTTCTTATAAAGTTAAACATCAATTTACTTATGATCCAGTAATTCGACTTCTAGGTATTTATTCTGGAGAAGGCAACAGCACCCCACTCCAGTACTCTTGCCTGGAAAATCCCATGGATGGAGAAGCCTGGTAGGCTGCAGTCCATGGGGTCGCTAAGAGTCGGACACGACTGAGTGACTTCACTTTGACTTTTCACTTTCATGAATTGGAGAAGGAAATGGCAACCCACTCCAGTGTTCTTGCCTGGAGAATCCTAGGGACAGGGGAGCCTGGTGGGCTGCCGTCTATGGGGTCGCACAGAGTCGGACACGACTGAAGTGACTTAGCAGCAGCAGCAGCAGCAGCAGCAGGTGTTTATTCACCCAACAGAAATGAAAATGTATGTCCATAAAAATGTATATACAAGTGTTCATGTCAGGTATTCAAAATAGCCCCAAATTAGGAAGAACTCATATGTCCATAAAAATTATGGATTGTGCTATATTCATATGATATAATGCTGTGTGTGCGCATGCTTAGTCATGTCAGACTCTGCGACCCTATGGACTGTAGCCCACCAGGCTTCTCTGTCCATGGGATTTTCCAGGCAAGAATACTGGAGTGGGTTGCCATTTCTTCCACCAGGGGATCTTCCTGACCCAGGAATCAAACCTGTGTCTCCTGTATCTCCTGCATTGGCAAGTGGATTCCTCACCACTGTGCCGTGATGTAATGCTACTCAGCAATAAAAAGAAACGAAAATTTATCCATGCAACAGCATGGATGAATCTCAAAAAAGTTATGTTGAGCAAAAGGGCTAGGTACTAAAAAGTACCCACTGTGGGATTCCATTTATATGAAATCCTAGAAGAGACACATCTCTTCTATAGTGACAGGAAAGAGATAAGTGTTTGCTCAGGGCCTAGGGTTGTGGGGGTTGATTATAAAGAGATAGAAGGAAATTCCTTGGGGGTCATGGGTCTGTTCTTAATTTTGGTGGTGGTTACACAAGTAACTTTTATCAAAACAGATCCAACTTACACTTCAAGTGGATGCATTTTATTTTACTTCAATAAAATCGATTTGAAAAATCTGGAAGATTGGTCGAAATCTATTCCATGAGCCACTGGACTTTGGAATCCCCTCTTCTGCTCAGAATGGCCAGACACTGTTCCTCCCCACCTCCACGGAGGGCTTCAGGTGTACTCTCCAGAGGGTTAAACAGAGGGTCTCTGTAACAAGGCACAGTAGGGCACAGACGCCTTACTGAAAAAATGGTGAATGAAGGAAAGTTTACAACCAAGGGCTAAGATCCCCAGCCCCCTTTTCTCATTTGGTTTCCAGAATGCTAGAAGTCAGGCTTGTGGACTCTTAGGGAATCTGGAAGATTGTTCTAACTAACTGCAAAGGAAAGACCCTAAATACTGATATTAGAATCTCTCCATGTGAATAGCTTAGCCAACACTGTACAGAGAGCCTACCACTGACATGCTTCATCCACACTCATGGAGTTGCTGGTGCTGCCCCTGGAAATGTGAGTTGTCAGCCATGGAGCAGTCAGTCATTTGAGAAGAGCCTCCACATAAAAACTGGAGCTCAGATAGCAAACATGAAAGAAAACTGTGGAGGAAGCAGAGACTAGGGAGATGAAAATATTAACATTGATTTTATCAGTATTTTCAAAAAGAAAGAGAAGATACTTTATTCCTGAAACAAGAACAGGATACAATAAAAAATGCATATTCAGAAAAGACGCCAGCTCTTGGCAATAAAAACTATGATAACAGAAATGAAAACTTGAGTAAATAATTTTGAAGAGAATATGAAGGAAATATAGAAAGTAGAGAAAAAGGATAAAAATATGAGAAATAGGAGATCAAAGATAAGAAAATTAGAGGACCAATTCAAGAGGTCCAGTGTTTAAATAAGAAGAGTCCCAGAAAGAGAGAACAGGGAAAGCGTAAGGGGAAACAAAAGAAGAAATATTCCCAGAAAAACTTCCAGAACTGAAGGATGTGAGTTTGCAGATTGAAATGGACCACGAAATCTCCAACAGATATCAAGGTGGGGACAGAACAGACTCTACAAACTTATAGAGTGGAGAAAAAAACTTTCATATAAAGAATCTAGAATCAGAATGACTTCAAACTTGTCAGCAGTACTATTAGCAGCTGGAAGACAATTAAAACCTTCAAAATTTTGAGGGAAAACATTTTCCAACTCAGAATTCTATAGCTTTACAAACCTTGAGTTACTCTTGAGCTCAGGGAATATGCAGATATGCATTCCTATCAACACATTTACCTCACCTTTCTCAGAAAGCTACTGGAGGATATGCTCTATCGAAACTAAGGGGTAGGACTGTATAACACTGGAAGCTACATTCAATATCCTGTGACAAGCCAAAATGGAAAAGAATATGAAAAAGAAAACATATATATGTATAACTGAGTCATTTTGCTGTACAGCAGAAATTAACACAGCATTGTAAATCAACTATATTTGAATACTTAAAAAGAAAAAAAAAGGAAAAAAGAGAGAAAACTAAGGGGCAGGGGACTTCCCTGGTGGTCCAGTGGCTAAGAGTCCCTGCTCCCAACGCAGGGGGCCCAGATTCCATCCCTGGTCACGGAGCTAGATCCCATGTGCCGCAACTAACAATTCGCATGCCGCAACTAAAGATCCCGCATACTGCCACAAAGATCAAAGATCCCATGTGGCAAAGCTAAGAATTGGCACAGCCAAATACATAAATAATAAATAAATAGTTTAAAAAGGAATAAAGAGGTAAACTTAAGAGGAAGAGACAGAATGCAGGAAACAGGGATTCAAGTGCAAGCGAGAAAATAAGAGATCCATTCATTCTTCAATTTATCTATACCTGGGGCCTACTGGGAAATCAGTGGCTGGAGAAGGGTGATTTTCTTTTTCCCATTGTCCTTCTGGGAGACTCAACCAAGAGGATGAAAAGTGGACCACCTAATGAGAGTGGTTGGGGGAAGTTTGGTTTCTTGTTGGATCCCAGAGAAGATACGTCAGAAGATTTGAATTCTCTGAGTTGTTAGAACCCTAGACCCTAGTGAAATTTCAGAACTTAAAAAAAAGAATGAAAATCCTGAAACTCTCCAGACATAAAAACAATCCAACAATTCACAACAAAAACAGGTAATCTGCAAAGCCAAGAGAATTGTACTGGCACTGAAGTCATCACCTGCAACTCGGCAAGCCCCAGGGCCTTGGAAAAGTCTCCCGGCTTCCAGGGGAAAGGAATCTTAGCCAAAATGGTGTTTAAGTGTGAGAACAGAAGGCAGATATTTTCAGATCTGCAAGATCCATGATCCATTTCTCAGGAACCTAATCAAGAAGGTAGTTAAGACAAAAGAAAGTTAAATTTGAATGAAAACAGAGACATCTCAAGAGAAGACAAAGAGCATGTCAAGCAGCAGAGAGTAATGAATCTAGCAAAATCTATAGCAAATAAATGGATGATGATAAACTGACTTTTAACTATGTTATAAACCAGAAAAGATCTTTGAAATGGAAGACAGAGGGAAAATCCTTCCTAGTAGGTTGAAATTAAAATGTCAGATTATTTTTAACCAAGCCCAGGATATGGGATGGAGAGACTGGTGGAGTTGAGAGGAAAGAGGGGATAAAGACAAGGAGATAGAAAGCACAACAGTGTGCACTGAGCGGAGGGTATCATATAATGATATGATTTCGGTATGTTGATAGGGAAGCATGGGTTCAAATGTAAATTGAAACCTTGGACTTCCCTGGTGGTCCAATGGTTGGCGGTCCACCTGCCAATGTGGGGGACGTGGGTTGGATCCCTGGTCCAGGAAGATTCCACACGCCATGGGGCATCTAAGCCCTTATGCCACAACTACTGAGCCTGTGCTCTAGAGACCATGAGCCACAAATACTGAAGCCTGCGTGCCCTAGGGCCCGTGCTCTGCAAGAAGAGAAGCCACCTCAATTAGAAGCCTGCAGACTGCACCTAAAGAAAGCCTACATGCAGCAACGAAGACTCAGTGCAGCCAAAAACAAACATAATCAATTAATTAATTTAAAAATAAAGAGATACTAAAATATAAATCGAAATCTAATTATGAATAAACTTGAGATACATAGGAAAAAATTCCAAACACCAGGGAGGAGAAAAATGAATTTAAAAAAGAAAAAAATTGGAAGGACAGCCACGACTGTAGTGACCTACACGGACAGGTCAGGGAGTGAGATTCAGGGACGTGAAGAGAGGACGTTCATCTTTCTCTCTATGTGCTCCTTGAGTTTTTGAGTTGTTTTTAACAAGTAGGATGTATTGATTAGCAGCCTTTATAATTAAAGACAATGAAGTAAGAAACTCTGAAAAGTTAACAGTGATCAAAGGTGCAAGCAGATACCATCTGCGATGTTTTTGGAGAAAACTGTTCTGTCCTGATTCACCGTTTTTTAATACTGATTTTTATTTATTACTAATTAATTAATTAGGCTGTGCCAGTTCTTAGTTGCAGCACACTTCATCATGGCATGCAGGCCCCTGCACTGGGAGCTCCGAATCTTAGCCACTGGACCACCGGGGAAGTCCCCTTGATTCGCCGTTTCTTTCTCAGCATAACTGTTCATTTTCTACAAATGACTAAGGAATTTTGCTCAAGGAAAGGGCTAGGGAATGGTATGTAGATAACTCTTGAGGCCCCAGGGTGAAAAGTGCAGACTATATGCTATAAATGTAGGTGGCTACCTGTGTGCTTACATGTTCTCGCTTGTTGCAGAAGGAGATGACCTGGTAGCCCTCTGGGGGATTCAGTGTTCTCAAGGCTGGAAAATCGGACTCTGATGAGACTTAGGTGACCCCAGATCGTAAGCTGCTAGAAGGGTGGCTTGCTAGGGAGATCTCTAGCCCAGATCTTCTTAACCTAGAAGTTAGGGTGCCTGGATTTTTGTTGCATCTCTGCCATTTTTGTGAGCCATCTATCTTTGTGTGAGTCACTTTACCCTCTCTGAGACTCATTTCTCACCCCGTAAATACTACATTGCTACACAGAGTCAACATTCTCTAAATGTCTATATCAGCAAATAAAGGAATGAGAGAAGTGACTCGCCCAAGGCCCATGGGAGCCGTGCCTAAAGCCCACAGGTGTCTGTGCAGTTCCATGCTCTACAGGCCGCGCACACAGTGAAGATGATCTCTCCTGTTACTGAAAGTGGGGGTCCAGCTTCTCGTCACTCAAAAGCCAATAAAGAAGTCAGGTGGGTGGAAACAAAAGTTTGCTTTATTTTGGATGCCCGCAACCTGGGGTTGGGGAGGGCAGATGCCCATCTGAAGGCTGACTTCCCCCTCGCTCTCCCACAATTATGGGGCAAGAGCTTTTATTGACAGAGTGAGGGGGTTACATGCGGAAACAGTACAGTCAGCTCAGACAGTCACCTTGGAATTGGTCACCGGTGGTTTGACAGCGTTACCTACCAAGATGATTCTGCTTTATCATTCTGCTCCATCTTGTCTCGGCTCTCAACACTTGCAGTCCCATTTTGGGAACTGGGGAAAGCTTTGCAAAGAAGAAGAGCTTCCAGCCAGGGAGAGGTGGGCATACATCCAAGGTACAGACTGACCCAGAGATGGAGAAAGTGACAGAGTTAGTGGCTAAGTCGTGTCCGACTCTTTTCAACCCCATGGACTATAGCCCACCAGGCTCCTCTGTCCATGGAATTCTCCAGGCAAGAGTACTGGAGTGGGTAGCCATTCCCTTTCTCCAGGGGATCTTTCTGACCCAGGGATGGAACCTGGGTCTTCCACATTGCAGGCAGATTTGGTACCATCTGAGCCACCAGGGAAGCCCCTAACGGAGGTTGCTGCTGCTGCTGCTAAGTTGCTTCAGTCGCGTCCGACTCTGTGCGACCCCAGAGACGGCAGCCCACCAGGCTCCCCCGTCCCTGGGATTCTCCAGGCAAGAACACTGGAGTGGGTTGCCACTTCCCTTTCCAATTCATGAAAGTGAAAAGTGAAAGTGAAGTCACTCAGTCGTGTCCGACTCTTAGCGACCCCATGGACTGCAGCCCACCAGGCTCCTCCGTCCATGGGATTCTCCAGGCAAGAGTACTGGAGTGGGGTGCCACTGCCTTCTCCACTGAAGGAGGTTAGAGGGAGAAAATGGAATAATTGGATTCAGGACTGGAAGTGGTGCTGTGGCTGAAGAGCCTGCCTGCTGACAGTGGCAGAGTTCTGAAGAGCCCTGTGTGTGAGGTCAGAGTGTGAGGTTTCAGAGACGCAGCAGTCTGGGGTCTTGAGAGCGGACACAGGCAGAGACAAGAGAAAAAGGATGGACACAGAAGGCACTGGAACTGGGGAGCCTGGATCAGGCTAAGACGCTGTGTGGGTCATATGCCTGGAGATGAGGTTTGGGGTGGGGAGGGGAGAGGAGCACCCAGAACCAGGATCCAGAGTCGCTGGTGCATGTGAGGGAGTGGCCAGGGGATCAGGAGGTGACTGCAGGGCCTGCTGGGACCAGCCACAGGGTAGAGGGTAGATGTGGTATAGCTGATGGTATGCGCCTCCTGAGAGTTTTTTTTTAAAAATCACAGTGATTTGTACGATCAATATATAAAAGTAAAATTTCAATCAGTGTACAAAGGCTTTTATTCTTTTCAATAGACAGCGTTTCTCTGAATGTGTGCAGGTCAATGCATTGAATCAGATCCAACTGATGGGCATTCATATTGTTCCCTGTGTCTTGCTGATATAAAACAATGGAAACAGAGACCGTGTGTGTGTGTGTGTGTGTGTGTGTGTGTGTGTGTGTGTGTGTGTGTGTGTGTATGCACTTTTGGTGAGAACATCTGTAGGGTAAGTTCCTGGCAGTGAATGTGCTTGGCCAAGGACAAGCATATGCATTTCATTAGTTTCGGTTATGGAGGTAAAGGAAATGCCTTTAATTTTGATAGCTGTTGCCAACTTACCCTCTAAAGAGGATGCACCAATAGATGACACCTAAAGAGGAGGCGCCAATAAAGGACAAAACTTTGTTACCCACACACTCCCTAACACTGTTAGCAAATGATTTAGTCATTTGATAACCCGACAGGTACAAATGGCTTTTTATTGCTATTCTAGTTGTGTTTCCTTAATTTGAGTGAAGCTGAACTTTTTTTTTCATGTTTAGTATTTGATTTTGTTTCTTTCTCTTCTTTTTTTAGAAGCAATCCAGCAGTTCAAACTGTCAAGGTTCAAATCCTGGCTTTTTCTGCATACTAGCTGTGTGACCATGGGCCATTTACTCGAATTCATTTGCTTTACCTCTCTTAAAATGAGGTAATAATGTACACTATGCAAAGTGCTTATTGGAGAAGGAAATGGCAACCCACTCCAGTGTTCTTGCCTGGAGAATCCCAGGGACAGGGGAGCCTGGTGGGCTGCCGTCTCTGGGGTCGCACAGAGTCGGACACGACTGAAGCGACTTAGCAGCAGCAGCAGCAGCATGCAAAGTGCTTAGAACAGAGCTGGGTGCAGATAAAGTAAGTACGAGGTAAGCACCGGCTGATACGATACGTGTTCGTTGCCCACTTTTCTTTTCCTTATGGATTTGTCTCTTTTGGAAAGTTGGCTGCCATATATGTGTTTTGTCAATTGACTTTATTTAAAAAAAATTGTTTTGGCTTTATTTTTAAAGTATTACATTGCATGTGGAAATGTTAAATGGCTTTTGTTATGATTGCAATAATTGGAATTCCAAGATAATGAAAACAAATTATGCCTTAAACATTTGTTTTCTTTAGGAATCTAAGGAGGTATTTGGAGGGGATGGACAATGAGTAATGGAGCCAGAAAGAATGTCTACTCCACTTCTCACAGAGATCCAGTCTGTTCCAGCTTTGAGGGCTGTGGGATTGTGGTTTCTGGGCAGGTTTGGTGAAGCCAAGCAGGACTGTGGACCTGGGGCAGCTTGCTTGTTCACAGCTGGGTCCAGAGGTGCAGGGGAGGTCAGGTGGGCAGTGGGAGGACAAGCGATGTGCATGGTGTGCGCCTGTGTGTGTGTGTGTGTGAGTGTGTGTGTGACAGAACACTACAGAGATGAAGCGAGCCTCTGGGGTGGGGAGGAACAACTGGTAAAGGTTTCGGAAATTTATTCAGCTCAAGATTCTACCCAGAATCTCCCAAGGGGGTCTCTGTGAGGCCAGCAGACACATCGGCTGATGGGAGACCGGATGGGCTGATGGGAGGCCAGATCAGCTGGTGGGAACCCCTGGATGGGGTACTCTTGCAGGGCAGGAATTTGACCCTTGGCCTCTCAGTGTTGATAGCTCTGTGTGAAGCCCTCCAGAAGGTGTCTGTGTGGGCAGCCGGGCACCCAGTGGGCTCAGGGTGCTGGCCTGGGAATGGAGGGACAGGAGGAGGCTGGGGAGGGCTGGAGCAGCCAGAACACGTGAGGGAGGAGACGGGGAGCTGAGGGGCGGGTCCAGGGCAGGTCTGGAATGGGGAAATGTGGCCAGGAGCCAGGCTGCGTCCTGGGCCTGAAAAGCCCACAGGCCTTTTTCTCCTTTGTTGTGTTCTCCCAGCTCCTGCTCCCCATTAACCTGCAGGTTTCACCTCTGGTGAAGACGCTGTGGCCCAGGGCGGGGCAGTGACTTGTTCAGGGTCACCAGCATTGCCCAGCCAGAGATTTCCCAGGCCAGGAAAGAAGTGGGGGTGTGGGGTATAGGGGGAGGAATTCCTGGTATGGGTGGGGCGTAGACTCCAGAGGGCAGATCCTGGGAGGGGGGAGCTGCGTCTGGGGGAGCGGAGGGGCCAGCTGTGGAACTTGGGTGGGTTTAGGAGGTGGAGGGCTAGGGGGCTGGGGTGGGAGGTAGTGGGGAAAACAGTTGAGGATGAACACTGAGGGCTAAGGACTTTAGAGTGTGTGTGTGTGAGTGTGTGTGTGATGTGCATGTGCTCATGTGAATGCTATGGTATGTGTGTGTGTGTGTGTCTGTGACATGGTGTGCATGTAGGTGAAGGTTTGTATGAATGTGTATGCGCGTGTATGTATATATGCATATATGTATGTGAGTGTGTATGTGTGTGAGTGTGTGTCTCTCTCTCTCTCTCACACACACACACCCTGCAGCAGACACACTGAAGGTCTCCTTGGGAATCCCTTGGCCTGAGCTGTCCCAACACCACTATGGAGGAGAAGGAGGGGAAGGGGCCTGGGTCTCCACTGAGATCACGGAGAAAGGGTTGCTGCTGATTAGTCCTCGTTGTCTAATTGAAATGAAAACCAGGAAAGGCATTCCATGCCCACCCTCCTCCACCCAGGATGCCCCCAAGCGCTTGGTCTGAAGTGACAACTTGGCCTGTGAGGCTAGAAGTGGCCTAAAGATGACAACAGCCCTGTCAGTTGTCTTTTCGAAAAGCTTCTCTGGCTGCCTCTCTAGCAGAGCCATGCAGAGGGTGTGGCACGTGTGGCTGGAGACTAGGAAGTGAGGCCAGTGCTTAGCTCCTTGGTCCAGCGTTCCTTGTTCCAGCACATTTATCCCCATCTTCATCCTGGGTTTGAAACTGCTGGGGATTGTTTGGTGGTGGCTTCAGCTGTGGGACCTTTAAACAGGAAACTGGCAGGGGTGGGGAATAGGCAGGAGTGTCTGAGTGCAAATATAAGCATATTGCACAGACGTGCTTACAAAAGTGTGCAAGTGTGTATTCACAGACGCACCTATCCACCTGCTCCCCCCAAACAGACTCCCATTTGTATAAGTTCATTCCCAATCATGCAAACACATATGTAAACACAAATGCCTAGAATGTGTATACAGCCAAGCCCAGGAACGTGCAGGCATGTACGCACAAAACACTAGCACTAAGTGTCTCAAATACACACAGGTGTCCCCTTCTTCTCCTGAGACAAATGAAGTAAGTGGACGGGAATGTGATTTGGGAGTTGGGGGAAGGGCAGGCCCAGGGTAACTATTTTCAGGGACCTCTGGGCTTCAGATGTCTCCTGGGTGGGGAGGAGAGGGGCAAGAACTGGGGTCCCGCTCCACTTGGCCTAGTCTCTGTATAGAAATGAGGTGCGGGGGCCTGTGGCCAGGGAAACCAGCTCTGGGGGGCCCACCTTGGGGTTAGCTGACTCAAGAACTGAGCTGCTTCATCTCTCAAGTTAGAGATGAACTTGGGTGGGAATGATTTTCTGGTTTTCAGTATCCTGGGGAAGGGACGGGAGGGGGGAGGCTGATTCCTGCCCTAGAACATTTTGTTCACCTCTTAGCTCAATCTTTTATCGCTTGATCTTTCTGCTGTCAGAAATCTGGATATTCTTCTCCTCTTCCCTATGCCTCCTCCAGGAAGCCTCCCCTGACACTCAGATGGATTGGGCCCGCTGTCTACCACCGCTTTTCGCATTCGCCTGCATCAAGGGGTCTGGGGGTCTACAGCCCTCCTCCCCAGTCTGGACTGGCCCTGGCTGGGACCGAAAGCCTCGGCCAGGTGGACCGCGCGGAGGGCGGAAGCGCGGTCCCGGGAGGGGCCAGAGGGCAGAGACAGGTGGCGCGCAGCCAGCCCCGCCCCTACCTGTGTAAGCCGATCCGCTCGCGCGTAGCGGATAAAAGCGGCCCTGTTGCCCGGAGGTCAGCGAGTTCAGCCCCCTGTCTCTAGCCGCTCGTTCTATCCAGACCCAGCTCAGCATGTCTCTCCACTTCGGCTCCCAGGTCTTCAGCTCGCGCTCCGCCGCCTTCCCGGGCCGTGGCGCTCCGGTGCGCCTGAGCTCGGTGCGCCCCGGCGGCTTCGGCAGCAGCAGCAGTCTCTATGGCTTGGGCGCCTCTCGGCCTCGAGTGGCCCCGCGCTCATCCTACGGGGCCCCTGTGGGCACCGGCATCCGCGCGGTCACCGTCAATCAGAGCCTGCTGACCCCGCTTCAGGTGGACATCGACCCCTCCATCCAGCAGGTGCGCCAGGAGGAGCGCGAGCAGATCAAGACCCTCAACAACAAGTTTGCCTCCTTCATCGACAAGGTGAGCTCCCTCACTGCCAGGGGCCAGGCTCCAAGGCCCCAGCAGCCGCCCCGCGGTGCCACACGTGAGCCGGGCGCTGGCAGGGCTGGTACCGGCTCTCTTTCCTCCGATATCGGGGACTGAACCCTCCCCATGAATCCTGTGGCTGTTTTGCCAACCTCAGCCTCTCTTCCGGCAAGCTACCCAAATCA
Source organism: Budorcas taxicolor (assembly GCF_023091745.1). NCBI lineage: Eukaryota > Metazoa > Chordata > Mammalia > Artiodactyla > Bovidae > Budorcas > Budorcas taxicolor. The sequence continues at coordinate 72,542,466 of NC_068914.1, read as the reverse complement.
GCCTGCTTCTTCCTCCCAGAACGTGTGCCGGGGGCTGTCCTGTGACCTGGAGTTCTTGGGCCGCTTTTAGCGGCCAGTTTTCGAGCTCCAAACTCTGGGGGCCTGGACTTCTTTCCCTGGGCCCTTTTCTCCGAGAGGGGGCTGTGTGGAGTCGGAGATGGGGTAGGTTGAGAACACTTCCACCTGTCCTCTCCAGCAGTTGCTGGAAAGAAAGGGCTGGAGAGAGGGAGGCTCCCAGCCCTGGCTGCCCCACCTACCTGGTCTTCCAACCCTCTGTTTGGTGGTGGGAAGTGAGGCTCTTCCTGCCCTTGGAGAGAGCCCATTGGGGGTACTGAGTGCCCCCGGGAACGGCCATTTAGGAGGTGTTTTTCTCGGTTGTTCAGGTCCCAAAGAGTGGGGGATGGAAATGGGGGTGCAGACTTGTGGGGCTGGACCCAGGAACTAAGGGCTAGTTCCCTGGAGCAGGACCAGGGCCTCCTCCCTTGTGTAACTTTCTGCTTCTCTGTTCCCCCATCTCCTCCTCTCCTTCACCCTTCAGACCATACACATCCTTCAGGTTCTGGGGCAGTCTCCACAGGAAGCCCCAGGCCCAGGCTTCCTCCCCCTGCTACTTAGCTGCAGCCCCCGGGTCCTGCTGCCTGAGTGGCTGGTCTTGAGGAGGCTGGCTTCCCACCACCTGTCATACTGGTGCTTCTTAGGGCTCCTTTACACTGGCTTGATTCTAGCATCCTGTCCTGAGGCCTTGTTGGACAAAGAGGGAAGAGGGGAAGGGAGGATATTGAGAGAGGAAGAGATAAGGTCCCAGCCTGAAGGGAGGGGACCCCAGTCAGGCTCAGGATGAAGATAGGCAGGAGGCAGCCCTTCCGAGAGGGCAGTGGAGACCATCACCTGTGGTGTGATGGGGAGCAGAGGAAGGAGGAGACCCTAAAGTGTAAGCACTGGGACATGTCAGTGATCTGAGCCCTGGACACACTGGAGACAGAGAGTCCTGGAGGAGAGGCTAGTTCAGGGTGGGCTTCTTGGAGAAGAGGGCCAAGGGCTAGGGGCCCAGCTTGGGGGAAGAGCCAGTGGGGATGCGGCTTCTGCCAGGTGCTCATTGGGAGACCCTCCTGACCGCGCTGAGTGGCACAGTCTGCCCTCCGTGAGTTCCCTCCTTCTGCTCCTTCTAGGTGCGGTTTCTGGAGCAGCAGAACAAGCTGCTGGAGACCAAGTGGACGCTGCTGCAGGAGCAGAAGTCTGCCAAGAGCAACCGCCTCCCGGGCATCTTTGAGGCGCAGATTGCTGGCCTGCGGAAGCAGCTAGAGGCCCTGCAGCTGGATGGGGGTCGTCTGGAGGTGGAGCTTCGGAACATGCAGGATGTCGTGGAAGACTTCAAGAATAAGTATGGTCCCCCAGTGCAACCTGTGGGGATTCGTGCCCTGGGCTAATGTGCCCCTCTCAGCTCACCCCCTCATAATCCTTCTGGGGTCAGAGGTCAGGGGGTGCTGCTGCTCAGTACAATAACTCCCTCAAGGGAAGGAAGGTCTTGATTCACAGGTTCCCTGCCTCTCCTCCCCTTTCTTCTCTTTGTCTCTGGGGGCCGTTTCCAAGTCATTCTGGTCCTTTCTCCCGACTCATTCCCAAAGAACTCTCTCAACGCTTTCCTGATCCGCACCGTTCCCTTTGGGAGCCTGACAAGGGCCCAGGAGACAGCAGGGCAGGAAGCATTCTGCGACAGATGTGCGCCAGAACTTGTATGACCCTCAGATTATTCCAGAACAACTCCATTTTGTTCCTGAGAGGATTAGAGTCCAGCTAGTTGCAGGGGCTTGATTGAGATTGCAGAGTAGATCATTGGGAATGCTGGGTCTTGCTTTGGGGCCCCGACTCCATACATGGAGCCAACTTGAGGAGGAAAGAAGCAGAGAGGGCGATTACTGTGAGCGATGGGCGAGGTTGCAGAGGCTGGGGTTGGGGTGGGGATGGGGGTTTCTGGCCAGAGCAGGAACCAGAAAGGAGGCTCTGAGGAGGGGCAGGGAGTGTGGAGGCTGGTTTTGAGGGCAGGCCTTTGAGGTGCCCGCCGTTCTCACTGAATAGAAACCAAAGCCAGAGGCTGAGTGGGCATCCCTGGCCTGTGGGCACGGGGTGGGGGTGGGTAATGAGTGAGTTCTGTGCTCTGCCTGGGGGTGTATGACTAAGCCGGAGCAGGGCCACTTCCTCTGACTGGAGGTAGAACAAACAAAGGCCTCTGAAGGGAGCGCCCTTCCCCCCTCCCCCAACTTCCCTAGGGCAACAGGATTAATCCCACAGCAGGTGGAACCAGACAGGTGCAGGGCCGGGGAGGCCTGGGACAGCCTGTGAGCCCCTGTTGTCCAGGCCTCTCCTGCCCTGCATGTGTGCACACACGCACCCCCCAGCCAAAGCCCCAGAGCACTTTCCTGGGGCCCCAGGCTGAGCTCCGGACCAGGCTGAAGGAGGAGCTGGAAGGAGATGTGGGGAGGGGTCCTGATGCGGCTGCCCAGGGAGCCCTCATCCGTGTGCCCTCTGGGCCCAGCGGCACAGCAGGAATGGGCAGACAGCCTTGTAGATATTTTTCTAACTCTTCTAGAGGATGGGGTACGGGGAGTGGACTTTGGGGGTCTGGGCTCCTGGAGGGCCTCTGTCTGCCCGAGCATCCTGCTCCCCACTGAAGCTGCCCCACATTGCTCCTGTTGTTCTCAGTTTCCGGCACCTATTTTGAATCCTCCAGTAAACACTGGGCCAGGCCCAGCTGCCCTCTTGCTCTGTGTCCGGCTTTGCTGGTGTCCTTCTATGGACAAGGGGCTGGCTCCTTGAGAGAAAGAAGGATGGGAGGGGGGCTGTGAGAGTAGGGATGGGGGCTCCCCACCTACTTGGGACCTGGTTCTTCTTCCCGAGTCCACAAGGTTCCTCCTCTTCAGGTCCCTTCTTCACCCTCAGCCAATGGGATTAAGCAGGTTAAGCTCAAGCGTCAGATGACCAGGCTTCAAGTCTGGGCTTTGCACTTAGCAGCTTGATGACTGCACAGCTTTGCCTCTCAGCGCCTCTGTTCCTCTTCCTGTGAGTCACATCAATTGTTAACAGGATTGTTGTGGACATTAAATTAGCGAATGCGCAGGAAGCATGTAACGGGGCAGGGCCATATGAAGCGGTCCATAAGCATGGCTGTTCTCTGCCTTCTCACTCCCAGGATATGCAGCCTCTGTCCTTAATTCACATATGTTCCCTGCTCCCCCACCCCCACCCCCTGCCAAGACTCAAAGTCCTAGGAATAGCCATATGGATGAGTCAGGGACATTTTGCGTCATAAGTGAAAGTGAAAGTCGCTCAGTTGTGTCCAACTCTTTGCCACCCCATGGACTATACAGTCCATGGAATTCTCCAGGCCAGAACACTGGAGTGGGTAGCCGTTTCCTTCTCCAGGGGATCTTCCCAACCGAGGGATTGAACCCAGGTCTCACACATTGCAGGTGGATTCGTTACCAGCTGAGCCACCAGGGAAGCCCAAGAATACGGGAGTGGGTAGTCTGTCCCTTCTCCACTGGATCTTCCTGACCCAGGAATCGAACCAGGGTTTCCTGCATTGCGGAGACTCTTTACCAACTGAGCTACCATGTCATTAAGGAGGGAGTGAAGGTGATGCACGGCAGACCTTCGCACTTGGATATGAGGGGACAGAGGCAGAGTTGCACCAACACCATGCTTCCCTTCTTTGCTGTAGGTATGAAGATGAAATTAACCGTCGCACAGCTGCTGAGAATGAGTTTGTGGTGTTGAAGAAGGTGAGGGGGGCATACAGGGAGGGTAGGGGACACTGTAGAAACAGGGGCCCGGGGACCACATGCCTCTCACCAAAGCAACCAATAGGGACCTGTGGTCAGAGTCTGGTGGGTCTATAAGAGGGAAATGATGGGCTTGGAGAAGGAAAGATTTGAAAGCCAGGCCCTTTATAAGGCTATAACGTGTACATGTATGTGTGTGTGCGTGTGGTGTGTGTGTGGCAAGTCAGTAGACTTGTTTCTGGGCTTGGAAAGATTAGAATTAAGACACCAAGTTGGAGGTTAGAGAGGGCAATTGCAACCCCACAATAAGTAAATGTTCTATCAGTTAGAACATTCAGTTACGGATGAGGGTGGCAGATGGCCGGCCTGAAATAGTGAATGAATGGGCTGCCTTGAGGCAGAGTGAGCCTTCCTATACCTGGAGGTGTGCAAGTTGAGTTTGGAAGACCTTAGGAATAAGGGCTTGACTTAAGACTATGCTTTCAAGTACACTTACTCAGTGTCCCAGGCCCATCCACAGAAATGTAACCTGCCCTGGAGTGCTGGGCCCTTGGAGATTCAGGGATGAGTGGAAGTGAGCGCTCCCCACAGGAGGAACCCACAGCAGAGGATGGTGCCCAGACATCATCTGGACTTGTGGTGTTTTCTGTGGCCTGCCTGCTTCAGCATCACCCAAGTTGCCAGTTACACATTTGGGCTGGAGATTTCTCATCTCTGGGTGTGGTATCCTGGAGTCTGCATGATTTCATGCTCTCCTATTTGACTAACGAAAAGCTGAGGCTCATGGAGTTGTAATGATTTGTTCAAGGTGACATAGCCACTAGGCGGCAGAGCCGGCGGTGTGTCTAAACCACTGAAGCCTTTAGGAACTGGTGAAGCGCTCAGTTTGCGGCTTCAGAATGCTCTGGGCTGTCAGTGCTGAGAAGGCACCTCCAGTCCTGGGGATGAGTGGAGATAATGTCCATCTCAAAGCCTGGGCGGGTCCACTGGAGGGAACTTCCTGCTGTGGATATGTCAGGCAGCATGGAGCTGCTGCATGTTTCTTGGTAGGGCAGTGGGGTTTGGTCCTGGGATTGGAGAGTACTGGCTGCCAAATGTTTCATGTACTGAGAACACGCTATCCATCTACCCCTTCTGCCACCACCCCTCCCAGGACGTGGATGTTGCCTACATGAACAAGGTGGAGTTGGAGGCCAAGGTGGATGCCCTGAACGACGAGATCAACTTCCTCAGGACCCTCTATGAGCAGGTGGAGACCTCAGGGGTGGGAAATATGCCACACCCTACATGTCCTAGCCAGGGGGCCATCTGGTCCACCCTCTGCCTCTGGGTCAGTCTGGGTGTGTGTTGGGTGCATGTAGCGGAGATGACCCTGCTCTTTTCTAGATTCAGGAATCGGTGGTGGGCGAGGAGCTCAGGAAGAGCTGAAGCAGTGTAGCAGGGGGGTAAGAATGGGGGGTGGGGTGTGTGTCAGTCAAAATTGGCCTTCTAGAGACGTGGGATGACCATTTGTAAGGAAGGGGGATTGGGAGGGGCTGGAAGAAACCAGGAGGATGTTGAGGGATCTGGGCTGTGACAGGGTTCATGGGTGCGCTGGGTGGGCTGGCAGGGGAACCAGGTCAGGAGAGGCTGGAGTGCCTGAGGATGTACGCCCACCACCCAGCCTCTCTCTCTGCCTGCCCCTCCCATCTCCTTTCCTGCCCTGCCCTGAGCTTCCAGATCCTTTCCCTGAAGGGGGTCAAAAACCACTTCATCCCATTAGAGTGAGGCTCTGGCCTTAGGCAGAAGACAGTATGGTTGATCATCAGGCTGGTCTGGGACATAGTTACACCAGAGGCGAACTACAGGCCAGTTCTTACTCCTCTTCAGTCTCGCTTTCACCTGTGAATTTTGGGGGCTGGATCCTTGAAGCTGATTTTGGGCCCTCCTAGTCTCATTGTGGGTCTTTATATGTCTATCACATGTTATATATGTGTGTGTGTGTGTGTGTGTGTATGTATATGTAATTATTTTCCTCTCGTTATGAAATACATACTCATTGCAAAAAATCTAGAAAATTAAGTAAAGGATAAAATTGAAAAAAAGCTTCCTATGCCATCTCTTATCATCTTGATAGCTACCTTTTCAGGCTCTTTCTGTATGTGTATATATATAGATAAAGATACAGAAGTATACATATTTAATAAAATAGAATCATGCCTTTTTTACATAACTGTATATCATGGATGTAGTTCCCTGTCCATAAATATGGCTGTATCATCATAGAGCTCAACCCGCAGAGCAACTCACAGCCAGGACTACCGCAGTTCAGCACACTCTGTCTCTTGTTTTTTCCTCTGTGATCCCACCAGACTCTTTGATTTGACGAGCTGCTGATGGGCTCCTCTGGGAGCCGGGACTGGCAGAGCCGTTTAGTAGGTGCAGGGTCTATTGTGCCCTCTGGCTGCCTGGTTACTCGCTCTCACTCTGGCCTCTTCTTCCTTTATCTTTCCCTAGTGCGAGGGATCCCAGGTTGGGTGTGGGGACAGGAGTGTATCACCCAAGCCCTGATGCTCCATCTGGTCCCTACAGGAGCTGAAAGAGCTGCAGTCTGAGGTCTCAGACATGTCCGTGGTCCTGTCCATGGACAACAACCGCTCCCTGGACTTGGAGAGCATCATTGCTGAGGTCAAGGCCCAGTACGAGGAGATCGCCAACCGCAGCCGGGCTGAAGCCGAGGCCTGTTACCAGACCAAGGTGTGTGGTCACTGGAGGCGTATTTTCTCTTCCTGGCAGGGTCCTGGGTGGTGGCTTCCCTTACTTCTCACCCTGTCTCGAGCCTTTGGGGCCTGGGTCTCACTGTGCTGACAGGCGCCAGGGATTAAGTCTATGGGGGTCTCCAGTGCCCCAGGAAGAAGAGGAAGAGAAGGCCAGGCACCTGCCCAGGGAGAGATTCCAGCCTGATGTAAGGGGCAAGGCAGAGGAAATGGACATGGAGTAATAATTATTATAGCTGAACTTTGGCAAGTAAGCATAGTGCTAGGCAACATTTCAAATGTTTTACCTGTATTGACTCATATAACCCATAGAATAGCCTGTTAGGTACGCAATTTTATCCCTTTTTCACAGGTGGTGAAACTGAAGCATGGAGAAATTAAGTGATTTTTCTAGCTCCACACAGGTAGTGAATGGAAGAGTAGAGACCAGATTCTGGATCCAAGGGGTCCAGATTATGTTTAATCATTATATGCACTGGGCGAGGGCAGGGCAGCTGACAGGGCAGGTGCGGAGGGAATGCGTGGGGCTGGGGTGGGGTGGGGGGTGCTGGGGTAACTGAGGGAGGGAGCCTGAGGGTTTAAACGTGGCGTAGAGTGCTGTCTCTGCAGATATAGGGGGTCATCCATGGTGCACATGAGAACACAGGTATGTCAGTAAGGACTTGCTGTGTGACTCTCGGGCAGTCCCTTCCACTCTCTGGGACTCATGCTCTTCATCTGTGAGATGGATGATGCTGATGAAGGGGTTAACAGGTGAGGATCTCAGACTTCCTGTGGTTCTCCAGCGTTAGGACATGATGGAAATGGGAAGAGCACTGGTATCAGTGGGGACGGGTCCAGGGAGCTATCGTTGTCCTCCCTGTCCTGGCTGGGAGGAAGCTGAACCCTGCCCCACCCCACTGTCCAGGAGTCTGGCCTCTGGCATCGGGCAAAGTCTGCTGGGAGTCAGACTGTCCCTCCCCGGCACAATAAGCTGGGAGGCCTTGTCACTCAGAACCTGGGGCCTTCTTTGGGTGGGGAGAAGACGAGCCCCCTGTAATCATAGCCCGCCCCTGCCATACCCTTCTGTGTGGTCCCTCCAGTTTGAGACCCTCCAGGCCCAGGCTGGGAAGCACGGGGATGACCTCCGGAATACCCGGAATGAGATTGCAGACATGAACCGGGCTGTCCAGAGGCTGCAGGCTGAGATCGACAACATCAAGAACCAGGTGGGCACCAGTGCTTGTCCTTGGGGCAGGTGAAGGGCAGCCAGCTGGGACCATGCTCAGGACGAGAAGCAGGAGGCAGGGGCATCAGTCCTGCCCCTGCTGCCCTGGGGACGAGGCTGGGGCAGCTCTAGCCTCTCAGACCCACCTGTGGGCTCTCCAGGATGAAATGTGCTTGGCCAGGTGCTGGTCTGGCCAAGGGAGAACAGGAGTCCTAGCAGGGCATAGCGCTTGTGGAGGGAGCCTCAGGCTGCTGGCCAGATGAGAACCACCATTCATTACCACCTTGGTCCTGAGCCCTCTTCTTGCACCTAGCTCTGGGTGCAATGTATACCTGCGAATGGGGGCCATGGGGTCTGGGGCCAACTCGCTGTGACTCCCGAGACCCCACCACATCCGCTGACCTCACTCCCCACCACTCCCTCTCTGGCCATGCTTTTGCCGCTTGCTGGAGATGATGCTTGCCAAGCATCTTCATGCTTCAGGGCCTTTGCGCTCGGTGTTCCCTCCACCTGGAATGTGGTTCTCCCAGCTCTGCACATCGTGCCCCTTTCTTATCGTCCTTTGTTGAGGACAAAAGATCTCTTCCCAGAGATGGCTTCCTCAGCCACCTAGCCACTCTCTCAGCAGTCTGTGGGAAGATCCCTGAAACACTTAACACGCTCTGAAATGTCCTGTCTTATACTGGAGTGGGTAGCCATTCTCTTCTTCAGCAGATCTTCCTGACCCAGGAATCAAACCCAGGTCTCCCTCATTGCAGGCAGATTCTTTCTGTCTAAGCCACCAGGGAAGTCCATTGACTTACTAGGTAAGTCTTATTAATTAAGTGTAAGTAAATATTGTCCCTCACCTCCCCTGGGATATTAAAAAATGCTGTAAGAGCTGGGCCCCCCCGTCCATCTGGTTCGCTGCTCCTCCCTTCCCAGCACCTGACACATAGTAGGGCACAGGTGTCAGAAGACAGACTGATAGGAGGAGATCCTGTGAAGCTGGGGCAGGGAGCACTGATGAGAAAGGGTCCCCTAAGATCTGATGAAGGCATGGAAGTGGGGGAGGCAGCTAAGCTTCAGCAGGCATCTGCAGTGGGAAGGGAAAGAAGCTGGTGGATGACAGCTGGGGGATGGGATGTGAGGGTGATCTACCCAGAAATGTCCTCCCCTTGGAGCCCTGCAGGCCTGTTTACATGTGGGTGAGAATGGAAGCTTCCTCCTGGCACAGATTCGGAGCCATGAGTCACTAGTTCAGTGAGCCAGCATCCAGGCCAGGAGGGGAGGCACAGAGCAATGAATGGCAGTTTCCTGAACCCCACAGCTTCTCCCACGTCTGGTTCTCCTCTCACACAGCAGGGCAGGCTCAGGTCCTGAAGCTGTGGCTCAGAGGCAGTGGAATGACCCTGCCAAGGGGGCACCAGTGTGACAGGGGAGGATGCTGACCGGTCGATGGGGGCAAGGGCGTCAGCCAGCCTCCAGGGCAGGATTGGGAGGATCAGGCAGAGAGGCAGAGTGCATGCACTGAGGGGAGAGGATCTGAGGGCAGAAGGTGGTTGTGAGAATGAAGGAGGAGGAGCCCTGGGCTAGGGGATGGGATGGTGGCCCTTGGAAATGAATAAGGGGTGGCTCAGGATTCTCAGGTGGTGGAACAGTAAAGGGTCCACCTGTCAATGCAGGAGATGCAGGTTCCATCCCTGGGTCGGGAAGATCCCCTCGAGAAGGAAATGGCAACCCACTCCAGTATTCTTGCCTGGAGAATCCCATGGACAGAGGACAGACTGGCAGGCTACAGTCCATGGGGTCGCAAAGAGTCAGACACAGCTGAGCACACACACACACACCGCCCCCACTATATAGGCTCCTCTAGTGGGGGATGGGCCACAAGAGAGGGAACACTAAGGCCAGCAGGAAGTGACAGCTGTTGCTCAGGTCCCTCTGAGTCACACCACCCCTACCTGTACCTGGCGGGCTGTTGACTTGGAATCTAGGGGTTCCAGGAAGCATTTCTGTGCTCCGAGTCTCCCCGTTCTGGGCCTGTTGCAAAATGGCTCCTGTTTTCAAGGTACCTGAAAGGTGCCTGGTCAGCTGTCTGAAATTTGAGTACTACACTAGAATCCCACGGCCTTGGAGCTCCTCCAGCTAGGGGTCGGGTATGTGAGCATTTATAAATCATAATCGCATTTACTCATAATAGCATTTATTAAGTACTTACTGAATACTAGACACTGTGCCAAGGACTTGTGTATCATTTCATTTCATTACTTGAGCTATTCCCATCTATAGTTATATATCGTGATTACTGTTATTTTTAGAAAAGAGGAGACTTTTGGCTTAGAAGGGTTGATTCATCAAGATCACATGGCTTGTAAGAGGCAGAGCCAGAACTGAAAGCTAGGCATTGGGTATCCAAGCCCATGTTTTTCAAAATTAATTAATTACTGGCTGCACTGGGTCTTAATTGCTGCACGCAAGCTTTCTCTAGTTGCAACAAGCAAGGGCTACTCTCGACTGGTGAGGTGCAGGCTTCTCATTGCGTGGCTTCTCTTGTTCTAGAGCACAGGCTCTAAGGCACACGGGTTCAGTAGCTGTGGCACACTGGCTTAGTTACCCCTTGGTGTGTGGGACCGTCCCAGACCAGGGAGGGAGCCTGTGTCCTCTGCACTGGCAGGTGGATTCTTAATCACTGGACCACCTGGGAAGTCCCTCAAAGCCCATGTTTTAAACCCTTGGGATTCCCTGGTGCTTGGGGAAGGAGGCTGGTGCCAGTGAAGCCACAGTAAGCACGTTGCCCAGGTGCTCACTGCAGGATGGGGAGGCAGGAAGGCAGTGACTGATGAGGCCTGCGACCCTGGTTCAGAGCCCCGCTACTCCCCACAGCGTGCCAAGTTGGAAGCCGCCATTGCCGATGCTGAACAGCGTGGGGAACTGGCTGTCAAGGATGCACGGGCCAAGCAGGAGGATCTGGAGGCCGCCCTGCAGAAGGCCAAGCAGGACATGACCCGGCAGCTCCGGGAGTACCAGGAGCTCATGAACATCAAGCTGGCCCTGGACATTGAGATTGCCACCTACCGCAAGCTGCTGGAGGGTGAGGAGAGCCGGTAAGGACATACAAGCTGGTCGGTGGGGCTTGCAGCTTGACACCCATCCGCCTGTGAGCATTTCCTGTATCCCTCCTTCTGCAGGGCACTGAGGATGGGAAGTGCAGGGAGGGTACAGATAATGCTTGCTTCTTTGCCCTTGATGGCTTTCTGGAGGGAAAGACCTTGTGGTATAAGCTCAGTGGGAAAGTTGATAACAGCATTTTTGTGTGTTAACAAGGTCATCTTATTTGATTCTCAGAACACATCGGGTAAGCAAGACAGGTATTATTGACTTCTGAGTGTACAGAGGGTAAACTGGTTAGTTTTATTAACTGAGGGGACAGAGCCATTATGAGCTCTGCTGATTCCTGGTTCAACCATCTTCCTTGGCAACAGTCTGCTTCTCACGACATAATTGAGGGCTAAGTCATGTGGTGTTGACTGAGCATGGTGAGGAGGTAAATTCCCCCTGTCCCTAGAGATATTTGCATGCTTACCTGCAGCCTGTGATGAAGCTGGGCTGGGTTAGTCTTACAGGAAGTTCTTCACAAAAGACTCAAAACCTATGTCCATAAAGTTGGGTCTTCATTCATACCTTGATGGCTTGATTGACTCATTTTGTCAACAGATAAGGGGCCTGGAAGCTTCCTAGTGTCTACCTCTCTTACCCCTGCCCTTTGCTCTATCCCCTTCCAGGACTTGGGGTTGCTGAGGTCAGCTGGGCTTCCTTTGCTTGCTCCACTAAATTGAGGCCTTCCCTCCTCCCTGCAGCATAAATTCATCCTCACGGCCAAGGGCTTGGTGGCAATGGGGCTATGAGTCACAGAACAAACATACCTGTCTCGGATAGATTTTTAATTTCCAGTACAAGACCTGTTTCAGCTCCCCAGGCTGCTTAAAGCCACCGCTGCCTCCTCCTTCCCCTGCAGTTCCCAAAGCTGAATTCAACACTTCACATTTCATTAACCATTTCAACCCATATTAAGTAATTAGCATGTGCCAGACCTCATGCTGGTGACTGGAGATGCAGGAATCAATAAGCCACAGCCGCCTTTGAGGATTTTATGATCTGGTTAAGGGAGGCAGCCATCTACATAAACAATAAGAGCAGCTACCATTTATAGAATCCTGTGTGCCCAGGGCTTTAGGTAAGTTATGAGTTTAACCCTCACAAACAACCCTGTGAGTTTGGGACAGGCTAAGACCGCATTTACAAGTGAAGAAACGGAGGCTCTGAGACATTCCCAAGATTGTTGTAGCCAGAAGTGAAAGGCTGCAGGAAGGCTGGATGTGTGGGGACACAGGAATGAACATGAGTCCTGCTTGCGGCCTGGATGGAGGGGTGCAGGAGTGCCTCCTCCAGTGCTGAGGAGAGAGCAGCCCTCACAGGTCTCTCCTCTTCCCCCAGGTTGACCGGAGATGGAGTAGGAGCCGTGAACATCTGTAAGTCCTTGGCTGCGGCCCATCACCTGTGCTGTCCAGACTAGGCTGGGGCTATTAGATGGCACATTGGCCTGAAGACCTGGCCTCATGGAGGCCCGGAGCCTCCTTCCCTTAAACAGCTTTCAGCAGGTGCCTGGAGATTCCATCCAGACAGGCTCAACAGCCCAGCAAAGCCATGCATGAGGGCAGGGTGGGGCAGGGGGCAGTGTGGAGCAGCCCTCACCTCTGAGGCTACTTCTGGGCTGGCCCTTGGCTGTTGGTAGGGGAAGGGTGGTGCATAGAGGGAGGGAAACAGGCAGCTATGGCAGGAGGCTGGGGGCTCAGGTAGTGGGCCTCACACTGATGGAGACCTCTTCTCTTCTCTCTCAGCTGTGGTCAGTTCCACGGGCGGCTCTGGTAGCCGGCTGACTTTTGGGGGAACCATGGGCAACAATGCCCTGAGATTCTCCAGCGGTGGAGGGCCTGGGACCCTCAAGGCCTACTCCATGAGGACCACATCCGCCACCAGCAGGAGCCCCCGCAATTGAACCCTGGATGTGGGGAGATACATATCCCCTCCTCCCATAGTCACAAGGAGACCCCCAACCCTGGTCCTACCCCTCATCCCAAGAACTGCAAGACAGTTTGAAAAAAGATATCAGAATAGCTTCCAATAAAGCAGCTGCTTTCTGAGGCCTGGATGAGCCCCTGCCTGGCACCTGGTATCCTGGCTTCATTAGGCCCAGAGGGGAAGGTGTGGCGAGGAAAGGGCTCTAGAGAGCACTGGGAGAGCACACTGGTGACATGGGGGCGCTGCTCAATGGAAACTGGCTCTTACCTAGAGTGAGGCCGTGGCCCCTCTCAAGGCTGGGGCTGATTCCAGCTCCTCTCCTGAACAAGCCAGAAAGCCCTGCAAGTTCTGGTTCTGCCAGGAAGTGGGGACTGGACTCCTCCTACTGAGGGAGTGGGAGGGCTGTTTGCACACCCCCTCCCCCTGCCAATGCCCTGTGTTGTCAGAGAACATTCCTCAGTGGTGAGAAGACCACAAACATTTAGCTGCCCCAGGCCTGGGTTTCGGGTGGACCAGCCAACTGGCAATTCAGCTCTTCCTGGTGCTGAGTTGGCCAGGCCCTGGGCCCTGGATGGTGTGTGTCTGAGGTCCTGGAGGGGTTCTGGGATTCTGTAGGAGTGATGGCAGTGGAGGAAGTCTGTGTGCATGTGGGAGGAAGTCTGTGTGCGTGTGGGAGGACTTTAGGGTGAGGGGGTCCCAGAGCCTGGATCCCTGGTAGGGGGCTGTCTCACCCCCATCACCCAGGGACGGGCTGTGGATCTGGGTCCCTGATGGGGTGGGGGGAGGAGCGGGGAGGACATCGGGATGTTAAGGCTCTGCTTGTTGGGACGTCTGTATGTGTCAGGGTCTCTGACGTGGTGTGTGTGTCTGTGAGTGTGTGGGGTGTTTGGGGGTCTGTGCTTGGGGGTATCCATCTCTGATGGACAGCAGCTCATAGCTTGGGTACTGGAGGGGAGGTAGGAGGTCTCTGACTGGGATTCCCGGGAGGTGATGGTGGCGGTGGGTGTGGGGGCAGGGTTGGAGGGGGTCGTCTAGGGAGTGTTGGTTTGTGGGAAGAGGGAAGGCTGTGATCCCATGGCCAGGAATTTTCATATACTGAGGTGGGAGTGGAGCGAGGGAGTAGAGGGCGTGGAGCACTGGTGTTTCAGCGGCCACATGTGATGAAACCCTTCCCCTGCTGGCTACCACCCCTCCCTGCGGCCGCTCTCACTTCCCTCCCAGCTCCCCCTTATGCCTCCCTGTGTCTGGATTCTGGGGGCTGCAGGACACCCCCAGGCATCCTTCAGGATGTACAGTGTGATCCTAGGGGCAGGGTACCTTAGAGACAGCCCTCTCTCCCTCTTTGCTTAGAACAGTTCCTCTGTTCCCTTGGAAGAGGGCAGAAACGGAGCTGGCAGTCCACATGTGTAGGGAGATTCTCAGAGAGCGTTGTATTTGAGTCATGAGCTTAACGGGAAACTTGGAGGCCAAGCACCAGGGAGAGAGTGGGAGGGAGGCGGGGGCATAAAGTTGTTCCCCCTCCCCCGGGGACGCAAACTCAGGCACCGTGGGAGGGTTTAGGAAGCGCCGGAGGCGCCCTGGGGCCAGTCTGTCCCTTAGAAGCCACGGGAGTCCAAGCTCCCAGAGCAGCCCGAGTCACGATGGGCTCTTTGCCCAGGGCTGGAGGAAACCGGTCATTCAGACTGTGGGGGGTCGGGGCAAGTAGCCCGGCGGAATTCTGCGGGCGATTAGCCCGCCCCTCTTCCTGAGAGAAATGAAGAGACAAGCCGGAGGACAGATGCAGGAGGAGAAAGCAGCCGTTGGGGCAGGTCAAACCGGCTAGTTCCAGAAGCTCCAAGACCTGCCGCCGCCCGAGGCAGGTACGATTGGCTTGCGGAGCGGTGAATTTACAAAGCGGAAGGCGCTATGCAAAGCTCACCAGGCGGCTGTTGCCACTGCTCCGGCCGCAGGGCGCGCACAGGCCGGTGCTCACCGCCAGGTTTCTGCTGCAGGGGGCGCTGCAGACGCTGCCCGTCACCGGCTGGGAGGCAGACATGCAGAGGTCCCCGCAGACGACCCCGCTGCGGGAGCTGCTGACACCTGCGGCGCGAAAAGGATGTGGCTCAGTCCTCGTGCAAGGCTGTCGTCAGTGGCTCCCGCCTGCTAGCCAGAGTTCCCCCCCACCCACCCCCCGCCATTCTTCTCTTGCTCAGAGCCCCTTCCCTCCATTCTATTCCTCTTCCCCCTCAAACACCATCATACCCGGACACTCCTTCCTGTAGTCCAACCTCAAGCATCCTAGAAAAACTGTTAGACCAGGCCCTCCCTATAGGCAGGAACAGCTATTTAAGTGAATACAATCATTCACTGCCACATATCCCCCTCCTTCCTTTCAGGGTCTTAAGCTGCGGCCCCTTGAGGGCCTCCTGTCTTCGTAAATAAAGCTTTATTGAAACCTAATCTCATCTGTTAAGTATTGCTATGGCTGTGGCTGCTTTCACATTACAACAAACAGAGCAGTTGAGCAGAGACCGCGTGACCCAGCAAGTCTAAAATATTTACTATTTGGCCATTTGGCAAAAAGTTTGCCCACCAGGAACCCCAGGCTCTTACTTCAGGACCCACAGTACAGATTACTTACAGACATTCAGAGCACGGATGCCTTCACACAACCTTGTGGGGAGAAGAAAGAGACAAAAATTAGTTGGGGAGAGCAGAACCAGCAAATTTCCTCCTCCAAATAATTTTGATGCAAATTAGATGTAAGTAAGACGCAGACACATTCCTGGCTGAACACAGGTTGGAGGGTGAAGAGATATCTGCTCACATGTGGGCCTCACCTCTGCTCCTCGCCCTCCAGCAGGCGCCTGTAGGTGGCGATCTCGATGTCCAGGCCCAGCTTGGAGTTCATCACCTCCTGGTACTCCTTGAGCAGGCAGGCCATGTTCTGCTTGGCCTTCTGCAGGGCCTCCTCCAGCCCTGCTAGCTTGCAGCTGGCATCGTTAAGGGCTGCCTCACCCTGCTGCTCAGCCTGGGTCACTGCAGCCTCCAGCTTGGAGTTCTGGGGGGGGAGGGTAAGGTTATTAAGTCTCCTTCTTTTGGACTTAGGGTCAGAGACCAGGTATCCATTGACTGTCAGGGGAAGAAGAGGCCTTACTGGTTTGTTAGCTCAGGGGTTGCAAATTAGTGCTCTTGGGGAATGTTGGCACAGTGTCCTTAACTTTTTGAAATTTAACGTATAAACCCACATTCCTGGCCTCTCTTGAAAAATCAGAGGATCTGGCCACACTGGGCCTGCTTTTCCATGGGGCCTGTCGCAGTTTGATCTGGTGAGCTCTGCCCATTGTGCTTTCCAGTTTACCAAACGCTAGTGCCTTTGGTCGGAGAAGGCAATGGCACCCCACTCCAGTACTCTTGCCTGGAAAATCCCATGGATGGAGGAGCCTGGTGGGCTGCAGTCCATGGGGTCGCGAAGAGTCGGACACGACTGAGTGACTTCACTTTCACTCTTCACTTTCATGCATTGGAGAAGGAAATGGCAACCCACTCCAGTGTTCTTGCCTTGAGAATCCCAAGAACAGGGGAGCCTGGTGGACTGCCGTCTATGGGGTCACACAGAGTCGGACATGACTGAAGCGACTTAGCAGCAGTAGCAGCAGCAGTGCCTTTGGTACAGCCTGCTTCGCTCATTCACTAATCTCTGGGGACATCTCAGTGTGTGATCACTGACCTAAAACAATGGGCCAGAGAGGTGAAATGGGCCCCCCAAATCATGTGATGAGCTAGTGGCAGGGCTGGTTAGAAAGCATAGGTTTCTGGCCCCTCAGACTGTGCTATTTCCCCTGCCTCATTTTGGCTCAGAGACCATGAAAGACCAGGTCATTCCATTCTCCGCCGTAGCCCTCCCCCCACAACCCACATTCAGGGGGAATGGAGAATATTGTCTATGGAGGGGGACCTGCCTGAAGTTTCAAGTTGCTCCTTTTCCCACACTTTGGCAAGGTGTCTGACTTCAATCTCCCTGCCCCAGGCCAGCCCTGTTTTCTTTCTACGCCGGAGGGTGGGCCAGGACCCTGTACCTGGCACTTGGCATTCTCGACCTCGGCCGTCAGCCTCTGGATCATGCAGTTCAGCTCGTTGATCTCCTCCTTGGTGCGGCGCAGGGTCTCCCCATGCTGGATCACCATGGCCTTGATCTCCTCACACTGGGGGGAAGCACAGATGCTCATGAAACACAGGATATGCCATCCGACTGAACTCCACAGCTTGCACATCGGCACCCCATCCCGAGAGCTGCCTGCCCTTCCCTTGCCCACCCAGACAAAGGTCAACGCTTTTTCAGCATCCCTCCCCACCCTGCTAATGCTTTCAGATTTAGCATCCCTGTTCTGGGAAGGGAGTGCCGGACCACTCACCTTGCTGTGGTACCAGGACTCAGCTTTGGCCCGGCTGCGACTGGCAGTGTCGTCATACTGAGCCTGGATCTCAGCCACAGTGCTGTGCATGTTCAGGTCCCGGCTGTTGTCCATCTTGATGATGACCGAGGTGTCTGAGATGTGGGTGTGGAGAACTTGGAGCTCCTGAGGGGAAGTGGGGGAGTGTTAAGAGCCCCTTGGACCATAGCTCCCCTCCAGGCAGCCCGCTTTCTCACCTCCTTTCCTGTGCTCTGCCCCTGCTTCTTCCACAGCCTCACTGTCTGAAACCCCAAATCAAAAGTGACATCTCCCCTTCAACCCTGGAAGCTCTCAGTGCTCCTCAGGACCAGAGTCCTGAGGCTGAGAGGAGTCCAGCTCTGAGGCCTGCTTACCTGACTTCAGTCAGGGCCTCCTGTCTTGATCCTTTGGATCTAGGACTAGAACTTGAAATTTGTGATAATTGTCACTACACTAACTGGGAGCACCAGCTTGTCTTTGCTTGGCAGATAAGACACGAAGCTATGCCTTTCACCTTCTGACAGTAAACCTGCCTCAACTCTGCCCTGTGTCTCCAAACCAAGAGTTTCAGGAGCCAAATGTTGGCAAGTACTTTCCAGTGTCTAACTGCCACGTTCCTTGGTGCCCAGCTGCTTTGTGGCCCCGCACCTCCTCATACATCTGCCGCAGGAAGTCAGTCTCCTGGGTCAGGGCTTCCACGTTGGCCTCCAGCTCTGACTTATGGAGGTAGGTGCCATCCACATCCTACGGGAGAGGGAGGAGCAAGAGTCTCAGTGGGGAGACAGCACAGAGTTCTCCCCAGCAGGGAGGGCGCACTCCCTGGACCCTCCTTAGCTGCTCGTTCTGGTGCCTGGTGTCATGGTGTTAGTGAAGTCCTTTACTCATTTTGAGGGGTCAAGAGCAGGTCTGGGTGTCCCGGTGTTTCCAGGCATTCCCCTTGGTACTAGGATGGTCCCTCTAGAAGGCACTATCATGAAACGTAGGATCTGATGTAAAATAGCTCAGTTCTAATGCTGATCCACCTCTCCCCGCTCTGGAATGTTATGGAAAGAAATCTAGAGATGTGTGGTTAGAAGTCATCCCAGGGATCAACTCTGCTCCCAAACCAATGTGACTCAGGGCAAGACCCTTGCTGGGTCTGTGTCTCCGTGTACTGAAGGTGGTGTTGCTGAGTCAAGTCCTAAGAGGTGAGAAGCAACAGCTCTGTTCATGCCAGCATTTCCTAACCGTTGCTGGCCAAGGAGGGAGCTGTCCCCAAGCATTCAGGTGCTCTTCTGTTCACAAAAATCTATGCAGTGGCTGTTTTCTGCCAGGCTCAGAGCAGGAGGAGGTGGGAGGCCATTGGGCAGATGGGAGTTAGCTTGGCTGGTGGAAGACTGCCCTGTTTGAAGCACTGTGCTCTGATGGCCAGAGCCACTCAGGGAGCACTGGGACATTTGGAGAAAGAAATAGGGGAGAGGTTGGGCTGTGTGATTCCGGGGAAGTCACAGCTTCACTGAATCACAGAGTGCCCCCTCTACCTCTGTCCACGGTTCTGAGTTGTGGGATGTGTATTCTGGGGCCACTCACCTTCTTCAGGGCCAAAAATTCATTCTCAGCAGTGGCCCTTAAGGCCACCTCCTCTTCATACCTGGGGACAAAAAGGGCACAAGTTTCAGTGGCTAGAGTTTCAACAGGCTGGGATTTGAAGAGAAGCAAAGAGAAGGAAGGCTCAGACAAACACATTCCAGGAACTGGATCTTTTGGACGTGGTCATGGAATCAAAAAGTGTCCATCCCTCTCCTGTGAGCACCCAAACCAGCCATGTCACCCACTGTTCTTCCTGTTTTAGAGGTAGGGTGGGTGCCATGTGCATTTTTGTAGGCCTCCTTTCTGTCCCTGAAGCTAATTCCCTGGTGGTGGTGGCGGCACCCTGATCCAGCTCAGGTGCCCCCTTTCCTGTCCTCTTGACTTCTTATCCTTACCTCTCTTCAGGGCCCAACACAGCACCTGGAACATAGACAAATGCTTGATAAATCAAAATAAAATAAACACAGAATGATGAGGTGGCTGGAGAAGCACAGACTCGCCAATGTTTCCTCTCCCATCTCAGAAAAGAAAAAAAATTTCCCCACAGGCTTTCTGTCAGTCTCTACTTCCTATGGAAAGTTCTTCTAGGGGTCTAACGCAAATCTATCCTGCGTTGATCTCACCCCATTTCCTTTCTCCGCAGCCTCCTCCCCGATGCACTTACTTCTTCTTGTAGCCCTCCAGTGCCTCCTGTATGTGGTTGGACTGTGAGGCCAGCCTCCTGCCGTCAGCCTCCACATGCTCAGCCTCCCGCTTCAGCGTTTGGATGTAACCCTCGTAAAGGGCCTCCAGGTTGCTCTCGCAGCACTCGCGGTCCTGGTGGAACTGCAGCTTGGTCTCCAGCAGCTTGTTTTGCTGCTCCAGGAAGCGAACCTGGTGGGGAGGTGGGAGAAACAGTGAGAGGAGCCAATAAGCCCAGCCCTCCTGCAAGAGCAGGCAGAGCTCCAGAGAACCGGAGCTCACAGCAAGGTGTGCAGAGGCAGAGGGTGGGTGGATGGCATCATCCTTGCTGGGCTCTCCTGGCCTTAGGAGGCAGCTGGAGACTCCTTGTCTCCTGACTGCTTGCTCAAATCTGAGTGAAGGTCTGTCCAGTTGGGCCTGGCTGGGGTAAGTGAGACACTGACGGGCATATGGGTTGTGCTGTGTTGGGTTGGGGTGGAGAGAGATAGGGGTTGACAGTAGTGGCAATCAGGGAAGGTTTCCTGGAGAAAAGGAGTGCAGAGGAGGGTTGAGAGGGTTAGAGTAGAGGAAAGCCTTTCAGTGTGACCCTCACCAGTGCAGCAGAGCTCTGTCCTCAGTGGTCAGCCTGGGGCTTGAATGGATGGGCAGCCTGGGCAGGGCTTCCTAGCTGGGGAGGGAGGTTGGAGAGGGCAGTTTCTCACCAAGTAGGATGGCCAGGGTCTGAAGAGGCCTGGTGGAGGATGACACACACTCCTGTGTGAGGAAACACACACTCTTGTGTGTCTGGAAGCCAGGCAGGTAATGTGAAGGGGGGATGATTTTTAAAAATAGGGAGGGTGGGGGCTTAGGGAAGTAAAGCATGCAAACCTCTGCTGGAAATCATTCAAACTGGAAAGATGTGACGGCAGCAATCACTGTGCCGCCCGAAAGGAATCAGCAAACAGGACCAGGCCCCCTGGTCTCCAGTTTTCCCCTTCTCAGATTTTTTTTAGCTGGATTTGGGACATTGTCTTGCCTTTCATAGGCCTGGTATCCTTTCATCCAACCTGATGAATGCAGCTAGGCAGTCCCTGTGGAGCTCCCAGAAATGGAGAAAGGGGACTGCTGATATTACGTGGGATCATTTTAGGGGGTCTTAGCTGGCAGGCCTCGAGCCATGGTGGTGAGTTGCTTGCCTGTCCTGATCCCTATGTTTCCTTTCAGAGTTGTGGCCAGCACACACACTGCACCTAGCGCAGCTTTGAGGCTGAGAGGGGAAGCCACCGGCCAGCATCACACAGAGAATCAGTGGAGAAACTGGACACAGCCCATGCTGCCTGCTCCTGGGCCAGGACCCTTTCTGCTCCACTCCGTGGCCACCTTTCCCGAGTGTGAGCTCCAGCACACTCAGGATAGAGTGCCTGCTGAAGTGGGCCAGCTCTCGCTCGAGAGGAATGGGGGAGCTGGGCCCGCAAGCTTTGAACCCTCTGGCCTCAGGGACCTGGAGAGCCTGGAAGAGCCAGGCTTGGACTCCTGCTCTGCCACCCGCTCTCAGGGATTGTGGGTGGGGGCTGGGGCCGGTCCTGCTGTGACTCTCCATCTCCTTTCTCCTCTATGAGCACTCAGAGGGCTACTCTGGTGGCAGTGAGTCTCAAACATGAGCCCTTCACAGACCAACTTCAGGATTTTGCCTGTTTTACTCTTGATTTATCTACAAATGGATTTGTTTAGCATTTCACTAAACACATAAATGGGGCTTAAAGGGGTAACTTTATATTAGCATCATAACTATAAAACCAGTATCACTAGGCATACATAAGAGGAAAACAGAAAGCATGAAATTCTAGCTGAAACTGTTGCCCTGGACAGCTTTGAAGCTGAGGCTTGCTCTCTTTCATTAAAAGCATGAGAGTAGCAAGTATTAGAGGGATATTAAAGACATATTAATACCTAAATGAGATTTCCTCCATTTGATTTTAAGGATCAAATTAAATAAATTAAATTAATAAATTAAAGAGATGAAATTTCTCATCAGGTGTTTCAATGTTGTTTAATGATTCAATGGAACATCTGAAACTATCACATAAAATATCAACAGTCCTCATTCCCCATTTCCAGGAGAGCTCAGTTCAATCACTCAGTCGTGTCTGACTCTTTGCAACCCCATGGACTGCAGCACACCAGGCCTCCCTGTCCATCACCAACTCCCAGAGATTGTTTAAACTCATGTCCATTGAGTTGGTGATGCTATCCAACCATCTCATCCTCTGCTGTCCCCTTCTCCTCCTGCCTTCAATCTTTCCCAGCAGGGTCTTTTCCAGTGAGTTAGTTTTCACATCAGGTGGCCAAAGTATTGGAGCTTCAACTTCAGCATCAGTCCTTCCAATGAATATTCAGGACTGATTTGCTTTAGGATGGACTGGTTGGATCTCCTTGCATTCCAAGGGACTCTCAAGAGTCTTCTCCAACATCACAGTTCAAAAGCATCCGTTCTTCAGTGCTCAACTTTATAGTCCAACTCTCACATCCATTCATGACCACTGGAAAAACCATAGCTTTGACTAGACGGACCTTTGTTGGCAAAGTAATGTCTCTGCTTTTTAATATGCCATCTAGGTTGGTCATAGCTTTTCTTCCAAGGAGCAAGTATCTTTTAATTTCATGGCTGCAGTCATCATCTGCAGTGATTTTGGAGCCCCCCAAAATAAAGTCTGTCACTGTTTCCATTGTTTCCCCATCTTTTTGCCATGAAGTGATGGGACCGGGTTCCAAGATCTTTGTTTTCTGAATGTTGAGTTTTAAGCAAACTTTTTCACTCTCCTCTTTCATTTTCATCAAGAGGCTCTTCAGTTCTTTGCTTTCTGCCATAAGGGTGGTGTCATCTGCATATCTCAGGTTATTGATATTTCTCCCAGCAATCTTGATTCCAGCTTGTGCTTCATCCAGCCTGGCATTATGCATGATGTACTTTGCATATAAGTTAAATAAGCATGTGACAGTATACAGCCTTGACACAGTCCTTTCCCAATTTGGAACCAGTCTGTTGTTCCATGTCCAGTTCTAACTGTTGCTTCTTGATCTGCATACAAGTTTTTCAGAAGACAGGCAAAGTAGTCTGATACTCCCATCTCTTGAAGAATTTTCCACAGTTTGTTGTGATCCACACAGTCAAAGGCTTTGATGTAGTCAATAAAGCAGAAGTAGATGTTTTTCTGGAATTCTCTTGCTTTTTCAATGATCCAAAAGATTTGGCAATTTGATCTCTGGTTCCTCTGCCTTTTCTAAATCCAGCTTGAACATCTGGAAGTTCTCGTTTCAAGTACTGTTGAAACCTCACTTGGAGAATTTTGAGCATTACTTCACTAGTGTGTGAGATGAGTGCAATTGTATGGTAGTTTGAAGATTCTTTGGCATTGCCTTTCTTCTGGATTGGAATGAAAACTGAACTCTTCCAGTCCTGTGGCCACTGCTGAGTTTTCCAAATTTGTTGGCATATTGCGTGCATGACTTTCACAGCATCATCTTTTAGGGTTTGAAATAGCTCAACTGGAATTCTATCACCTCCACTAACTTGTTCTTAGTGATGCTTCCTAAGGCCCACTTGACTTCAGACTCCACAATATCTGGCTCTAGGTGAGTGATCACACCATCGTGGTTATCTGGGTCATTAAGATATATTTTGTATAGTTCTTCTGTGTATTCTTGCTCTCCAAGCAAGAATACTGGAGTGGGTTGCCATTTCCTACTCCAGGGGATCTTGCCCACCCAGGGATTGAACCAGGGTCTTCTGCATTGCAGACAAAGTCTTCACCACTGAGCCACCAGGAATGAACTTCCAGGGGAGACTAGCCTGTAAATTCTCAGGTCCTGCCAGGATGTCCAGGCTCAGGAAGGGTGGGATCTTGTCTATGGGGACCCTGCCTGTCTGGACAGAGGTTGTATATAGTAACAGTGCTCTAATCAGGAGCCCCTGCTCTAGACTCATCTCTCTGGTCTGTCTGTGGCCTGGAAGTGTGTCCATCTCCTCCATCAGCCTGGGGGCTCACTTGGACCACATATCTCCTGCACCCTGACTAACCCTTGAGTGCCCACCCAGCAAGGGAAGGTTCAGGAAGGGTGTGATCAAGGACACCCACCTTGTCGATGAAGGCAGCGAACCTGTTGTTGAGACACTTGATCTGCTCCTTCTCCTCTTGCTTCACGCACTGCGCATTGGGGTCGACCTCCAGGTTGAGGGGCGTGAGGAGGCTCTCATTAACTGACACGGTGGTGATGCAGGGAGGGCTGGGGCCGCCCACGCCGCCGGAGCGGTACCCGAAGCTGTGGTCGCAGGACCCTGCGCGGAAGCCCCCGCAGACGCTGCGGCTGCCGAAGCCCCCGGTGAGGCCGCGGTAGCAGGAGATGCCGCGGTAGGGGGCGGCCGTGATGCAGCAGCGGCCGGGCCGGGGTCCGCAGGCGGAGACGCAGCTGAAGGCTCGGACCCCGCGGGGGATGCAGACGCGCGATGAGAGGCAGGACATGGTGCGTTGGCGGTGAGCGGCGGTGGCAGAGGGCAGCTGGACCCAGAAGCCCACCATGTGCCTTATATCGCGGCCCGCGGGCCGGAAGGGGGAGCGCGCGGCCCACTCGTTTATGAGCTTGAAGGTCGGGCTGCGAGCCTCTGCGAGCCGGAATTAAAGTGAACCGGGACTCCCGGCTGCCTCCATAAAACGGCGTTCTCCTCCGGCCCGCGCGCGCTTTATGGGACCGGGTAGCGCCGGCTCAGCTTCGCCGGCCGTGCGCTGCGGGCTTGGGGCCGGCCGCCCGCGGCCCTAGGCCGGGACTGGGCCGGGAAGCGCAGCGGCATTGGTTCTAGTCCCAAACTGGGCAGCTAGGCACCCCCGGCCCCACCAGCCTGGGCCACCGCCCTGCGGGGTGGGCAGCTTTGGTCTTAGTTGCCTGTGCGGCTCTGCGAGGTCTCTGTGTGAGTGTGTGTGTGTGTTGTGTGTCTGTGTGTGTGTTGAAGGGGAGGCATCTTAGAGGTCAGTTCTGGAAATCCTTGTCACGATCTGGGACAGGTGAATAACCTGTTTCCTCATGTGCAAAATAGGGATCCTAACAGCACCTGTGGGGGCGCAATGGACCGGGTAACATTTAGGGCCCTCAGTTCAGTTCAGTTCAGTCGCTCAGTCGTGTCCGACTCTTTGCGACCCCATGAATCGCAGCACGCCAGGCCTCCCTGTCCATCGTCACCTCCCAGAGTTCACTCAGACTCACGTCCATCGAGTTCATGATGCCATCCAGCCATCTCATCCTCTGTCATCCCCTTCTCCTCCTGCCCCCAGTTCCTCCCAGCATCAGAGTCTTTTCCAATGAGTCAACTCTTCCCATGAGGTGGCCAAAGTACTGGAGTTTCAGCTTCAGCATCATTCCTTCCAAAGAAATCCGAGGGCTGATCTCCTTCAGAATGGACTGGTTGGATCTCCTTGCAGTCCAAGGGACTCTCAAGAGTCTTCTCCAACACCACAGTTCAAAAGCATCAATTCTTCGGCGCTCAGCCTTCTTCACAGTCCAACTCTCACATGCATACATGACCACAGGAAAAACTATAGCCTTGACTAGACGGACCTTTGTTGGCAAAGTAATGTCTCTGCTTTTGAATAGGCTGTCTAGGTTGGTCATAACTTTTCTTCCAAGGAGTAAGCGTCTTTTAATTTCATGGCTGCAGTCACCATCTGCAGTGATTTTGGAGCCCCCCAAAATAAAGTCTGACACTGTTTCCACTGTTTCCCCATCTATTTCCCATGAAGTGATGGGACCAGATGCCATGATCTTCGTTTTCTGAATGTTGAGCTTTAAGCTAACTTTTTCACTCTCCTCTTTCACTTTCATCAAGAGGCTTTTTAGTTCCTCTTCACTCTCTGCCATAAGGGTGGGGTCATCTGCATATCTGAGGTCATTGATATTTCTCCCGACAATCTTGATTCCAGCTTGTGTTTCTTCCAGCCCAGCGTTTCTCATGATGTACTCTGCATATAAATTAAATAAGCAGGGTGACAATATACAGCGTTGACGTACTCCTTTTCCTATTTGGAACCATTCTGTTGTTCCATGTCCAGTTCTAACTGTTGCTTCCTGACCTGCATACAGATTTCTCAAGAGACAGGTCAGGTGGTCTGGTATTCCCATCTCTCTCAGAATTTTCCACAGTTTGTTGTGATCCACACAGTCAAAGGCTTTGGCATAGTTAATAAAGCAGAAATAGATGTTTTTCTGGAACTCTCTTGCTTTTTCCATTTAGGGCCGTACTTAGCTTTTAATAAGAGCTCCATAAATGTTAGTTTGTTCTGTTTATTCTATTATTAATTTGCCATTCATCCTGTTTCCCATGGGACAAAAACTCTCTCTCCTCTCCTTGTCAGAACTCAGCTCATAGCTCCTCACCCAGTAAGGTCGGATCCTCCACCCCTACCCCTCATACCTCTCTCCACTCTACTGGCGAGGAGAAAGGGAATTTACATTTATGGAGTACCTACAATGTGTGGGCTTCCTGGGTGGCTCAGACGGTAAAGCGGCTGTCTACGATGCGGGAGACCCGGGTTCGATCCCTGGGTTGGGAAGATCTCCTGGAGGAGGGCATGGCAACCCACTCCAGCGTTCTTGCTTGGAGAATCCCATGAACAGAGGAGCCTGGTGGGGTACAGTCCGTGAGGTCAGAAAGAGCAGGAGAGGACTGAAGCGACTGTGTACACACTCACATACAATGTGTGAGGAATTTACCTGCATTATTTCATCTAACCCCCAGGGCATTCTTCTGAGGTCAGAATTACTGTGCCCATTTACTTGATTAGGAAGGTGAACTCAAAGTGAACCAATGGCTTATTTACAATCAAGCACGGGGGCTTCCCTGGTGGTTCAGTGGTAAAGAATCCATCCGCCTGCCAACGCAGGAGACACGGGCTTGATCTCTGCTCTGGGAAGATCCCACATGCTGTGAGGCAACTAAGCCTGCGCACCACAACTGTTGAATCTGTGCTCTAGAGCCTGAGAGCCACAACTACTGAGCTTACTTGCTGCAACTAGAGAGTAGCCCCCGCCCTCCACAACTAGAGAAAGGCCCTCACGGCAACAACGACCCAGCACAGTCAGAAACAAATAAATAAAAATAATGATTAAAAAAAAAAACAAGGTAAAGCACAGAAGGGTCCATCAAGGGGCAAAGTCAGAATCTGGAAGGAGGCTCCCAGCCCTCTGCCAAGAATCAAAGGTCTGAGTCTTCAGGACTGAATGAGAGTTAAGTTCCTCATGGAAGCAGGAGCCCAGACTGCTAGGCTTTGGGGTCTTAGAGAAATCAGATCCAAAGTCTGATCCAAAGCCTTCTCCTCAACTGATGCTTGCTCATGGCCACCAACCCTAGAAGGCTACAAGCCGTCATAATGGTAGTTAATTATGTGTCCAATTATGGACAGAGGAAACCAGAGTGTGAACTCAGCAGCTTGCATTAAAGAGAAATACGCAAATCATCTTTGGCTTCCTTTGCTTTTAAATATGACTTGTTATTATGCAAGGGGGTAATTAAATCCTGGAACAGCAGAGGTCACCCTGGCCAGCCATGCCTGGCATCCCATTTCTAGGGAGTGCCTCGCTGCCCTCTTTGCTGTCTTTCCCAGTTCTCTTGTGGGCCTGAATCCCTTTGGTCCAGCTTTAATTTTGCAGGGATTTCAGTGTAACCTTAGTGCCATCCTCTGTAGAAGACGGAGCCCACCTCCAGTGTCTGTGCTTCTGCTTCCAGCTCCAGCTGTGTGACTAATGGCTTCAGGATTATGGATTTCTACTCCAGTTTTCTTCTTTAAAAAATTATTTATTTTTGGCTCCGCTGGCTGTTCGTCACTGTGCGGATTCTTGTCTAGTTGTGGAGAGAGGGGCTACTCTTTAGTTGCAGCAAGTGGGCTCAGTAGTTTGTGGCACACGGGCTTAGTTGCTCTGCATGTGGGATCTTTCCGGACCAGGGACTGAACCTGTGTCTCCTGCATTGGCAGGTGGGTTCTTTACCACTGAGCCACCTGGGAAGCCCTCTACTCCAATTTTCTTTAGGGAATAAATTGGTATTGAAGAAGTCTTCCCTTGGTATCTCCCTCACAAGAGGAAATGGACTTACCCCAAAGTATTTAATTTCCTTAATTTAAAGATTTAAATTAGACTTACAGAAGCACTTTCATGATGCTTGCTTGGATCTTTTTCTGCATTTTGGTAGATGGATGGAGCAGATTTTCCATGCTATCACAATCAAAGAGGAGGTTAATAATCAGCTTTTTTTTTACACTGATAATTAAGAGCATTTAAAGTCCCAAGAGACCAGAGGGCTGCAGGCTGAGTTGTGCTCTCTAACATGACTGGAAGGATGGAAATGACAGGTTTGACAACTAAAGCACAGTGGTCCCCCAGGTGTCAGTACCAATCTCTGACCCAGCTCCAATTTCTGATACATTCAAGGACAGACTTCCCCATAAAGACAGTTGGCGGTCACAGTGATGGGGAAGAGGGGGACTGCTCCATTTTCAGCCAGATCTTCTAGAAATTCATCCCTTGCCCCCTTTATCTCCAACCCACCAGTCAACTTATGGAAAGCTAACTCTCTATCTTGGTGTCATGTCTCTTCTTTACCCCCACCATAGGCCCCTGGAGCCGATACAAGGCGGGGAGCAAATAGATACCCAACGGGAGCCAGGCTCAGAGTTGGAAGGAGTCTGCAGTCCCCACGGAGGGCAGGCACACACAAAGGACTTTAATACAAGGCTGCAGGGGGTCTGACTTTAATGCCAGGGTACTCCGTGGGAGAGTCAGCCTCCAGCGCCTTGGGGCCAGAGGTCAGGGCATGGTCTTACAGGAAATGACAGCTTGGTTGGGGATGAAGAACACTGAGAAGAGCTGGATGTACACAGAAGAGAGAGGAGAGGAGGGTTCAGGCAGAGGGAACCGTGTAAGCAAAGACACAAAGCGAGGGAGGCCAGAGGATGTGGGAGGAAGAGCTGGCAAGGAGTCCACTTTGGTTGGAAAACGGGGGATGGATGAGGTTAGGGGGAAAGGAGGCAGGGGGATGGTGAATATGGTGGGTGGATAAGGTGGGCTTAGACTGTCAAGCTGAGTGTGAGAGGTAGTTGACCGGGAGAAGGCCATATTCACCGTGTGTGAGCAAATGGGATGTGGGGATAGTACATGGAGGGTGTGTGTGTGTGTGTCTACTTTTGGCAACCCAAGGCGTCCTTATGAAACATCTTGAGCATCAGCATGCCCACTTCAGAGACACACTTCTTTTTTCTCCATGGAATAATGGTCAAAGTGACTCTGGAATCAGACATACCTGGGTTCAAGCCTGGGCTCTGCACCTTGCAATCTGGATGAAAATTCCATAACCTCCCCGAGCCTCAGTTTCCTTTGTATCTAGAATGAAGATAATAAAACTTATCTGGGGATGTGATATGGATAAAGTGAGTGTATATGTAAAGCATTAATACAATGCCTGGTCCATAGTAAGTGGTCAATAAATATCAGCTGTTATCATTATTGTTGTTATTATTTTTTCCCCTCTATGGCCCATTGGTTGCCCCAGGTACCTTCCCTTCCAACCATCCCGGCCTCCCCACTCCCCTCACCCCCACCCTGGGCCTGCCTTGTCTTCCAGGTCTGGGAGCTGGGGCCTCCTGCCCATTGAAGTTTCTTGGAATGGATCCCAGGTCCCACCACTCAGTCCAGGCTCAGAGCTTATTGGAGAAGCTCTTCTGAAAATGCCCCAGAAAACAGGGAGGCCTTTGAAAGAGACTGTCTGGGGAGTGTGGCCTTGCACTTAAGGTCTAGTTGAGGGAGACATTCTGTGTTAGATGTGGGTGAGGAATCTTGAAGGCACACAAAGAGGGATGGAGGTGGGTGGACAGAATGGGTTTTAGGGATTCAGATACTGAACTCTCACTCCACACTGCTCACACATACCTACCCACTTCATGGATCCCCCAGCATGAAGTGGCTGAACAAATACTTTTTTGGTTGTGTGACTGGCTTTTCTATGTCTTGGTGGGAGTAAACACAATTTCCTTCTGGGCATGCCAAGGGTCAAGTGTCATAGGTTGCCCTGAAGAGTTGGCCCCCAAGACCCTGCCTGTGAAGCCCCTGGAAGGCTCTTGCTCTCAAAGCTGTCAGGGTCCACCCCCACCTTCCCATCCTAGGCTGGCCCACCCTTTGTCCCTGGTCTTAGTTAATCTTGTGGCCCAAACTAAAAGTCAGAGGTTATGAGTCCAGCTGACCTGAAAACCATCATCCCAACCTGGCTTCCCTTTCTCTCCTCAATTATCTTGCAAAATGCAGAGTCCCCAGACCTTGGTTGACCTAGGCTCCTTGGCACCCTCAGGCCCTGAACTATGGAAAAAATTCTGCCAAGGCTTCAGAGTTGCCTGAGTGTAGGATTTTCCAAAGCCAATATAATATCATCTTGATGATATTATCCCAGGAGAGGAGAAATGACTTAGAAATTCCCCAAGCCCATAAAGGTGACAAGAAAGTTGCTCCATGTGGTGACATAGACAGCGCCGGGTGTCTGGCTTTATAAAAGGCACAGACAGCGAGGGAGAGCTCAGAACCCTTCTCCTCTTCCTCTGGCTTCATCTCCTCCAGACTTGACTCACTATGACCTGTGGATCGGCTTGCTTTAGCTCCCGCAGTGGAGTCCGCAATTCCAGCTCCTGTGTGACCACTCAAAGGTACTGTCCTGGTCGCACCTTCAGCTGCGTCTCGGCCGGCGGACCCAGGCCCAGCCGCTGCTGCGTCACGGCTGCTCCTTACCGCGGTGTCTCCTGCTACCGTGGTCTCACCGGGGGCTTCAGCAGTCGCAGTGTCTGCGGGGGCTCCCGTGCTGGTTTCAGCAGCCGCAGCTTTGGGTACCGCTCTGGCGGCCCTAGCCCTCCCTGCATCACCTCCGTGTCAGTCAACCAGAGCCTCCTCAAGCCCCTCAACCTGGAGATCGACCCCAATGCACAACGCGTAAAGAACCAGGAGAAGGAGCAGATCAAGAGCCTCAACAGCAAGTTTGCTGCCTTCATTGACAAGGTGGGTGTCCTTGATCACACCCTTCCTGAACCTTCTTTCCTGGGTAGGCACTGAAGGGTTAGTCAGGGGGCAGGAGAGATGTGGACCAGATGAACCCCGAGCCTGATGGAGGAGACGGACACATTTCCAGGGCACAGACAGACCAAAGAGAAGTGAGCATAGAGCAGGGGCCCCTGGTGTGACAGCACTGTCACAGTGCACAGAGACAGGAGCAGGCTTGGAGCTGCATGTCAGAGGGGGGCGGACACAGACCCCTGTCCCCCGCGGGACACATATGAAATTTACATCAGAAATAGAAACAGAAGAAAAAAGGAAATAGAAATAGGACTATAGGGTCATCCTCGCGGATGCCTGGAATGCTTAGTTGTCCCCCGCCAATCTCTCTCTCCGCACCCCTGCCCCACACTCACGCACTCACACTCTCACACTGAACTCTAGGGCCAGCTGAGGCTTCCCCCAGCAATGTTCACTTCAGACAGGAGTGGGCCAGCAGGAGACCTAACTGGGGAAGGTTTCTCAGGGGAAGGCTTGGTCATTTGGGAGGGGATTCTGATCCTTGGCACAGTGAAGCCAGGGATGAAAAAGGACTTTGCCGCTTGATCATGGATACCTGGACTCAGATCTGCAGCCATCTCAGTGACAGAGATCCTCATGTATGTGTTGTGGTGGGATGGGGAAAGGAATGGGTGGAAGTTTTGGGGGATGCATCCTGCAGGATGGTGGAATTACGGCTGTCTGGGTGACTATTCCTCTGGGTGGCAGGTGCGCTTCCTGGAGCAGCAGAACAAGCTGCTGGAGACCAAGTGGCAATTCTACCAGAACCAGCGCTGCTGCGAGAGCAACCTGGAGCCCCTGTTCAATGGCTACATCGAGACGCTGAGGCGGGAGGCTGAGCGTGTGGAGGCCGACAACGGGAGGCTGGCCTCAGAGCTCAACCATGTGCAGGAGGTGCTGGAGGGCTACAAGAAGAAGTGAGTGCATTTAGGAAGGTCCACTTCTCTCAGAAGGGCTGACATGATACAACAATCGGGGAACCACTGAGCACACTGGCCTTAGAAACTTCTTTCTTCATTAACCCGCTTTTTGTTTTTGTCAGCTTTAAAGGCAGTGACAGGAAGATACATGAAAAGAAGAGAAGCTGAAATGTCAGCAAAGAATCTTTTTCTATCGCGTTATGAACTTCTTAGGATAGGGACCATATCCCTCTTCATCCATCCATCCATCCATCCATCCACTGACCCATCCCATAAACCTGTTCTGAACACTTACTCTTTGGCCTTACTGTGCTAGGTACTGGAGGTACAAAGAAATGTCACTATGTCTTCTCCACTGCTCACAGTCACTGGTTCCAGTTACTAGTTCCATCCACATTTCCAGGCAGTTTATTATACTTGAGTAATAACAAAACCAATATCTTTAAAGTGAATCATGTCTAAGTTAGAGATATGTGTAATTAGGGATATGGGTGAGAGGGATGTTTCAGATATCCTTGGGGGTGGATGTGATGGGTCAGGTTGGGCCCTCCTTTCGATTACTAGCTAAACCTCTTGTTTCAAATTACCTTCCCTTGTGGAGGTATGAAGAGGAGGTCACCCTGAAGACCACGGCAGAGAATGAGTTTGTCAAAATCAAGCAGGTGAGTTGGCTTGTGGGATAGTTGCCTGGGAGTCTGGTAGTCCTCAGGGCATCGGTTTGCCCTTGTTCAGTTAATAAACTTATATTTTATTCCAACCGATAGAAGGGCATTTCCCTTCTCACACTCTGGGAGATCTACAGGGCAGGAATTCTCTGGCTCTTCCTTTATAGGGTGGCCCAGAGAGATGGAAGGACTTTCTAAAGTCACACAGGACATTTTGCTAGAGTTGGTGGGAGACCTTAGTTTCCTTATTCTTGACTTACTGATCTATGCCTAAGACTTGCTTTGCAGGGCTGGGGATGGGGTTAGGGGAAGTGGAGCCCCCCCTGGAAAGCCTCTGCAATGACCAGGGACTGCTGTGTGTTTGTATCTCCAGGAGGTTAACCATGTCTATGTGCGCAAGGGAGATCTGGAGGCCAACGCACACAGCCTGGTAGAGGAGGTGGGCTTCCTGAAGACCCTGTATGAAGAGGTGAGCACCAGCAGAGAGGACATTACTCAGCCCTCCTGATTCCCAGGCCGGCCTGTGTACAGAGGAAATAGACGGGAGTGCCTGTAGGCATGAGGGTTTTGGAAATTGTGGGCTTGTGTGTGTGTGTGTGTGTGTGTGTGTAAAGGTGGAATGTGAACTCTGTTCTACTTGGCTCTGGATGATGTATGTAATGTGAATGACTCTTGGCCCCTCAGGAGTTGAGAGTCATTCAAGCCCACATCTCAGACACCTCAGTCATCGTCAAGATGGACAATAGCAGGTACCTGAACATGGACAGCATTGTCGCCGAGATCAAGGCTCACTATGATGAAATCGCCAGCCGCAGCCGGGCTGAGGCTGAGAGCTGGTACCGCAGCAAGGTGAGTGGTCCAGGACACCTGCTTCCTAGACATGGCGCTGGGAGGGATTCAAGGCATTTATTAAAAAAGGCTACTTTCGTCTGGGGATTCTGATCCTTAGGGACGGTAGATAAAGTATTGACACCTCTCAGGTTGGGGTAGAAAGGCAGGGCTGCCATGTGTGGTTGCACAGGTTGAGCCCTGGACAACCTGCAAATCATCTATGTTGTCCTGAATGTGTGGGAGGTCCCATCCTGTGTTTCATGAGCCTCTCTGCTTCCTCTCCCAGTATGAAGAGATCAAGGCCACAGTGATTCGGCATGGGGAGACTCTGCACCGCACCAAGGAGGAGATCAATGAGCTCAACCGCCTGATCCAGAGGCTGACAGCTGAGATTGAAAATGCTAAGAGCCAGGTAGGATTTTTTTGAGGCCCACCCAGTGTCCCACTGGCAGTGTGTGTGCCCAGTTGGATCTCACCATTCACTCTCCAACCCATTTGTTTGACTTGAGTCCTAGGTTATGGCCCTTCTGGGAGCCCCAGTTGATGAAGGGGAGAGGTCTGTTTCTGGGGTGATCTCATCTGGGTAGAGAGACTAGACACATCCAGGAAATGGACACAGAGACTCAGAGGTCATAACCCACGTTGTTCTCTCCTGGGCCCTTAGAACTCCAAGCTGGAGGCTGCAGTCACCCAGGCGGAGCAGCAGGGCGAGGCGGCCCTTAATGATGCCCGGGGCAAGCTGGCGGGGCTGGAGAAAGCCCTGCAGAAGGCCAAGCAGGACATGGCCAGCCTGCTCAAGCAGTACCAGGAGGTGATGAGCTCCAAGCTGGGCCTGGACATCGAGATCGCCACCTACAGGCGCCTGCTGGAGGGCGAGGAGCAGAGGTGGGTACAGTCTGCACAGCTGGGGCCTCAATTGCAGAGACCTGGCCCATTTTTTTTTTCCTCTACTACTTCCCCATTCCTTCTGCTCACATCTTGGAACCCTTTCTGGCTCCCTCTCTGCTCCGAGGAGAGGCTGAGAACAGTCTCAGTTGAGCCCACTGTCTGATTTCCAATGGGCTCCTACATCATTTGGTTGAGGACAATAGTTTGCTGGTTCTCTGAGGGAATAAAAAGTCTATGATGTATAACATTTGCATATTTTAGTGGTATAAATACTTCTATCATGGCTGGGCTCAAGCTACCACTGTGAATTCATGCAGAGTTGGCTAGAAATGTACAGAACAGTATCTGTGAACTAACTGGTAGGAGCTGGTGCCAGAACACCCTTGCTTAAGGGACAGGATAAAAATGGCCTCAAACTGAAAGGGCAAATAGAAAAATACATTTCGATTAGAGAGATGAAAAGCTTGTGGCCCAGGGAGACTGGATTGTTCAGGATGGTAGAGCCAGTCAGTAGGAGTGGGGTAGGCAGTCTGAAGCTAGAGTCCTGAGGGCAGTCCCACTGCATTTGAGTAGGACCCTCTTCCTAGAGGGACCTGAGAGGTCCTGCCCCTTGTGTTCTCTTGAAACAGAGCTGGGGAGATGCTGAGCCTCAAGGGGTGCTGGACCCCAGACCTTCTCTGACCTTCTGGGGAGGGACTTGGGTGGCTCCTTAGGTGACTGGGTTCAGAGTGGGTGACCATGTGACTTCTGGGATCGCTATCAGAAGCTAATACCCAGTCCTTATGCTCTTCTCTCCCACATCAGGCTGTGTGAAGGCATCAGTGCTGTGAATGTCAGTGAGTAATTCGGGCCCTGAAGGGGAGACACTGAAGTGAGACAGTGGGAGTCTTAGCTCTGAGGGTGAAAAGACCCAGAGAGAAGAGTTCCATTCATTTCCAACCACACAGTTACAAAGGGGGAGCTGGTTGACAGGTTATGAGTGGAATAATACTTCACCCCACGCCTGTTAGAGTGCCAGTCTTATTTTCCCCATCACAGGAAGCTCTGACTTTTTCCTTGTCCAAACACTTGTCCATACTCCAGTTGTCTTGTTCCGGATCAAGACAGGTGGTTGTCCCCATGGAGGTCTTCCTGGAATCAGCTACAGAAGAATAGATTAAGAAAGACTGAGGTCATTCTCGTCCAGTGAGGATGGGAGTCCTGAGACCACACGGGAGTTCAGATTGTCTTTCTCCCTGGAGATGTGGATGATCCAGAGACATCCTACTGGGTGTTAGGGAGGGGGTTGTGCTTGGGGCCAGCTCCCCACCACCCCCTAAGGTTCTGACTTACTGTTATTGTCTCTGTACAGGTGTGAGCAGCTCCCGGGGTGGAGTTGTATGTGGTGATCTCTCAGGCACCCGTACCTGCGGCATCAGTTCCTATGGGGTGGGAGCCCGTGGCAGCAGCTGTAAGAAGTGTTGAGTTGGCAAGACTTGAGGAGGCACCCAAGCCCCAGCCCACCTCACCCTCTCCGAGCCTCCCAGATGGCCTGTCTGCCCAACCCGACCATGTGCAACCCATCATTCTGACGCACCTTCTCTACTGTCCACCTTTCAATTCTTGTGTGGGAATGCCTTCCTCCCCTCCTTGTCTCCTGCTTGCCTCTGGCTGAGAAAGGCTGCTGGGAGGAGTGATCCGTGGATGAAGTCTATTTGAGGATTCTGGGCACTCTGATCCCACGAAGAGGACGACACCTAAGTCCCCCTCCCACCTTTCTTTCCCTTGCATTCTTGAATGTTCATCACTCCCTTTCCCAAATCTTCTTTCCTCCTTGCTAACTGTGCTTAGAATAAAGTAATCTAGTTTCCATCATATGTGCGCATTTTTCTGTGCATTATTCCAGACCTGGAACAGGTGGGTGGGATCTCCAGGAAGCGGAGGGGGTGGGGTGGGGGACGGAGAGGTGGGCCTGCTGCTGGGCCTTGCTACTGTGTGCTCAGGGCTGGGGACCTTGAGGAGGGGTGCTCTGATGGCTCAGGGCTCTCTGAGGGAATTCTCTAGTGCTAGGAAGTGTCTGACACAGTGCTGGCTTATAGCAGGCACTGAGCAATGTTGAGAGAATGAATGAGTTCATCTCTGAGGTTTCTGATTGACCACGGGCACCTCCACGTGAATGTTACACTGATAATTGAAATTCAAGCAGGCTTAAAAACATCTCATCATTTTTCCCATCTACAGATGGCCCATTCATCAACTTTCCTTCTATTAGTTCTTTCTAATATCTCCAGCTTAAAACTCTTTGACACCTATTTTCCTTATCTAATGAGTCACCAAGCTTTGTGAATTGTTTTCTCTGAAGAATGCCACCAGCAACTTCTTTTCTTGCAGTAAGTCAGACTAGGAACTCTGAATAAACTTTTTGTCATTAAAATTATAGATAATATACTTCAAAAATATTTTAATGCATCATGAGCTAGCAAGAACACATGAGAGATGATCAGAGTTGGATAACAATAACAGTAAGCATGGCTCCAGGGAAGTATGTGAATGATGAAGTCTGATGGCATGGAAGGGGCATCTGTTGCTCATTGGCATTCAATGGATGGAAGCCCACTATGGTTAGGGGACAGGACACAAAGCCTAGGCCCATAAAAGGGAGAATTGGATCCAAGGTCCATAATAGGCCCTGGATGACCCTCAGTGAAGAGGGAAGCAGGAAAAGAATCCGCAAAAAGAGAGGAAAGAAACATGTACGTCTTGACCTTGGCTTTGGTAAAGAAAAGTTTTTCCTGATAATTTTAAACCACAAGTTTGCTCTCATCCAGCTCTAGGCTGGAGTTCACTTTTTTTTCTTTTGGTGGCAAATACCCACAGTACCATACATGAGAACACTGTTTAAAATGAGCCCAGGTTGGTGGTTCTCCTCTGAATCTGGCAAGAGCAAATACAAATCCTTTCTAGAAGAATGCCATTCAGACCCAGGCTTCTAGGAATTCTTCCAGAGAGTGTTACAACAAATGGAAGCTCACAAGTAATCAAAAATCATGAAATGTGAACCAAGATGCTATCATAAGAGGGGTGAACAGAAGCATCTCACATCAGCCTAATGCCCAGGAAGATGACTAGTGTGTGTGTTCAGATTCTTCAGTTGTGTCCAACTCTTTGTGACCCTAGGGACTGCAGCCCGCTAGGCTTCTCTGTCCATGGGATTCTCCAGGCAAGAGTACTGGAGAGAGGATTGCCATGTCCTCCTCCAGGGGATCTTAATTGACTTTGATAAATTAAGGATGCTTTTTTATTTTTCATCACGTTGCATGGCTGGTAGTATCTTGGTTCCCCGACCAGGGACTGAACCTCAGCCCCGCCGGTGGAATCAGAGTCCCAACCACTGAACCACCAGGGAAGACCCAAGGATGCACAGTCAGTTTTAGCTCTAGAGCAACCACTAAAATCAGTGTTTATTATTTTTAAAAAAGCCAGTGCTAAAAAGCCAACAGAATAAATAATCTTGAAATATTTAAAAAATGTTTGATTAAATCAAAAGAAGGCAGGAAACAAACTTTAGAGAACAACAACAAAAAAAAAAACATACCAGACAAATGCGAAACAGACAACAAAATTATTGACTTAAAAGCAATCATATCAATGATTGCATTAAATGTAAATGTAAAGAACTCAGCTCTCAATAAGAATGAAATGGAACAAGACCCCATAGTCCTTGCCCCCTCGTGTCCTCTGCCTGCATTTTGTCCATGGAAAAACTTTAGCCAAAGAATAAGTTTAATCAGAGAAGTCAGAAAATGCAGAAACAAAGGAAAACAATCAAAGGACACAACATAATAATATGTAGTCATTAAGCATAATCAGGGACATTTAGTTCCCTCTCAAGGACTGCGGATAATATGCTGAGCCATATCCTATGAACCATCTTACAGATACTGAAACCCTCACCAGGTGGAAGAAGTTAACTATATGATGACCAGACTGTAGCCATGACATGCTGCTGCTGCTAAGTCGCTTCAGTCGTGTCCGACTCTGTGCGACCCCATAGACAGCAGCCCACCAGGCTCCCCATCCCTGGGATTCTCCAGGCAAGAACACTGGAGTGGGTTGCCATTTCCTTCTCCAATGCATGAAAGTGAAAAGTGAAAGTGAAGTCACTCAGTTGTGTCCGACTCGTAACAACCCCATGGACTGCAGCCTACTAGGCTCCTCCGTCCATGGGATTTTCCAGGCAAGAGTACTGGAGTGGGGTGCCATTGCCTTCTCCGGTAGCCATGACATAAGCTGCTGTAATTCCAAGAATTGGCCTCAAGGAAATGAGAACAAATTGACATGGAACTGAAGGTAAACTATACCTAAAACAGTCAAGTTGACACTGGTCAGACCACTGATGACCAACCTCAAGATGACTGTCAGAGCTGACCGTGCTATTTCTGCATGTAACCCTCTCCTTCTGTCTATAAAAGCTCTTGCCCCCTGTCAATGGTGGAGGGAGTCAGCTTTTGGACAGGTGTCCACCTCCCCCACCCTCATCCTGCCTCTTTGCTTGCTGGCATGCAAAATAAAGCAAAGTTTCTTTCCACCAGCCTGGCCTCTTTAATAGCTTTTGAGCATTGAGTAGTTAGACTTGGATTTGGTAACAAGAAGACAAACAACTCAATCAAAATGGGTAAAAGACTTCAACTGACACTTCACAAACCTAATACAAAGATGTATTAAGGTTCAGTAAGTATGTGAGAATCAAGATTGCTGGGAGAAATATCAATAACCTCAGATACACAGATGACACCACCCTTATGGCAGAAAGTGAAGAAGAACTAAAGAGCCTCTTGATGAAAATGAAAGACGAGAGTGAAAGAGTTGGCTAAAACTCAACATTCAGAAAACTAAGATCATGGCATCCGGCCCCATCACTTCATGGCAAATAGATGAGGAAACAATGGAAACGGTGAGAGACTATTTTTGGGGGGTCCAAAATCACTGCAGGTAGTAACTGCAGCCATGAAATTAAAAGACACTTGCTCCTTGGAAGAAAAGCTATGACCAACCTAGACAGTGTATTAAAAAGCAGAGACATTACTTTGCTAACAAAGGTCCATCCTGTCAAAGCTGTGGTTTTTCCAGTAGTCATGAATGGATGTGAGAGTTGGACTATAAAGAAAGCTGAATGCTGAAGAATTGATGCTTTTGAACTGTGGTGTTGGAGAAGACTCTTGAGAGTCCCTTGGACTGCAAGGAGATCCAACCAGCCAATCCTAAAGGAAATCAGTCCTGAATATTCATTGAAAGGGCTGATGCTGAAGCTAAATGTCCAATACTTTGGCCACCTCATGCAAAGAACTGACTCATTGGAAAAGACCCTGATTATGGGAAAGATTGAAGGCGGGAGGAGAAGGGGACGGCAGAGGATGAGATGGCTGGATGGCTTCACTGACACGATGAGCAGGCTCCAGGAGTTGGTAATGGACAGGGAAGGCTGGCCTGCTGCAATTCATGGGGTTGCAAAGAGTTGGGCACGACTGAACGACTGAACTGAACTGAAGTATGTGAGAAGCTGTTCATCATTATTAGTCATCAGAGAAACCTAAATTAAACCACAATGAGAAAAAAGCTTACCCACTAGACTAACCAGTTAAAAGACTGACCATCAAGTAGCTGGAGTAGCTGGAACTTTCATGGAGGATAAAATGATATAGTCACCTCCGAAAACAGTTTGCCAATTTCTTATAAATTTAAACAGACATTTGCCAAATGGCACAGCAATTCCTCTCTTGGGTATTTATCTACAAGAAATGAAAACAGGTCCACACAGAGACTTGTA
Source organism: Budorcas taxicolor (assembly GCF_023091745.1). NCBI lineage: Eukaryota > Metazoa > Chordata > Mammalia > Artiodactyla > Bovidae > Budorcas > Budorcas taxicolor. The sequence continues at coordinate 72,502,782 of NC_068914.1, read as the reverse complement.
CATGAATTACTTAGGAGCTTGAATCATAATAGTCCCAAAGTAGAAACAATAAAAACATTTTATTAATAGGTGAATGGATAAACAGAGATATATTCATGTGATGATTATCACTCAGCAAGAGAAAAGAATGAACTACTGTTTCATGAAACAACATGGATGATTCAAAAACATTATGCCAAGTGAAAATAATCAGAGTATATACTGTGTGCTTCTAGTCATAGGAAGTTCTCCAGCTGGCAATACTAATTTCCATTGCTAAAAATCAGATCAGTAGTTGTCTCGGATGAGGTGGGAAGATTGCTGCAAGGGGGTATGAAGGAAACTACTGAGATGCTTGCTGGAATGTCATTTATCTTCATTCAGTGATGGTTGAATGAGGGCAAACATCTATCAAAACTTGTTGAACTGTACACTTGAAATGTGTGTATTTTACTGTATGTAAATTATCTCCCAATAAAATGGATAAACTAATGACTTTAAAACCCATAAGATACTTAGAAATAAACCTAACAAATATGGGAGAGAACTATGCCTAGAGAAATATAAACATTTTATGAAATGTTATAGGCAATGAAAGTTAAAATGCAGACCTAACTAAATGAGGAGATATAGCATTGTTGAAAGAAGACATTAATTCTCCTTAAATTGATTTACAGTATCAGTGCCACTACAACTGAATCCCAAACAAGGGTTTACATAAAACTTAACAAGATGTTTCTAAAATTTATGGTGAAGAGAAAAGTTTGAGAAGAGTCAAGGCACTGATGTAAAAGAAAGAATGAATATTTGCCCTTTCAGAACGCTACAGAAATTCCGTGCAGTATCTATACAAGATTAGACAAATTGACCAATGAGGCAAAATAGAGAGCCCTTAAACTGATGTGTATTGTATACATACATATAGAAAACATATGTATGGCATTATTTATGCTTATGACATACTGTATAATATATTGCATCATATATGTATATATGACATATATATATAAAATACATATCAATTTGGGGGCTCTCTGTTTTGTTACATTGGTCAATTATTCTAGTGTGTATATATGATATAAATATATTAAATAAATATGACATAAATAAAATTATATATAATATATAAAGTTAAATATACCTTATATCTATATCTATATATATCTTTGATCCACAGATCAATAACAGAGAAAGAACTATACATTGGTTATCCACATGGGAAAGAATGAAATTGGATCCCTGACTTCTGTGATACACAAAACCAATTTCAAGCAAATTAAAATTATACATGTCAAATGCAAAACTTTAAAACTCTAAGAAGAAAAAAAATGGAGAACACCTTTCTGATCTTGGTATAGAAAAGGACTTTTAAGCAAGTCACACAGAGTGCTTAACATAAAAGCAAGATAAGTTAGACTACATTAAAATTAAGAACTTTTATCAATAAAAATATGCCATAAAGAAAGTAAAAAGATGAGCTATAAATTTGAAAGTGCTATTTGTGACACATATAAGTGATAAAATAGTAATATCTAGAAATATAAAGAACACCTGTAATCCAATAGGAATAAGGCAAACAATCCAATAGAAAAAATGGTCAAAAGAAAGCAAATCCATATGGATAATAAACATTTATAGAGCTATTCAACCTTAACAGTAATCATGAAAATTCAAAGCAGGGTCAAAAATAAGATTGATTATACTATTTAATTGTTTTTTTTTTTTAAGATATTCATTTATGTAATTGACTGTTCTGGGTCTTAGTTGCAGCAAACAGGATCTTTATTTGCTACATGAAAACTCTTAGTTGCAGTATGTGGGATCTAGTTCCCTGACCAGGGATTGAACTCAGTCCCCTGGCATCGGGAGTGTGGAGTCTTAGTCACTGGACCACCAGGGAAATCCCCATTAAATTGTTGAAGAGTAAGATATGTGGAGAATGCATGAATCTTTCACACAGTGCTGCCATGCCACGTCATGCCTGTTACTCAGCTGTGTCTGACTCTTTGCGACCCCATGGACTGTAGCCCACCAGGCTCCTCTGTCCATGGGATTCTCCAGGCAAGAATACTGGAGTGGGTTTCCACTCCAGGCGATCTTTCCCAACTCAGGGATTGAATCTGTGTCTCTTGATTCTCCTGCATCGGAAGGCAGATTCTTTACCACTAGCTCCATCTGGGAAGTCATACAGTGCTGACCAAAGTGTAAATTGTTACTACACCAACTTTGGCAGATAATTTTTGTTTTGTCATGTTGAACATTGACCATCCTAAGGTCCCCAAGTTCCACTCCTAGATCTTAGATGTGTATCAAAGAGAAATTCTCACATATGTGCATCAGGGGTCATTTAGAAAAATTGCTGTAGAATCAACTTTGTAAAATGAAAAAATAAAACAGAATAAAAACAGAATAACATAGAAGCGTAGTATATTCACTCAATAGAATACTATGAATGCTAGGGGAGGAATCCTAGCTAAACAAAAGACAAAAAAAAAAAAAAAAAAAAAAGAAAGCCCTGTGTAACTGATATCCTTTTTATTAAAAAACAAACAAGAAAACCTTACAGATATATTTTTAGATATATGTAATGTATGTGATAAAACTTAAAAAAAAAAAAAAAAGCAAGGTGACGTTGATACAAACTCAAGGAAGTGGTTAGTTACCTCCAGAGTGAGAGGGAGAGGACAGAATGGGTTCTTGTGTCAGTAAGTTAGTTCATGGATATTTCATTACATTATTTAACAAATAATGAGATTAATATGCTATTTATAAGAAATGACGGAGAAGGCAATGGCACCCCACTCCAGTACTCTTGCCTGGAAAATCCTATGGATAGAGGAGCCTGGTTGGCTGCAGTCCATGGGGTTGCTAAGAGTCAGACATGACTGAGCGACTTCACTTTCACTTTTCACTTTCATGCATTGGAGAAGGAAATGGCAACCCACTCCAGTGTTCTTGCCTGGAGAATCCCAGGGACGGGGGAGCCTGGTGGGCTGCCATCTATGGGGTCACACAGAGTCGGACACGACTGCAGTGACTTAGCAGTATAAGAAATGAAACCTAAACATAAAGCTTGGTGAAAAAACTAAAACATATGAAAACCTGAACATGAGCCCTGACTGAAAACCTAGGTCCATAAATTGAAAGTGAAACATTAAAGTGATCGATTAGAGGATCAGAGGGCACTTTATAGTAGAAGTAACTTTTCATAAAATTTATTTCAGTTTATGTGTTGGATATGTATATAGGTACCGATTCATGATATAAAATAGATATATTTTAAATTTATTTAACTTTGCTTATTTATCTGGCTGTGTTGGGTTTTAGTTACAGCACATGGGATCATCGCTGAGTCATGCGGGGTCTTTGATTGTGGTGCGTGGGCTCCAGAGCCTGTGGGCTCAGTAATTGCAGCACTTGGGTTTAGTTGCTCCCGTGGCATGTGAGATCTTACCTCCCTGACTAGGGATAGAATCTGTCTTCCTTGCATTGCAACACAGATTTTTAACCACTGGACCACCAAGGAAGTCCCTAAAATGTATTTCTTATAACTTGAGCTATGGCTACAAAAAAAATTTGACAGCCAGTACCCTAAAGAAACTCTTGCCAAAGTACACTAGCGAGTACAAACCCCAAAGTTCATAGCAGCATTGTTTGCTATGACCAAAAAAAAAAAAAAAAAGCACACATGTGTATACCCCTAGGAGCAATAATCACACTGGGATACTCTACAGTATGGCAACACAAACTAAGCTACATGCCTCAGAATGGTTGCATCTCACAATTAGAATGTTGAGGAGGGAGAAGCAAGTCATAGAGGCCTGCGTGTAATTCCATTTATAGAAGTCTTAAAGGAAGGCGAAACTAAAACAGCTGCTTAGGGATTCATACACATATGATACAACAATAAAGAAAACGCAAGGGGGTGCTCAACGCAGAAACCCGATAGTGGTCACCTTGGAGACTGGGGTCAGAGGGAGAGGATGCTGTAAGCAGGAAGGGTCCGTCCCACAACGGGCTTTGGAGGTACTGGTGGGCACACAAGGGCTTGTTTTATTATGCCACCATTTAAATCATTAAATCCATGTTATATATAGTCTTGCATGTATGAGAAATTTATCAAACAAAAGAAAAGGCTGATCAACTTGTGGTCTCTGGTCCCTGTTACTCCTTCAGTTTGGAGTCCTGTCTTTCCCCAGATTTCCTACCTACTAGTGGAAATGGACTCCCAGGCGAAGTCTCTCTCCCTGCTATCTGTCTTCTGGATTGCTACCAGACAGGCCTTCCCACACTGCATTGTACGTACACCAGGCTGCTGGCCTCTTCAAGCACCTTCTGTGGCTCCCTGTTGCCCACTCCCAAAGCCCAGACTTCCCAGCTCCACACATTTCCCCCCACTGCAGTCCTTTTCCTTCCCCTACCCTGCTTCCTCCTCCTCCTGTTCTTTGCAGGTCCTTTCCAGCTCAGAGACTATCATGTTCCCCTCTGGGCTCACAGGTCTGGCCCCTTCCACCACTCCCCCAATCAGAACTCTGCAAATGCAATAAGATGAGGTCACAGAGCCCCCAGGAAGAAGAGGCTTTGTCCCTCAGAGCTGAGCATTCTAGGAGCTCTCTGGGCTAGAGCTGAGCTTCAGGGCCCACAGGAGGCTTGGAGGAGAAAACAGCTCTGCTCATCATGGTGAGACTTGTCTATATGGCTCATCAGTTCACACAGGAGGAGGAGTCCTGAACTCCACCCAGATCTGTTGGACCCAGCCAGGCACAAGCTTGCGTGCTGTGTCTTCAGCTTTTGGGGATGAGAGCGGGTGTGGGCAGTAAGAATAGGGCAGAGATTGGTGGGAGATGAAGTTTTACAGCCTCTTTTCATCCATTCCCCACACCCTATCTATCAATACCTTGGAAGGAAATTTGCACTGGGCTGGAGTGGACAGTTCCTATTCTCTGTGTTGAAGGGCCTGTGTGACTTTATCTGTTCCTTGGGGAGCAGAGCAAAGTGTGTGGACTTAAGATGCAGCCAGGTTCAGTCATTGACTGGCAGGGTCGGTCATATCCCTCAGGGTCCCTACTTCTTGCACGGTGGCTGAGCATCAGCTTGCCCGAGGGAAGATAATAGAGACAGGAACATCTCCCTGGCCTACTTCACAGGTGGTCCTGAGCCCCAGGGAGATGGTGGAGGGAAAATACTGGAGAGTGTAAGGCACTGTGAAAGCATCGGTCACTGTACCCAACTGGTTAGATGTTGGCATGTACAGATGGGATGCAGGAAGGGTAAAGGCCCACTGATTTTGCCCCTTGTCGTCCCATAATGTTGTCTCAGAGTGGCCTTGGGTTTGGGGAGGTAGCTGGAAACTGGATCTTTTGTCACTGATTAATAACCTTCATCAAATTAGGAAAGTTTCTTCATATTCTTAGATTTGAAAAAGTATTTTTAAAATTCGGGAATGTCAAATTTTTTTAAACTGCCTTTTGTATTCATTTAGATCAGCCTATGTAGTGAAGGACGAGACTAGATTTCCTAGGGTTAGCTACCCTGATTCTTGAGGTCAGCTCTGTGTGGTCAGTCCAAAGACTCAACAGACTGCGGCACTGTTACCCTTTGCGGCTGAGCTCACACTACCTTTGGCATCCACAGACCTGGTGCCCACGTGCCATGGTGCCAGCCAAGTGCACTTCCTTCTCTCAACCACCGCTGGGGATAGAAAGGATGACCATTCCCACCTTATAGATGGAGCAGCAGAGGCTCAGAGGAGCCAAATGAGCCACCCATGATAGCAAGTGGGTGGGTGGGTGCTGGAACGGTCGTGCTGGTCTCCAGTGAGTGCACCTGCTGGTTCCTCATCTTCTTAATCAACCCCCCCACCCCGCTTGGCTGCCCCCACCTCGCAGTGCGAGGAGATAAAGGCAACAGTGCAGAAACACACGCAGAACCTGCGGCACAGCAAGGAGGAGCTAAACAGGCTGAACCAGGCCATCCAGCGGCTGACAGTGGAGGTGGACGGCACCGAGAGCCAGGTGAGGGGCGGCGTGGGGGTAGCTGAGTGGTGATGCTGGTGATGCATCCTACACTAGACTCCCCTCCCCAATCCTTTGGATAGAGTTTCTCTTTGTGACTGTCTGAGCAAACAGGAGTGTGGTTATGTGTGTATATACCATGCTTTCATTTGCCCAGGACTTTGAGTTTTTTTTTAAAATGTGGATAAATAATTAACATGCAGGTAAAAACGTATGCATATGGATGCTTGTTTGCATATCATTTTTTATGTATATATATATTTTTAAGTCTGTATGTTTTGTGATTGTCCTACAGTGTGAAATTTGAGCCCATCTTCAGAAATGGCAAGATTCTCTTACCTAGTATCGTGGATCCCCTCTAAAAACATGTAGATCTGGCAATGTTAAACTGGTCTCACACAGTAACATCCGGTGAGAGAAGAGAGGCCTCTGTCTTCTCTTTCATCTTCACATGGGGGTCATGCTCCTGCCGCGGGCTGCAGACTCCACCACTCCAGACTGCATCCTTTAACACTGGGGCAGAGGGATCTTGGCCATTTAGCCTCACCTCGGCTGGTACTCTTGTCGTCCTTGTCAAAGAGATGCAGCTAGGCTCTGGTTCTAGCTCTCTATCTACACTGAAGAAATGGAAGGCTGAAAACAGGAAAGACATCCTTGTGATTTCAGGAAAATTAGAGTGTGTATATTTCTTTGTGGAACTGGGTACTATCCATATACACTTTACATTTGGCCTTTATTCCCTCTCCCCTCCTCCCCCCACCCCCACTGTGCCCAGTCTTAGTACAGCATTCCTAGTTCCCTGATCAGGGATGGAACCAGGCCCTGGGCATTGGGAGTGCAATCTTAACCCCTGAACCACCAGGAAAGTCCCTGGCCTATACTTTTTGATGTCTCCAGCCAGGCTCTGTAGGCACTTGTGTTTCTCAGGCTTTAGGCTCCAGAAAGAGAAGGTTCCCCCATGAATGCCCTCTTTCTCCCCACCTCTCTCCCTCTCACCTGCTCCTCTTTCCTCTCAGCCGCCCTCTTGGTCAAGCTCCTGCCCTGGCCCATGCTCCACCCTGCAAAGGGAAGAGGTTCTGCTTCCAGTCAGTTCTCATTTTCTGCAGAGACAAGTGTCTCAGGCTCTGCAGGATATTCGTGGGGGTTCTCCCTTCTGCAGGAACCCCTGACTTTGAGGAGGGACAAACTGTTCAGGTTCCAGGGGTGACAGAGTGGTGGCTGGGTGGTCCCATTGTTGGCAGTCTCCCAGCAGCCTCAGCTGCTCTGATTCCCTGACTGGGTCCCTAAGCAGCAAGTATGCCTCGCCAAGGCAGGCCTTTATTATCTATATTTTTTTCCCTAGAGACTACAAATTCCAGTCTCTTATCAGGAAAGGATACTCTTCCTGTTCATTTCCCTGATGAAACAATAATCCCAGAATGACATGCTAAAATGTATTTGATGCGTCCCAGACCCTAGCTCATTTTGGAAGTGTCACTATACTAGATGTGGGCTTCCCAGGTGGGCTAGCAGTAAAGAACCAGTCTTCCAAGGTGGGAGCTGCGGAAGACACAGGTTCAACTCCTGGGTTGGGAAGACCCCCTGGAGGAGGGCGGGGCAACCCACTCCAGTATTCTTGCCTGGAGAATCCCATGGACAGAGGAGCCTGGTGGGCTACAGTCCATAGGGTTGCAAAGAGTTGGACGTGACTGAAGCGACTTAGCATGCACACACATATACTAGATGCAAAAGGCTCTCAGTCACCTAAGACGGCTGGTCCCCAACCTCCACCCTGGGAGTGGGGCAGACACACAAACACAGATTTCAGAGCAGGCGCACTCATTCCTCTTAACGATCTCTAACTTCTCTTTGGCCCTCTGGCTATGGAGAAAGGTCTTGGATCCTTGAGTGGGGAGGGGCTGAGGATGTCCTCCTGTCTGTGGTCTTCCCTTTGCCTCCAGGTCTGTGAACCAGAGAGAGGCAAGGACCCAGCCGCTCTGCAGGAGGAAAGTGCCTCAGGATGCGCCAAGGGCAAGCTGGTCTGGCTGGAAGCTGCCCTGCAGAAGGCCAAGCAGGACATGGTGCGGCAGCTGCGTGAGTACCAGGAGCTCATGATCGTCAAGCTGGGCCTGGAGTTTGAGATCGCTGTCTACAGGAAGCTGCTGGAGGGCGAGGAGAGCAGGTGAGGGCTAGGCGGTGCTTCAGATGTGGTCAAGGTGAGGAGTAGAGAAGGTTAAGGGAGGATACTGCCTGGGTCCTCGCCAGCTGGGGTGGGGGATAAGGTGAGGAGAGGTGAGCTGTGTATCCAGGGATCTGTTCTCCTGGAGTCAGTTTTTTTCCCTCCATCTCACAACCCTTTGGACCAAGGGTTCCAGCTAACAAGTAACCTTAGCACCCGTGATGAGGGACTCTTTCACTCCCAGGATCAGAAAGCAGGAGCCAGTTTGTCTATTGAGACAACTGCAAGGACCAAGGCCCAGCCAGGGGGAGTAAGATCCCTAGTGTGGGTGCCTTCAACTCTGCTCCTCTCTCCTCCAGGCTGGGGGAGGAAGGGTTTATGGCAACAGATAGGGCCTGGCTTTTAACATTAGGCAGGTAGAGACCCAACGGCTTCCAGCTCCAGCTGGGCCCACTAGGCTGAGGGGAAGGAAAGGGAGCCCATTGTGCCGCAGACAAGCTGCATGTATTGTCTCCTTTAAACTCTTGGGAAGGGGGTTCTATTATCCCCATTTTACAGATGAGGAAACTGAGTCTCAAAGAGTAAAAGACCACCTTAAGGACCCACAGGTAGAAACTGACTGGGTGAGGCTTGAACAATATTCTCCAGACAACTGACCTATCTCCTCTGGGATCTGCCTTCAAAATGCCCCCATCATGGGGTCTAATTTCAAGATAAGTTTAGGCTAAAGACAGTGTAGATCTTCCGCCTTCTCCCTTCTCTAAGAATTCTTCAGTAAAAGAATTATTTGAATTTAAGACTTGGCAGCAGCAGCAAGACAGGAAGGGTTGAGTGTAAAGGTCCAGAAGGAGTCTTTACCCGAAAGCGCTGAGGGGATCTGAGAGACCCAAGTAGCTATCAGAATGGAAGGATTTCTGCCTGTCTGGAGAGGGCCGGAAGTGCTTTGTTTTGAAGAATGGTGAGTATTCTGCCTGGTAGATGGATTCACTCACCTGCTCCCGCCTTCTCCCTGCAGGCTTGGTCTGGGATTTGGAGCAGGAAATGTCAGTAAGTAAATAAGAGAGTAACTTGGGGGTGAGAGGGGCCACATGTTATCCCCTCCCCACCCTGGGTATGTATCCTCTCTGGGAAGGAAGTAGGGAGCCTCTTCCTCTGTGTGTCTCCCATTTGTGAGGGCTGTTTTTCCTCTTGGGGGTGGTTTTTTGGTGTTTGTGTGTATTGGGCAAAGGGGTTCTGTGGTCTGTTCCTTGGCGGGGGATCTGTTGATGTGTCCTGGGGTGTGGGAGGAAGGTCTGTGGGTTATCCCCGTGGAAGAGACTGTTTCATTCTCGCATCGGGGGGAATCTGGGGCTGACTCCAGGGGGGAGACATTCCCGAGTTTGTTTCTTAGGGGATGGGGTCTGTGTATCTGTCACTTTGAGGAGTCTGCACGTCTGTCTCCTGGTAGGGGGAGGTGTCTGCGCATCTCTATATCTGTATGTCTGTCTTCTGGGGCGGAAAGGGCAGGGGAGACTTGGAGTTTTTTCCTCCAACAGCCGCTCTCCGCTCAGCCCTGGGAAGTGCTCCCACCGGCCTGCCGGGCTCAGCCTCGGGCCCTGAGGCACTGCTGCCGCTCAGAGCGGGTCCCAGCGCCGTGGAGACGAGCGCCCCTGGCGGCGGCTGTGCGCTCTGCGGCTCCCCCGGCTGTGTCGAGGGTTTCCGCGGCAGCGGCTCACGCGGATGCTGAGTCCTTCCTGCGCTACTCCGGAGAAGTCAAGGAACTCTAGCTTCCTCCTCAGTGACTTGGACCTGTGTCTCAGATGCCCGCTCCCACGGTTCCGACCCTCGTCTTATCTCTCCCTCTTGTCCCCCACCCTAGGGTATAAAGTCTTTGAACGTGGTTTACTGGACCATGGTAGAGCCGTCCCCAGTGTGGGCATAGGCTGGACGCTGTGCCACTGGGAGGCATGGTATTTGTCTTCCCTGGATCCAGCACCCCTCCCCTCTGAACTGCCCCATCCCCTTCTTTTCCTGGGACTCCTCCTCTGCAATAAAAAGTTATGTGGCCGTTGGAGCCTTCCTGCTGTTTGTGCCTAGATTCTTCAGGCTCTCTATCCCCAGACCAAAGACAAAGCTGGCTGGATTTGGGGGAGGGAAAAGAAAAGGGGAGACATTACCAGGAAGCAACCCCACTTTGGGTGTGTGGGTCCATATGACTTCAGTTGATGGTGATATCAGAGGACCAGGATCTTGAGGGTTGGGGATGTTCTGTGTGTGTGAGTGTGTGTGTGTGTGCATGTGTGTGTGAGGGCCCCTGGAGCTACCAGGAAAACCCAGTGAAAGGGAAAGAAGGGGTTGATTCATGCATGATGGTGGACTGATTCCCATCCTGGGGTCCGCAGGCAGCTAATCTTGCCAGAGTTGCTGAGAACTGCATTCATTGATCCACTCGGTCTATAAGTGCCAAATAGCCACTGAGGGTCAGGCATAGTGCTTGGTGGGCAAGGCACTCTAGTCCGGGGCAATGGTCTGGTGGTGGTGGGTGGGGGCAGGCCTTAAACCAGGAAATGGAGCAGAAAGAAATGCAGTGATGGGGTTGAAGGTGAGCCCCACTCTACCGCCCTGGTGTGAGCACTTGAGGACAGGTGCAGGGGAAAATGACCCTGGCAGATTAGGGCTGGAGGACATGGACACAGTTGGGTGGTCCAGGCTTTAAATGAACAAATCATCTGACCGTGGGCTGGGAACAACATACCACAGAGGAAGAAAACATGAGCTTTGGAATCAGAAATTCCAGTTTGGCTACTTCCAGATCTCTGGTGCAGTTTGGTCTGCATTTTCACAAGGCACCTTTGAGAGAGGGTGCAGAAGGTAGCCAGTTTGTGGCAGTGGGGGTGGCCTGAGAAAGGCTGGGTTTCTGGGTTCTTTCCTTGCCATACAGGCCTGAGAGAAGCCTCCATTCAAGGAGCTCACATTCTTTTCTATTGCACAAAGGATTACATCACTGACCTATCTGGAGGACAGTGGTCCCTGCTTTCTATGTCCCTGGGTGGGGCTAAGGTGAGTCACTGGTCAGAGGCCCAGGTTTACCTTTTAAGGTTTGCTAGTACCAGAAGGTTTGCTGTGTTTTCTGAGTTCCTGCCCAGAGAACAGGTACCCAAAAGGCCTACCTCCTGGATAAACAGAGCAGTCTCATGCAAGAGGAATGGGACCAGAACTTGGCTGGCAGCCTGCCATCCACCTGAGGAGCAGGGAACAGGGCCCCACTGGACTCACAACCAGCCCTCTTAATCCTTTCTGACCAACACCAATGGTATAAACATTCTGACCAACACACCCAATGCAAAGCAGCTGCCTGAAAGCAGAGCCGCTCCTCCGCACACTTTTTCAGGTGGATTTTATGTTCCCTGCATTAGGAAGTGATGAGATTTTCTGATATTCAAAGTCAGGTTTTCCACCTTCTGCCATGCTGATCATGTCAATGAAGGAAGATTATAGGAAGTGCAGAAGGAAGAGCTATGCCCCGCCCTGCCCCCACCCCTCACCCCATGCACCCCAGGAGCTGCAATCAGTATCACTGAGGACTGGTTGGAGACCACAGGTTTTCTTTCCAAATCCCAAGCCTGATGTCAGGCTAGAGACGCCAAGGGCCATGGGGTCAGATTTTAGTCACTTGTTGGGCCCAGGCCAATGCTTGTGGTCTGGGGATCAATTTTCTGAGTGGCTTTCCTGGCCAAGGGCCACATTCCAGCCTGGGGCATTTATGGAGAGTCAGTCCTCGACTATTTACAAAGCTTTGTGAGTCGAATGACTTCTGAAGGGAGGAGAGGTGTCACCAGTTGCTTCTCATTGAAAGAGATCCTGAGGGGTCAGCCCCCATCTGCGCCCACACCTGCCTCACACTTGATAGCAGCATTTGGAGTGTTGGATGCAACTTCATAGCATCCCGTGAGGACCGTGACCTACCTCATCCATCCATCTCCAGAGTCTGCCATGTAGTAGATATGAATGGCTGAAGCCCTGTGGTCCTGTGTGGTCCACTCTGTCCTTGGATGACTCGGGCCCTGCTCTTCCACTATTAACCCTAGGGACCTCCTTGGGAGTCTCCTGATGCATCTAAATGCAGCCCTTCCTGATGTGATTCTAGCTACAGTATATCAACCAGTCAAGCTTGGAATAAGAAGAAAGGGCCCAGATTCTATTCCCAATCTTGCTTTTACTGTTTCTGGGCCTCCTTCCTGCTCTCTCTACACCTAATGAAGGTTCATTTATCCCTTGTATTTTTCCTCCCTAATTAATCTCTCTACTGTTGATTTGTAAAATAAGAATAGTACCTAACACAGGGAGGTTTCAGAATTAAATACATTACTATATATAAGGAGCTGAAAACATAGTAGGAATTCTATGAATATAATCAATATTTCACTTACTGGAGTTCTTGGGAAAAGTTGTGAGTATCTTTGAAGAAGGCTGTCCAACTTCAAGAAGGCCAGCTGGTCTCCCTCTGTCCCGGCTGGAGCTGTAGTAATTGTAGGGCAAGAAGGGTAGGCAGAGGAGCCCAAGTCAGAGCTAGGGTTCCCCAGTCAGAGGGTACCTCCCCAGCATGACCCCCAGCAGCACCTGCCTATCACCACTCGCACCACAGTGCGGAGTCCAGTTCTTCACACGTGACCCCGTCTCACCCAAACCAGTCCACTTGTGCACTCACACTGCAGTCATACCCTCACGGACCCACAAATGTCGTCTCTTCAGCACATATACAGAGGTATACACATATTCACACACGTACGTGTTTCCACACAGATGCCCAGACATGTACGTGCACCTGGATGCAATCATTCTGTTCCACTCACAGACAGAAAGCTGCAGACAGTGAGCTGTGAGGGATGAAGCACAGTGCGTGGCACCGTGGCTCCCTACTTCCCTCCAGCTCCTCGTGCCGTCCCATGTCTACTGAAGAGTAATAGAGCGTTCACTGATTACAGGAGCCAGGACAAGGAAGCAACCTAGATGTCCATCGACAGACAGATGGATGAAGAGGATGTGGTATATATATGCTAGAATATTCCTCAGCCATAAAGAATGAAGTGACGCCATTTGCAGCAACATGGATGGACCCAGAGATCATCACACTAAGCAAAGGAAGACAGAGAAAGACAAATATGATACCACTTATATGTGAAGTCTAAGAAAGTGATCCTAAGGGCTGTCTAGTCAAGGCTATGGTTTTTCCTGTGGTCATGTATGCATGTGAGAGTTGGACTGTGAAGAAAGCTGAGCACCGAAGAATTGATGCTTTTGAACTGTGGTGTTGGAGAAGACTCTTGAGAGTCCCTTGGACTGCAAGGAGATCCAACCAGTCCATTCTGAAGGAGATCAGCCCTGGGATTTCTTTGGAAGGAATGATGCTAAAGCTGAAACTCCAGTACTTTGGCCACCTCATGCGAAGAGTTGACTCATTGGAAAAGACCCTGATGCTGGGAGGGATTGAGGGCAGGAGGAGAAGGGGACGACCGAGGATGAGATGGCTGGATGGCATCACGGACTTGATGGACAAGAGTTTGAGTGAACTCCGGGAGATGGCGATGGACAGGGAGGCCTGGCGTGCTGTGATTCATGGGTTCGCAAAGAGTCGGACACGACTGAGTGACTGAATTGAACTGAATGAACTTATTTACAAAATAGAATTAGACTCACAGAGTTAGAAACAAACTTGCAGTTAGCCAAAGGGGAAAGATCAGGGGGAGGGATAAGTTAGGAGCTCGGGTTTAAGAGATTCAAACTACTATATATAAAATAAACAACAGGTCTTACTGTATAGCACAGGGAACTATATTAGATAACCTGTAATAACCCAAAATGTAAAAGAATCTGAAAAATAATATCTATCTATATATATACTGAATCACTTTGCTGTATACCTGAAACTAACACAACATTGTAAATCAACTATATTTCAATTAAAAAAAATAGAACTTTAAATGGCTAAGGGACCTTAGCATCTATCTGGTCCAAGCATTTTTTTTTTTTTCCCACTAGTGAATACACTGAAGCCCAGAAAGAAGAAGTGACTTGCTGAATGTCACACAGCAAGATGTTTCATTTTCTTTACCATCCTGCATCATGGGCAATATGTATGTGATTCATTCACCCTCGTGCCTCTGCCTGAGCCTGTCTAGGACTGGGAACCTATAGGGAGGTGAGGATTGTGGAGCTGGGGTAGGTAAGAGGTCAGAGCCAGAGAGAGGGTGAGAGAGTGAAATATGACAGGTCATCAAGGTCCAGCTGGGCTGATGAGTCTAGTGAGATGCAGAGGGAGGGGTCAGTTGAAGGAGCTGTCTCTCAGGACCGGTGGCTCCTGAACTGGGGGTGGGAGATGAAGCTGATACTGGGGCCTTGGATCTGGACTCCAGATAAGGTCTACTTCTGAGCTGTATGTTGTCACAGCACAGAGGGCTGGTTAGAACAGTTGTGGATTCTGGAACTCTCCAAGGGCTCTGTCCTCAGAATTCCATTGAAGGGTGGAGGGGACACATTGGTGGTCAGAAGACCTAGGATTAATCCTGTGCTTTAAAAGAGCCTGTGTCTTTCCAGACCTCTCACTTCTGGTCTCAATTATTTCTATTGCCCTTAGTGATGGAATGGGGACTCCCATTTCTGTTAGCTTCCTGGGCCTGGATCCAAAAGTTTTGAGATTCACTGTGCTGTATACGTGTATATTCAGGTATTCAGTTCGGTCTCTAGTGAAGCTGAGGGGCCATTGTCCCACTTGCACCAGCACTTGTAATATCATCATCAGTGTAAGGGGGACAGTTTACTGCAGGGAGGAGCTTGATGGCCCAGAAGATGTGGGGATTTTTCTCTATTCTTGGGTCTCCGATCACAGATATAAGTGTAATGATAGTCAGGCCATGGCCCTTATCCCAGGAAGGATTTCTATTTTATATTCTGCAAAAGAATACTACTGACAATAAACACATGTTGTGGTTATTTTGTGGCAAGCACTAATTATTTTACATATATTAAATTCCTTCATCCTGCCAATAACCCTAGGAGGTGAAAAAGAGGTGCTCTTTTTATCATTTCACTTTAGACGTATGGAAACTGAGGCACAGAGAGGGTAAGTAAACGGCTCAAAGTCACTCAGCTACGAACAGAGCCCAGTTTTGGACCCATGCAGTCTGGATCCAGGGTCTGTGTACTCACCTCTGGGCCACATCATCTTTTTGCTTCTTGTTATTGTCTAGCTTTGAGGTAATTTATCAGTGATGGCAGGTCTCCAAACCCCAAAAGGACTCCATTTTAAAAAAAGGCAGTCATATCAAAGACTTTTTGAAAGCTTAAGTCATGTTCATATATTCACCCCTTAAAGAATTCTCATGAATTACTCAGGTATGAGTCTTCTCCACCAAAGCCAAGAGTGATGTTTCCTTAAGCTCTGAGTGACTGGTGAATCTATTCATAAGTGTATACATGTGCACAGAGGTGATTTCTGGGAGGCAGCTGTGGTTTAGTGACATGACCACTAAACATGAACAGGAGGTTCAAACCCCAGCTGTGTGCCACTGAACTCAGGGTAGAGCCTGGCCCTGGCTACTGTGGGTCCCTGAGCTCTAGTTTCTTCCTCTGCAAGACATCTTGTGAAGGTGGTGTGGATAAAATTACAGGATATAGTGCCCTAGCACCGTCCTTGGCTAAACCTGAGACTGCTGTGAGCCCAGGGAAAGAGACCTGGGGTTTTCTCTGCTTTATGTTTGGGGACTCTCCTAAACCTCGACCCTGAGGAGGATAACATAAGTACAGACAAAGCTCAGGGTTGGCTACATTGGTTTATTGGAAACACAGATCTTGGAAGAGGTGAACACAGCAGAGAAGGAAGGGAGATGCTGGGACAGGGTGGGGACTCTGGCCATTGGCCCCACGACAACCCAGAGTAGGGTCTTGGTCCTCCCTGCCCTGGGGTCCCTTCCTGTGGTGGCCAAGGGGACTGTTTTCTAGGGTAGCCTTTCCCAGAGCGTGCGGCAGAACCCAGGAAGAGGGCATTACGCACAGGCGTGAGAAGCCAGGAGTGGGACGGACCTTTCGAAGTATGAGGGAGGAAGCCTAGGGCTTGCTCCACCCAGAGCTGGGGTGGCGGCGGAGGGGGCGGGGCCATGCAGGGAGGGCCCTGCCGGGCTGCGGGGGAGAGATGCCCGGGCGGGGCCTGAGGTGGGAGGCCTAACATTTGCGACAGACGCTGGCGCAGGAACCCACGCCGTAGGAGCTGATGCCGCAGGAGCCCACGCCGCCCGCGCCCAGGCCGCAAGACGTGACGGAATTGCAGGGGCCGCAGGGCGCGCACAGGCCGGTGCTCACCGCCAGGTTCCCGCTGCAGGGGGCGCTGCAGACGCTGCCCGTCACCGGCCGGGAGCCCGACACGCAGAGGTCCCCGCAGACGACCCCGCCGCGGGAGCTGCTGACACCTGCGAACCCCAAAGACTGAGTCAAAATTCTGGGGGACCGAGGGTGCCGCCTCTCCGACTATGGCCCTCTCCAAGCGTCCTTAAACTCTAGTCCAAAAGAAGTCGTCCTTCCTGCTGTCTGACCCCAAATCCCTCTTCCTGTGATGCCAGCCCACTCATATTTAGGTGTCAGAGAAAACACTCCTATCCTTTACAGGAAGCAAGTAAACCCATCCACACGGGGCCTAGGATACTCACAGACATTCACGGACCCAACGCCTTCACACAGTCTGAGAGGGAAAAAGAAAAAGGCAACATTAGTGACTGAATCAGAGCTGCAAACAGAGCTCCATAACTTCTTGGAGTGGGGTCCACGAGTGGTAAGAAGGAGCAGAGTGTCAGAAGGAAGAGTCCTCAGAATACCCCACCTCAAAGTGATAAATGACAGGTTTGGCCCAGACCTGGCCATTGCTCAGCCAGGATCAAGGGAAGTATTTATGTAAAGGGTGGAAATGGGTAGTCAGGGCCAGGCTGGGATGGTCCTCACCTCTGCTCCTCGCCCTCCAGCAGGCGCCTGTAGGTGGCGATCTCGATGTCCAGGCCCAGCTTGGAGTTCATCACCTCCTGGTACTCCTTGAGCAGGCAGGCCATGTCCTGCTTGGCCTTCTGCAGAGCCTCCTCCAGCCCGGCCAGCTTGCACTTGGCATCAGCGAGGGCTGCCTCACCCTGCTGCTCAGCCTGGGTGACTGCAGCCTCCAGCTTGGAGTTCTAAGGGCCCAGGAGAGAACAAGGTGGGTTATGGTCTCTCCACACAGCAGGAATCACCCCAGGAACAGGCCTCTCCCCTTCATCACATGGGGCTCCCTGAGTAACCACAAACTGGGTCTCAAGTCATGCAAGTGGACTGGAGAATGAATGGTGAGATCCAACTGGGCACATACACTGCCTGTGGGACCCTGGTGGGCCTCAAAAAAACCCTACCTGGCACTTGGCATTCTCGACCTCAGCCGTCAGCCTCTGGATCACGCGGTTCAGCTCATTGATCTCCTCCTTGGTGCGACGCAGGGTCTCCCCGTGCCGGATCACTGTGGCCTTGATCTCCTCACACTGGGGGGAAGCAGAGAGGCTCTTGTAACTCAGGATGGGATGTACCACCCACTCAGAACAACACGGATGATTTTCAGGTTGCCAGTGCACAGCCTGTGAAACCGTAATGGCAGCCCTGTCCTCCCACTATAACCTGAGAGCGGTCTGTACTTCTTTCACCACCTCTAGGAATCAGAATCCCCAGACAAAAGAAATCTTGTTAATGTATACCTCCATCCCTTCCATCATGTCTAGAAGGCAGGTGTCCTGGACCACTCACCTTGCTGCGGTACCAGCTCTCAGCCTCAGCCCGGCTGCGGCTGGCAATGTCATCATACTGAGCCTTGATCTCAGCGACAATGTTGTCCATGTTCAGGTCCCGGCTGTTGTCCATCTTGACGATGACCGAGGTGTCTGAGATGTGGGCTTGGAGAACTCGGATCTCCTGCAGATGGTGGGGCGGGAGGGTGGAAGGGTCTTGTTTACACCTTGGCTCCCCCCACCACAGCGTGTACCCGCCTTCTCAGCCCTTACTGGTCTCCAGCCCTGGCCCCCTCTGACAGCCTCATGGACTGTAGCTCCTGCCCCAACCCCTGTCCAACTCTGATCACAGAGCAATGCCCTCTCTTCCAGGCCAGCTGCTGCTTTCTGCCCAGACCACAATCACTCACCTCCTCATACAGTCGCCGAAGGAAGTCAGTCTCCTGAATCAGGGCCTCCACATTGGCCTCAAGGTCTGATTTGCGGAGGTAGGCACAGTCCACATCCTGAGAAGATGGGGAGTCTTTGAGCAAAGAGGACCCCTGGTGATGATCACCTGAATTCCTCTCTCTCCTCACACAGTACTTGGAGGTGAGGGGGAAAGGATTCCCTGTGTTCCTCTTCCTGTCTTATCTCCATGCTGCCCTTCCCTGGAGGCATCTCACAACCTCCTCCCCTTTTAAGAACAAATGCCTTGTGCCTTGGAGGTGGACCACTAGCCTTTCACTCCACCTACCTGAGATCTCTTACCTCCCATGTCTCCTTTTACCCTAAGCTTGCCAGACTGGCTCCCTCGCTCAACCACCTTGACCCTTCCCTATTTCCCTACAGTCCTCCAAAACTCCACCTGGCCACTGTTGGCTCTGCTCCATCCTCCCCCTAGACCCTGGGAATGTGCTCCCCGTCTTAACCAGACCCCTGAGACACTAGACAGGACACCATCCCTCCAGAGAGAGACTGAAGCCTACAATGCCTCCATGGGACCCCAGCCACAGACTATCAGCTCTGAAGCAGCACAGAACGTCCAGAGATCAATTCAGTCATTCCCCTGCATCAGGTCAGGGTGCTAGTGAATTTTACAAGGTTACTGCCCTTGTCAAAGCCTTGAATGTGCCTTTGATGACCTGGTCTATGGGAATTTCCCATCCTGACTCGGCAAGGTCACTGCACCCCGCAGGGAGGTTGAGAACATAGATCTCCCCAACAAGAGCATGTCATTCTGATATCCCTCATGTCTAGCTTCCCAATCCCATGTTACTCACCTTCTTCAGAGCCACAAACTCATTCTCGGCTGTTGCTCTCAGAGCAACTTCCTCCTCATACCTGTGGAAAGAGGACAGAGGGAGGTCACCACCTTACAGGAGTGAAGGGGACAACAGACCTCCCCACATAGCCAGATCCCTGGCAGCCCTGCTGGGTCCTCTCTGGTTGGACTTGGGGTGTGTCTGTGATTCTCTCTCCACTTGGAATTGAGGGATCCAGGGGGTGACTCTTCTGGAACCTCACAGCCCTGCTGCCCAAACTGCTCTGAGGTCACCTCTGGAGGAAAATAAGGACTCAGCACTGGCCAGGAGTGGACAACAGCCCCTCTGGGGGCACTGCAGCCCCAGCCTCTCCCCACCTGGGTGTCCAACCTAGCTCAGCTGGGGGAGGACCTATGGATCTCAGAGGCCATCAGCATTAGAGCAACCTAGACAGTGGGACACCCAGAGACCCAGCACCTGGCAGCCCTGAGAGACGCTGAGACTCATATCACATCCAGGTGCTACAGGTGGGAGCCTGAAGGGCCAGGCCTGGGAGAATGCAGAAGCCTCCTCCCCACAGAGCACAGGACTGTTGCTGGGTGATCAGGCTTCCAGAAGAGAAGCCTGAAGGAGGAGAGAGAGAGCTCCTAGGGAATCATGGCCCTACTCATAGGCATCTGAGCAATGACTGCCTGATGGGAAGATCCTGCTGCATACCACCAACTTGCCCTGCATGGTCACATCCCCTTTGAAATTCTCCAATCTCATCCAGTGGGTTGAATCCATGTCCGGTTCCTGTGCCCAACATCACCCCCAGCCACACTCACCTCTTCTTGTAGCCCTCCAGCACCTCCTGCAGGCTGTTGAGCTCTGAGGACAGCCTTCCGCTGTCAGCCTCTACACACTCAGCCTCCCGCCTCAGCGTCTCGATGTAGCCACTGAACAGGGGCTCGAGGTTGCTCTCGCAGCACTGGCGGTTCTGGTAGAACCGCAGCTTGGTCTCCAGCAGCTTGTTCTGCTGCTCCAGGAAGCGCACCTGCCATTTGGGGTGGGAGGAGGGGTCAGATGGCTCCTACTGCCACAAAGCCTATTTGGGGGATGGAGGGGCTTGGGGAGGGTCCTAATTGCTTCAAGGTAAACTCCAAAACCATTACTTTTTCTGACAAAGGTCCATATAGTCAAAGCTAAGGTTTTTCCAGTCATCATGTATAGATGTGAGAGTTGGACCTTAAAAAAGTCTGAGTGCCAAAGAATTGATGCTTTCTAACTCTGGAGATGGAGACTCTTGAGAGTCCCTTGGACTGCAAGGAGATCAAACCAGTCAATCCTAAAGGAAATCAACCCTGAATATTTATTGGAATGACTGATGCTGAAGCTGAAGCTCCAATACTTTGGCCACTTGTTGTGAAGAGTTGACTCATTGGAAAAGACCCTGATGCTGGGAAAGACTGAGGGCAAGAGGAGAAGGAGGAGACAAAAGATGAGATGGTCGGATGGCATCACTGACTCAATGGACATGAGTCTGAGCAAGCTCTGGGAGATGATGAAGGATAGGGAAGCTGGTGTGCTGCAGTCCATGGGGTCGCAAAGAGTTGGACAGGACTGAGTGACTGAACAACAACCCAAACCAAGAGCTCAGCAGAGATTAGACAGAGGGGACTGTGAAAGACAAGGCGACTTCTGGGTTTCAAGATAGTAATCATGTTTGGATTTTCCATATTAGGGTGAGAGCAAGCCGTTGAGAAAGATCATTTCCTCTGCAGGTCAACTGAGTTATCCTGACCTGCTGAGTCTAGATGGCATGTGGTCGGGAGCCAAGTAGAGCTCTTTTTGCATTGGACTGCCCCATCAGTGCCCAGTCCAAGTTTAGTATGGGTGGGTTCAGGAAAGGTGTGATCAAAGACTCCCACTCAAAGGCTGAACTGTGGTCCTGTTCCTGTATCTTAGGTGCATTTCTTGAGTCTTGTTTGCATGTATGCTTTCTTCTCTGACATGTGGTTCAAGCCTTGTCCTTGTCTGTGTGTAGGGACCCTGCCTGTCTGGACAGAGGTTGTATATAGTAACAGTGCTGTAATCAGGAGCCCCTGCTCTAGACTCATCTCTCTGGTCTGTCTGTGCCCTGGAAGTGTGTCCATCTCCTCCATCAGCCTGGGGGCTCACTTGGACCACATATCTCCTGCACCCTGACTAACCCTTGAGTGCCCACCCAGGAAGGGAAGGTTCAGGAAGGGTGTGATCAAGAACACCCACCTTGTCGATGAAGGCAGCGAACCTGTTGTTGAGACACTTGATCTGCTCCTTCTCCTCTTGCTTCACGCACTGCGCATTGGGGTCGACCTCCAGGTTGAGGGGCGTGAGGAGGCTCTCATTGACTGACACGGTGGTGATGCAGGGAGGGCTGAGGCCGCCCACGCCGCCGGAGCGGTACCCGAAGCTGCGGCCGCAGGAGCCGGCACGGAAGCCCCCGCAGACGCTGCGGCTGCCGAAGCCCCCGGTGAGGCCGCGGTAGCAGGAGATGCCGCGGTAGGGGGCGGCCGTGATGCAGCAGCGGCCGGGCCGGGGTCCGCAGGCGGAAACGCAGCTGAAGGCGCGGCCACGGAATCCTGATCCGCAGGTCATGATCCTTCTGGAGGTGTAGGTTGCAGAGTACAGGAGAGGTGAGCTGGAGTCTTGTGGAAACTCCAATGTCCTCCTCAGAGAGCCGGGGTCCTATTTATGCTCAGGTCGGAAGGGGCTTGGCTATGCAGATGCGGTTGTGGCAATGTGTGCTTTATGGGCTTGCGTGGCTAGCTGAGGTCGACGCCTCTCTAGAATGTGCTTTAATAGTGGCCCGCGCCCTCCTCTGTGTAAAAGATGCCAGTCCCTGGGCTGTAAGGGACTCAGCATGTTTCATCTTCAAAGTGCCTTGCCAGCTGGGCATGCAGTCATCTGAGGAGACTGGAAAGAGAAGGGCAGGGCAGGAGAGTGGAGGGAGGAGAACGGAAACCAGAAGTGGTAGAAGCAGGTGACCTGTGTGTGTGCAGGTGTGAGTGGGGGGCCTAGAGAGACTGGGGTGTTAGCAAGTAACTTCTGGAAGTTTCCATCTCAGTAGTGGGCAAGGCTTTACTGTTACATAAAGCTGTATTTTCCCAATCTCCAGCGAGTCCAGTTGGCTGCTGAAAAACATCTGACTTTTCCTGCCATGACAGCAGTCAGCAGATTATTAAATATTTGTGTTTTATGTTTTCTTTCACTTTTATTATGAGAATTTTCAAAATTAAGAAACTTGAAGAAATGGTACCTGTATAACAAACACCCTGATGTGTTCCACCCAGGTACCCACATTCAAGAGTTATTAACATTATGCCATATTTGCCTTCACATTTGCCCAGTTATCTGATGATTACAGAAAGCATAGCATGGAACCTTTAAATGCTTTAGCATGCATTTCTTAAGAATAGAGACAGTACCATTTTTCACATGCAAGAAGAATAATTCCAAAAAATCATTTACTATCCATTCATATTAAAATTTCCTAACTGTCCTATGATTTTTAAAAATAGGTTTTTTTGATTTAACTTATGGCTCTATCTCTTGTATTTTCTATACACTGAAAATTAACTCTTGAGCTGGGCTGTTCAACATGGTAGCCAACAGACACATGTGGCTATTTAAATTTAAATTAGTTAAAATTAAATAAATTAAAAATCTAGTCTTTCAGTCACATGCCATGCATGACTAGAAGCTACATTATTGACAGCACAGAAACAGAACATTTCCACCATCACACCAGTGTCTTTCGGATAGTGCTGGTCTGGAGGCTTGATTGGGTTTAACTGAAACATTTTTGGGCAGCATACATCATAAACAATGCTTTATAACTCTTACTGTATCACCCCAGAAAGCACAATCAAGTTGTCCTATTACTGGTGATGCTAAATCAGATCACTTGAGTATGTTTTCCCCTTCACAATTAGAAAGATCTCTGTAGGGCAATAGAGGTTCTGTTTTCTTTTTACTGGCCACCTACTCTGTTACCAATACCATATGCCATAAATGATCTCTGATTCTCACGTCCACCATATGAAGTAGGTATCATTATCCCTATTTTACAGATGAGGAAACTGAGGCTTGGAGAGGTTAAATAAGTTGCCCCAAACCTCCCAGCTATTAAGAAGTGGAACTGAGGAGATGCCAAGCCTTCCCACCTATAGGTTATGACAACCCTTGGATTTCCTAGTCCTTGGAGACTTTCAAGAGGGTGGAGAAACTTATTGGGAGAGGGTTTCTGTGGAGATAGGGCTCCTCTGGTGGCTCAGTGGTAAAGAATCCTCCTGCCAAGGCAGGAGACCTGGGTTCAATTCCTGGGTCAGGAAGATCCCCTGAAGAAGGAATTGGCAACTTACTCCAGTTTTCCTGACTGCAAAACCCAATGGACAGAGGAGCCCTGACAAGTTACAGTTCATGGCGTCACAAAAGAATCGAAAATGACTTAGCAATTAAATAACAACAACAATCTGTGGATATAGGATTGAGGAGAGTCAGTCTAAGAAAAATGGGCAGAGTCGGGGGTGTTAGAATGGTTGGAACCAGGAGGGCCAATGGGCATGCGTGTGACACAGGGCAATGAGAGGCAGAGGAGAGGAGATCTGCAGGACCTTGTGGCTGAGAATTGAAGGAAAGGGATGGAGAATAGCAGTTTTAGCTATTTGCTTGCGTCTAGTATATTGTAAGTACCTTGATAAGATGATACTGTGTTCTACATACATGAAACACCCCATTCCAATAGAGCAAGACTAGAAAAATGATCCCATAAAAGTACAGGGGTTTGTTTTAAATGGATGGAAAGAAAAGAGAAGAGAAACACTGTAGCTGGCAGCCCCTGGTAGCTGGTGTGCTGTAGGGGCAAAGGGCAGGCAAAGCAGCTTAGGGCAAGAGGTGAGGGGGTTGGTAGGAAAGAGGAGGAAGGAGGAGAAGAGAATAGTATGTCCATGTAGAACATTCAGGAATGGGGACTTGCAATAGGATGAACATGGGGTCACGGACCATGTCGGCAATCTGGCCATCCCAGAGGAGGGTGTGGCTCCTGATGTCACTTTATGTGTTTGGGGACCTGGGCCGGCTCTTCTGAGGCCCTTTATGCCCTCATCCGCCACTCTGGGCACTGCCCACAATGGAGTTGCGGTGCTTCCAGCCAGCCAGCTGGCTGGGTATTCCAAGGAGAAGCCCTGTGAGTCAGAGTGCAGCTCACACACACTTTGCCTTTTCTACTAGTGTAACTCCCTATAAAAATGACACGCATAAACATAAGCTAATTACTAATGGCTGGTCTTTGCTAAGCAATTTGAAAGAAGCAATTTAAACCAGGATATAAAAAAATTCAAATGTGACACCATTTCATTTAACTCAGATATTACTAATGGCTGCTAATTTTGAAGACCTAAAAAGACATTGTATCTGTAGGTTTTCTTGGAGTGAAAACAGCTCTTGGTGAGGGGAGGGGAGAGGGGAGGGGGAAGGACTGGCAGAATGACTACTGTCTGGTCTTGGCTCTGGCAACAGGAGATTTTGACCTTTTGGACTGTAGTCCGCCAGGCTCCTCTGTCCATGGAATTTTTTCAGGCAAGATTACTGGAGTTGGTTGCCATTCCCTTCTTCAGGGGATCTCCCTGACCCAGCGATTCAACCCATATCTCCTGCATCTCCCGAATTGAGGACTGATTCCTTACCTGCTGAGCCATCAGGAAAGTTAACATTGCTTTTATTGTGAAATATACCACCTCTACAAAAGAATGTATAGGTGGTATGCCTACCACCTGTGGGAAGAAATAGAACATATGTATAACTTAGGAACTTCCTCTGAACCTCATTTTTACTGCACCCCCTTCCTTTCTGAACCAGGATGGTTCTCTGGGATTTTGTGTTGAATGATTCCTTTGCTTTTCTTTAGTTTAAGGACCAAGGAATGCATTTCTAAACCATATATTCCAGTTTTTGAACTTCATATAAATGGAAGCACATTGTGTGTATTCCTTTGTTCAAAGTTGCTTCCTGTAGCTGTATTGTGTTCATGTTCACTGTGGATTGTACTCTCTGTAGGAATATGTCACAGTTTATTCATCTTTCCACCTCCAAGGCCTTGAGGCTGTTCCCAGAGTGTATTATGAACAGATCTGCCATGAACATTATTTCCCATGTCTTCTGGTATATCTGTACAAGTTTTTCTAGGGTGTGTGGTTACTTAAAAAAAATTATTCAGGTAGCATATGCTTAGCATAGAAACCTATTTTATGAACAGTCTTCCAAACTTATAACAACGTCTGTTGATGTTCAACTTATTTCATAGTAGATACTATACTGACTGCCCAACTTGCATTAACGCATTTAATTTTTACAAATTGTCCTTTGATGCTAGTGTTATTATTCTTGTTTTACAGATGAGGACACTGAGGACTAGAGGGTCAAGAGATTTGCTCAGGTTGTAGTTAGAGGCAGAGCTGGCACTCGTAGCCTGGTGTATTTGATTGCAATGGAAAAGCTTGATCGTAGTCTTGTCCATCCACTGTCTTCCATCACTAAAGCATCACGTGGTACATAGTACATTCACACATGCTCACTATTCCTCTCCCTCCAGTACCTCTTTTGGGTCCTTCAGCATGCTCTCAGGGTGCAGGACCAGAGGATGAGGAGAGCTCACTCTTATTTGTTGTGAGCTTCCAAGGGAAAAGCTGTACATATACCCAGATCATGAACAAAAATGCAAACCCTGCAGCATACCAATGGGTACAAACATTTGGTTCATGGCTATATTCCAAGGACTTGGCACACAGTAGATGCTCAGTAAATATTTGTTGCGTGAATGAAGTGAATCCCAGATGCACATTAGGTGCTGAGTAATGGAGCCATCAAAGCTTGATGGTTAATTATGCAAAGCTTGTTCTGGTAAGATGGGGTGGGGACCAGATGAAGCAGACCAGATGGCGGCCATTCCTAAGGGTGGGGGTGGGGTGGGGAGAGGTTCTTGGCTGGGGCCTGAAGGAAAGATGAAGTGAGTGGATGTGTCCTTTACCAAAGCAAACTCCTCAGCCTGAGTGATGATGGGAGTGGAAGGGAAAGGCAGACAACAAGGCAAGAATTCTGAAGGCCATGAGCCAGAGTAGAGATGGGGTAGGGTTGAGGAGAGAGAAGTGGATGGAAGGTAGTTTTCTAGAGGAAAGGAGGAAGAAAGATGCTTGCTTTTAGATTATTACTCTCCAGGACCACTTGGAAGAAGGATGGAGACTGACTGGGGTGAGGAGAATGGCATGGAAGGAAGACTAGGGGAGACAGAGGGGAGAGGAGAGAAGTGGAGGACAGTGGAGGAAAAAGAAGGGCAAGACCATGGGAGAATAGTGGGGGGACACTCCACGGTGGAAGAGCAAAGGAGGTTCATGGGGGAAGGGGCACAGGTCTAGACTTACATAAAGGGTAGGCTCCAGCTCTCAAGAAATGAGCCCTTATGGGGCTTGGACATGGGCTGGAGGAGGTGCAGGGGCTCAGCCTGGTTGGTGGGAATGGACCTCACCAAGGATGGAGCTCCTGAGTCAGGCTTCCTCCTCTGCCAGATTCTCCAGGACTGCCTTTGGCCCTCCCTCCTCTGGTGAGCTCTCATGGACAATTGGTCACTGTCCCAGGCTGTCTTGGCTGAGGCGCAGCGCTCTGGCACACCTCTTGGATACCTGCAAGCCTAGAGCTTTGGTATCTTCCAGATGTAGAGTTCACAGGCTGCTTCCCAGTCTGCAGCCATGCAGCAGAATGACATGGGCCCTGCTTCGGAGGTCTCTGTCTCCACTGGTTCTCCACTGTCACAGCATCTCATGATCCCTTCCTCTTCTGCAAGGACCCTCAGATTGCCCCCACTGTCTACTCTCTGAAATACCTCCATGCACATCTTTTTACCAACACTGTCCCTCCTGCTGCTTTATGAAGCCTGTCCTCACCCTTTCTAGGGATCTGTTCATACCTTTCTCATCAGTCTAACTGTATTTCACACTGTCCCAGAATGGGCACTGTCAATAGGCATTGAGCTCCTGAGGATCTGATGGTATAGCTATAAACAAACTCTCTTCAGCCTTCTGCCTTTTCTCATGAACTTCTGAACTTCTGGGTCTGTCTTCCCTGTCAGATCAGGAGTTCCAGAATCCATAGTTCCTTCCTCCTCTTAGTGCTTTCCTCTCTCCTTCCAAACTTAAGATAGGGTTCATCATATTGCAGGGATACATCAATCACAAAATTCTTGAATCTAACAAGATGTTACCTTGTCTAACCCACCGTCCATCTTGGGGCATCTGCTTTGCAACACCCTTCACAGGAGCAGGATGGACTAGAGGGAGTCTTGAAAAAGAACTTCTCAATGTTAAAATTACCTGATTTACCCCTTCTCTCCAGGCATCCCTTGAAACAAGATCTACTTGGGCTAAAAGAAGAGGCTCTGATCTCCAGATATAAAGGTCTTTTGGTTCACCCTGTCTCCACAAACATGATGGCCATTCCAGAATAAAGAATGTTTCTCTTTTACATAAAGCTCCCCTAAATGGGAGCCATAATGCAAGCTCCTTAGGAAGGCATGACTATTTGCCCTCCTTCTGGCAAGTTTTTCTTCAAATCCAACTTCCGTCTGTCCAGCCACAGTGGAAGTCCTGCTCTCTTTAGAGTTCCATCATACTTGGATGGATTGTCAGCCTCAACCCCATGATATCCCTGGGCTACTGATCAATCAGGAGGTTTTGGAATTAGGTAAAAAAAAAAAAAATCACCATTAGGCAAGGTGAATGAGCATGTCATTGATTTGTGGCTAAAGATTTCTGATGGTCTGTTAAGGCCAAATAAGGAACACAAATTTATCAATTATAACAGATAACAGACTTTTTGGACTGTACAAGCTTTTCTTTTCACCCAGTAGTGTAGTAACCTGAGGATTGGTGACACTTTCCCTTTGCCTAAGAAGAGAGATTCTCATTGGGCCTTCCCTCAGGTAGTTGGGCTTGAGGATGGACCTTTGATTTTGTGTTCTTTTTCAGGATAAAGGGAAGGTCTCCAGTTCTACTTGCCCCTAAGACTAACCCCATGGTAGAATAAGAGTTGATAACATTTACTGAGCACTTGCTATGTGCCAGTTGTTAAGAATTATCCATGTATTTTAAAATTTAATCTGTCTATTCTGCCTGCAATGTGGGAGAGCTAGGTTTGATCCCTGGGGTGGGAAGATCCCCTGGGGAAGGGAAAGGCTACCTACTCCAGTATTCTGGCCTGGAGAATTCCATGGACTGTATAGACCATGGGATCACAAAGAGTAGGACGTGACTGAACGACTTTCACTTCATTTCACTTCATTATTCTTTTAAGATGGCATCATTAGCGGGTATTTTACATATGTGGTTTAGTAATGTAGGTAGGTATATTCCATCAAACCTGCTGATATACCCACAGCAGCAGCAGTAGCAACTACAGTAACAACACACCTCTCTACCTCTCCATCAAACCTGACACTATAACCGCAGCAGCAGCGACACCTACCACTAATATGACTACATCCTTAAGAGTGTGTCAGGCTCTATTTTAACTGCTTGACATGGATTAATTCTTTTAATCCCTATAAAAACTATATGAGGTAGGTAGCATTACCCCTGTTTTACAAATCATGAAATGAGATAGGGAGAGGTTAAGAAATTGCCTGAAATTACATAGCTAGAAACTGGCAAAGGTGGACTTTGAAACTAGGCAGTTTGGACTCTGGGTCTGTGTTCTTAACTGATAAGCTATGTATTTAAACTTTTTAGTTCCAATTATAGTAAGAAATAATTTTTCATAGTGGTTAAGCGCACACATATGTACATATCACATACTATTGAAATAAGAGATCCTGAAATGTTTTTATTATGCATGCTACACTCTGATGTTTTCTGCTATAGTCTACTCTACTTGATTTTGTCCTAACCTGTTTCATTAAAACTCTGGTTGCTTCTATTTGTGGGTCATGATGTGAACTCTGAGAAAATGCAGTCCCAGAGCCTCTTGCTTCTTAATGATTACAACAAAGCACATCTGCACAGTGCTCTGGAGTTTACTGAGTGCATGCACATCTCTGTAATTCTCCAAGGCAGCCCTGGGAAGAAGATGCTTAATCCATTTCCCAGAGGAGTGAACTACCTTGCTCCCCTAGATCACATAGAGCTAATCATGGAAGAGCCCTGGTTCCTACCCTGCCTTTTAGGGTTCAAGGACCAATCTAACTATGTTGGATGGATGGCACACACCAATATGGATTTGTTCTGACAATATGGATTAGCATCTTCCAATGCCATTGGCAAATTGCTGTAAAGGGAAGGATATTGCAGGGTTGTTAGAACATGGAAAGCAATACAGGATCGGGGGGTGATGGCAGGGGCCTGGATGCTCCCCCTACATGGTTCTGTCTAGAAAGATTCCCTTGTATTCTGAGCCAAAAGCTATAAAGACTTATAATAGCTGTGTCTACCCCAGTCCTTCTGGGCCCTGGAGAAACCATGGAGCCTGGAGGTGAAATCGAGACAGGCTATCCTTGCCTGGGGCCTTGTTGGAAATGGTTGGGCATTCTTGAGACCACTGAGCCAAGGTGTGCCCCCTTAGGCCTCATGGAAGATTCTGTGGGAGGGCGTGCCTCCTCTCAGCGCAGGCTGACAAATAAGGTCTAAGAAGTGGACTCGTCAGGTGCAAGTGGAGGTGGATGCAGGTGTGTATGAGCACGTATGAGAATCTGTGTGATTGTTGATGGGAAATCCAGCATGTGTGTGTGTACATGTGTGTGTGAGAGAGAAACAGAGAGAGAGAGACAAGATACAGAGAGGTGGCTGATGGGTGCAGGTGAGGAATCTGGGAGCAGGTGTGTGAGGCTTTGCTGCTGTAAAAACAGCCATCCCTGTGAAGGAAATCACGGAGCGATCTCAAGTTCCCCATCTGTTGATCTTACGCTCTCCCAGTGTTGCGGTGCCGAAGTGATCAGCACTACGGACAGCGGCATGCGCACATCAAATGGGTGGTACGAAAGAAGCCGCAGCCCCGCCTTCCCCCGCCCTCCTTTCCAAAGTGAGTCACCGCTCCCCTATCCTCAAAAACCTTTCGCCACCTGTGTATGAGGAGGTTGGGGGTGGGGTGAGGAGAGGTGAGCTGGCCCTTTGAGGACAAAAATTGTGCAGTTTAGGGTAAAAGGCCATAAACATCTGGCAGCATCTGGCACCCAATTAAGCACATTAAGGAAGGAGCTACAGCAGCTAAACAACCCAAGCCCATAAACATGTCTAATTGCTGCTAACACGTGGATACATCAGGCTCCAAACATATATAAAGGCCCAATGATGTCCAAGAAGTGAACACCTCGTCCACTAGCCCTCCATTAGGCCATCTGCCTCCTGAGAGCCTCCCGTGCCCCAAAGAAGCACCATGACTTGTGGATCTTACCGTGCTGTCCCAGCCTTCAGCTGCGTCTCCGCCTGCGGACCCCGGGCCGGCCGCTGCTGCATCACGGCCGCCCCCTACCGCGGCATCTCCTGCTACCGCGGCCTCACCGGCGGCTTCGGCAGCCGCAGCGTCTGCGGCGGCTTCCGTGCCGGCTCCTTTGGCCGCAGCTTCGGGTACCGCTCCGGTGGCGTGGGCGGCCTCAGCCCTCCCTGCATCACCACCGTGTCAGTCAATGAGAGCCTCCTCACGCCCCTCAACCTGGAGATCGACCCCAATGCGCAGTGCGTGAAGCAAGAAGAGAAGGAGCAGATCAAGTGTCTCAACAACAGGTTCGCTGCCTTCATCGACAAGGTGAGTTTCCTTGATCACACCCTTCCTGAACCTTCCCTTTCTGGGTAGGCAGTGAAGGGGTAGTCAAGGGCAGTAGAGATGTGGTCCTTTCAGGTCCCAATCTGATTGATGAAATGGACACACATCCAGGGCACAAACAGACCAGAGAGATGAGTCTAGAGCAGGGGCTCCTGAACAGAGTTCTGTTATTATATGCAGCCTCTGTCCAGACAGGCAGGGTCCCCACAGACAAGGACAAGGCTTGGAACCACATGTCAGAGAAGAAAGCATACATGCAAACAAGACTCAAGAAATGCACATAAGATACAGGAACAGGACCACAGTTCAGCCTTCAAATATTTGTCCTTGATTACACCTGTTCTGAACCTCCCCCCCACACCCCGTGCCCAAGTCCCAGCTGGGTACTGATGGGGCAGTCAAATGCAAAAAGAGCTCTACTTAGCTCCTGATCACATGCCATCTAGACTCAGCAGGTCAGGATAACTCAGTTCACCTGAGAAGTGAATGATCTTTCCAAACACCTTGCTCTCACCCTAATATAGAAAATACAAGCATGATCACTATCTTGAAATCCAGAAATTGCCTTGTCTCCCACTGCCCCCTCTGTCTAATTTCTGCTGAACTCCTGGTTTTGGAGTTTACTATAAAGCAATCAGCACACTCCCCAATCCCCTCCATCCCCCAAATAGGCTTTGGGGCAGTAGGAGCCATCTGACCCCTCCTCCCACCCCAAATGGCAGGTGCGCTTCCTGGAGCAGCAGAACAAGCTGCTGGAGACCAAGCTGCGGTTCTACCAGAACCGCCAGTGCTGCGAGAGCAACCTCGAGCCCCTGTTCAGTGGCTACATCGAGACGCTGAGGCGGGAGGCTGAGTGCGCAGAGGCTGACAGCGGAAGGCTGTCTTCAGAGCTCAACAGCCTGCAGGAGGTGCTGGAGGGCTACAAGAAGAAGTGAGTGTGGCTGGGGGTGATGTTGGGCACAGGAACTGGACATGGATTCAACCCACTGGATGAGATTGGAGAATTTCAAAGGGGATGTGACCATGCAGGGCAAGTTGGTGGTATGCAGCAGGATCTTCCCATCAGGCAGTCATTGCTCAGATGCCTATGAGTAGGGCCATGATTCCCTAGGAGCTCTCTCTCTCCTCCTTCAGGCTTCTCTTCTGGAAGCCTGATCACCCAGCAACAGTCCTGTGCTCTGTGGGGAGGAGGCTTCTGCATTCTCCCAGGCCTGGCCCTTCAGGCTCCCACCTGTAGCACCTGGATGTGATATGAGTCTCAGCGTCTCTCAGGGTTGCCAGGTGCTGGGTCTCTGGGTGTCCCACTGTCTAGGTTGCTCTAATGCTGATGGCCTCTGAGATCCATAGGTCCTCCCCCAGCTGAGCTAGGTTGGACACCCAGGTGGGGAGAGGCTGGGGCTGCAGTGCCCCCAGAGGGGCTGTTGTCCACTCCTGGCCAGTGCTGAGTCCTTATTTTCCTCCAGAGGTGACCTCAGAGCAGTTTGGGCAGCAGGGCTGTGAGGTTCCAGAAGAGTCACCCCCTGGATCCCTCAATTCCAAGTGGAGAGAGAATCACAGACACACCCCAAGTCCAACCAGAGAGGACCCAGCAGGGCTGCCAGGGATCTGGCTGTGTGGGGAGGTCCCTAGTGTTGTCCCCTTCACTGGTAAAATGTGGAGGGGGCTCTGGGGAGACCTGCCCTGCCATGATTCCCCTCTCTGCCCTCTTCCCCAGGTACGAAGAGGAAGTTGCTCTGAGAGCAACAGCCGAGAATGAGTTTGTGGCTCTGAAGAAGGTGAGTAACATGGGATCAGGAAGCAGAGCCATGAAGGATTTCAGAACGACAGGCTCTCATTGTGGAGAACAATGGTCTCATCCTCTTTGGGGAGCAGTGACTTTGCCAAGTCAGGATGGGAAATTCCCATAGACCAGGTCATGAAAGGCACATCCAAGGCTTTGGCAAGGGCAGTAACCTTGGACAATCCACTAACACCTTGCCCTGAAGCCGGGGTATAGCTGAATTGGCCTCTGGATGTTCTGTGGTGTTTCAAAAGTAGTAGTCTGTGGCTGGGATTCCGTGGAGGCATGGTAGCTTCAGTCTCTCTGTAGCTCATCCCTCTCTCTGAGGGATGGTGTCCTTTCTAGTGTTTCAGGAGTCTGGTTAAGAGGAGGGGCACAGTCCCAGGATCTCAGGGAGGATGGAGCAGAGCCAACAGTGGCCAGGTGGAGTCTTGGTGAACTATAGGGAAACAGGGAAAGGTCAAGGTGGTTGAGCGAGGGAGCCAGTCTGGCAGGCTTTTTGGTGCAGGGAAGGAGAAAAGGAGAGCTGCAAAGTGAGAGGTCTCAGGAAGGAAGGGTGAAAGGTTGGTGGTTCATCTCCAAGGCACAAGGCATTTGTTCTTAGAAGGGGAGGAGGTTATGAGATGCCTTCAGGGAAGGGCAGCATGGAGATGGGACAGGAAGAGGAACACAGGGAATCCTTTCCTCCTCACCTCCTTGTAATGGGTGAGAAGAGAGAGGAATTTGGGGTGATGATGATCACCAGGGGACCCCTTTGCTCAAAGACTCCCCATCTTCCCAGGATGTGGACTGTGCCTACCTCCGCAAATCAGACCTTGAGGCCAATGTGGAGGCCTTGATTCAGGAGACCGACTTCCTTCGGCGACTGTATGAGGAGGTGAGTGATTGTAGCCCTGACAGAAACCAGGATCCAGAAGAGAGGGTGTTGGTTTGGGGTCGGAGTTGGACAGGAGTTTGAGCAGGAGCTACAGTCCATGAGGCTGTCAGAGGGGGGCCTCTGGGAGGCCCAGGGAGATCAGGAGGGCTGAGAAGGCTTGTACACACTGTGGTGGGGGAAGCCAAGGTGTAAACAAGACCCTTCTACCCTCCTGCCCCACCATCTGCAGGAGATCCGAGTTCTCCAAGCCCATATCTCAGACACCTCGGTCATCGTCAAGATGGACAACAGCCGGGACCTGAACATGGACAACATTGTTGCTGAGATCAAGGCTCACTATGATGACATTGCCAGCCGCAGCCGGGCCGAGGCTGAGAGCTGGTACCGCAGCAAGGTGAGTGGTCCAGGACACCTGCCTTCTAGACATGATGGAAGGGATGTGAGGTATACAATAACAAGGCTTCTTTTGTCTGGCAATTTGGATTTCTAGAGATTCTGACAGAAGTGCAGACAGTTCTCAGGTTATAGTGGGAGGACAGGGCTGCATATATGGTTTCACAGGCTGTGCACTGGACATCTGTAGTGTCTTGAATGGGTGGAATGTCCTGTCCTGAGCTTCACAAGCCTCTCTGCTTCCCACCAGTGTGAGGAGATCAAGGCTACGGTGATCCGACATGGGGAGACCCTGCGTCGCACCAAGGAGGAGATCAATGA
The DNA here is from genome assembly GCF_023091745.1 of Budorcas taxicolor. Taxonomy (NCBI): domain Eukaryota; kingdom Metazoa; phylum Chordata; class Mammalia; order Artiodactyla; family Bovidae; genus Budorcas; species Budorcas taxicolor. The sequence continues at coordinate 72,468,426 of NC_068914.1, read as the reverse complement.
GCTGAACCGCATGATCCAGAGGCTGACAGCTGAGGTCGAGAATGCCAAGTGCCAGGTAGGAGCTGTTTGAGGCCCACCCAGGTTCCCACAGGCCCAGCTGGATCTCACCATTCATGTTCCAGTCCATTTGCACGACTTGAGACCAAGGCTGTGGTCACTCTGGGTGATCCAGGTGATAAGGGGAGAGATTCCTGCTGTGTGGAGAGACCATAACCCACCTTGTTCTCTCCTGGGCCCTTAGAACTCCAAGCTGGAGGCTGCAGTCACCCAGGCAGAGCAGCAGGGCGAGGCAGCCCTCGCTGATGCCAAGTGCAAGCTGGCCGGGCTGGAGGAGGCTCTGCAGAAGGCCAAGCAGGACATGGCCTGCCTGCTCAAGGAGTACCAGGAGGTGATGAACTCCAAGCTGGGCCTGGACATCGAGATCGCCACCTACAGGCGCCTGCTGGAGGGCGAGGAGCAGAGGTGGGTACTGTAGGCAAATTTCTCTCCCAGCCCTGCCTGGGTTCTCATCATGTGGTGTCCCTGACTTTCCTACCTGACAAAGTTCCCCATCCTGCAACTGGACAGGTAATTTGAGTAATTTCTTTAGGTATGTTTCTAGCCCCATTTCAGTTTCTCATGCCCACTTAGGTGCTGATCTGGGATTGGTGCTTTTGCAAATCTGTTTCTCACAGCCCAGAGTCAAGGGCATAGTAATTGCTGTTCCTGAGGAGCCCTGTCTGGGCTAGGTCGCCTTCCTTTAATAGTGATTCTTCTCTCCTGGCCCTCACTGCACATGCCCCTCAGGGTTCCAACTCTATTCTCAAACTTGGCCTTGGCTCCAGCCCTGGGAGTTCAGATTTCCTCCCAATGACAGCTTCAATAGATGATTTTATCAACACACACTTATATATTCTAACTATATAGTGCCTTTGCCTAAGTGTTTGTTCATTGCAGCAAGTGAAATTAAGGGTAGACAGATAACAGGGACTGGTCCCTTGAAGCAGCTGTAGCCTGCTCTGAGCATTTTTCTTGTCGCTTCTTTTGAGCGCAAAGGGAGACCCACTGGTCATTAGCCGTCTATGTTCAGGTGGAGGGCGGCTGAACCGCTTCTGGGAGGACAACAGTCACAGGCTGTGCCCTTTGGTTCTTCCCCTGGAAACAGAAGGGTCCATCCCTCTGCCCCAAACACTCTGGGAATGAACTCAGGAGCTTTGCTGTGGATTCCCTAGGAAACATGGGCCTGGGAAGGTAGATTGTGAGCTGCAGACTGTCCTTGTTTCTGAAGCTGATTAAGACAACCCTTTGCTTTGGTTTCTCAGAGGGTCTTTGTTTTCCTTAAGGAGACAGCATCGCGTAGGAAGGAAACCCAGGTTGGATGGAGTTAGGTGGCTGGAGTGGCACTGGTTATTTCCTCTTTCTGGGCCTCAGTTTATCCATTTGTTAAGTGAGGGACTAGATGTAGCTAATCTCAGAGTCTGCTCTCAATGTGTTCTAACATCCCATTCATTCATGCAAGTTATTTATTGAGCCAAGCATCATCTGGGGGCACTGTCGATTCTGCAGCGGGAAAAAGGATAGACAAAAAAATTCTGTCCTCTGGAAGCCCATGCTTTAGTGATACCAGTCAGACAAGATTCCGGAATTTAAATCTGCTGCTCCTCGAATACATTTACAAGTCAATTAGAACGGAAAGAAACAGTAGGAGCTACCATTTCCGAAGCAGTACCGTTCCTGATGGCAGAAATGGGGCACTTACAGGCACAGTTTGAGTTCATCCCCGCAAAGTTCAGGGAGTAGATTTTCCCCAGGAGGCTGGCTGTGTGTGTGCTAAGTTGCTTCAGTCCTGTCTGACTCTTTCCGACCCAATGGACTGTAGCCTGCCAGGCTTCTCTGTCCATGGGATTCTCCAGGCAAGAATACTGGAGTGGATGGCCATGCCCTGCTTCAGGGCATCTTCCCGACTTAGGGATCGAACCCGCAGCTCTTATGTCTCTTGCATTGGCAGGCAGGTAATTTACTACTAGCACCACCTGGGAAGCCCCTAAATCCGAGGTTGCCCAGCTAATAAGGGCTAGAGAGAACCCATACAGTGACCCGGGGCTACCGCTTAATGGCGCCTTTCCGGGGCAAGTGCTCAGAATGAGGGCCAGGGACCTCACCCTTCACCTTGGCTGTGTGGACCAGCGGCTTTTCAGGGCGCTGACCTTTCTCTTTTCCTTTGCCCGCAGGCTGTGCGAGGGCGTCGGGGCTGTGAATGTCTGTAAGTAGCCCGCCCCTCCCCATTCTCCAGCCGGGTGGTCACAATGCCTTTAGGGAGGGGGCACGTTCGCCGCCCCACGCCGCCTGGCTGGGGCAGTGTCTGACCGCGTCTCTGCCTGTTCTCCCCGCATTCAGGCGTCAGCAGCTCCCGCGGTGGCATCGTCTGTGGCGATCTCTGCGCCTCCGGTGCTGCCCCTGCTGTCACCACCAGCGTCTGCAGCGCCCCCTGCAGCGGCAACGTGGTGGTGGGCACCTCTGACGCCTGCGGCCCCTGCTCTAGGGTGGGCGGCAGCATCCTGGGCTGTAAGAAGTGCTAAGGTCGCCTTCCGGCCCAGCCAGGACCTCGCTCCACCGGAACGCTCCTTCCGTTGCACCCCCGCCCCCGCCCCCGCCCCGGGGCCGCCCGCGGGCCTGCAGGGTCCGCCTTCCCTGCTCCCTCTCTGCTTCCTTTGCGTGCCATGTGCCAGGCACCTGGGCCCCGGGGAGGCTGGCGCGCACCCTGACCTCTTTCTGTAGCCTTTCCTAGTAGTCCTTTTGCTGTCTTGAGGATTCATGCCTTCTTCTGCCTTCTGGGTTTTGCTGGATTCATTGGTCCTGCCTGATCCCCTTCACCTAATCTTGGAGGAACCGGGGACAGGCCCCGGAAACTCCAGATCTGCACATCGTGGGGTACCTGCGGCATGGACGTGGGGAACACTGGCGGTGGTTTTCCTGTAACTCTTTGAGGGCCGTGCCCTGTGGGAGGGGAGACCATCACCTTTCAAGGATGCCCGCGAAGGCTTCTACGAAGCTAATGAGTCAACTGCCTGCACGCTCTTTTGTCTGTCTCACTCTTTGTTTCCAATAAACTAATTGTGGCTGATCAGACCTGGTGCCTCAGAGCCTCATAAATGCCAGGGCCCTCCTGAGATAGGTGCTCCCTGCCAGAGATGTCCTCAGGACCTCTCATGCACTCAGTTATTTTTCATTAGGTGAAAACGATGTGGTAGAAGCTGCCCACCTGGCCTTGAGCCACCGGAGCCTTGAGAAAACGAGAGAAGACCCATGGGGATGGAGAATCCCTCCCTGCCTTGTGTGGTCATGGGTTTCTCTAGACCAAGAATTCTCGACTTCAACACTACTGACATTTTGGGCTAGAGACTTCCTTATTGGGGGGGCAAATATCCTGTGCACTGGAGGATCAGTGATTTGCTCACAGTTACTGAACTAGTAAATGACTGAATCAACATTCAAACATAGGTTTAACCAACTCTTTAATACATCATTTTACTTAGGGAGCCAGAAGGGCAATAGACAGCTGAAACCTCCCTATAATCCAATAGGTATCATTATTCCACTTTACAGATGAAGAAGCTAAAATTTAGTGAGGATCAGTGACTTGCCCACTGGCCTCTACCCATTACATGGCAGTAGTAGTCCACCCTCCCCCAGCTGTGACAACCGAAGCTGTCCCTAGACATGGCCAGATGTGCCCTATGGCTTCTCACCCAGCGTGATCCTTCTGCCAACCTGCCAAGGACATTCCTGGAGGGGAAAATTACGTGGGTGAGGGCAAGAATGAAAGGAAGGCATGAGGGACAACAGTGTGAGGGAGAGGAAGAGCTCCAGGTTGAGGGTCAGGAGAACCAGGCTTCTAATTCAGAGTCCTGACTCTGCCATTTCCTAACTGGGTGACTTTGGGCAAGTTGCTTCTGCCCTCTGAGCCTCAGTTTCTTTGGCTAGAGAATGAGGGATGGTGGACACTATTCCTAAGGCTCCTTCTGGCTCCCTAAGTGAGACTGTGTATTTAAAGGAGTTTGGTTAATACAAGCCTATGTTTGAATGTTGGTTCAGCCATTTCCTAGTTCTGTAATTGTCGGCAAGACATTGATTGTCACTGAGCTTTATAGTTTATTCATCTGTAAAATGGAATACTGGGTTGTAGGGAGGTTTAAGGTATCTATTGCACATAACGTACCACTCCAAAATTTAGAGGCTTGAACCATAATGCTTTATTTTTTCTAATGATTCAATAGGCTTACTGGGCAGTTCTTCTACTTTATGTGATGTTGTTTGGGATGCTAGGATGTCTGGAAGGTCCAAAATGGCCTCATTTCACATGGGTGGATTTGGTGCTGGATGTCATGGACAGAGGAGCTTGGCAGGCTGCAGTCTATGGGGTCACACAGAGTCGGACATGACTGAATGACTAGCTAGGAGTTCAGCTGGAGCTGTTGGCCAGGACATATCAGTCAGGAGACAATCATTTGAACAGATGAAGTTTAATATAAAGAATTATTAACTGTACTAGGTGATTGAGTCATGAGAGTTTGGCTAGTAAGAAGCAAGAAATCTAAGCATACAGGGGCTGCAGTTATAAGGAGCAGCCCCTACCTCTAGACCTAAGGGAGCACACCCAAGGAAGTGGACCCCAATGCCAAGATCTGGACCTCAGATCCAGGGAAAACTAGGGAGACCTGTTTGTGAAGACGTGTCTCCACCTCAAAACCACCCGAGGGGGATACTGGAAACTGCTGACCACTGTGCACTGCAGGAGAAAAGCCATGGCAACACAGGAGAAGTTCTGGAGAAACTGTGGGTGCTGCAGGAGTCTGCCAGGAGGAACCTGGAGCCAGGAAGGAAAGCCCCTTCCTCTTGCGCTGTCTCTCCATCACCCTCTACTGACAAAGCTCAATCTTGTTCCAGTAAACAAAGGAAGGTATTTAAAGGGCCCCTCTAAATTTTCACAGAGCAGGCCATGGCAGGTGAATCTGGAGCTGACAGACAATGCACTGATAACTGGAGTCCAGGGGCTTGGTTCTCCTCCATATGAGCCTTTCTCATATAGCTGCTTGGGGGCCGGGTTCTAAGAAGGAAGGTAGGGAGCAGAAGAAGCCAGGCCTCCCTAGGCTTGAGCTCAGAAGTTCACTTCCACCATATTCTACTGGCCAGAGCAGTCACAGGGCCAGCTCAGGCTCAAGGGGAGGGGAAGCAGACTCCACCTTGTTCTGGCTTATATGTGGACAGAAGAACAGAACGGCCAAGTCTTCCTGTGGATGCCAGACCCCACAGTATGCCCTCTGGTCACAACAATTCATGTCCCTTCCACAAACAGCATATGCTAACTCCTGCAAAGATCCCCCCAAATTTCATCCCATTATTACATCAGCTGGAAATTCAGGATCTCACTGGTTGAATTAGATCCATTAACACATGAGACTCTTGGGATATGGTTCTTTTATTGTAGCTCCTCCATTATTATCTACCTCAGGCTGAAGTCTTGTGAATTAAATGACAATTATTTATGTCCACCACACCTATCATGCAATCACCATTGCATTCGGTTATTACAGAATCCTAAGTCCCTGGGAAGGAGGTGTTACAATCCCAGAGCTGAGTCCAGAGTCACTTCCCCAAAAGGTCAGAACTGAAAAGGCCCTTTGTAGAGCTTCTGGGGTAGGATAGCCACAATCTGCCCTTCTGTTTAGAAAGAGGAAAAATTTGACACAGTGAGAAGTCCCTGATTCGTAACAGTTCTAAGTACAGTCAGACACTCATTGCTAATTCCTCCTGTTGCAGAGCCTGGGAGTGTATCTGATTAGTGCCTAATTTTGCTCCCTGGAATTGGTTCTCCTCTGCCCTTGTCTCTATCCTTTGGAATCTTGGCCTCACCTTTTGTACCATCCTTTCTTTTCCATGAGAAACAGCCCATGTGTTCTTAGCCTGCTTCTTGTCTGTAGGAGGTTAGGAGCCCAGAGGCCTCTTTTCACTTTGAATGGTTTCTGTTCCTTGTAGTTAGATCTGCTATAACTCTTTAAAAAATTTTGTAAGGTGTGAGGTGGGGCTCAGGGCCTCAGGACTTGAAGCTCTTACAGAAGTTGAGTATACAATGTCAGTCCTGTTTGGTCCCTTGAGCTGGTAGCTAGAAGGCAAGTACATCACCTCCAGAGGTGTGGGGGTGTCCCTGGGCTCCTCCAGGTGGCACCTGGACAACCTCCCAAGGTTATTACAGACTCCTTGCTAAGTCCCTGGGAAGGAGGTGTTACAATCCCAGAGCAGAGTCCAGAGTCACTTCCCCAAAAGGTCAGAACTGAAAAGGCCCTTGTAGAGCCTCTGGGCAGGCCTCAAGTTTTAAATATTGATTTTTATGGCATATAGTTGTTTTACAATGTTGTATTAGCTTCTAGGGAAGAGGAAAATGAATCAGCCACACGTAATACATACATGTATGTCGTCCCTTTTAGATTTCCCCTCCCATTTAGGACATTGCAATGCATGGAGTGGGGTTCCCTGTGCTATACAGTATGTTCCCATCAGCTGGCTATTTTATACACAGTATCAATAGTGTATATGTGTCAATCCAATCTCTCAGCTCCTCCCATCCAACCCCTTTCCCCCTTGGAAGCCATTCATTTGTTGTCTACATCTGTGTCTCCATTTCTGCTTTGCAAATAAGATGATCTATACCACTTTTTTAGATCCACATGTATGCATTGATATACAATATTTGTTTTTCTCTTTTGGGCTTACTTCACTCTGTATGACAGTCTTTAGGTTCGTCCTAAAAGATGATGCTGTTAAAGTCCTACACTCAGTTATGCCAGCAAATTTGGAAAACTCAGCAGTGGCCACAGGTCTGGAAAAGGTCAGTTTTCATTCCAGTCCCAAAGAAAGGCAATGCCAAAATATGTTCAAATTACTGCACAGTTGCACTGATCTCACACGCCTGTGAAGTAATGCTCAAAATTCTCCAAGCCAGGCTTCAACAGTACGTGAACTGTGAACTTCTAGATGTCCAAGCTGGATTTAGAAAAGGCAGAGGAACCAGAGATCAAATTGCCAACATCCACTGGATCATAGAAAAAGCAAAAGAATTTCAGAAAAACATCTACTTCTGCTTCATTGACTATGCCAAAGCCTTTGACTCTGTGAATCACAACAAACTATGGAAAATTCTTAAAGAGATGGGACTACCAGACAGCCTTACCTGCCTCCTGAGAAATCTGTATGCAGGTCAAGCAGCAACAGCTAGAACGGGACATGGAACAATGGACTGGTTCCAAATTGGGAAAGGAGTACCTCAAGGCTGTATATTGTCACCCTGCTTATTTAACTTATATGCAGAGTACATCATGCAAAATGCTGGGCTGGAAGAAGCACAAGCAGGAATCAAGATTGCTGGGAGAAATATCAATAACCTCAGATATGCAGATGATACAACCCTTATGGCAGAAAGCGAAGAGGAACTAAAGAGCCTCTTGATAAAAGTGAAAGAGGAGAGTGAAAAAGTTGGCTTAAAACTCAACATTCAAAAAATGAAGATCATGGCATCCAGTCCCATCACTTCATGGGAAATAGATGGGGAAACAATGGAAACAGTGACAGATTTTATTTTCTTGGTCTCTAAAATCACTGCAGATGGTGACTGCAGCCATGAAATTAAAAGATACTTGCTCCTTGGAAGCAAAGCTATGACCAACCTAGACAGCATATTAAAAAGCAGAGACATTACTTTGCCAACAAAGGTCCATCTAGTCAAAGCTATGGTTTTTCCAGTAGTCATGTATGGATGTGAGAGTTGGGCCATTAAGAAAGCTGAGCACTGAAGAATTGATTCTTTTGAACTGTGGTATTGGAGAAGACTCTTGAGAGTCCCTTGGACTGCAAGGAGATCCAACCAGTCAATCCAAAAGGAATTCACTCCTGAGTATTCATTGGAAGGACTGATGCTGAAGTTGAAGCTCCAATACTTTGGCCACCTGATGCAAAGAACTGACTCATTGGAAAAGACCCTGATGTTGGGGAAGACTGAAGGCAGGAGGAGAATGGGAAGACAGAGGACGAGATAGTTGGATGACATTACTGACTCGATGGACATGAGTCTGAGTGAACTCCGGGAGTTGGTGATGGACATGGAGGCCTGGCGTGCTGCAGTCCATGGGGTTGCAAAGAGTCGGATATGACTGAGAGACTGAACTGAAAGGCCCATCCATGCCTCTAGAAATGACCCAATTTTGTTCCTTTTTATGGCTGAGTAATATTCCATGATATATTTGTGCTGTATCTTTATCCATGTCCCTGTTGGTGGGCATCTAGGCTGTTTCCATGCTCTGGCTGTTATAAACAGTGCTGCTACGGATACTGAGGTGCGTGTCATTTTGAGCTGCTGTTTTCTCTGGTTATATGCCCCGTGGTGGGATTGCTAGGTCATATGGTAGCTCTATTTTTAATTTTGTTAAGGGGCCTCCATATTGTTTTCTATAGTGTCTGTATCAACTTACATTCCCACCAACAGTATAGGAGGGTTCCCTTTTCTCTACCTCCTGTCCAGGATTTATTGTTTGCAGATTTTTAAATGATGGCCTTTCTGACCCGTTTGAGGTGATACCTCATTGCAGGTTTGATTCGCATTTCTCTAATGATTAATAATGTTGAGCATCTTTCCATGTGTTTTTGTTGGCCATATGTATGTCTTCTTTGGAGAAATGTCTATGTGGATCTTCCACCCAGTTTTTAATTGGGTTGTCTGTTTTTTTTATATTGAACTGCATGGGCTGCTTATATATTTTGGAGATTAATTCTTGTTAGTACTTCGTCTGCAAATATTTTCTCCTATTCTGAGGGTTGGCTTTTCATTTTGTTTATGGTTTCCTTTGCTGTGCAAAAGCCAGCTCTCAGTTAAGAGGTGTTCAGGGCTCCCAAGTCAGAGCAGGGGAGTGATGAGAGACACTGAGAGATGGGTCACAGCCAGATACACAAGACTGGCACGTCATGGTCAAAAGTCTTGACTTCATCCACTGTCAGATCTGTGTTTTGGAAAGATGCCTCTGGCTGTCACACAGTGTAGATTGGAAGGGAAGACCAGCAGGTCTCCAACCAAGATGGTGGCGGCCAAAATGTGGATGGTAGCAGCAGCAGAGAGAGGAAAAAGATGGATGAGAGGAATACTTACGAGGTACAAAGGAGAGCACTTAGGGGTTGTTTGGTTTTGAAGGGGAGAGTTCAGGCCTGGACAGATCACAGAAGCTCAGATTTGGGCAGCTGTGATGATGATCTTGACAGGTGAGGCAGGAGGAGACCCCACCCAGTGGAGGGAATGAGGAATAGTCAGTTCAGCTGGAAGGTCTGTTGGGTTGGAAGAGTCTCCAGGACAGCCAAGTGGAGAGGTCTTGGAGGAACTGGGGCGAGTGGGTCTGAAGCTGGGGAGTGAGGTCAGGGCAGGGGAGAGCCACGGGGACTTGGGCTGAAGGATTTGAACCTGGAAGGATGTTAACCGTGGTGGTAACGGAAGGCAAGGGTTGGAGGTAATTGTCCAGGGAGTGTGCTCAGAGTGGTGACGGAAGGGCCCTGAGGCATTTTCATGCTTGAGGGTGAGTTTGCCTGGGTGAGGGAAGTGAGGCCAGGGAAGAGCTGAGAGCCTGGCCTGCAGAGCAAGGAAGTGAAAGGCCAGAGACTCAGAGTTCAAGAGAGGGGAAGGGGGTGAGGGTGATGGGGAGCAGAAGGGGCTTGGGTGAGGAGCCAAGGAACCCTAGACTCCAGGAGGGAGTGAGGAAGGTTCTGGGTCCTCCAGAGATAGTGTGGTAAGCTGGGTAGAAAGGTCAGGGCCTGAGGAAGGACCAGCACTGCGCTCTGGGATAAGGCAAGGCAAAGGCAGACAAGGAGAGGGCCAGTGGGAGGGAAATGGGCGACACAGGAGAGGGGTTACTACAGGCCTGGTGCTTCCAGAAGGGGGCTGGGGCTCCTCAAGGTCTTCCTCCTAAGACCCCCCAGACACTTCCTGAACAGAGGACATGCAAGGTCAGGCCACACAGCGGGCAGGGGAGCCATCTTAGTCTCTGGATGGAAGCTCTGAGGTATGTGGGGGTGAGGGCAGCGAGTGGGGCGGTTGGGAGAGTCAGTAGCCAGTACCCCCTTACCAGCTACAGGGCTTTGCTAGGAGGCTGTTCCAGGTGCTGGGGAGGGGTGCGTATGGGGGAGGGGCCAGTGTCAAGGGTCTCATCTCCCCTTGTTTGGTGGGCAGCAGTGGGGATGAGGTGGGGTGGGGTCTGGGCTGACACAGGGTGGCCCCCTGAGGTGGCTGTTGGTACTTGTGACTGTTACTGCTGTGGTGCATTGTGTGGTGGAGGTGGGGCAGCAGCGGGAAGGTGTGCCCAGCAAGCACGGTGGGTGGGAAGGGGGCTAAAAGTGTGCACACAAGTGTGTGCACACACACAAACACACATACATAGCCTTCCAGCGGATTCCTGTGCCCTCCTTTGGGTCCCTCGAAAACCAGTCAGAGGAGTAAGTCCCCAGCTACCCCAGACCCAGAGGTGAGACTGAGGAAGGTCAGCACTGCCTGGCCAGGGGGAGGCCGGCATTGTTCGGGGACAGGCCCTGCAGGAGCACAGGCTGAGGGCGGGCCAGAAGCACTCCAGTCCTCAGGCCTTCTCCCTGGGCTGGGGTGCTCACCAGTCGGTGCGTGGGGCTCACTCCCAGAAAGCCAGACATCACAGCACAGAAAGCGGGTCCGTCGGTTTATTAGAGAAACGGCGGGGACAAGAGGCCAGAGAGTCAGGGGACATGGGAAGGAGCGCTCTTCTTCCTGGGCGAGGCCAGAGGCCAAGACAGCGGAAGGGAGGAGTCCCTCCCCAGGCTGCATCCCCTTCAGGTGCGACAAGATGAGCAGAGCAGAGGCTGAGGGGAAGGAGGGCGTGGTGTATTCTCAGAACACGAGGGGGCCGGCTACCGAGGCGCTGCTGTTCTCAGCCAGCAGTGGCGGCGGTGGCACTTCTGGCAGGCCGAGGGGCCTCTCTGGCTCTCCCTGGGGGCCGCCTAGCACCTCCCCAGGCTGCAGGAACCCCCTCCGCAGGTGGTGTTGAGCTGGCCGCAGGGCGCGCACAGGCCGGTGCTCACCGCCAGGTTCCCGCTGCAGGGGGCGCTGCAGACGCTGCCCGTCACCGGCCGGGAGCCCGACACGCAGAGGTCCCCGCAGACGACCCCGCCGCGGGAGCTGCTGACACCTGCGGGGATGAGGGCTGTGTCAGGAGGTCTGCTAGTGGCCACCGCATCTGGCCACCTTCCTCTGGCCTCTCTTATCTGTTCAGCCCTCCCAGGAAGGACACAAAGGGCCTTCAGTTGGTGTTCTGAAGGTGTGGACGGAAACTTAGCTTGCAAATCAGGAGCCCTGGCTTCTGGCCCTGGATCTCCTTTGTGGCCTTGGGCAAGTGCCTTCCTTGCTCTGGGCCTTACTGTCCTCACTATACAAGGTGAGGGTTGTACTGTGTGATATCTGAGGTCCCTTCCTGCGGTGATCTTTTTCCGATCTCATTCATACTGTGAGGTTCTTCCTGTTAGCTAACCTCAGTCTCTCCTACTGTATGACTAACCTACTCCCATTTACTGAAGGAATTCTTTGAAACACTCCTCCTGGTATCTCTATACACTCATAGCCAGGACACTCTTATTGCCCAATCTAGAATTTTCCTATTCATGGCTCAGAATACTTACAGACATTCACAGCTCCAACACCTTCACACAGCCTGAGTGGGGGAAAAGGTGAATAAGGGAAAGAGAAAACAGGTTAGAATAAGATCCTCAAATTTCCTCTGGGTGCCAGGATGGGTCAAATGGGCTATTTCTGGCCTATATTTATGACCTTGTGTTAACTTTTATAAAGTGATGTTCTGGCAGTTGCAAACAGAGTATATATTGAATTTCATCCTCACTTGCCCCTCAGTTGGCTGCTTTTGTGCAGTGCACAGCTGGAGCAACAATACCTGGCATACCTGGCTGGGCTCAGCTTTAGGAAGAGGAAGTTTCTTTTGGGGAGTCACATGAGGCCAGGATCAGAGTTTGGCCAGCATCTCCACACTAGGGCAGGATGACTGCCAAGAAACCTGGCAGGGAGTGGATCTTGCAAGAGCTGAGGATGGAATAATTTGAGGATGTTCTGAACTTGGAGGCAGGGCACCTAGGTTCTAAATCTAGGAAGGCCCTGGGCTCTCTGGGACTCTGGACATTGCAGTGGCCCTGGCCCTCATTTCCTCTCTGTATGCTATTGACCGTATTCTAGTCCTTCGAGATACAGGTTTCAAAGAGCTCAGAGTCTGGCTTGGGACCAGTTCTTAGGACTGAGACTAGGATGAGGAAAAATCAGAAGTGGCAGACCTATGCAAGTGGAACTCATGCGGCAACCGAGATGATCCTTACCTCTGCTCCTCGCCCTCCAGCAGGCGCCTGTAGGTGGCGATCTCGATGTCCAGGCCCAGCTTGGAGTTCATCACCTCCTGGTACTCCTTGAGCAGGCAGGCCATGTCCTGCTTGGCCTTCTGCAGGGCCTCCTCCAGCCCGGCCAGCTTGCAGCGGGCATCGTTAAGGGCCACCTCGCCCTGCTGCTCAGCCTGGGTGACTGCAGCCTCCAGCTTGGAGTTCTAAGGGCCCAGGAGAGAATAAGGTAGGTTATGGCCTCTGGGTCTCTGTATCCATTTCCTGGATGTGTCCAGTCTCTCCACCCAGATGAGATCACCCCAGGAATAGACCTCTCCCTCTTATCACCTAGGGCTCCCTGAATGGCCATAACCAAGGACTCAAGTCATCCAGATGGGCTGGAGAGTGAATGGTGAGATCCAGCTGGGCACACACACTGCTGGTGGGACCCTGGGTGGGCCTCAAACACTCCTTACCTGGCACTTGGCATTCTCAACCTCAGCTGTCAGCCTCTGGATCACGCGGTTCAGCTCATTGATCTCCTCCTTGGTGCGGCGCAGGGTCTCCCCATGCCGGATCACCGTGGCCTTGATCTCCTCACACTGGAGGAAAGCAGAAAGGCTCGTGAAGCTCAGCATATGACATTCCACCCACTCAGGACAACGTGGATGATTTGCAGGTGTACAGTGCTCAGCCTGTGCAACCATACATGGCAACTCAGTCCTGCCACTGTAACCTGAGAACCGTCTGCCCTTCTGTTATCATCTCTAGGGATCAGAATCCCTGGAAAAAAAAGGTTTTTCTAATTATATATACCTCAAGTCCCTACCACTGCTGTGTCTAGGAGGCAGGTGTCCTGGAGCACTCACCTTGCTGCGGTACCAGCTCTCGGCCTCGGCCCGGCTGCGGCTGGCGATGTCATCATACTGGGCCTTGATCTCAGCCACAATGTTGTCCATGTTCAGGTCCCGGCTGTTGTCCATCTTGACGATGACTGAGGTGTCCGAGATGTTGGCTTGGAGAACACGGATCTCCTGTGGATCGGGAGTCAGGAAAGATGAAGTATAAGCAAGTTATCTGAGCTTTTCCTCACCTGCCAATGGCTGTAATCTCTTAGGTCCATCTGGAGCCAAAGTCTCGTTTGGAGTAGACACTTCCCTGATGAAATTGCATCGCTTTCCATACAGATAGGAAATCCCATTTAGAAAAAAGTGCAATTACTTCTCAAATGTTTGCTTTGGGGATTTTTCAGGCCCCTGTAAATCTTGTCCCTGCAGCCAGCATGCTGGGGACACTTCCTTGGGGTCCAGGCCCCTGTGTGGAGACCCATTTCTTGTTCTCATGGACCATCCACAGGCTCCTGGCTGCTAGAGAAAATCTGAGCTAGAGAAAATGCGGTCAAGGTGTTTGCCTGGGCTTTGGTTTCCCAAGGCACAGCTGTCCTAGAGGTCGTCACCCTTACTAATTCCGTGCCCCTTACTAATTCTGTCCCGTTTTGCTTCTCCATTCCTCTGCCTAACCCTTCAGTCTCATCCTGTATTTCTGCATCAGTCGGCCAGTGGGAGGGCTGGACAGGGGCTCAGGAATGCCCACCAGGACCAAGAACCCTCTCACCTCCTCATACAACCGCCGCAGGAAATCGATCTCCTGGATCAGGGCCTCCGAGTTGGCCTCCAGGTCTGACTTGCGGACGTAGGCACAGTCCACATCCTGTGTGGGGTTCAAGGGGCCGTGAGATTCAAGGTCACTCTGCGGGCTTGGCTGCAGCGTCGCAGGACAGAGAGGACAGGGTGGCCAGGGGCTCAGGGAGGGGCTTGGCTCATGCACTTACCTTCTTTAGAGCCACAAACTCGTTCTCCGCTGTGGCCCGAAGAGCAACTTCTTCTTCATACCTGAGGGGTATGGGGAAAACAGGGCCCCTTCTGAGCAACTCTAAACTTGACCATGAAGCATGTAAGCAAACAAGCCTGATTCCTAGCTCCCCCCTCCGCTCGTTTCCCCACCTCCAAAAGAAATGGGGTGGGACCAGGGAGGAATCAGGTGGTTGGTCCAGGCCTCCTGGGATACACAGGACTATTGAAACACCCACCTTCACATCACCTCTGGGCTCCTCAGTGGGGTGGGGGTGGAGGGGGGCTGGGGCAGGATCTAGAAGCTGTGCGTGTGCATGTGCGTGTGTGCACGTGTGCATGTGCGTGTGTGTGGCTGGGGCTGGGAGGTGCCTTCTTTTCTCACCCAGGTCTACATTTCCCTTTCCTCTGACTCCTCCCCTTGCCCCTGGCTACAGGTGGTAGGATCTCCCCTCTGTCATCCTCCTCCTGGCTCAGCCGAGAGATGTGGAGCCTGCTGCTTCCTCCTGCTCTGTGGGCAGAGCCAGAGGCAGGGAGCACAGTGGCCTGGCAGTACCCAGTGTGCGCCTTCGTACTCTGTGTCACTCGTTGTCATCGGAGGTCTCTGTCTGTGACTCTGCCATCTCTGCCTACCAGGGGACTGCAAGCCCCACAAAAACACGAGCTGGGTCTATCATTCGCCCCTGGATTGCTATCACCCTGTCCAGATCTGCCTGGTGCCTGGTAGGTGCTCAGAAAGTGTTAGCTGAGTGAAGGGGTGAACTTCAAAGAAGGTCCAGGACTTTGAAAGCTAGACTCAAAAGGATCAGCAATGTTAGTTTTTCTGGGGTCCTAAGAGAAGAATCTATGAGTAGAAGAAAGGGAGAGAACATCATTTCCCTGACCTGCTGGTAGGAAGTCAGGCTGAGCTCCATCCCCAGGGGGCCAGGACCCACCCATGGAACCCATGTGCCTCGAGGAGGGGCAGAGGGCACAGGCTCTTCCTGATCATCAGGCAGAGACCCAGCCACAGGTCTGGACGCTCCACTGTGCCTGGAGCCACTTTCAAGCCCTTCCCGGAGCCGGTGCCTTCCCACACTCACTTCTTCTTGTAGCCCTCCAGCACCTCCTGCACGTGGTTGAGCTCTGAGGACAGCCTTCCACTGTCAGCCTCCACGCACTCGGCCTCCCGCCTCAGTGTCTCGATGTAGCCCTCGAACAGGGGCTCAAGGTTGCTCTCGCAGCACTGGCGGTTCTGGTAGAACTGCAGCTTGGTCTCCAGTAGTTTGTTCTGCTGCTCCAGGAAGCGCACCTGCCACACAGAGGCAGAGCCTGAGAACCTCTTCTTGTAGGACCAGAGGGCAAAGAGGCAGGAGGGTCCCAGCACCAAGACCCAGGATCCCTAACTCTCTGACCCAGAGTCCTCAGAAGCATTATGTCCCCTCTCTTTAAACCATGTTAGGGCTTCAGTGGCTCTCCTGGAATTCCTTCCTTGGAGCTAATGTCAGTCTCTTCTAAGGCAGTATACCTACTGTCATGGAAAGCACTAAAGCCATGCAGAGTCCAGACCCTGTTGCTCTTGTTAATAATGTGTCCTTGGGCCCAGCACTTAACCCTTGTCCTGAGTGCCTGCCTTGCTAAGAGTTTAATGAGCCCTGTTGCAGAAAAGCACACGAATGCAGAATGTCTACTATTCCAAGACAGGTGTAACTGTCAGTGTGCGAATGAACAGGTAACCTTTTTAGAAAAATCAGCTGTAAAAGTTAACAAACAAAGTATGTGCCAATAATCAAAATCCTACGACAACAATGCAAGTAGAATAATAGTCACCTGGACTATTAGTGCAGGGATGTGGTGTGTGCCAACCCCCTTGTTTTACAGATGAGGAAGTTTTATAGGATTGAGAGGTTCCCTAACTGCCTGAGATCTCATAGTGGCAGAAGAATTCCAACTTTGATCTTCTGCCCTGCGGGGTGGGGGTAGGGTGGGGGGAGCTTGCTTCTCTTACTACAATAATTGCTGACAATTGTGCCCAAGAGAAATTTCACATCCATTCTTCTTCCATGAGGTTGGCCCACCACCCCATTCAGATCCTTCTCTGTAATAACTTTGCCACATTCCTGGTAAGTCCTTTCTTGCGCTACTCTTGGTCTCTCATGCTCTTAATAGCTCCAGATCCTTTTGGCCCTTCCTGGTGGGTATCTCTGTAGCATGAATTCTCACAAGTTTGGCTCTGGATAACCTTCCCTGGCCCCAGAACTTTTTCCTCAATGAAGCCTTCTCCCCTGGCCCCTCGAACCACTGCCTCATGGCAGTTGCCTGGATTCAGTGGAGAAGACTTGAGCTGGACACTGACATCTGCAGATGGTTTCAACCAGACCACATACTACCTTCCTCTCCACAAGGCCAAGGAGAGTGGGGACCAAGTCTGTTGCTCACCCCTGGATCCCAGGCACAGAGGCATGGACAAGCCACTCTGGGCCCTGCTCAGTGGCCAAGTAACCACTGTTATATCAAGGGCTCTGTATGAACCAGGAGATTCCTTCTGGGCAGTCTTCCAGTATCGCAGTCACCAGCCCTGCTTGGACACGGGGAGTACCTCCTTGCCAAGTAAGCAGCTGCTGGTCCTCAAATGCATTGAACACCCACACAGCAGCCCTTTGCTCACAAGATGTTATCTCTCAGCACTAGAGTTTCTGCCCTTAGTTCTGCTTCTGTGTTTTCCATTTGTCTCCCCCATTAGACGAGGCAGCTTCTGAGCATATTCTTGTCTTTCTGTCTGTGTTCAAGAGGCATGACTTCCTCTCCTTTTGGCCTGAGGGTTTCTGTGGGCATGTCTCTGACTCCTTCCTCAGTGCCCAGCTGGGGTCCTGAGCATGGGTGGGATTCAGGAAAGGCATGATCAAGGAGACTCACCTTGTCGATGAAGGCAGCGAACCTGTTGTTGAGACACTTGATCTGCTCCTTCTCCTCTTGCTTCACGCACTGCGCATTGGGGTCGATCTCCAGGTTGAGGGGCGTGAGGAGGCTCTCATTGACTGACACGGTGGTGATGCAGGGAGGGCTGAGGCCGCCCACGCCGCCGGAGCGGTACCCGAAGCTGCGGCCGAAGGAGCCAGCACGGAAGCCCCCGCAGATGCTGCGGCTGCCGAAGCCCCCGGTGAGGCCGCGGTAGCAGGAGATGCCACGGTAGGGGGCGGCCGTGATGCAGCAGCGGCCGGGCCGGGATCCGCAGGCGGAGACACAGCTGAAGGCGCGACTGCCGAATCCAGAGCCCACAGTGCTGAAGCCACAAGTCATGTTGGAGACCGGGAGGTGTCTGGACAGTGGAGAAGCTGGCAGAGGACTGAGCCAAAGGCCTATGCTCCCTGAGCCGTGGCAGGCCCTTTTATGCACCAGGGTAGCTGGCAGTAAAAGGGGCAGCAAAGAGACAATAGCTGCATTTTATTGGCTTGGCATCACCCTGGCCTCTTAAGAGCCAACTGTTTGCCTATTCAGTAGAGCTGTGTCAACAATCTCGGCCTCAGGCCTGTTTCATCTTCAAAGCCGTTTACGAGCTTCCTCTCCCCCTCCCATTGCTACTGGAAGTGGAGACCTCCTAGAAGTATCTAGTTGGACTCCATGCTCTGAGTGCAGGCGATAGTTGCAGTGACCTGGGGTAGAGCCTGGTCCCCAAATCCTTTTCTGGAAGGCACAGGGCTGGACCATGGGCCCTGGACCTATGACCTGGCCTTGGGGTAGAGCGGTTGGCCTGTCCCATGAGGGGGTTGGCTTGTCCCGAACAACCTCTCGTTATGGGCCTCTTTGCCTTTATCTCTTAAAGTATGTCCCATCCTTCACCGTCAAAATGAGCTTCTCTTAAGCTGTTCCTACCCAGAGCCTATTCCGTGATGGGGGTTGGGGGAGAGATTTGGGAAAGAGCATGACCCCTGCACTTTGGATATTCCTAGGAGGGCAGGAGCCATGGGGCATCAACTGGGACATGGGAGAACCTGAGTCAGAGAGTTCAGGGGAGAACCAAGGTTGTTCTTCAGAGTTCTAGGCATCACTACTGGTGGGCTTCCCAGGAGGCGCTAGCGGTGAAGAACCTGCCTGTCAATGCAGGAGACTTAAGAGATGCAGGTTTGATTGCTGGGTCAGGAAGCTCCCCTGGAGAAGGGGATGACAACCCACTCCAGTATTCTTGTCTGGAGAATCCCCATGGACAGAGGAACTTGGTGGATCCATAGTGTCCAAAGGGTCACAAAGAGTCGGACATGACTGAAGCAACTGAGCACACACTGGTGGGCCAGGGGGCAGGAGTGAGAGTAGAACACCCCAGAGCTGCAGGATTAATCCAGGGAGCATCCTTGGAGGTGTGTTTAAGGAGGACCAGGGTGGGGTAAGGCTAGGGTTGGTGGGAGACAAGGAAGGAGTTCAGTTCTGATTTGGAAACTGTGCCATCACTAATTCTTTCATTCATTCGGTACATTCTTATCCAATGCCAACCATGCACCTTGCTAGGTCCTGGGAATCCAGCAGAGACTGGAGGTATTTGGAGGTAGGAGAGGGTTGGTGTGGACCCAGGGATGCCAAGGCTTGTTCACTGTGGGAAGGGGAGAGGTCACAGGTAGGAGGAAGCCCCTAATGCCCAGGTTGAGCTGGGGTCAGATGTTGGTGGGGTGGAAGTCCTTCGGTTTCCTAGCAGGGAAGCTGAGTGATGACTGTTGGTGTGTATGCGGCCACTTGGAAGAGTGAAAGGTGTTGGAGGTAGGGGAGGTCACCAGAGTCCTGAAGTGGTGTCACTTCCTCCCTCAGAGGATCCTTGGGTGAGCAGAGGTGGGGGTTCATATGGCTGTCCTGAAAGCCAAATTCCCTTATTTTGCCCCCCTCCTTTTGCACCTGGGCCACTGATGACTTTGATGGGTGGACTATGGGACTGAGACAGGAGGTTTCCCTAAGCTGAGAATTTGAGCCTATAAACCCTTCCAAGCATATGTCTCTTGAGCACCTTTGTACTTGAGGATGACTCCTCTGATGAACCTGTTTCCTGACCCACTGCCACCAAATGCTGACCCAGTCTGGGCTAAAAATAGCCTTCCAAGCATTCTCCCAGAGCCTCACCTTTTGCCCTCCCTACCACCTCTCAGGTGAGTGGTCAGTTATGTCCCAGGGTGAGGGAGGGGCCATCTATTCTGGGAGGGCAGGGAATGGGTGAACTGTGGAGATCTGGCAGGGAGCTGGGCAACATGCACTCGGAGCTGAAAGACCTTCGCAGCCCCTCCTCTTGAGCCCTAGGCACAGATTTCCACAGACTCCTGTGCCTGGAGTGGGCTCTGTGGGATAGGGGCATCAGCTGTGAGAGACACACAGGAGGCAGCCTAGGAGTTTGGGGGTGACTGAATCCAGCTGAATGCCCAGTGGGACTTTGGGGGTGATTCTGTGGGAGGTGTGCTGGTTGGTACTTTCTTGCTCAGCCCTTGCTGGCTCAAACATCTGCCAAGAGAGAACCAGATATTTCCCTCCTCTTGTCTCAGCTGGAACTGGCGAGCTTCTGGAAGTTTCTCACTGTATGTCCAATGGTTATGTGAGATTAATTCTTGGTCAAATGCTGAGGGATGGAAGACGGTGGATCCTCCATCTGTCGCCACACTCCTAATTGCCTCTGTCCTCTGATCCTGCTCATCTACCTGGATCTAGTGGGCTCGGTATCCAAATTGGTCTCTTCATTGAGGGTCTCTGTGTAGACACACCCATCTCCTTGGGTTGGGGGAGCCATGAGTGCACCCAGGTCCCGGTCCTGATGGGAGCGTAGACTCTGAAGATGAAAAGCATGGTTGGCAGCTTGGCTCTGCCACTTACTAGCTTTGTGACCTGTGACAAGTTATGCTTCCCAGATTCCTTATCTGTAAAATACGAATGCAATCCAGACTTTGCTGGAATGTTGGGAGGATGAGGAGCATGCCTGGAGGCAGGAGGTGTTCTCCCCTACCCTGGAGGCAGGAGGTGTTCTCCCCTACCCTGGAGGCAGGAGGTGCTCCCCCCTACACTGTATACTAACAGGGGCCAGCAGGACCTTGCCAAGGGTCAGTGAGCATTGGCTGTGAAGTATCATCCTTGTGTGAGCAGAAAATAGCCCGGCAGCTTTATGAGGCAATCAAGGCCGCCTCAGCAAGCTTTAATTAAAGCACTTATGTGTAAGTGGTCCAGAACAAAGAGAACTGAGCCCTGGTGACCCCCTTAGAGAGGAAGCTGACAAAGGGACAGCAGCATTCTGCCAGGCGGCTTCCACCTGGGCTCCAGGCTGGACTGGGCCCCGCCCTCATCCTGGGCTATAAAGGTTCTGGCCACGTCCCAGGACGGTTTGGTCGCCAAGGCCTGTGCCCTGTGTCTCTCCTTCACACAGCTGGCCTGGGTCCGCCTGGGGACTGATCTGCTTCTGCTGTCTGGAATTGCAGCTCACCCTGTAGCTCTGATTCCTGCCTACCACCCTGGGATGCCTAGCGTCACCCAGCCTTATTCGTAACTGTGCAGTTTTCTGGTGGTCACCTGCCTGTCTGCCTGGCATTTGACCCATGGGTGCCCAGACTTTGGTCATTTCTTCTTGCCTTTATACCCATGAGTCCTTTAATTCTTTTTACTTTAGGTAAAATCACTAGGTGCAAGAGGACCACCCTGGCTCGGGCTGTGCCTGTGTGCTGCCTGTCTGGAAGAGACGAGGCTGTTTCAGTGAAGCCTGTGAGAGGAGGTGAGAGTCCAGAGATGTGGATACAAATCCCGTTTCTGCCTCTGACTAGCTGTGTGACGAGTAAGGCCATCTCTGTGTGCCTTTTTTCTTCGTCTGTAAAGTGAAAATTGGAACGCTGGCCTCCTAGGCCTCCCTAAGAATGAAACGAGCCGGTCTATGTGAAAGCCCCTGAGGCTAAGCCTGCTTTGCCTGCGATCTAGGAGGGAACTGCGTCCCCTCCCCTTTCCTACTTTGTTCTCCAATCTTGCCGCCTCCAGTTTTGCCTTCGGCCTTGAACTTGCAATACGCTGAGGCACAGCGGCTGGAGCTGATGAATCGTGGCACCGTCACATACTCCACAACTGTTTATTCAGCGAGTACTATGTCCTGTAAGAGATGAGGAGACATTTTCCATACTTCCCTGTCTTCCAAAAGCTGACTGTTTAATCAGGTAGGTTTGGAAACAAGTACATGTTAAAGATAGTAGATATAGTCCTTTTTCCAAGGCAGTTTGAGATTGATTATGCTTGATTGTCAATTGCCTGATAAAGTGCGTCTGTTTCAGGGACTGAGCTCACTGTAGGCTGGTGCAATCAGGGAGGCTCTGTGGGAAAGGCCAGACTTGAGCTGGGTTTTGAAGGGTGGGTAGGGCTTGGGGAAGTCAGAATGGTAGAAAAGGGCAGAACAGCACAGAAATATTCGAAGAGCACTGGTGGATCTCAAAGGGTGTCACACCTAAAGGGTGAACTTTGGGCTCATTCCAATGAAGGTTGGGAACAAGACAAAGACATGGGCTCTCAAAGCCATGCTTGCTTGACATACTGGAGTTACTGGTCAAGAAAATAAATATATGCAATTAATGTAGGAGAGAAAGGACTGGTATTATCTGTAGACAGTGGGATCAGCTGCATAGAAAACTCAACAAAAATCAACCAAAAAACTCTAGAAATGACAGGATACATTGAGCAGTGTTGCTGGTTACAAGATCAACTTACAAAAATTAAAAGTGTGTTGCTATATCAGTGTCACCAATGAGAAAATAAATAGAAAAATAAAGATACCATTCCTAAGAGTGATCAAAACAGCACAATAGTTGCCATGTAACAATAAACTATTCATACAATCTTTATGAAAGAGGTTAGACTCTTATAAAAGAATACAAGAAAATCTAAGTAGAATTATATCATATTCAGAAATAATCTGACCTAATATTTTAAAGATATCAATTCTCTCTAAATTAATTGTAAGTATAATGCAATATAATTCCAGCTGAATTTCTTTTGAGGGGCTTGATAAAATCAATCTAATTTTTATGCAAAAGAATAAAGTCCCTTTACAGTAAAGTTGGTTGTGAAAAAAGGAAAGCAAAGAGAATATCTGAGGATAGAGAGTCACAGTAATTAAGAAGCCTAGTACCTGTGTAGGGGCAGGTAAATGCCATTGGAACAGAAGAGAGAGCTCAAAACAGGCCCTTTAATGTAAGATAAATTTGGTATTTGATGATGGTGGCAACAAGAGTTATTTATTCGGCTGGTGAGATAAGTAAAAATAGACCCACTACATGGAAAGCATAGAGCTGGTGTCCAGTTTGTAGCCTGTGCCATGGGAGACCTCAATGAATGCAAGGTCTGGACATGAAACATGCAAGTATAAAGCAAACAGAGAATATAAAAGAAAACCCTTGTAACCTAGGGGTGGGAAAAGACTTCTCAAGCAAACTTTAGAAGTCAAAATCACACACACACAAAGAAAAAATCAAAACAACAGGAAAAAGATAGATTGACATAATTAAATCACAATTAAGAATTCTACTTCAATGAAAGACTATAGAGAGAAAAAAAAAAAGAAAGACTATAGAGAAAAAGCGGAGAGCCTGGGAAAAGCTTAATATCTGCAATATATAAGGAGCCCTACAGAACAACAAGTGAAGGACAGGAAATCCAGTGGAAAGCTAGCCAGAGTCTGCACAGACAGCCCCCCAAAGGGAAAGACCAAATGGCTTTGAGGATGCTCCTGCCAGTCCTTAGAGGATGCAGACCCGAACCATGAGATATCCTTCTACCATCAGAATGGCAAGGGTTAAAAAGCAGGCGCTACCAACGATGAGTGGTGAGTTGGGAGAATGGGGACCCTAGGGCACTGGGGTGGAATAAGAGCTGGTGCAGGCATTCTGGTAAGCAGGGTAGCGTTGCGCATGTATTTAGGCATGTGTAAAGCCTAGGACCCAGCAACCCCACTTCTGAGGGAAGTCCAGCCCCACATCTGAGAGCAGCCCCTCTGCCAGCACCAGACAATTCATGGTGGCCTTGTTTGTAGCAGAGGGAAGTGGGAGTCAGCCTAGATAACATAAAAGGTGATAAAGGTGCATTATGGAAGTTTGAAGCAACAGAACTGATGTACTTACAGACAACACAGTGTTGAGTTAAACAGTGTCAAAACCATACCGTTTATGTAAATAAAATATACACTGTCCCAAAGCGTTGCTACTTACTTCACAATGCGTGTTTGTATGCTCAGTTGCTCAGTCATGTCCAGCTCTCTGCGACCCCATGGACTGTAGCCCACCAGGCTCCTCTGTCCATGGGATTCTCTAGGCAAGAATACTGGGGAGGGTAGCCATTCATTTCTCCAGGGGATCTTCCCAACTCAAGGAGCAAACCCAAGTCTCTGGCAACACAGGCAGATTCTTTATAATCTGAGCCACCAGGAAAGCCCTGCTTTACGCTAACAAGGCTATAATACTTTATACAATTTGGAGACATCATCACATGCATTACAGTGGGTGCCTTTGGTGAGGAGAGTGAGACGAGGGATAAGAAATGAGGTGGAACAGATGAGTAAAGGAGGGAAGAGCCATCTATGGGCTGGTGAAGACACTGTGCAAGAACTGGGAAGTGTGATGGACTCAACTCTGGCCAAGTGGTCTAAAAGAAAGACCAGAAATGAAGCAAAGAAAGTGGGAAAGACCTAGGAGATGAGAAAGAGGGCTTCCTTGGGGCCAACCTGAGCTGGGCTGAGGAGCCTTCAGACATCTTCTGCTGAGCCTTTGGTGCCTGGGTAGATGTGTCTTGGAAGCAGATTTTTAAGGAGCTGAAACTGACAAGGCATAGGAAGGACCAGAGGAAGGAGGCCTGGTACACAAGATCTGTTAGAAAGTTAACATGTAGGGGTGATGACTGTGGGTTGTCCAAGGAGGTTATACCAAGAGGTACTGAGCATTCAGAGGGAAGCTTCTGGGAGAGTGAAAAAATCCAGGCTGGGAAGAGTCAGGGAAGCTGCACTTTATGCCCATCAACCTTTGAAGGCTTCATGGAGGAAATGGTTTTTCCCCAATCACGGTATTGGGTGCGTTTGGTAGCCAGACTAGCCAGACTAGGATGCCCTCTAGTGGGGAAGCATTGCAGTTCCAGCAGTCCAGGAGCATCTTCTCTAAGGCACCTCAGGTCCCAGAGTGGGACTCATGCATCTCTGTCGGATGGTCTGAACCACAGAGCTCGGAGCTGTGAAATGGATTGCACATCAGGCTGATATGATGCAGCTGGATGAGAGCCTGGAGCTAGATAGGAAAGGGCTAGTTATAAGTGTTTCTGGGCCATTTTTTTTTTTTTTTTTCTGTTTGGCTCCTATTTCTCCTCTGGCAAGCCTCCTGAGCTGTTGGGGTTGGGGAACTCCGGAGGACATTGAGTCCTACCACACCCTCCAGGCAGCTAGCTGCCTCCCTGTCTCATGACCAGCCTGAGCAACCCTGGAAGGGACCCCTAAGTGGAACCTGAAGCTGAGTCCCCTGTCACTGCAGCCCCCTGGGTGTCCTCACCTCTTTGGGAACCAAAGCATCAGTCCTGTCCCCTAGCAGCCTGACAGCATTTGTGGGTACAGCTGCCTCTCATGTCCCCATCAACTTTCCCTCATCTGAACACAGACACCAAACCTCTTCTTCTTCAGGACTCCTCAGTTGCCCTCGACCCCCATGGGCTGCTGTCTTGACCACCACTGTTCCTCCAGAAGCAGCGAGGGGGCTGAGACTGGGCACTCTTCCTCCTGTGTGGTTTGAGCAGCAGAGGGCAAGGATGGCTGCCACTTTGGGCTCAGAGCATCCGTGGGTACTGCCTGAGAATTCGGGAGCTCCTTGAGGCAGAACGTGAGCTGACCCTGCTGATTACTGCCCAGACCACAGATTCATAAGTAAAACAAATGTTGGCTTTTAAAACTGCTGCGTGTTAGACCCACTGACTTTGTTTACAAGCTTATGGTTGCTGGGGGTGGGGAGGATGGAGGAAGGGATAGGTAGGGAGTTTGGGATGGACATGTACACACTGCTATATTTAAAATGGAAAACCAGCAGGGACCTACTGTATAGCACGTGAACTTTGCTCAACGTTAAGTGGCAGCCTAGATGGGAGGGGAGTTTTGGGGAGAATGGATATAGGTATTAATATAAGTAAGGCTGAATCCCTTTGCTGTTCAACTGAAACTATCACAACATTGCTTGTTAACTGGCTATACCTCAATACAAAATAGAAAGTTTTTTAAAAAGCTGCTATGTTTTGGGCTGGATTCCGTAATTTGCAACCACTCTTTGTTAGAATCATCTCATTTCAGAATTTAAGACATTTTAAATTCATTTTAAGATTTCAGTTTTAAGCTCTGCTCAAACCTATTCTCTCACCCCACTTTTAAACCACCTCCCCAGGGCCCAGCCGGTCTGCTTACAGCTATAAAGGCTTGGCTGGGTGGGCCAGGTCTCTCATAACACACCTCCACCACCTTCTTTGAGGAGATTTTCAATGTGTTGCATCAAGGGGAAGCATTGTTGAGCAGGCCTCTGCCTAGGTGACAGCTGGTGGGGGTGTGGGCTCCATGGTTGCCTACAGCTGAGTAGCGGTCCCACAAGCTTGTTGAAGGTTGATTCCTGTGAGGTCCCCCAATACTGGTGCTGCCTGAAAACATTTGGCCACATTTTGCCTTCCATGCTGCTGGGCACTGGCAAGACTGTGGTCCTTCCACCTCAGCTTTCTCCCAGAACATCTCTGGGGCCTATGACCATGAGGAGTAACGGGCAGGTTCAATATGTGGCTCTCTTAGACCTTGGGGACTAACATCCTTTGGTGCTGAGCTTTGGGACTTGGCTGCTATTCTGGGGTTTCTGGAAAAATCTCCTGAATCTCCATTCCTCATGCAAAACCGTGATGGATAACTCAGGTTTTTGTACATCTGAATCATAGTTTTTTAGCAGCTATTTCACCCCAGAAATCAGAACAGCTTCTTTCTCCCTCTGGCATCCGATACAGGAGACTCAAAACTGTTCCCCCAGGTCCGCTCCTGTTTTCCCCAGTGATATGATGTTCTTCTGATAACCCTGCACCTCAGAAATCCTGCTTCTGCCTTCCACCTGCCTAGGGCACAAGCGGGCCTTGCCCTTCTTGTCCTGGCTCCAGGCTCTTATTCTGTGCCCGTCTGCCTGTCATTGCCCCATCTCAGCACATCTCACTTAGCTTGAAAGCCTCTTAGAAATAGGGATCTAATCCACAGGCAGGAACCTTCTGCTGATCTGGGATTGTGAGGGGAGGAGGTGTTACACTTAGTAAAACTCTAAATACTTGAGGGTTGACCCAAAGCTTCTGCATGTATGGAAGGATTTCTAAGTCTGTTACATTAAAGTCTGTCTAAGGTGATGTGAGGTTGACCCAGCCCAAGGCCAAGATGGAACTGGAAATGCCAGCCCCCTCCAGGCTGTGAGGTCAGGCCACCTCATTTCACATCGGGCAGCAGGAGTGACTAGTGACTGTATTCCCTGGTGATTAATCCAGCATCCAACACCTACATGTCTCAGCCAGGCGAGAACTACAACACTGATCAGAGCCTGGGTCTCTGAATTCCTGTGTGGATGGCTATACTACTGACCGGTTTATACCCTCAATTGTGCTAAGCGATCAAGGAATCAACTCTTACTGTATTTGAGCCACTTGGTGATGTATGGGGTGGGGTGAAGGATACAATGAGACTGATGTCCCCTGGGTATAGGCCATAGGGGTGCATTTTTTGGTAAGGATATTAAAAACCAATAGTAAAATTGAGTAAAAATCAGTTTGTTCTTATTATCACCAAGCACGAGCAATTCTAAACAATGTCAGTGACAAAATACTCTTCCCCACCAGAGTACACTGCTGCCACTCACCGCCCCCCATCCCCCACCGTGGGGACACATCACTGGCATGATTATACACATTTCCCTTCAGCCCCGGAAGCTAACCTTCTTTACAATACAGGAATACAGGAATGCACCCAGTAATCCTGCAAGTTCTGCCTTCCCTGCCCTCAGGTCCTTCTGGGGCTAGAAGGCTCATCTCTGTGTCCTTTGGCTGCAAGATTAACAAGATTAGGTCAGAATTTGTAATTGGGCCAAAGGTATCATATATCAGGGAGCAAGCCAGGCTCCACAAGAAACTCCACCCAAGGGATGCTGCATGTGAGATGCTGATGAATTAGCCTAATCTTCTCTACCTTTGAGAGTAAACGCATGAGGCCCCCTGAGAGAAGGCAGCAGGGACCACTTCTGAGATGCCATCACGCCTGGGTCACCACTTGTCCTGAACAGTGGGATGCCTTCTGCCCCAAGTCCCTGCACACCCCGGAGCGACTCGGTGCCCCTGCTGACGTGCAGCCTGTCCCCCTCTAACGTCCTCCTAGGAAGCCACCATTGCCCAGACCGTCAGGACACGCATTTTCCTTAAATCCTGAACAAGCACAACAGATACAGATAGATGGAATGTTAACAAAAGGAGATAATTGTGAGTTCACCAATTGTTGGGATGGAATTCAGGACTTAAAGGGCAGTTGACTTTATATGGAAGAAACAGCTTTAACGTAAAGGGAGGAAGTCACACTGTGCATAAAGCATTAAAAAACTCCTTGGAGTTAAGGAAGGATGTATTTCAGTGAAAAGGAAAGAGGAGAAGAAGCAAAGCTGGATGAAACCAGCCATTTCTCCAGATGGTGGAGATGATGCTTTAAAAACACAGATGGTAAGACTTGAATATTGTTGAGTGAAGAATTTCATGTGTTGGACACCAGCCAGGTGCATGAACACAGACGCTAAGATCAGAGCGTCTGTGAATTTGGGGTCCTTCCTCAACAGTTCTGTCTCCAGAGGGTAGAGGAAACCATAAGGCTTAGTTTTCTTGGTCTGGGAAGCCCTGGTTTGTGTGTGAACAAAGGTAGCAGGAAGAGATCTTGTCCCTTGCCAGTCCATGATAGCAATGGAAGGACTTTTTTTTTTTTAAACACACTCATCATTTAACAAGGCTCTAGAAAAGTATATTGTAAAATTAAATTTCAAGAAATTATTGGTATGAATACATACTCAGAGTCCTAAGAAGGAATAGAAAATGAAATTCTGACAATATTGTCACAAATAATGTTAATGAAAAGAGACAGAGCTAGGCATTCAAAGAAATAAATCAGTGTCGCTAAAGAGAGAGGTATTTTAACTCAGATTTTTTCATGTTTGTATTATTTATTTTGTGCATGAGATCAGCTGTTTTTCAAAGAAACACTTTTTATTTTGTATTGAGGTATAGCCGATTAACAAACAATACTGTGATCATTTCAGGTGAAACTTAGAATTTTAAAAGATTAACTTCATAATGGTTTAAGGGCAGGTCACATGGCTTCAGTTCCAAAGACAACAAAGCAGGTTTGCTCTTGTTTCCCCCAAGCAACGCTTGGGACCAGAAGCAGCTCACGTTCACACAGGTAAGGGATGGGACACAGCGAGAAATAGGCCTGTTGGCTGGAGAAGAGAGTTCAGCATCTCTCTATCTATCTGTCTATCATCTACCTATCTCTAAGTATTCATTATCTACCTATTTATCTATCATCTATCCAGTGTACTTAGCACGGGCCCTGTGGAATGATGAACTCTAATGGATTCCCACCAAAACTGAGATCCCATGGCTTCCCTAGGAAATGTTGACGGCCATCCAGTCTGACCCTGGCATGCTCTTGGGAACACGGGGGATCAGATAGGGTAGGTGACTTGTGCCAGGGTATAGCGTCAGCAGAGCCAGGCTGAGTGTCTGGGGCACTGATCTTGGCATTTTTCTCACTGCTTCACTGCTTTTCTTTGTTGTGGAGACCGGTTTGCGTGCACATGAGCTCAGTCACCTCGGTCGTGTCCGACTCTTTGCGAACCTATAGACTGTAGCCCACCTGGTTCCTCTGTCCTTGGGATTCTCCAGGCAAGAATATAGGAGTGGGATGCCATGCCCTCCTCCACAGGCTCTTCCTGACCGAGGAATCAAATCCACGCCTCCTACACTGTGGGCGGTTTCTTTACTGCTTAGCCACAGGGGAAGACCAGGGACAGGTTTACCCCACCCGAAAACATGGAGACATCCTTGACTCTTCCCTTTCTCTCACATCCTGAATCCAATCTGTCAAGAAATGTGGTTGGCTCTTTCTTCAGATTCCACCGAAAGCTGGCCACTTGCACACCCTCTGGGGCTTCCTCCCTGGCACAAGGCTCTGCTGTCTCCCGGGGTTCCCACTGACCCTTCCCCCTGCTTCCTCTGTTGCCTCCCCCTGCAGTCTGTTTTCCAGGCTGCTGACATGTCATGGAGGTCATCTAACACTTCAACTCATGCCATCAAGCCCCCCGGCCCCACACTGCCCTCAGTGGGAGCCTACCGGCTCCATGATTGGAGTGGAACCCTCCGCTCCCTGTGTCTACTAGACTTGCCCACACTCAGAACTTGCTCCTGCCCCTCAAACCACACTGGCCTCCTTGTTCCTGGAGGGAACCAGCCGGGCCTGTTTGCACCTTGAGCAGCTGTCCTGGCTCTTTCTCTGCCCTCGTGGCTCATCCCCTTACCTCCTCAAAACCCTGGCTCAAAGTCACCTTCTCAGTGCAGCCCACTCAGACCACCCTGCTACGAACAGCTCTATCTTTCTCCCTACTCTCCTGATTCCTCTTGTCTTGTTCTGTTTATTCTTTCCATAAGACTTATCATCATCTAGGGTAGTTATTCAGTCGTGTCCGACTCTGCAACCCTATGAACTGTGCCCCACCAGGCTCCTCTGTTCATGGAATTCTTCAGGTAAGAATACTGAAGTGGGTTGCTATTCCCTTCTCCGGGGGATCTTTCCGACCCAAGGATTCAGCCTGGGTCTCCCACATTATAGGCAGATTCTTTACCAGCTGAGCCACCAAGTTTATTGTCAATCTCTTTCCACGGAATGGAAACTTTAAAAAAATACACGTTGTTGTGTGCTTTATTCACGGGTGTAACCCAAGTTCAAAGAATGGTGACTGGCACTGGTGCTCAATAAATTCTTGGTGAATGTGAGAAACATACAGAGACCAGCATGAGACCCTTCCAGAGCATCCGTGTTGTATTGCAGTTTCTATTTTGTTTCCCTTAATCAGCGAGTCCACGTGGAGAAGCAGCCTGGCCTTCTGGCCCAGGCAAGTCTCCTCCCACCAGTCAGGGTTGGTGTGGGAACTGTGCCAGCAAGAGGGGATGGGGAGGCAGTCTTGTGACCACAAGAGCAAAAGACTGGAGTCGGTTGTTTCTGTAGGAATTCAGCTTGCAGGGTCTCCTTATCCCATCACTGACTGGGTTCACCTGGGGACTCTGCACCTTTGCTCCTGGGGCACGAACTGCTTCCTCTGGATAGATCCCTGTGCTCCCCACAAAGAGTAGGACTCTACTTCCTGCTGTGGGCGGCGGGGCGTGTGTGTGTGTGTGTGTGTGTGTGTGTGTGTGTGTGTGTGTGTGTGAGAGAGAGAGAGAGGGAGGGAGAGAGGGAGAGAAAGAGAGCACAGAGGACTCCCCGCTTATTCTCCTTGTCCTGTTTCTTCTATGCCCCTTCCCCAAGCCTGCTTCCTGCAGAGGGCGTTCTGGAAGGTTAGCCCTTGTTCTTGGCTTTGTGCATAGAGATTCTTGTAATGAGTGTTTTACTCAAGACCCTGGCGAGCTGAGGGCTTTGGCATCATAGCAGTCAGGGCCGCCGTTGGCACTTGATCCAAGAGGCAGGCACTTCCCCACTGGGTCCATTTCCCCACTGTTCTTCTGGGAGGTGGCATCTTATGAGGTGGGGGCGGGAGGCCAGGGTTGAGGGCCTTGGTTTGTCGAGGGGCCTCAAGTACTGGGCAATTTCTCTGGGTGTCTGGCTTGCCCAGTGCCTCTGCCTGGCACCCCTGCCTCTGTTCTCTCTGCCAAATCTTATTGTCTTCCAGGACCTGCCTTGGCTCCCACCTCCTTTGTGATCCCCCACCCGACCCCAGCCTACCATAAGTAAATGGTCCTCCTCAGAACACCAGGAGCACCCCCTTTGCCTGATTGGTCATCTTTCCCTCTCTTGCCATCGGTCTTTCCTGCCTCTGTCTGGTCTTCCCATGGGAATGAGGTTCCTCAAGGCAAACTCTGTCTACTCTCATTTCCCACAGCATCTAGACCAGGGTCCTGCTCGGGTGGGACATCAGCACTCACCCCCAAGAATGAAGGCACTTCCTCCAGGCTGCCTCCCAGGCGAGGCACACAGTGGAGGGTCAGCCAGTGTCTGTGGACTAGATGGAGGAGCTCTCCACACATTGGCCCTTCCCTCTTGTGTCTGTGCTATTCAAGCAGTGCTTCCTGAGGAGCTAGTATGTGCTGGTTGCCATGAGGGCTATAAAAGTGGGTAAGGCATGTTTCTGAATCGAGAGGCCACTGGTAGCTTCAGTAACTCTACTATAAGACCGGATGTGCACTGGATGACCTGCATGACCCCGCAGTTGTCTTCCTGTGCCAATGGAAGGGATTAGTGGCTGGTCAGCCAGCAGCATGTAAGAAGAGAGGCCAGCACCTTCATCCATGCCGGGCTTCCCTGGTGGCTTAGCTGGTAAAGAATCCACCTGCAATGCAGGAGACCTGAGTTCGATCTTGCTAGGTTGGGAAGATCTGGAGAAAGGAATGGCTACCCACTCCAGTATTCTGGCCTGGAGGATTCCATGGACTGTATAGTCCATGGGGTCACAAAGATTCGGACCTGACTGAGAGACTTTCACTTTCATCCATGCCAGGGAAACGCTCGAGGATGATCCCTCACCCACGCTCACCCGGAAGGATGCTCCAGGCATCACGTGCTCTGCTGGGAAGGACAGGCCCAGGGACCTTAGTGGGACATGGCACCCTTTGAGTCTCAAGAATACACTGGTACAGGCCTCCACTCGCCCCATGTGGGATCATGATGTCAGGTCTGATCCCAGGGCTGCAGGGGAATTAGGGGCTTCATGGATGTGTCTGGGCCTGTCGGGCTGAAAAGGCAGGGGCAGGTTTACTGTGATGTAGGGTCTCCTTGATACATCTATTAAGGGAGGCAAGTTTCAGCTTTCCTCTCAGCCTGCCTAGCGGGAGATTCCCATGCTCATAAATGATGTTAATGACTTTCCCCTGACTATTACATTGTCTGGAGGCCTGCTGTCCGCCTGATAAAAGGCAGGAGAGCTAGCGGGTCCTGGCATCCTTGGATTCTCCCCACCTCCCCGTCCTGGCTCTGGCCTGGCGAGCAGAGGCATGGCGAGCCACTCCTACCGCAACAGCTCCAGCTCCAGGGTCAGGGACTTCAGCTCCTGCTCAGCCGTTGTGCCCAAGCCTGGGGTGCGTGGCTTTGCCAACAGCCTGGCCTTCCACGGGGGCAGCCCCAGGGGCCCCGGCTACCGGCGTCTCGGGGGCTTTGGCAGCCAGAGCCTGTGTGCGGTGGGGTCCCCGCGGATCGCAGTGAGTTATGCGTGGCCCCTCAGAGGAGGGGGCAGCTTTGGCTACCGGGTAGGGGGCCTCTGCGGGCCTACCCCACCCTGTATTACCACCGTGTCGGTCAACAAGAGTCTCCTCACGCCCCTCAACCTGGAGATCGACCCCAAGGAGCAGTGCGTGAAGCAAGAGGAGAAGGAGCAGATCAAGTGTCTCAACAACAGGTTCGCTGCCTTCATCGACAAGGTGGGTGTCTGGGTTGTGGGCTGCTGCTTAGGAAGGGAAAGGTACTTGGAACCTGGTGACAGACTGGGTTCAAATACCTGGGGACTGCCCTGTTCCGAATTAGCACATGGCCCTGAGAACATGACTGAATCAGGGTCTCAGTTTTCAAATGTTGCCGTGAGACTCCAGTGTAATCATGGATATGAAACCACCAGTCAGAAAAGGAAGGTTTATTGCTGCTGCTCACCTTGCCCAGCAGGAGCTGACTGTGTGTCTGCGGCCCCATATTCTGGATCTCAGCCATCAAGGGGGTTGGGTGGGGTGGGCCTCTCTACTGAGGCTGGTGTCTCACCCTCTCCTAGAGGAGATGCTGCCATCTCCCTCGTGGACAGGGGAGCTATGACAGAGAGAGAGGCCAGAAGCTCCTGTCCTGCTCCTGTCTGGTGGGCACCTTGTGGGAAGGCTGGGAATTTCTAGGACTGCAGGCCCCTACTCAAAACATACACGGATTAAAGACAGTGAGGTGAGGAACAGGAGATCGATGGGGGCCGGTTTGGGGGATGCAGCATGGTGCTGTTCTGATGTTGCCGTCTCCAAGCCGGCCCTCTGGCTGGGTATATAGCTCTGGTTTCCCGTGTTCCAGTGAAGCTCTCTCTGTGAGTCTGATGGCTCTGGGAAGGACAGCCACCCATGTCCATTGGGGGAAAGCCTCCCTTTCCAGGGTGATTCCTGTGCACATCTGCACCTTGGAGTTTGTAGTAAGGTGCATTCCAAGGGGATGGGGGCGGGAGGGGTGGAAACTTTGTTCTTAGACAAATGCTCTCATCAGGAATAGGCATGCCAATAAGCAAAAGTGCGGGACACCCTCCCCCCCCTTTTTCTTTTTTTTTACTTTATTTTGCTTTACAACACTGTATTGGTTTTGCCATACCTTGACATGAATCAGCCACGGGTGTACATGAGTTCCCAATCTTGAACCCCCCTCCCACCTCCCTGGACACCCATTCTTCACATGCTGTTGGCTGTCCAAACCATTCTTCCCTCACATCGGCAAAATAAAGGTGACATTGGATCATGCAGGTCACTCCTTGCTCAAGGCCACCCACCAGGGGTTGGGCGAGGTTGAAGTCCAGCTCATACCCAGCATCATCCAAGTTTCAGTCTTGTTAAGGTGAGGGAAAGCCAGATTCTTGACCCAAATCACTCTCTTATTAGATGCTGGCGATGAATCGAATTTTTATAAAACAGTGTGAAGGCCAAATAAAACATGCCTCTGGGCCAGATCGCACCTGGGGGCTGCCAGTATGCCATTGCTGATGTGTTCTCACTGCCTCAGTTTAAAATGAGGCTCAGAGGACTTCCCTGGTGATCCAGTGGTTAAAAACCCGCCTGCCAGTCCTGGGGACAGAGGTTCGATCCCTGGTCCAGGAAAATTTCACATGCCTCGGCACAACTAAGCCCATGTGCCGTTAACTACTGAACTCAGACTGTGGAGCCCACGCTTTGCAACAAGAGAAGCCACCACAAGGAGAAACCCACACACCGCAGTTAGAAAGGAGCCTCTGCTCACCACAGCTACAGAAAGTCCTCGAGCGGCAGCAAAGACTGAAGGCAGCCATAAATAAATACATAAAAATAAAAAAATAAATTGAGGCTCAGAGAAAATGGGGCACAATGACATGGTGAGTGGCAGAGTTAGGCAATGAGAAATCTTCAAATTCCTGGTCCAGTCCCTCTGGACCCCTTGCCTTGGGGTCAGAGTGAAGGAGAGTCATGGTGGGTGCAATTTTCAATCACTGCCATAAAACTGCCCACAAACTTAGCAGCTTAAAAGAACACGAACCTATTACCTAATGAGGCCAAAACCAAGGGGTCAGCAGGGTTCTACTTCCTCTGGAGGTCCTGGGAAAACTTACTTTCAGGCCATGCAGACGTTGTACAGAATTGAGGTCTGTGACTGGAGGACTGGAGTCCCTGTTCCTTGCTGGCTGACTGCCAGAGGTTGGTCTCAGTGTCTAGGGGCCGCCATATTCCTTGACTCAAGGCCTGATCTCGATCACTATCATCATTCTCGATGATAGTGGTCCAGAGCTTCTCATGGTTCAAATCTCTTCTCTGCTTCCTTCTTTTGAGGGTATCTGTTACTCTTCTGCCTTCTAGTTTAAAAGGCCTGTGTGGCTATCTTGGGGCCACCTGGATAATTCAGGCTAATCTCTTGATCTTCAGTTTCACAACCTTAACTCCACCTGCAAGGTCCTCTTGCACGTAATGTGACCTATTTACAGGTTCTGAGGATTGAGACATAAACATCTTTGAGAGGCCATTTTTGTCTTGCCACATGAGGTCTGGGATATTTTTGCAGGATTAGAAGTTATTTCATTCTGTGCAGAATAAATGTCACAAATAAATTGTGTATTCTTTCTGGAAGGAGGGATGGAGTGAAGGGAAGTTTTTTGGGGAAACAATTGTGTCTTGCATTTTCTGACTTGGCCAGATCCTTTGGCCTCTGGGGGAAGGTCATGGGCTGCTGCGGGTCAGGGATCATCCCCAAGGGCAGAGGGAGCTCTAGGGGACCAGTCCTCTCCTGGGGCTCCTCCTGAGTCTCTTTCTATCGCTCTGGATGGCAGGTACGCTTCCTGGAGCAGCAGAACAAGCTGCTGGAGACCAAGCTACAGTTCTACCAGAACCGCCAGTGCTGTGAGAGCAACCTGGAGCCCCTGTTCAACGGCTATATTGAGACACTGAGGCGGGAGGCCGAATGCGTGGAGGCTGACAGTGGGAGGCTGGCCTCAGAGCTCAACCACGTGGAGGAAGTTCTGGAGGGCTACAAGAAGAAGTGAGTGTGGCCAGGCTGGGAGTGGTTATAGGTGTGCAGTGGGTCTTGACTGAGTTCATACAACCTTCCCGGAGATGGAGGTGGCTGAAGATTGGGGTCATCCCAGCCTACTTACCAAGATGGTTCTGCTTTATTAGTCTGCTCTGTCTTGTCTCAGCTCTCAACACTTGCAGCCCCATTCTGGGAAAGGGGGAAAGCTTTGCAGGGAAGAAGAGCTCCCAGCCTGGGAGAGGTGGGCACACATCCAGAGCACAGACTGACCCAGAGGTGGAGAAAGTGACAGTGAAAGGGTTAGTCACTCAGTCGTGTCCAGTTCTGTGTGACCCCTGGGCTGAAGCCTGCCAGGATTCTCTGTCCATGGAATTCTTCAAGCAAGAATCCTGGACTGCGTAGCCATTCCTTTCTCCAGGGGATCTTCCTGACCCAGGGATTGAACCCTGGCCTTCTGTGCTGCAGACAGATTCCTTACCATCTGAGCCACCAGGGAAGCCCAAGACAGATGGAGAGTGAGGAACAAAGGAAGCAGGAGGATGGAGAACAGACACTTGGGAGCAGTCAGCGCCAGGGTGGAGGAAAGGAGAAGTCTCTGGGGAGTTACCTTGACAATGACTTGGCAGATACCATCCAAGTATCTGATGAACTTGGATCATTCTTCTATTTACTCAGCAGATAAGTTATCAGGCTCTTGTTCTGCCAGGCTCCACAATTCAAGGTCCATGTACATCTTTTGTTTTAATTCGATTTATTTAGTCTGGCCATTACCTTGTTTAAACTTACTGGGTCACTGTTAACTTGCTCTTCTTTACTTGGTAGATATGGACAGAGTGATGGGTGATTTTGACATAATCAGTGCTGGTAATTTCACTGGGAAGTAGTTGAAATTCTGGTCTTGGAAGATCAGGCTCTACCATCCAGATGGATCCAGCATTGCGTTTTTTAAACTTTGCCTGGGGGGATGCAAATGCAGACACAATTGTGTTTGCAGGTGTCAGGGTCTGTCTCTCCTCTGGGGGTGTGAGGGCTGGTAATTATAGGGCTCAGAGTTTATAGCAGTCCTAATTACCCTGTCATTAAAAAGTTGTGAAAACCATGTTCTGGGAACTCTGGTGCTCCTTGTCAGGTTGGGGCAGGACTGCTCCAGTGATAAACCTCACAGGCAAGAGAGAGAGACTAGACCAAGCTGGCAGAGGAAGGCTGTGGAAAAGCTCCCAGCAATCTGGGCACCATAGGTGGCTTCTCTGATTTCAAGGTCTTGGATGTTGGGGGAGGGGGGAGAGAATGGCTTCCTGGGTCGCTACATTTTTTACAGTTTTAGAGTTGAAAGGCCCCCCTGGAGCATCTTTCATTCATTTGAAATGAACAAATAATTACTGAGTACCTGATCACACACCCGGCAATTTAACCCAAGATGCAGAGAGATTTGGTGACTTGCCTGAGGTTTTGCAGCGACTTCAGCCCAAACTTGGACCAGAAATCAGGTATCTGGACTCCATATCCGGTGTCCTTTGGTGGGTTCTTTGTGGCTGAGAAACAGAAGTATAGAGAGGCCAAGACACTTCTCCTAAGACACACAGAAAGTCCAGGGCAGGACCAGGGAGTTTTGATAACCTAGGACACGGCTGGGTAGCCTGAGGCCCTTACCCCTTGGGTGGGGCCTCTCCAACTGTGCTGTCTCTCCTCAGGTATGAAGAAGAGGTGGCTCTCAAGACTACGGCCGAGAATGAGTTTGTGGTGCTGAAGAAGGTGAGTGACTCGTTGCGCGTGGAGAGGAATTAAATATTGGATGCTGCATGCTCGGAGAATGGGCATTTTGCTAATTTCGAGTCAGTCCAGTTGTGGTGGTCAGACCAGGCTCC
The DNA here is from genome assembly GCF_023091745.1 of Budorcas taxicolor. Taxonomy (NCBI): domain Eukaryota; kingdom Metazoa; phylum Chordata; class Mammalia; order Artiodactyla; family Bovidae; genus Budorcas; species Budorcas taxicolor. The sequence goes on along the minus strand of NC_068914.1, from coordinate 72,430,834 downwards.
TTGGCAAATGGAGGCTTGTCGGTGGGTCAGGCTGCCAAAGTCATCTTGGTGCCGTGCAGGAACCCAGCCTGTGCTGATGGAAGCTTCTTAAAAAGAGACCTCATCATGCTGCTGTTTGGCTTTTTGTAAACTTCCCGAAAGCTGAAATGATTGCTTTCAAATCAGTTTCACTCTTCTATGGCCTTTGCTTCCCAGATTGGGAGGTATTAGTTCTCAGCTTGCTAGTGACTATGGGAGCTGTGGATCTTATTCAGTGCAAGTGGAGATGGTGGAAAAACCGGGGGAGAAAACTATTAATGATTTCTCTTTGATTTCAAATTGGTGAGTTGCAGTGTATGCTAATGCTCTTCATAAATACTGTGCTTACCATATACACCTCATTTGTTAGTAATCATGGAATGGAGAGAGGGCTGGTAGAAAATCTGCCAGGACAGGTGTGGCCTTGGTTTTCAGATGGAGAGCCAGCTGCTCGGGTGTTGAGTGGTGCCTGGACCACCCCTGGCTCTGTGCTCACCACACGGCCATGCTCTATGGACCGGTTTGGCTTGGCAGCTGCAGCCTGGCACGTTGGGTTGCCATCTTAGGCTACCTGCTTCTGCGGGATCCCTAGTTCCGGAGGAAGTGGAAAGAAGTCTCTAGGAGTCCGATTCCTTCCCACTTCTATCCCAGGGGGTCCCACTGATGTTTATGTGATGGGCAAGGGGTGGGCTGGGAGATGGCCTCTGGGCCTCCGCAGAGGCTGAAGGCTCCCCTGGCCCACTCTCCTGTCCCACCCTCCTGTGCGTCTCCACCAGGACACTGACTGTGCCTATCTGCGCAAGGCTGACCTGGAGGCCAACGTGGAGGCCCTGCGGGAGGAGCTGAGCTTCCTGCAGTCCCTGTACGATGAGGTGAACCTCTTCCCATCTCCAGAAGGGCAAGGGAAGCAGAGGGTGGAGGAGGGTTTTCTAGGTTTTCTGTCGCGGTTCCTCGGTTCTAGGAAAAGTTACGCATTCCTTATTCTTCTAGGGCCTCAACATCCTTTCCTTTTATGACAAGAGATTTTTCTCTTGCTCAGATCTTTCAAAATAGAAATGAGTAATGCCCTTCCTTTTTGGAGTGAACAGATATACACTACTATATCTAAAATAGATAACCAACAAAGACCTACCATAGAGCGCAGGGAACTAAAGTCAACATTTTGTAATAACCTATAAGAAAAAAAAATCTGAAAAAAGATATATGTGTATGTATAACTGAATCAGTTTGCTATACATATGAAGTGATAATAACATTATATATGAACTATTCTGCAATTAAAAAAGATAAGAAGCAAAAAATAATTTGAAAGACTGTGATTCATTGCCTATCTACACAGCATAACATGGAGATTTGACACTGTAAGTTTAGGTATATGAATATAATAATCATATTTTATTAATTCAAATAGTGTGAAAGCCCAGTTAGAAAATTCAGGACTCTGAACCTATTTGTTATCTGGTGGATTAGGTTTGTTCAGTCACAGCTGATCTGGGTAGTTGAGGACCCAAGTGGAGTGACCCAATTTGACTCTATCCACAGAAATCTACCTCTTTGATCCAGGCATTAATGAAATTCCACCTTACTCACTGCCTTGATATTATGATACAAATTCTAGCCTTTTATTCTTAAAGCAGCACTTAAAAATTTCCTGACTTGTCGGAAGTTTTCTAATTAATTTTCTAAAATTTCAGAGTTGGGGTTTGTGTTTTGAATTACCTGCGGAGAGGAGAATTGGAGAGGGCTTTGGAGATGAGGGCACTGGTTGTTTTCTCCTATAGGAAATCTATCTTCTTCAGTCGCAAATCTCTGACACCTCGGTGGTGGTAAAGATGGACAACAGCCGGGAGTTCAACATGGACTCGGTTGTGGCTGAGATCAAGGCTCAGTATGATGGCATCGCCAGCCGCAGCCGGGCAGAGGTTGAGTCCTGGTACCAAACCAAGGTGAGCTGGAGGGCAGACTGCCCCACTGGGCAGAGAGGACCACTGGAGCTGCACCTTCCCTGGAAAATGCATCCATGCACTCAGAGGGGCTATGGTGGAGGTCCATGCAGAGCAGGGCAGGAGGTGGGATAATCCAAGAAGAAATGTGGGTTGACTCTGCGTGACAACATCTCAGTACCTGCAGCCACCTTGCAGTCATTGGTCCTTTCCTCCTGTCTTCCAACCTGCAGTGCCAGGAGATAAAGGTCATGGTAACACAGCAGGGTGAGAACCTCCGCAGAACCAAGGAGGAGATCAATGAGCTGAACCGCGTGATCCAGAGGCTGACAGCCGAGGTGGAGAATGCCAAGCAGCAGGTCGGTGGGCTGCTGCTGGGGTCTGCTCTCTGCTTTCCTCCCGCTGCTGCTAACTTTGGAGGGGCATAAGCATATATATAGGCTTTCCAGGTGGCGCTAGTGGTAAGAACTCACCTGCCAAAGCAGGAGACATAAGGGATATGGGCTTGATCCCTGGGTTGTTAAGATCCCCTGGAGGAGGGCATGGAAACCCACTCCAGTATCCTTGCCTGGAGAATCCCATGGACAGAGGAGCCTGACAGGCTATAGTCCATAGGGTCGCAAAAGAGTTGAACTGAAGCAATTTAGCTCACATGCACAAGCATATATATTTCATTTCCATTATGATTTATTAAAGAATATTGAGTTTCCTGCACTATATGGTAGGACCTTGGTGTTTATCTATTTTGTATATAGTTATTTATATCTGCTAATCCCAAACTCCTAATTTATCCCCTTCCCCATCCCCTTCCTTTTGTGGTGACCATAGTTTGTTCTCTATGTCTGTGACTCTTTTGTAGATAAGTTCACTTGTGCCGTATCTTAGATTCCACATGTAAGGGATATCATATGGTATTTGTTTTTGTCTGACTGACTTCACTCAGTACATAGCCTCTAAGTCCATTCATGTTGCTACAGGTTTTATTTTACTCTTTTTTATGGCTGAGTACTATTCTTCTCTCTCTCTCTCTCTCTCTCTGTGTGCCACATCTTTATCCACTCATCTGTCGATGGACATTGAGGTTGCTTCCACGTCTCGGCAATTGTAAACAGTGCTGCAATGAACACTGGGGTGCATGTATCTTTTCAGATTAGGGTTTTCTCCAGATATATACCCAGGACTGGGATTGCTGGATCGTATGGTAACTCTATGTTTAGTTTTTTAAAGGAATCTGCATACTATTTTGGGCTTCCCTGATGGCTCAGCTGGTAAAGAATCTGCCTGCAATGCAGGGGACCTGGGTTTGATCTCTGGGTTGGGAAGATCCCCCTGGAGAAGGGAATGGCTACCCACTCCAGTACTCTGGCCAGGAGAATTCCATGGACTGTTTAGTCCATGGGTTGCAAAGAGTTGGACACAACTGAGCAACTTTCACTTTGCATACTGTTTTCCATAATGGCTGCACCAATTTATATTCCCACCAACAGTGTAGGAGTGTTCCCTTTTGAAGAGGCTTGTGTTTTAACAACCTGCATCTGAATGACCAAGAGTGCACAAGACATCCAAAGAGAGGATGCTTGGTCTCCCCCCTCCGAATTCTGTTCTCATTGCCCTCGGTATCCCTTCACAGCTCCTCTCCTCGAAACACACCTCAGACAACAGTCCAGTGCTGTGCTTGTCTCCTGCTTTCTCTCTCTCCCCGCTTCTCTTGTTGGACTTGGGGTGCACAGGCCTGAACTAGTGACACACCACTCTGTTCAAATGGAGCACTACCACCCTCTGTGCATTCCTCTCATTTAAAACTGTCCATCCTTCATCTTCAGTTCCATTCCCCTTCATCCCAGCACTCACTCTCATGCATTTAAAATAGTTCTTTATGGTCTCTCTTTCATCGATCTATTTCGTATGTATATTAGATTCGTTTAAACCTCTTAGTGTTTTAAGTTTACAAAATGTTATTATACCATAAAGCTCATTCAAATTCTGCCCCTTGCCAGTTGGAAGTCTTTGAAATCCATGCTGCTGCTGCTGCTGCTAAGTCGTTTCAGTCATGTCTGACTCTATATTGTCTGTTTCATTATTTCTGTCCTATGTATAAACCATGGTTTCCTATCCATTCCCTTATGATGGATGCTTGCTTAGTTTGCCTCCAAGACTTTGCTGTTACAATCAGTTGTATCATGAACATTTAATACATATCTCTACGGGTTTCCATGTGTAACCACATGAGGGATGTTTTGAAGATATAAAGCAAGAAGTGGAATTGTTGAGTTGTAAGATATTCACTAATTTACTTTCCATAAGTGCCCTCGGAGCTCTGGGCTAGAGTATGCTCCCAGCATGGGCAAACGAGGACTTCTGTTTCAGCATTTGCTGTTACCAGACTTTGGAACTCTTGTGGATCTAATAACGTGTAAATGGCATCTAACTGTTACTATAATTTTCATTTCTGTCGTTAACTAGAATGACTGTCTCTTCATTCACTTACTACTCATTTGCATTTTCCTTTCTGAGAGCTGCCTGTTCAGATCATCTGCCCATTTTCTTCTTGTGATTCTTTTTTTTTCTCCGTGATTTCCAGTATTTCCTTGCCCATTCTGTGTAGGCGTTAACCCTTTATATTTATACACCTTGCAGTTAATCTTCTCTCAACCTGTCACTTGTCTGTTTTGCTCTGATTTCCTTCACTGAATAGAAATCTTTAAACTGAATGTAGCCAAACCCATCACTTTTGCTTTAACAGTTAAGACTTGCAAAGGTCTGAGGTCATAGCGATCTGCTGTTTCAATTTTGTCTTCTACTGATGTTATACTTTTACCTCTCAGATTTAGGTCTTTAATCCATCTGGCCTTTATTTTTGGTATATACAAGGAGTAGGTTTTTAATAAAACTTCTCTACATATAGTAAGAACATGTTATGTAATGCATTTCTTTACTCACTGATTTGTGATATCACCTCTATCATAATACTGAGTTTCCACATATACCTGGTTTAAATTCTGTCCTTTCCCCTCACTTTAGCTGTTCTCAGCCACTGTGTAAGAGGTATCAGAAGTAATTTGTCACTATTAGTAGCCAAATAATGGAATATGAGAATGATTTACTTTCCAGAAGTGAAGTTAGAGAAAGTTAGCAGTTTTCCTCACTTGCATTCTGATATGCTTTTAAAAAAATTTATTTTAATGTGGTTAGAATAAAAACTTATAGGTTTCCTGAAGGCTCAGATGGTAAAGAATCACCTGAAATGCGGGAGACCCTATCTTGACTCCTGGGTGGGGAAAATCCCCTGGGGAAGGGAATGGCCAGCCGCTCCAGTATTCCTGCCTGGAGAGTTCCATGGACAGAGGAGCCTGGTGAGCTACAGTCGCAATAATTGGACATGGCTGAGTGACTAACAACAAGAACACTTAACATGACATATATCCTCTTCACAAGATTTTAAAGTGTATAACACATTATTGTTGATTCTAGGGACAATGTTTTGTAATGGATCTCTAGAGCTTATTTGTCCTGCTTTGTGCCCTGCTGCTGCTAAGGCGCTTCCGTCGTGTCCGACTCTGTGCGACCCCATAGACGGCCGCCCACCAGGCTTCCCCGTCCCTGGGGTTCTCCAGGCAAGAACACTGGAGTGGGGTGCCATTTCCCTCTCCAATGCGTGAAAGTGAAAAGGGAAAGTGAAGTCGTTCAGTCGCGTCCGACCCTCAGCGACCCCATGGACTGTAGCCTTCCAGGCTCCTCCGTCCGTGGGATTTTCCAGGCAAGAGTACTGGAGTGGGGTGTGATTGCCTTCTATGCCCGCTGATTTGTAACTCCCTATTTCCTCCTCCTCCTAGCCCCTGGCAACCATCACTCCACTCTTTCTTTTCTTTTCTTTTTTTTAATTTGTATTTATTTGACTGCTTCAGGCCTTAGCTGCCACATGTGGAATCTCCGTTGCCTCATTCAGGGTCTTTACTTGCGCTGCATGGACTCTCTAGTGTGTTTTGCAGGCTTAGTTGCTCGAGACAGCTGGGATCTTAATTCCCTGACGAGGAACTGAACTTGCTCCCCTTGCATTATAAGGCGGATTCTTAACCCCTAGATCACCAGGGAAATCCCCACTCCACTCTAATTCTATGATTTTGACTATTTTAGATACGTCATATAAGCTGAATTGTGCAGTGTTTGTCTTTCTGTGTCTGGCTTATTCAGTTCAGTTCAGTCGCTCAGTTGCATCCGACTCTTTGTGACCCCATGAACCGTAGCACACCAGGCCTCCCTGTCCATCACCAACTCCCAGAGTCCACCCAAACTCATGTCCATCGAGTCAGTGATGCCATCCAGCCATCTCATCCTCTATTGTCCCCTTCTCCTCCTGCCCTCAATCTTTCCCAGCATCAGGGTCTTTGCAAATGAGTCAGTTCTTCGCATCAGGTGGCCCAAGTATTGGAGTTTCAGCCTCAACATCAGTCCTTCCAATGAACACCCAGGACTGATCTCCTTTAGGATGGACTGGTTGGATCTTCTTGCAGTCCAAGGGACTCTCAAGAGTCTTCTCCAACACCACAGTTCAAAAGTATCAATTCTTCGGGGCTCATTATGCTTAGCATAATGTCCTCAGGGTTCATCCACATTGTCACACACTGGAGAATTTCCTTCTTTTAAAAGGCTCAAAAATATCACATTGTATGTATATACCGCGATTTCTTTATCCATTCACCTGTTGATGGACATTACACTGTTTTCATTCTTGGCTATTGTGAATAATACAAACATGGGAGAGCTAATATCTCTTTGAGATCCTGCTTTAGATTCTTCGGGATAAAATACCCAGAAGCGCAATTGCTGGATCATATGATAATCCTAGTTTTTAAAGTTTTTGAGAAACCTTTAAACTGTTTTCCAGAGCAGCTACACTATTTTGCATTCCCACCTAAAGTGTACCAGAGGTTCGATTTCTCCGCATCCTCATTAACACTTGTCTTGCTTTTCTGATAATAGCCAAACTGACAGGTGTGAGGTGATTCTCACTATGGAGTGGTTTGCATTTCCTTGATGATGGGTGATGTTGAATGTCTTTTTCATGTATCTATTAGTTATTTATTAGTCTTGTCTGGAGAGGTGTCTCTTTATGTCCTTAGCCCATTTGAAAAATTGGGCTAATTTTGTTTTCTGCTGTTGAGTTGTAGAAGTTTCTTATACCTTCTGAAGTTGGACAAAAGGAAGGTGCTATAGTTAGTGGACAAAAGCACTGGAATGGGAGCTTCTTCCAGCATGCTGATCTCAGGGAACCAAAGAATGAGATTCCCACACAGCAGCCTCTGAAAATCTGGGCTGCTGCTTCAGTTGTGTCCAACTCTGTGCAACCCCAAAGACGGCAGCCCACCAGGCTCCGCCATTCCTGGGATTCTCCAGGCAAGAACACTGGAGTGGGTTGCCATTTCCTTCTCCAATGCATGAAAGTGAAAAGTGAAAGAGAAGTCGCTCAGTCGTGTCCCACTCGTAGCGACCCCATGGACTGCAGCCCACCAGGTTCCTCCGTCCATGGGATTTTCTAGGCAAGAGTACTGGAGTGGGTTGCCATTGCATTCTCCGGAAAATCTGGGCTTGGCCCTCACTAATCGGGTAGCTCAGAGCAAGTCACAGCCTCTCCGACTGAGGTTCAATGTCTTCATCTGAATAATGGAAATAACCACACCTGTTCTGACAAGCTCAGGAGTAACTTCAAGGTCAAATTAGATACCATCTGTGAAAGTGACTTGTGAACTAACAGCAGTATAAAAATGTGAGATAATTATCTAATATTAGCATTAGTCTGATTCTAGTGCTAACATTTCCTTCCCCCAACAGCTCACCATGGACTTGAGTCTTACAAGTTAGTTTTAAAAAATGAAGGGAGAAAGCTCCAAATGGCTGTGATTTCCCTGCCTAGTTAATTTAAAAATTGACCATTTTGAATGGAGGTAAACTAGGAATGACCAAGGCCACGGGAGACCTTAGTCCCCACAGAGACCCAGAGTCCCCACAGCCTGCACTCGTCTTAGCCCCTTTTCTCCTTTCCTCCCTCAGCGCGGCAAACTGGAGGCTGCCCTGGCCGAGGCGGAGCAGCAGGGCGAGGCGGCCCAGAACGATGCCAAGTGCAAGCTGGCGGGGCTGGAGGAGGCCCTGCAGAAGGCCAAGCAGGACATGGCCTGCCTGCTCAAGGAGTACCAGGAGGTGATGAACTCCAAGCTGGGCCTGGATGTGGAGATTGCCACTTATCGCAAACTGCTGGAGGGCGAGGAGAGCCGGTGAGGACAGGCCCAGGGCCACTTCATATCCCCACGTCGGGCTAGAAGAGTGTCTCACTGACTCACCTCCAGGCAGAGAGCGTTCAAACTGGCCAAGTCTCTAGAGACCTAGAGAGGCCAGCCATTGCCCTATTCCCAGATAGGGAAACTGAAGCTCAGAGAGGAGAATGGCTTGTCCAAGACCACAGTTTGTTGTTGTTGAGTTTCTCAGTCATGTCTGACTCTTTGTGACCCCATGGACTGCAGTACACCAGGCTTCCCTGTCCTTTACCATCTCCTGGAGTTTGCTCAAACTCATGTCCATTGAGTCGGTGACGTCATCCAACCGTCTCATCCTCCATCATCCCCTCTCCTCTGCCTTCAATCTTTCCCAGCATCAGGGTTTTCTCTAATGACTCGGCTCTTTGCATCAAGTGACCAAAGTATTGGAGCTTCAGCTTCAGCATCAGATTGCAGCTAGTTAATGGCTAAGCTAGAACTACACCAGCCTCCTGGCTAGCACTCCAGTGATCTCCCTCCCTTCCTGTGCTGCCCCTCCAGTGCACCTACAGCTCATTCCCAGGCAACTACTTTACCCTGTTGGCTGAAAGCATGTTTTTGCAGTCATATCTCTGCTGCTGCTGCTGCTGCTAAGTCGCTTCAGTCGTGTCCGACTCTGTGTGACCCCATAGATGGCAGCCCACCAGGCTCCTCTGTCCCTGGGATTCTCCAGGCAAGAATACTGGAGTGGGTTGCCATTCCCTTCTCCAAGTCATATATCAGTGGGTTGTGAAAGCTGGAATCATTCAGAAGCTTTGTTAAAGGCCATTCCATTCAATTTGGGATTCACAGAATGCAAGGAATTCTCTTAGTCCAGGCAGTCTGGTGTTTAGAACAGCGAACAGACAGAAGCAGCACTGTGTCCTTGCCCAGCAGAGAAGACAAGCGCAGGCATGGATCCACCCGTCCTCTAGGTGATCGGGCTTAGTGTCCCAGGAAGACTGTCACAGGCTTCTCAGGGGAGGAGGCAGAGGAGCCGAGGGGGGCGGGAAAAGGATAGGTCACCTCAGGCAGTGCTGACAGTTTGAGCCAAGAATTGGGGCCAGGGGATGTCAGCATGGGAGGGAGCAATGCAGGTTTACTTCTTGGGTGGTACAAGGGTCTCTAGCCTTGAGATGGCCACCATTGCCTCTGAGCGGGGTCCCATCGTGGGGAGCAGGCCAGACTGGGGAATAGAGTGTAGAGATTACGATAGGCTGTGAGCCAGTTCACCCGGGTTTGGATCCCAGCACTACACGCACTAGCTTCAAAGTAATGTCCTAACCTGTAAAACAGATAATCATAAAATCCACTGCTTCAGGCTATTGCAAAGATTCAACAGGTAATGGAACATAGTAAGTTTGTGCAGGAAGAACTTATTATCAGAATTAGAATAACTCTATGGTGGGGTGGCCCGACAGGGCTGCACCCACAGAGAGACTCCATATTAACACTGTTAGTGTTAGAAATCTGACAAGAGTGGCACCCAAGGCATCTGGCCATGCCTGACCAAAGCTGGTAAATTTCCTGTCCATTTCTCAGGCCTTTGGGTGAAGCCAAATGTGCTATCACCTCCTGCAGTCCCTAGCCCACTTGCTAGCACTCAACGTGCAATGTGAAACTTACTTTCATTATGGTAACCATCAACCATCATTAGCGTGTTGATAACTCAGTCATAATAAATGATGCACTGTTCCCTACACGTGAGCTTTTAAAAGGTTGTTTAGTGTATTTGCATATGGTGGCCACTGCCCTTTTGATAGACTTTCTTTCGTTACATATGGGGCTGCCTTGATAGCTCAGATGGTAAAGAATCCACCTGCAACGTGAGAGGCCCGGGTTCAATCCCTGGGTTGGAAAGATCCTCTGGAGAAGGGAATGGCAACCCATTCCAGTATTCTTGCCTGGAGAATTCCCAGGACAGAGGGGCCTGGTGAGGTACAGTTCATGGGGTTGCAAAGAGTCAGAGATGACTGACTGACTAGCACTTTCACTTTCCTCTTACATATACCATATGTAATTAGATTATATGCTCATTTATTGTAGAAAGCACAGAAAATAAGAAAATAAAGTCAGGCCTAATTACTCAACTTGGAGATAGCTGCTGATGGGCACTGGCTAGAATCTTCTGGAAGGGCACAATTTTGAGACTGTAGCAAAGCCAGGTTCATGTAGCAGGAAGGTGAGCTGGAAGCATATATCCCCTGAGAAGACGAGGAGTCAGGCAGAATGAATCAGAGTAGAACATTCCTGGAGAAAAAGTTTCGAAGTTGGGAGTTTAAACAAAGTGAGGGAGACACAGAACAGAAAGTACAGGTGTTTATGAAGCATGCAAGGTCCTGGTATAATGACTCATCATAACGAGTTGTTTATAGTGTTCAGCAAAGGGTGCTGAAAACCTTTACATCAGGTTTACTGTGTGCCAGGCTCTGTCTGCAGACACTTTACACACAGAACTTATAGCAGTCTTGTTAGAGCTGAGGAAACAGGCTTGGAAAGGGGAGGTGACTTGCCCAAGGTCATCCAGCTAGTAACTGGTTCAGCCGTTTCTAGGGTCCAGGCTCTTAACTACATACCCTCCAGCCTCTCTCTGAGTTTGTCAAGTCAGGTGCGTGTCTGGGGTAGCTTTTAAGAGTGTGAGATGAAAGTGGGTCCATCCGGATGCTAGGCAAGCTTTTTCCCACCCAGAGGTGTCCAGTTAGGCAGTAGCTGCTCCCATCACCTATTTTTTGGCTTTGCTGGAATTTTAGCAGAGGGACAAGAAGGGTCACCCCACCCCTACTTTTCAGTATCCCAAGTTTCCATAGCCTAGAAGCAAGCAGGGAATAAAGTGGCCTTTTGGATCCTGCAAAGTAACCTCCCCCTGTCCTTTCGGGAACCCAGGGAACAGTGCTAGCACGGATGCCTCTGCAGAAGGCCCCGCCCCTCATCTCTCCTCCCTGCCTTCAGGATGGAGAGCAGGCATGCCACAAGAGCAGAGCAACCAGGTTCTAACTGCCTCCTCTCCTCTCCCCTGCAGGTTGTGTGAAGGTGTGGGCTCCATCAACATCTGTGAGTTTGAGGGTATGGGTGGGCATGCTTCTTTGGGTATCTATGGTCTTCATGGATTGCTTCATAGGTTGCTTGTGATGGGGGACTGAGCCTCTGTCCATTGTACACTGAGTGAGAGGGAGATAGGAGCTGAGAGACATGGATAGCCCCAGACAGCTGACCACCACCCAAACATGGACCCATCTGGAGCATCCACAAAGCTGAAGCCTACGCCTGTGGCAGATTCGGACCTGCTAATTGGTTCTTTAAAAATCATCCAAGTCTTTCAGCCACACAGAATACTCCTCAGGTGGTCCAATGTTTTATGAGAAAACCAACCAACCAACCATGGGATTACTGAAAACATCTCTTAAGTCTTCATCTTTAAAGATTCGACGTGTATGCCGCCTCTAGCCCAGGTGCCATCCATTCCCCTCACCTTTCCAGCAGCATTATTTCTAGATGACTCTGTGCTCAACCAGTTTTTGCCTAAAGATTTCAACATTGCAATGTAGTCAAGTAGAGTTCGGTGTCCAATTTACTAACCATACTCCTTCGGGAAGATGGCAATGGGTTTAGATTTTCCTGTAGTTTAAAAGGACTCATGTCACTAGTCCCTCAGTGTTTAAAGAGAGTTAATCATTGGTTCTAGAAAAATTCTGGGTCATGCCGTGTCTGAGATGGAGAGAATTCTGAGTTGGTATCTCCTTACAGGTGTGAGCCGTTCCCAGGGTGGCGTGATCTGCGGGGACCTTGGTTCCACCGTCCCTCGTGGCCTGGGTGGCCTGGCCATCAGCAACGGTGCTCTTTGCTCCCCCTCGGTAGGGGGATTCTGTTCCAGTGCGAGATCTGTGAGGTTTGCGTAGTGGGGGTTAGGACTCTGGACAAATGGTGTCTGAGGGGCCCGGGTAGAAATTGGGGCACAGGGAAAGCTTTTCTGTCTCAGGCCCAAATGTCAGTTTAGTGATTGTCCCTTGCTGGGGAGCCAGAACTAACTCTCCAGATTCCTTCTCACTGGAGTTATGGTTTACTGTCTGAGTGTCAACCCTGGGTTTGGCATTCTTGCCACCTCCATTGATTCTCCCCCCTCCCTGTGGTCCAAGAAAAGATGTAAAGACTTTTTGATATAAACTGTTTAGTCATTTTCTTCCCTAATTTCAGGTTAGTAGACATTTACTAAGAACTGACCATGTGCCAGGCCCTCTGGGCAGGGGCCCAGGTAGCAGGTGGCAGGGCATGGATATACCCTTGTGCTTTCTTTGCCCGTGGACAACGGACTGTTCATGGCCCATCAGCACTGAGGGGGCAGCAGAGGGAGTGGGGCTGGGGCTCTGGGAGTCCCCTCACTTGATCCTAGAGATTGTATGTTCCCAGAGCATCCCTCAACCTTGTAGCGATCAGGATGGAAAGACTGAGGCTAATCCCCCCAGGTTTTTATTATTGGTGGTTTGTAATTTTATTGTATTGGGGTGATTCCTGTAAGGCTTCTTCTCTCTTTTGGTGGGCATGATTCAATGTCATGGTAAACGTTTTCTCCTGTAACCAAGTCAATGCCTGTACCCTTCTTTGTTTCCCCGATTGTTTCAGTGGTTCTCCAAGTGTGGACCACGGACCACCATCTACATCACGATCCCTGAGGAGCGGGGGATGAGGGGATTGTTAAATATGCAGATGTTGGGCTCCACCCAGAACCACTGAATCAAAAGTTCTGGAGGTGAGTCCAGGAATCTGAATTTAAGCAAGCTCCCAGGTGATTCCTATAAGAATTAAAGATCAAGAGTCACTGGCTTGTGTGGGTGGCTCAGATCATTCTGGCCGTGGAGGTGACTTTCCCTCTGATTTTCACAGGATCAGATTCAACTCTTTGCCTTTCTCCTCTGACTTTGTCAAAAGATCAGAGCCCGTCTGGGCCACCCACGGTGGGGGTGAGGGTGGGGGCAAAGGTAGAAAAGAGGAGGAAAGGGGAACCTGTGTTGATGAGCACTGGTTAGATGGAACATCATATATGTATTTCATTCATTGCTTACAGCAACATTATTATACTGATACAGAAATTAAGGCCGTGAGACGTTGAGTAACTTCTCATACAGCTAGTCCAGGATCCAAACTGAGGGCTGTGTATGTTAGTCACTCAGTTGTGCCCGACTCTTCGAGAGCCCATGGTCTATCCATGGAATTCTCTAAGCAAGAAACCCAGAGTGGGTTGCCATTCCCTTCTCCAGGAGATCTTCCAAACCCAGGGTTCCAACTGGGGTCTCTGGCATTAAAGGCAGATTCTTTACCATCTGAGCCACAAGAGAAGCCCCAATAGGGAATGTCAATGCTCATATACTTTCTGCTCCCTTGCCTCGGTTTTTCCTGAAGAATAAAATCATGGCCCATGCCGTTCTAACTGATCCTACCTTACTGACAGTCCAGAGAAAAAAGAAGGAAGGTGACATAAACGAGCCTCCTGGAAGTGTTTGTAGGAACATCTCCTCACAGCTTCTGTTCTCTAAGAATCTGGGACAGACCTTAGTATGGGGCAGTTAACACAGGCCTCTTAGGTAGGGATCCAGAATGAAAACTCAGACCTCTGCTCACAGGACATCTGCCCCGATGGCCTGGACAGGGGCAGTGGGCTCTGTGGGGACCCCTGGTGTTGCTGTTGTTTAGTCACCAAGTCATGTCTGACTCTCTGTGACCTCATGGACTGTAGCCTGCCAGGCTCCTCTGTCCATGGGGTTCTCCAGGCAAGAACACTGGAGTGAGTTGCCATCTCCTTCTCCAGGGGATCTTCCCAACTGGGGATTGAACCCACGTCTCCTGCATTGGCAGGGTGATGCTTTACTGCTGAGCCACCTGGGACTCTCTCCCCTGCTATTCCTGCACTGACAATCCCCAAGAAGTGCCCCCAGGGAAGTCGGTTCAGAGTCCCCTCAGATGCGAGGGTGTCCTCCCTGGATGTGATGAGATGGAGAGAGGGGTTTTAGTGGACGACTTTCTTTCACTTGTTTTACAGGAAGAACACTTATTTCTCTCACCTTACGTTATTTGGGATTTTTTTAAAAAAAGGATTTAAAAGAAAGACCCAATTGGGTGAAAGATATCTTGCCCCAAGAATACATATTTGATCTCAATACGTACAGAAACCTTTGAGTCGTTCTCCCTGGCAGTGCCCTCCTGATGCCTTTCAGAATGTGCCCCCACGAGACTCACTGGTCCCTGGGAAACCTGGGAGGAACCAGATCTTTTTTAGTGTGGTGGCCCCCTGGTCTCTCCTCCTGGGCTTAAAGGGCCTTTCAGGGGCTTCATCCTGGGCACTTCCTTGGTCTAGATTCCACCAAGTCTGAGCAGGGGAGAAAATTGGGCTCAGGGAGTCACTAGATCACCTCTGTGAAGGGAAAGGAGTAGTACCAGGCCCCTTCTGCCCCAGAATGGGGTGGCGGGGGGAAGGTGGCAGAAATGGGGGAAGGTCTGCCTTTCGTTTCTGATGGTGATGCGGGAGGGTGTGTATATGGAGATTTGTGCTTCCAGAGTTTCCTTCATTTTCAGTGCAAAGCTCATCCTCTGAGTGCTGCCTTGACATGCTCCCCTCCCTGGCAACTGACCTCTCACCACTTCTGTCCACTGCCCACTACGGGAATAAGAGCGGGGCATCCAGACAAGGGGTGATTCCCAGAAATGGCCATTTCTAATGTCCATGTCCATTCCAAAGAGGGTTAGACCTTGTGATTTCCTTGCTCATGTGGTTAATCTGCTTTTCTCACCACGCTTGGCTTCAGTTTCTGTTTCCCAAGATCCCAAGGACTGAGGCAGAGAGCAGCTGGTGACACTGGGCTGGGAGGAGTGGCTTGGGCGTGGGTGTTTGTGGGGATGGCCCAAAGCAGAGAGGATTTGCGACTTGGTGAAGGAGCGCTTGTGGCCTCCAGAAGGGACAGAGAAGACCCCGAAGTCTAAGCATACCTGGTTTTTTTGAAAGCACTAAAACCTATGCATCCTCATCCTTTGGAGAGCCTGTGTACTTGAGGCAAGGGCATTGAATGTTTGAATAAGAGTAGAAAATGGACAGAAGGTCTGATTTTCTCTTGATGGAGCTCTTAGCTTTTGTGGAGTTTAAGAAAACAGGGGAGGAGATTCCAGGAAAGCCCTGGAACCAGCCACATGGGCCTGCTTTATTGTCTGGGCCCCTTGCTCTTCTGGCTTTTTCTTAATCAAGAGATTTAGATCACTTGACTTTTCCTTAAATTTTTTTTTGTAATGAAACTTTAATCCTCAGTTACTCTTGGAGTGTATCCTTGACTTTCTGCAAGGAATAGCTCCTTTCCTTTGAAAAGAGAAGAAATGGCTCTGCATTTTTGCTGTTGAACGCAAGGGCGGGGGAGGGGAAGTTTCATCCTCATGAGCTGATGGCACCTCGGGCTGCTATGCACAGAACATGGAAACTTATTAAATAGCTGCTAACTCCCAGCTTCTGGTTGTTTGACTTTTCAATGCATGATGTTATATTTTTGTTTATCAGATTTAACTTTTTAGTTATACTTGGCCCGGACCCATGGTAACATCAAAGCGTTTTCCCTAAAGCACAGGCTACTGCAGAGACCCAGAACCACAGGAAGTGTCAAGGCTGGAAAATGCTTATCTCACCCACCCCCAAGCTGATGCCCAGAGCATGGAGGCCACTTCTTGCACAGCATCTTACTGAGACATGGCAGAGCTGATGCTCAAATTTTGACCTCCTGACGTTTCAGCCCTGGTGACTTAACCTTTCTTGTAGATGAATGGTGTGCCCTAAACTGAATGTTGGCTACTGTGACTACGACCATGCCCTTGAGACCCACAGAGGTGGGAGGAAGAAGGGGAGGGGGCCAGAAACTTGGAGGAGGCTTGTCTGGTATCAGCCGGCAAACCGTAAACAGCAGCCGCCTCGGCACTCAGGAAGGGCCAGCAGTCTCCCTGGAGTTGCAGCCCTTTGGGCCTGAAGTGAGGATTAATCAGAATGCAGGGGACCTTAACTTTCCTCCAGGGACAGGCTAGGGGATGGGGCAGCAGAGGAGGCCAGCAGGTGGAATAGTGATGGCTAATCTGTTCTCTAATGGAGAGATGGAGATGAGTCCAAGAGGGCTGATGTCTACACCTCTGCTCGACCAGCCTGAGTTCACCCAAACATACCAGGCCTGACATGTTCTGGAGTCCCATCTGGAACTTAGTTGGGGGCAAAGCCAGGAAGAGAAATTTCCTGGAACTTCTTCCAGAAACTTCCAGCTTGATCTAGTGTCCAGACACACCCAGTGATATCCATGGTCTGAGCCACAAAGAAAGAGTCTGAAGTCCTCAGGGTTTGAGATACTGTTGGGCAGGAAAGGGAGACGTGTGTGTGGTGTGTGTGTGTGTGTGTGTGTATGAAGCAGGAGGGAAGGTGGGCAGAGGGAGCACTGGGCAAAGGCAAATAGGAAGAAGGGTGTGGAGTAGCCAATATGTCCGGGTGGGATGGTCCCTGGAGGCCTCAGAGAGCAGACTCTCCACGAAGTAGAGCCTGCATCTGAGAAATTGAGCATCCGGGTGGAGGGGTTGTACAGGACTGAGGAGCAAGTGTGGGAAGATGAGCTGGAGGAGACTGCGTCCGGCCTAAGGAGCACACGCATATGCTGGGAAATTGTTTGAGCCAGGTGGTAGGGGATAAGAGCCACGAGTTTGGGATTCCGGCTGCTGGGGCGGGGGGGGGGGGGGGGGGCTGTGTGTGAGGAATGGGGAGAAAGTGGTCATGTGGGGATCTGGAGCTGTGGTCCAGGACTGAGGGGTCTGAGCTGGAATCAAGCTATGGAAGTGGAGAGGAAGAGGCAGAACCACTGGGGGGCTGGGGCTGGAAAGGACTGGTCAGCTAGAGACGGAGCAAGTGGGAGTTGAGTGTCAGACATGTTGGAGAGTTGGACGTAATGGGAATTCCTAATAATGTGCTTTCCCAACCTTGAGAAATTTCACAGAAATAGCACTTGGAAAAACAGCATATGTTACGAAAATGTGTTATGATTTTTCTTCACGCTTCTCTTAGAATAATAGCCTTGTTACAAACCCCAAAGCCAGACCCAGAAGGGAGTATGACTGGGATCATGAAAGCATGGACTTTGGAACACCAGGCCGGCGTCAGGTATGAACACTGCCTAAGCACTTGCTGACTGTTCCTGAGACTTTCCTAGAAGGGAATGGCCTGGGGTAAGAACAAGATCTGGACTATGTCAGGGTAGTGTCTTGGGGAAGAAAGATCAAAGAAAGTTTTGTAATCTGCCACTAGAAATAAAAGCTGGACTCAGAGTGGACTCTGCCCCTCAGTCCAACAGAGGCTGCAGGTCCCCTGACCCATTGCACCAGATTTTGTGTTCTGTCTTCATTCTTGTTGCTCACTCCCGGGCCATTAGGGCAACAGTCAGAGACATTGCCATTCACAAGATCACATGTCTTTGCATCGCAGCAGCATTTATTGAAACAGATTGAGACAACCCAGAAGGCACGGCACCCACAGACAGTCATAATAAGAGGGAGACCCAGAAAGTGGCCTCCCCTTCTCCCGCCCACCTGCTCTGTGGAGCAACCATGGCGTTTTCTTTGAAATCTGTTAAGGTGTATTGAATAGCAAGACCTGTCCAAAGTCAAAAGAATTCCCCTCACAATAGGCCTCTCAACTGGGAGGTCACAGGAGGAGTTTGGCTGGAACAGGTGAACCCAGAAGAAGGCAATCAGTTAGAGAGACAAGCAAAACACAAACTCAAATGACCAAGGGGCAATTCCTGCAGGGAACTTCCCAGCCAGGACAAGGGACCTGCTGGAGTGCAGGCGGCTTCCTCTGATTCTAAGGTTGAGGGAGACCTGACTGGATGGTTAGGCTTATTCCTTGTGCCAGAGGAAGGCTGAGTTTTCATGATGCCCAGCTGCCCTGGGTGATTGGTAGCGTCCCAGAGAGCTTGGTGAATAACACAAATTGGCCACGGGAATTTAGCAGTCAAATCGGAGTTGAGTGAAAGGGCTGGGAATGACTCTTTCTAACTGAAGCCTGTTGGAGAACCAGGAAAACAACTCCCTAAAAGGAGAAGGTGGCGCGGGGAGCGGCGGAGGGTCCTTCCCTTGTAGGAACACATGGATGATTATGGAAGCAAGCACACAATTTTTTTTTTTCCATTCACACACCCTTCCATGCTGGGGGGATGCAGGCGGGGCCTCTGACTCTACGCAAAACGGACAGACCGGCTGCTCCCGCAGCTGAAGCTGGAGGCGCGGGGCTGACAGGGGACGCAGGAGTCGGGCGCCAGCACCGTGATGCTGCCCCCGGTGGCCACAGGGCCCGAGGCGATCTGGCGGCCTGCGGTGCTGCTATATGTGAGGCCCCCACAGGCGACTCCACCGCGGGAGCTGCTGACACCTGTGGGAAGAGAGGGCACAGGGAGGGCTGACTGGACCGCAGTGATGTCACCAACCCCAGGACAGGCCCAAAGGGCTTCTGCGTGCATGAGCTTCCTCCTCCCCGATGAGTTTAGTGGTTCATACTCAGACCCTGTTCTCAGCACCTCAGCCTTCTCGGGCCCCAGGCGAGAAGGAAGCGAGGACCCCCAGACTCAGTGGCAAAGCTGAAGTGAAGTGAAGTCGCTCAGTCGTGTCCGACTCTTTGTGACCCCATGGGCTCTAGCCTGCCAGGCTCCTCTGTCCATGGGATTTTCCAGGCAAGGGTACTGGAGTGGGTTGTCATTTCCTTCTCCAGGGGATCTTCCCAACCCAGGGATCGAACCGGGGTCTCCCACACTGGAGGCAGATGCTTTGCCATCTGAGCCACCAGGGCAACCCAGTGGCAAAGCTGCTGCACCCTCATTTCCCGGGCATGCAGTTCACACATCCACCAGTGGAGGGCCCCCACTAAGCTCCCTTTGCTTGGTGCCTCAAGGGAGAAGTGGTGGTGGGGGGTGGGAGGTTGGGGGTGGGGGGTGGTGGTGGCGGCGGCGCGGGGCATAGCCGGGGAGGAAGCAGGGGGCATGAAAGGTTCCCCCTCCCAGGTCTGGAACTTTCCAGGTCCAGTAGGTTAGGCTGTCCGGCTCAAATCTGCCCATCAATAGAGCCAGTTTTCTAGGGGGGTTTCAAGCAGGTACTTACAGACATTCACAGAGCCCACTCCTTCGCACAGCCTACGGGAAAGAAAAGTCTGTTTAATTCCAAGCACTGAGCTGGATTCCTTGAGGCAGCTTCCTAGAAACTTAGGCACAGAGAAGGCCCTGCTGTGTACAGATCCAATTCCCCAGAGGCAGGAAGTGCTCCCTTGAGTTTGCCTTAAATGCTCACGCTCCTTTAACTATTCACTGACCAGAGACAAGGCCTTCTGCTTTTCAGCAGAGGTGAGTGAAGCTATGAAATCTACGTGCTGCTTCCAATAGGAATGACTTGGCCCACCCTGGATAGTGCCAGTCAGGCTCACAGAAAGCATGTGAAAGGGCCTGGCACCAATGAAGAGCTACAGCATAGACTGCATCAACCTTATAATGCCCTGTTCTAGGGCAGGCCAAGCGGCAGCCTCCCGTAGGAAGCTACTGGAAGAGAGTGGATTTCAGAGCCACAAGTCTTGAATGAGGGTCCTGGCTCTTCTGCTTATTAACTGTGTGGCCCCGAGAAGGTCACTGAGTGCTGGGCCTTATTTCCTTATCTTTGGATGGGAAAAATGATACCTGGATTGGGAGGATTAAAATGAGCACGGAGCACAGGCCTAATAAAGCATTCAGAAGTTATTATTACTACTGAAGCCTGAGCTGTGCTAGCAGTGGGCAAAGATGCAGTTCCCACTTGGGTTCAGGGAAGTTCACCTGCAGAGGACCAGGGCCGCCTCCTTCTAGACTCCCAAGGTTTTCCTCAGACTCACCTCTGCTCCTCGCCCTCCAGCAGGCGCCTGTAGGTGGCGATCTCGATGTCCAGGCCCAACTTGGAGTTCATCACCTCCTGGTACTCCTTGAGCAGGCAGGCCATGTCCTGCTTGGCCTTCTGCAGGGCCTCCTCCAACCCAGCCAGCTTGCTGCGGGCATCGTTAAGGGCTGCCTCGCCCTGCTGCTCAGCCTCAGCCACTGCGGCCTCCAGCTTGGTCCGCTGTGGGGAAGAAGATGTGAGGATGGGAAGGTGCAGCTAGGCTCATCTGAGCCAAGGGAGCTGGGGCAAGGATCCCAGAGAAAAGTTAGGTTAACCTCCTATGAGCAGGTAGTTAATGGGACCGTGAACACAAGGGAGGTGATGGACACTTTTCATCATTTCTTCTTAATGGTGCTGCAGAGTGGCCAGAAGCGGGGCATCAGTGACCTGGCTCATCTCAGCTCCTGTGCTGTGTGACGTGCCAGGGCCCCAGCCTCCTCTCTGGGCCCCTGCTTCCTCATGGGCACAGTCTGAGGCCTGATTAGGGCTAGACCTTTGCTCTTCCACAGGCAAAGGGCCTGGTGCTACAGTTTTCCTGTGCTGGCTATTCAAGCCCTCCCAGAACCCATACCTGGCACTTGGCATTTTCAATCTCAGCTGTCAGCCTCTGGATAACGCGGTTCAGCTCGTTGATCTCCTCCTTGGTGCGGCGTAGGGTCTCCCCATGCCGGATAACTGTGGCCTTCATCTCCTCACACTGGGAGGAAGCAGAGAGGCTCCTGAGGCTCAGGATGGGACATCTCATCCATTCAGGACAGCTTGGATAATTGTGCAGGTTGCACAGTGTTCAGCCTGTGCAACCATACATGGCCACCTTGCCCTGACACCCAAATTGAGATCTGTCTCTTTCTCGCCATCCCTAAAGATCAAAGTCCCCAGACAGAAGAAGCCTTTTCTAGTACACACTTCATATCCTTTCCAGTGCCATGTCTAGGAGGCAGGTGTTCTGGACCACTCACCTTGCTGCGGTACCAGGACTCAGCCTCAGCCCGGCTGCGACTGGCAATGTCATCGTACTGAGCCTTGATCTCGGCGACGACACAGTCCATGTTCAGGTCCCGGCTGTTGTCCATCTTCACGATGACCGAGGTGTCTGAGATGTGGGCATTGAGGATCTGGATCTCCTGGGGGTTGCCAAAAGCCAATGCATGTGGTTCTGGTGTCTGGTCTGGGTCACATGCTCTACGCCTGGGGGCTGTCCACTCCCTGGAGGAGAGTGACTCCCACTCGCCTTCATTCACACACAGGTACCTCATCAGTGAGGCTGGAAGGGGCTCTAGAGGTCAGCTGGGGACAGCCTGTGACTTAACAAATAGGGAAACGGAATCCCAGTGTGTGAAAAAGGCCTGACTCAAAGTCATTCAGCAGGGAAGCTGGGGTATGAATGCCAGGACTAGTGATCTGTCCAGGAATTAAGACCCCTCTCTCACTGGAAACCCACCTTACCCACCCCCTGCTCTCTCCTCCCTACGTATGCACTTTCATAGCCATGTAGAGACCTACATGCACGCAGACCAGCCACAGGCACACACAGTGCAACACACAGAGACCACAGCACAGAAAGCCCAAGCACACACGTGCTTCACGGGCCTCGGTGCTCATGTGCGCGTGTCTGTGACAGCCTCACAATATGCCCATTTGCATGTGTGTGCGTGTTCCTTACATGCTCTCACCCCTCAGGGGGTGAATGTGCACACAGCCTCTGCTCTGGGTCCCTACACCTTCCCTCCTCGCTTCCAGGCTGGTTGGCAGGGGCCCCTCACCTCATCATAGAGGCGCTTCAGGAAATTAGACTCCTCCACCAGCGCCTCCACGTTGGCCTCCAGGTCTGACTTTCGCAGGTAGGCACAGTCCACATCCTGGTGGCGGGGTGGAGAGGAGGGGGGCGAGCGTGTGGGAGGAGGCCCCAGGAAGGTGCTCTGGGTGGGTGTGGCGACCCATCCCACTGGAGGTTGTGTGCACAGAGGTGTCGCTCCCTCCCTCCTGGAGCCCAGTCCCTTTACCTTCTTTAGAACCACGAACTCATTCTCTGCTGTGGCCCTCAAAGCCACTTCCTCTTCATACCTGGGTGTGAGAGAGACAGAGCCTGGAGCTGAGGAGTCAGGGTTTGGCAGCCATCCTGGGCAAGCTCTTCTGGGGGTCATTTGGGGTGAACTCTGCAAACGTCATCCCATTCTCTCCCCACTCTATTTTGTGCATTGTTTGTGGGCTAGCCCTGCCCCAGCCTGGCTTATTCCTCCTGAGTCCTGCTGCCTCTGGGATGAGATCAGAGAATGCACGCTCCATGCCCAAGTTTGCAATCATCTTTCCACCCTAGATCCAAAGAGAGCTGGTGCCACGGGCAGAGAGGATATGGAGCCCAGGTCAGGAAGGGGAGCAGGAGAAGCAAGAAAGCCGTGGAACCCCACGGGGCTTCCTTACTCCTCTGAAACCATCTCTAAGACCCATGGGCCTCCAAGGAGTTGAGCTGGAGCCAAAGAATCTGAAGAAACCTAGGCTCCTACTGCCCATCCTCTTGGGTAGCGGGCAGCCCCTCTTGGCAGACAGGCAGGAATCTTAATGAAACTGCTTCAAGAGGGTTGTGGGCAGAGCCTTCCCCCTTAACCCTGTTGTCCCAGCTGGTGCCACACTCACTTCTTCTTGTAGCCCTCCAGCACCTCCTGCACGTGGTTGAGCTCTGAGGCCAGCCTCCCGCTGTCGGCCTCCACATGCTCAGCCTCCCGCCTCAGCGTCTCGATGTAGCCATTGAACAGGGGCTCCAGGTTGCTCTCGCAGCAGCGCTGGTTCTGGTAGAATTGCCACTTGGTCTCCAGTAGTTTGTTCTGCTGCTCCAGGAAGCGCACCTGCCATCCAGAGTGGGAGAAAGAGACTCAGGAGGAGCCCCGGGAGGTGTCTGGTTCCCCAGAGCTCTTTCTTCCCCTGCCCTGGTGCCTGCTGAACAGCCGGCGCCAGGTGGGGGTTGAGCCGTGGAATCCCTGTGACTCAGGGGGCCTTGCTCCCAGCCCCCAGGGAGGCACTGTGGGTGGAAGTGCCCCGGGCTGGAAGCCAAAGGTCAGATTCACATCCCAGGTCTGCCACTGTAACAGTAGCTTTCTCACCTCTGGGTGCTTGGTTTTCTCATTCCAAAACAGAGATGATAATAGTACCTTCATTAAAGTTGTAAAGATTGAACAAGTTGCTACATGTAAACTGCTTAGAAGAGTTTCTGACACACAGGTAGTGCTCAACCAATTTAACTATGACTTTAATTACAAGTTATTCATTTATTCATGTATGCAACAAACATTTATTGAATATTTACTGTGTGGTCCCAGGGCTTGTGCTAAGATACACACACACACACACACACACACACACACACACACACACACATCTTAATCTATGACTGTACCTACCAATCAATTTTATTCAATTCTCACAACCCTATGGGGGGAGATCTTATTTCCCCTATAGTACAGGAGAGGAAAAGGAGACCCCAAGGTATGAAATGACTAACTTATAGTCTCATAATTAGTCAGGAGTCAGGATCCTACGTTCCTTGAGTCTCCTTCACCTGCCTGTCACTACGATCTATCTAGTTCAGTTCAGTTGCTCAGTTATGAGAACCCTATGAATAGTCTGTCTAAGCAGCTTCCTAAGCTCTCAGCTTCAATTTGTTATTTAAAAAATAGAGATGATAATGTCTACTCCAGTGAGTCATTTAAAGGATTAACTGAGATCACTAAAGAAAGTGATAGTAAGAAGGTCCCCCTTACTGTCCCGTCACCCCGGGTCCCAGACCTGAGTCTGGTCCTATCTCGTCTGCTGGAGTAAGGCCCCGTGGACAGAGGAGGAGCCCACACGAAGGGAGGTGCAGCAGTGACCTTTCTGGGAGGCAGAGGGCAGCTGGGGATTTCCCACCCTCTGCACCAGTGGGTCTCTTCTTGCCAGTCTAGTGGCCTCCCCTCCTCCATTCCCAGCTCTGCACCCATTAAGCAGCCTGGCAAGCCTGGTTGGTTGCCTATCACATCTCCTCGCCCAGTACTGTCCTTGGAAGAATCTAACAGCTAACATTTATCATCTACTTTCTATGTGCCAGCACTGATTGCACAGGAGCCCAGTTAATCTGCAAAGCAAACATATGAAGCTGGTTCTATTAAGGGGACAAGCAACAGGCCTGAGGATTCACACTGCGAGCAGAGGCGGGGAGGTGGGGAGGTGGCAGGACTCTGAGCAGAGCTCCACCTGCTTCCCAAGCTGCCCCACCACAGGCCTTCTTTTCTCCCCACTGCCCCTCTGCTCTTCCAGCACCCAGTGCCCAGTGTTTTGCGGCAGCTCGGATATTCCCATGTTGTCTTGTCTCTGGAAGCGCAAACCCTTTACAGCACAGACTCAATTTCTAGACCATGCTGGGCTGCGGATATAGATACACTTTGCTGGAATTACACGAGAAAAATAAATCCTTCTGCGAAGATTGGCCTGCATTTCTCTGCGGTGGCTGGCAGCTGTACGCTGGCTCCCCTAAAGACTGGGACCTTCCCGAGGGGAAGGCAGGGCCGGGGCCATCTCTGGACCATCCCAGGCCTCACTGACCTTGTCGATGAAGGCAGCGAACCTGCTGTTGAGGTTCTTGATCTGCTCCTTCTCCTCGTGCTTCACGCACTGCGCATTGGGGTCGATCTCCAGGTTGAGGGGCGTGAGGAGGCTCTCATTGACTGACACGGTGGTGATGCAGGGAGGGCTGAGGCCGCCCACGCCGCCGGAGCGGTACCCGAAGCTGCGGCCGCAGGACCCGGCACGGAAGCCGCTCACCGCTATGCGGGGCCCACAGGAGCCCAGGGCCGAGACGCTGCGGCTGCCGAAGCCCGTCAGTCCCCGGTAGCAGGACACCCCTCGGTAAGGGGCGGCAGAGATGCAGCAGCGGCTGCCTGTTTTGGGGGCCACAGCCGAGCAGGAGCTGAAGGTCCTGGTGACGGAGTATCCTGGACTGATCCTGTAGGAACGGCACGACATGGTGTGGGTCTGAGTGGATGGAGGTTTGAGCAAGAGAGTGTTGAGGGTGGCGGGTGCGCTACGTAGGATGCTTCTGGACCCACTGATCCTCCTCGGTCCTTTTATTGGTGGGGAGAGCTGGGGTTGGCTACATGAAAGAAGTGGAAAGTCATTTTATGTTGTTTATTGGCTTGGGGAGTTTGCCAACAACTCTCCAAGGACTCGTCTTAAAGGTGAGCTCAGCAGTGACTCCCGGCTTCCGTAAAAGTATTGAAGATGTTATTACGGACACTGTGCGTTTGCACTTTTCATCTTCAAAGCTCGTTTACATACATTAGGGTAATTAATTTTCCCGCAGTCTCCTTGTGAGATGGCCTCAACCCACACCTGGAGACGGGTTTGAACACAACAGTCTGGAGTGGCTGAGTGTGGGGTAAGGACTGGGGCCACCATCTCCAGGAAGAAGTTCTAGGGCTCCAGGTTGGAGGAGACCACCAGAGGTCATCGCCTCTGTCCTAGGGCTCCATACAGGATACGTTCTTGGGTATATCGTTGTGTTTCAGGGGCAGATAGATCAAGAGAGCCCTCACCCACTCAGGCAGCATGGCTTGGAGGTGGTTCAGGTCCAGAGAAGCCTTTTTGATCATGCTGCCTGAAAGGCAGAAGGTTGAGCCCATGGTCTTCTAGAACCTTCTGGATTCCAGCCTGAAAGGTTCTGTTCCAGGGCCTTCATTTCTCACCTACAAAACTACAAACCACTTAACTCTCAGTGGCCACAATAATGACCTCTTGTGGATAATGGGAAGCCTCCCTTTAGACACTTTCTCCCACTTGACTGAAAGGATGGGAAAACCCAGTTCGAGGGAGCCCTGATGCTTCAAACTTGCTCTGGACACTATCTCTTGGCTCTTTAAGAAGAAACAGGTCCTGTGAGTCCCAGTTCCTTCCAAGACCACCAGCCAGGGGAGGGGCTCAGCCTGTTTGCCAGCCCTGGAATTGTCACTCCTAGAAGAACATTCAGAGACTGCTCTGCACAGAGACAGGGGAGGAAGGTGGCTTTTCTTGTTTGAGGACACTGTGATTTCTGGCTCCCATGGGCTCTGGAATCTTGGTTCTTTCCAAAGTCCCCGTTTCCCTATGTGTCCTGGGGTCACTTATTAACATAATGATGGTTATTCTTTAATGTTCATTGAGTATAGACCTGGGGATGTCGTCTGTACACCCAGGGAGGCTCGCCAGGCCCCTGAAGGGTTAGGAATTTCAGGAAGAAGGGCAGAGAAACTTCCTCTGAGGGTGACAACTCCTGCAGGGAGCCTGCCAGAGCCGAATGCTGCCCCTGTGCTGCTGTTCCTGAATCCTCCCTAGACGCCCCACGTTCCATCTGGGGTCTGCCCTTGTCTTCACTGACCCACTGCAGGTCTTTGCCCAGCACTAGGCTAGCTGGTTTCTATCTCCACATCCCACACCTGTCCTTCCTAGTAGGGCAGAGGCCTTGGGAAAGCGAGGAGCAGGTGGCCTCAGCTGGCACCAAATAATCTTCAGATCATAGTCACCCATGGTGAAGCAACAGGTATTTAGCAACCTGGGCAAGGGAGTCCAAGTCGGAAGACCTGGTTTAAGTGCCAACTTGGACACTTTCTAGCTGTGTGGCTCTGGGGACGTTCTTAACTTCTCTGAGCTTCTGTTTCCTTGGCTGTAATGTGGGATTCATTCTTATATTCCAGGGTTGTTGGGAGGATTAAATGGATAATACACAAGAATGTACTTTGGGGACCAAAAGGATCTGTGTAAAGGAAAGGGACTCTTGTTTCCTACCAGAAATGCCCCTGCTGGCCCGCCCCCGCATCCTCTCACTCAGCAGAGAGTGGGCCTGCTCCTTGCCCCACCCACCAGCTTCACTTCCTCTGCACGTTTATGATTTCATAATCCTTTCAAGTCTGCTTTTAATGCTTTCTTTAACCTGATTTCACTAGTGTAAAAATTTGAGGTGGAGTCTGGGGTGGATAGAGGAGGCTATACTGGGGCTCAAGGAGGGGATGGTTTCCCAGCTGCCACCCATTAAGTGGGGGTCCTGCTGGCCTGGATCCAGGGATGTATTCTTGTGCCTTGGCCAGATGGTGGTGTAGACCTGGAGTGGCGTGGTGGGGCCAAGAGGGTTTTGGGCCCTTTGAAGGGGAGGAGGGTCGGAGCCAAGCATGGGAGATGGAGGATGGGTGAGTCCTCCGCTCTGTCAGCCCGGAAAGCCCATTAAACCTCACCTGCTTCTCACCTCCTGTAAGCTCAGCTCTCCTTCAGCTTATTGAAGAGGATGGAAGACCTATTTCTGCCTTTTGGCAGCAGGAGGGAGTGGAAGCTTTGGTCCAGAGGGAGATGTCTGTGTCAGTGGTATCCCATACCCCCAGTACACACACACACACACACACACACACACACACACACACACAAACACACACACATGCCTCCCCCTCAAACTGGGCCTGGGCACTGAGGATGGGAAAGGGGAACCAGGGACTCAGGAGACCTGGCAATGCCACACTGCTTTCAGAAATAAGAGCCTCATTCAGGACCAGCAGGACCACTCGAACAAGGGTTAGAGTCCCTGGGCGGGTGTGCTGGGAGTGAGGGCAGGCCCTGCCAGGTACAGGGCTGTGCCTGTGGGCGCTGGGTGAAGTCTGCATTACGGCAGGTGGCAGCAGAGCCCAGGGCTGGTGGGTCTGCTGAGGAAGTCCATCCACATGGTGCTTTAGATTGAAGGGACTGGGCTAGAGGGGGAGGCTGAGTTCTTATGGGACTGTTTCAGGGTCATCCCAGGAGAGTGAGAAACTCACAGATCAGGTCAGTCTGGCACAACACCTTGGGGAGTTTGTGTAGACCCATGGGGAAACAATGGAAACAGTGGCAGACTTTATTTTTGGGGGCTCCAAAATCACTGCAGATGGTGATTGCAGCCATGAAATTAAAAGACGCTTGCTCCTTGGAAGAAAAGCTATGACCAACCTAGATGGCATATAAAGCAGAGACATCACTTTGCCAACAAAGGTCCGTCTAGTCAAGGCTATGGTTTTTCCTGTGGTCATGTATGGATGTGAGAGCTGGACTATAAAGAAAGCTGAGCACTGAAGAATTGATGCTTTAGAACTGTGGTATTGGAGAAGACTCTTGCGAGTCCCTTGGACTGCAAGGGGATCCAACCAGTCCATCCTAAAGGAGATCAGTCATGGGTGTTCATTGGAAGGACTGATGTTGAAGCTGAAGCTCCAATACTTTGGCCACCTGATGTGAGGAGCTGACTCACTGGAAAAAGACCCTGATGCTGGGAAAGATTGAAGGTGGGAAGAGAAGGGGAGGGCAGAGAATGAGATGGTTGGATGGTATCACCAATTCGATGGAGATAAGTTTGGGTAACTCTGGGAGTTGGTGATGGACAAGGAGGCCTGGAGTACTGCAGTCCATGGGGTTGCAAAGAGTCGGACACAACTGAGCGACTGAACTGAACTGATTGGACCTGGGCCTTTGCCATCTGGTTCTATCCCAGGGAGGGCAGAGAATCCATAGACCCACACCCATCTCTACCCGCCCCCCAAGCAGTTGGCTTAGTGAAACCAGATCCTTGTCTGGGTGCTGGGGTGGGAGCCAGACCTCCTTTGACTGGTCTTCTCCTGCCTTACTGCCCACATGTGCCCTTTGGTTTTCCCCACCCCTTTCCCTATCTCCAAGCCTTCTCCCCTGTCACACCTTTGCCTGAAATGTCCCAGAACAACTGGCCACTTCCTCCAGGAAGCCTTTGGGGGCTAGTTGGAGGGAGGTTGTGATTTCTCCTCCTCTGTCTCAACAGCAGTGCACCAATACCCTTCCTGGGGCTCCCCAGGTAACTGCAGTTACTCTCTTTCACACCCTTTTGTCCTGGGTGCTGGCTTTCATCAGCCCTTCAGTTCTGTCCCCTCCTGCACTCACACCCAATATCAGGAATGTCCATTTGAGAACCCATGGCCCTCCCATAATTTAAAATGCTCCTGAGAGGCCACTTCTTCCAGGAAGTCTTCAAGGGCTAATTGGGTGAGAGGTTTTCTCCTCCACCCGGGAGTCCTTGGCAGCTTCCTCGACTCTTGAAGTCTGTCTCCTGGGCTTTCTGCAGAGGCATCACTGCTCAAACTCACACCCACCACAGATGCTCCATCTTCCTCCCACATATTATCTAAGCTTGGATGCTTGCTGGGGCACACATGTGCTGTTCTCCATACCAGGAGTCACGATCTCCCTTCCCTTCTGCTCTCTTTCCTGTGCTTACAATTCCCTTGCTGCTAGGAGGGCTTCCTGACTTATCCAAAGATAGAGGAGTGCTGATACCTTCTCATCTTACCCTGTTTGTCCTAGAGCTGCCTGTTGACCCTTATAGTTTCATATATGTATCTGCCGGGGTTCTCAGAGACCATCTCACTGTTCTTGGATAGTGGGATTCTCTGGGCTTGATCCTGATGGCTGTGATGAGCAAGGCCTTGGTAGTTTCCCACTCAGATAATCCACCTTGGGCATTGCCCATCATCTCTGCTGGTCTTCTCCACACTTTTATTATGTGTCCAGATCTATGCCACCTCCTGGTGGTGGGACACAGTTCTGGGAGGGTCTTTTAGCCCTAGGACAGTTTCTCTGGCTTTTGCAAGATCTGGGTGTCACTCAGACACCCTCTGTGAGAGGAGTGAGGCCAGAGCAACAGGGAGGCATTGGATGGATGCTGGACCCTCCCCAGTACATCCGGGGCTGGGCCCTTCATCCAGCTGGCAAAGCTGCTCCTTGCACCTCCCCATCTTTCCTCTGATGGCTTCCCTGCTAGGAACTCTAGACTTTTCTCCCAAATCCTGTCCACATGCCTTCCTGCAGGCAGCTTTCTCTGGTGGCTTTACAGTTTCCTGATGGCTACTTTGGGTCAGAGCAGATGCTCAGTAAACACAGAGCCTCGAATTTCAAAACTGGACCATATTAATGGTTTTGAAGTTTTCTTCTCTTCCTCCTT
Organism: Budorcas taxicolor; assembly: GCF_023091745.1. Classification (NCBI taxonomy): domain Eukaryota; kingdom Metazoa; phylum Chordata; class Mammalia; order Artiodactyla; family Bovidae; genus Budorcas; species Budorcas taxicolor. The sequence continues at coordinate 72,400,661 of NC_068914.1, read as the reverse complement.
GTCCTCTTCTACCTCCCCCACATCCCTTTCCCCTCTTCTTCTCTTCCTCGTCCTCCTTCTCCTCTCCTTCTTCAGCAGTAGAATCATTTCTCTAAATCTTAGGAGGAAAGCAGCTATATAAATCTCTCTGTTTATCTATTTGGTTATAAAAACAGGTAAGATGGACATGCTGGTCTCTTTGCTTGCTTTGGCCCCCTCTACTTCAGTGATCCCCTTGACATTGAGCTGTGTCACTCCTCTGCTCAAATGCCCAGATAATTCTCCATTTCACTCAAAGTAAAAAGAAAAAGAAAAATCCAATGCTGCACTGCTTGTCCTTGTTATTACAGTTCTCAACTCATCCCCTTGTTCTGGGCACCCACTCTGGCCTCCCTCTGCTCCTCACACACACACTCTGCCTGACCCAGAGCCTTTGCACTGACTGGCCCTTCTTCCCTGAATGCTCTTCCCGCTGCCACATGGCTTGCCCTGTTGCCCCCTGCATTGCGGGTCTTTGCTCAGATACAGCCTCTCAAAGAGGTTTCTCTGGCATTTCTTTTAAAAATGGCAGCCTGACTTTCCCTCTAGAGCATTCTCCATGCAGCTTATCTGGCTCTAATTTCTGTTTTCTGTAGCACTTAACACCTTGTCAGTTCAGGTCAGTTCAGTCGCTCAGTCGTGTCCGACTCTTTGCAACCCCATGAATCGCAGCATGCCAGGCCTCCCTGTTCATCACCATCTCCTGGAGTTCACTCAGACTCACGGCCATTGAGTCAGTGATGCCATCCAGCCATCTCATCCTCTGTCGTCCCCTTCTCCTCCTGCCCCCAATCCCTCCCAGCATCAGAGTCTTTTCCAATGAGTCAACTCTTTGCATGAGGTGGCCAAAGTACTGGACTTTCAGCTTTAGCATCATTCCTTCCAAAGAAATCCCAGGGCTGATCTCCTTCAGAATGTACTGGTTGGATCTCCTTGTAACATACTGTAATTGACTTGTTTATTCTATTTCTTGATTATTGTCAGTTTCCTCTCACTCCAAAATAAACTCTATGGAAGCAGGAATTTTCACTCCTTTTGTTTACTGAGGGTTCCCAAGCACTTAGAACAGTGTTGGGAATATAGTAAGTCCACAATGAATATTTGTGGACTGAGTGAATGTGCAAATGAATAGATGTTTTGGATACTTTAAATATTTTGTACTTGGCAGAAAATGCCACAGATGTGAAGGTCTGGCCCTTGAGCCCCAAGGAACATACTTGGTATGAAAACCATGGAACTGAGAATGTTCTATGGCTCTTTTCTGCTTCAGGGCTGTGGTTTTCTGAGCATCTGTGAGAACCAAGACCGACAGAGACACAGAATGGTGAAAAGAGCGTTGTGGTGGGCTGGTGAATGAGGGCTGGATTCCTTTCCTTAAAGTTGCTATTCAGTGTTGCAGTGCTTGTGTCCTAAACACAATTTTGGAGGAAAAAATTTGTTTTTAAAAGACTCCCCTCTCATAACACAGGGAACTACACTCAACATTTAGATGGGGAAACAATGGAAACAGTGAGAGACTTTATTTTCTTGGGCTCCAAAATCACTGCAGATGGTGACTGCAGCCATGAAGTTAAAAGACGCTTACTCCTTGGAAGAAAAGCTATGACCAATCTAGACAGCATATTAAAAAGCAGAGACATTACTTTGCCGATGAAGGTCAGTATTGTCAAAGCTATGGTTTTCCCAGTAATCATGTATGGATGTGAGAGTGGACCATAAAGAAAGCTGAGTGCTGAAGAATTGATGCTTTTGAACTTTGGTGTTGGAGAAGACAGACTCTTGAGAGTCCCCGAACTTCAAGGAAATCAAACCAATCAATCCTAAAGGAAATCAATACTGAATATCCAGTGGAAGGACTGATGCTGAAGCTGAAGCTCCAATACTCTGTCTACCTGATGTGAAAAACTGACTCACTGGAAAAGACCCTGATGCTGGGGAGGATTGAAAGCAAGAGGAGAAGAGGATGACAGAGGATGAGATAGATGGCATCACTGACTTGATGAGCATGGGTTTGAGCAAGCTCTGGGAGTTGGTGATGGACAGGGAAGCCTGATGTGCTGCAGTCCATGGGGTTGCAAAGAGTTAGACATGACTGACCGACTGAACTGAACTGAACTGATAAGGGAAAAGACTCTGAAAAAGAATCTACCTATCTGTCTATCTATATTATGTGGTGTGTATGTGTGTGAACACTTAGTTTTGTCTGACTCTGCAGCCCCGTAGACTTGTAGCCTACCAGGCTCTTCTGTCCATGGAATTCTGCAGGCAAGAATACTGGAGTGGGTTTCCATTCCCTTCTCCAGAGGATTTTCCTGACCCAGGAATTGAATCCAGGTCTCCTGTATTGCAGGCAGATTCTTTACCAACTGAGCTGCCTGGGAAGCCATATATATGTATACACACACACACACACACACACATAAACAAATTGCTGTGCCATATACCTGAGACCATTGGAGAAGGAAATGGCAACCCACTCCAGTGTTCTTGCCTGGAGAATCCTAGGGACAGAGGAGCCTGGTAGGCTGCTGTCTATGTAGTCGCACAGAGTCGGACACGACTGAAGCGACTTAGCAGCAGCAGCAGCAGCATACCTGAAACCAAGATGATATTGTAAACCAACTATGCTTTAATTTAAAAAATAAGTGTGAGGAAATTAATAACAAAAAGGAGAAAAAGAAGGCTTCCTTCCCTCTCTCCACAATACTCTGCCCTGGGAATGCTTTGAAAAGGCCCTGTGCAGTGCCGCCAGGGAAGTTGGTAGCCAGCAGAGGGCAGCAACACCCCACAGGTAGCCAGGCAGAAGCTCAGTCCAGGTTGCAGGAGCAGGAAAGGCTGGGGAGCGGCACGCCTGCCTGCAGCTCAGGGCTGAGGGCTTTGCGTGCAAACACTGGCAACAATCTGCTGACCCTTGGGCATCCACCCGTGTTTGGTAACGGGGTGACTGAGCTGCTGAACACAGCTCTTCTCCATTAGCAGTAAAACTAGACCTACCACCACCATCACTGTCAAAACAATAGCAACCATTTATTGTGCACCACCGTGTACCAGGCTCTGTGCTAAGCACTGTAGTTATGCCATTGTGTGTAATCTCCACAACAACTTTTTGATATAGAAGCTATTTTCCTATTTTATAGATGAGGCAAGAGACAGAATAAATGACAGATTGAACAGCATGGTGGTGATGAGTGTGGGTTCTGCACTCAGAATGCCTTTGCCTTGACCACTGGGCCTTGATTTTGTCTAAAGTGCAGTTATTAAGGTGCCTACTGGATAAGATTGTTGAAAGAATCAAGTAAGTTAAAACACAAAACACACTAGAAACCCTGCTCAATTCAATCTATATTAAGTATCATTCTTGCCTGTTATTACTTTTGGCCACACAGCTATTAAGTAGAGAACCTGGGATCTGAACTGGGCTTTGCACAAACCAGAGTTCACAAGTTTGATTGAACCTTGTGTCATCTTTGTGGGAGAATCAATGTCTTAACAATATTGAGTCTTATGATTCAGGAACATAGGATATAGCTCCATTTACTTGTCTTCTCTGATTTCTTTCATTATTGTTTTATAGTTTTTAGCATATTGATCCTTTTTAAAGCTTTATGCTTAGGTATTTCTCTGTTTGGGTGCTATTATAAGTGATACTTAAAATGTTTCTGTTTTTGCTAGACTATAGAAATGCAATTAGTTTTTGTATATTGACCTCACATCCCTTAATCTTACTAAACTCACTTATTAGTTCTAGCAGGTTTTTAAAAAAGAGAAATTCCTTGGAATTCTCTATGCAGAAAATAATGTCTTCCAAAAATAGAAAGAGTTTTATTTCTTCCTACCCAACCCATTTGACTCCCCCCCCTTTTTTATATGACTTTTATTTCTTCTTCTTGCCTTAGTTCATTGGCTAGGCCAGCTTGTGTCATACTGACTAAATATGATGTGAGCAGATACCCTTATCTTTTCCCAGTCTTAGGGAAGACATCATTCAGACTTTCACCATTAAGTAAATTGTTAGCTATGGGATGTTACTTTGTTGATGAATTAATTTAGTAGATGCTATTTAGATTACTGAAGTTCTCATCTATTCCTAGTTTACTGTGAGTTTTTTTTTTTTAATTGCGACTAGATGTTGAATTTTGTCAAATTCTTTTGTCCGTCTATTAGGGTAATCATGATTCTTCTTTTCAGTCTGTTTTTTTCTTGGCTGCACGGGGTCTTTGTTGCTGTGTTTCTTCCTTTTCAGTCTGTTTTCTTTTTGCTGCGCGGGGTCTTTGCTGCTGTGCAGGCTTTCTCTAGCTGCGGCGGGCGTGGGCTACTGTCTAGCAGCAGCGTGCGGGCTTCTTGTTTCGGGAGTTTCTCTTGTTGCAGAGCATGGTCTCTTGTGTGCAGGCTTCAGTAGTTGCAGCTCATGGGCTTGGTTGCCCTGTGGCATGTGGGGTCCTGGTTCCTGGGCCAAGGATTGAAGCCACGTCCCCTGCACTGGCAGATGGATCCCTAATCACTAGAGCGCCAGGAAAGTCCCACTTTTCAGTCTGTTGATATCATAAATTACATTAATTATATTAGGCTTTTGAAAGTTGAACCAGCCTTACATTCTTAGGATAAACTCTACTTGTCATGATGTGTTATCCTTTTCTTTGTTGCTGTATTCAATTTACTAATATTTTATTTTTTACATGAAGTTTCATAACATGTATTGATTTGTAGTTGTTTTTTTTTTCTTATTATGTCTTTGGCTGATTTTGGTATTAGGGTAATGCTGGTCTCATGAAAGGAATTGGGAAAATTTCCCTCCTCTTATGTTTTCTGGAAGATTCTGAATTTTTCCTTAAATATTTGGTAAAATGCACCAGTGAAGGTATTTGGGCCTGAACTTTTCTTTGTAGGAAGATTTTAAACTGCACATTCAATTCCCTTAGTAGAAATAGAGCTATTCAGGTAGGACTGGCTATGCAGTTTATGGGGCTTAATGTAAAATAAAAATGCAGAACCCCTTGTTAAAACTATTAAGAATTTAATGATGATGAGAATAGTCATTAAACCAAGTGTGGAGACTTACTATGGTGTGGGATCCTCTGCTGTTGCACAAGACACACACTAAGAGTTCTAGTCACAGTTCCAATGTGTGTGCATGTGTGTTTCTTGTACCAATAAGCAGCTGGGTGTCCCACAATTCAACTCAATTCTGACACGTCTACCTGGAGACAGCATCAGATTCCACAGGTCAAGGGTTCAGTCCTACAAGACTGTCCACCCCAACTCCGCTTTAGATCCTAGTTGCAAACCCAGGTTATCGCCCAGACTTCTGACCAACTGGCTATAGATTGAAAGTTTCAAAATCTCTCCTTGGGTTTGATTACTTTGCTAGAGTGGCTCACAGAGCTCAGAGGAACATTTTACTTAATAGATTGCCAGTTTATTATGAAAGGATAAAACTCAAGAACAGTCAGATGGGAGAGGTGTATAGGGCAAGGTGTGAGGAAAGGGCCTGGGGGCTTCCATGTTCTCACCAGGCACACACCGCCTACCCCCCCATATCTCCACATGTTCACCAACCTGGAAACTCTTGGAACCCCCAGTCCTTTTGGAGTTTTTATGGAGGCTTCATTACATAAATCATGATTGACTGATTCAACCTCCAACCCCGCTCCCTTTCCTGGAGGTCAGGGAGGGTGGATTGAAAGTTTCAACCCTCTAACAACATGGCTGGGTCTCTTGGCCCCTACAATGATCCCAGAGGAACTGGGGATGGGGTGGGACCTAGGGAACAAATGGAAGGGTTTGCCTTGGTGGGAGGAGGGTGGAGGGCAACACATGGAGAGAAGTGGGCTGCTTGGCATTCTTTTTCAGAGCTTTTGCAGTATGTCTCATCTTCCTTGCTGAACTATGTGCCCCTCCAGGGAGGGGCCTGAGGGCTCTTTTCTTATACGTCCTCTGTCCCAGGACACAGCCTCTTAGCAAGTCCCCAGGGGAGTGAGCTTGTGGAATCTAGGAGGCAAGATCCCCCACCCCCAGCATGACTGGTATACAGAGGCCAGAGTCCTAGACATGTTAGCTTGCAAGTTTATTGAAATTCCAGCGACACAAAGAGCAGTACAAACAGGCACCCACCCCAGCCCAGGCCTCCTTGGAGCTTTCAGACATAAACCCTCTTGCAGTGGAAGGCTGGACTTCCCTCACACCACCAGCAGGGGCATGGAGTGTTGCAGGGCCCGCCTCTCCACCAGCACCCATCCACCTCGTGGACTCGCATGCCGGGGTTAAACCAACACCCCAGGAAGAGAAGCAGCCAGGACCGATGCCACTTGGAGAAGAACCATCTCTGGGGACTCAGGGATCCCTTGGGCCACTGAAGATCGTGGCTCCTTCTGGGTTAGAAAGAGGAGGAAAGAACCTTCTGCCAGGGAAAGTTAGGAGAGGGAAGCAGAGGCTGGTGGGCTGAGGACCCCTGCTCTGTGGACAGCCAGCTCTCCATTCCTGAAGTTAATCCAAAGTTAGGATGGTGATGGTGCCCAGGCACATCCTTTCTGGCATTGAACTGGTCCATTTCTCCCCCAACATATTGGTTTTTGTACTTTCTTTAGGCTGTTGGGCTGGGTGGTGAGGAGTGACCCAAAGTTAGGAAACTGGGAGTTGGGGAGAAAGCCAGTCCTTTGGGGCCTGTGGATGGAGTGACTAAGAGATGTAAAAAAAGTTCCCCCAAAGGACAGAGACCAGACAGAGCAGCCCGTGGCTTCCCGGCTGGAGGGGTACCTAGAGCGCCCTCCAGCCCAACTCAGGGCACCCTGGGGACAGAAGCAGAAGGCGTGGAGATGGTTCTTCTGAGAGCGGTGGCTGGCCAGCGCTTGGTCTCAGCACTTGGTCCGGTGGGAGGTGGTGGTGGACACGAAGCGGACGGTGGAGCTGCGGCCGCCGCTGCAGCTGCTGAAGCCGCCCTCGGTGGGCAGCGGGCAGGGGACGCTGGGAGCGCAGGCTTCGCCCACCAGGACCGAGCCCCCTCGGCAGCCGACGCCCAGCAGGTCCCCGCCGCCCACGACCCGGGCCCCGCCCCCGCTGGAGCTGCAGAAGCCGCTGGACCGGATGTTGCTGCTGCTGCTGCTTCCAGAGATGGTGACCCCGCCGCGGCAGAGGCTGGAGCTGCTGAACAGGGACTCGGGCCCACACACCAGGCCACCCCGGGAGCTACTCACCGCTGCAGGAGGAAGAAACCCTCAGCGAGGCTGCCTCACCCTCCACGCTCCCTTTGTGGGAGGGGAGAGGACAGGCAGAAGTGGCCTGGGTCCCAGGGGTTCCTGCTATCTAGGTAGTCAATACCCACTTTTCCGTCCTTTTGCCTGGGTGACTCAAAGGTTGTGACTCCACTAAAGTCCAAATGGACTTTGACTTTAGTGGAGTCACTAAATTGACTAAAATGAAACGTCTGGACTAAAATGAGAGTTCAGCCAGTTTCCCAGGTGTTGGCATACAGCTAAGTCCACTGTTATTTATATACGGCCAAAGTCTGGTTGGGTTGTGTGAGGGTGCTGGTGAGCTGAATTATCCAGTAGCCTCCACAATAAAGCCACAGGGCTTCTTCCAGTTACATCTTGCCACTTGGCAATCCCCACATTGCCCACCCCTAAAGAGGGCCCATTTTCAGTTCCTCCTGACGCAGTAAATGGCTGTGCTCTCTAGCCCTCTAGTCTCCACTGGACACACCTCCATGACCCAGGTCTCTAGTCTGATTAAGCTTACTTAACTCAACCCCCATTGGTGGAGGGCCCCCCTTTCTGCCTTCTCCTCTCACCAGAATCCTTCCTGCCATCAGTGACCCACCCAGTTTAGCATATACAGCTGTGTATATTTGCACTCTTGGATCAGAAGTCTTGGTTTGAATTCCGGCTGTGCCCCTGACTATCTTTGTGACTGCTGGCAAGTCACGTATTTTTTTCTTTTCGAGTAAAAGGGAGTTGCCCAGGCCGTTCTCCCCCTGGGGCTTTGAGGATTAGGTTGACAGTGGATAGGACTCATCTCAAGAATATTATAAATCTGGAGTGCTGGGTCTGGGTCTTGTCTTCTTTGTGTCCCTCCCTGCAGTGTCCAGCACAGGTCCTGTGTACTTTGGGCACAACCAGTGCTTTGGCAACAGCTGCAAGGGGACTTGCATTCAGCCTTGTCCCATTCCCTGGCATCAGCAGAGGAGGGAACTTCCTGCACAAGCCTTTCCATTCCTTCCTTGGTCTTTGCCCTTGAAGGACAAGGTCACTGATGGCAAAAAGGCTGACTTCTTGAGCCCTCTCCCACCTAGCAGGTTCTGCAAACCTTTGTGTCTAGCTCTGGGGAGGCAGGCTCTGGGGACGCCTTAAGACCCAGGTCAGCTAAGGATGTTCTCAGTCCAAGGGGCAGATGATCCCTGCTCCCCTGGCTGTCATGGCCAGTCCAGCCATGGGCTCCTGACCTCAATGTGGGCTTGAATTCAAAGGAAATTTGAAGGGTCCTAGGGGAGACACGTATGAAGAAGAAGAGACTGAACGGTCTTACCTATGTCTACTGGTCCAACACCTTCACAGATCCTGAAAAGAGAAAGAAGCAAGTCAGTTCACAACCATGTTCTCTGAAAACCTTCCTGCTATGAAAGGGCTTTTTTGGCTGTGTGGACAGTGGTTCTCACCCATGTCTGCATAAGCATCCGGGGAGTTTTCAAAACTAAATGTCCCTAAACCCTCCAAAACTATTGAAGCAAAATATTTGAGAGAATGTCTTCTTTTTCTTTTTTTAAACAAGCTAACCAATCAAGCAGAACTCTCTGTGATTTGATGCAGTCTGTCTACAAGCTTGCACTTAGAGGCACAAGAACTAGAGCCATCTTCTAAACCCCTGCCAAGGGCAATCCAACGAGGTTTGTAGGGAAAATTGTTCCTGGTTCCTTCCCCCACTTAGACTTTCTAGAAGCCAGAAGTCTGACCTCCAATTGCTGCACTGAGAGCACTCACCGGATCTCCTCGCCTTCGAGCAGGCGCCTGTAGGTAGCGATCTCGATGTCCAGGGCCAGCTTGACATTCATGAGCTCCTGGTAGTCCTTCAGCTGCCGCGCCATGTCCTGCTTGGCTTGCTGCAGCGCACCCTCCAGCTCCGCCAGCTTGCATTTGGCATCACTGAGGGCAGCTTCTCCCTGCTGCTCAGCCTCAGCCACGGCGGCCTCCAGCTTGCAGCGCTGTGGGGAGGGAAGTTTGCAGATGAGCTCTGGCAGGGACTAGGGGATCCTCAGGTTGGGCTAGAAACACTGCCCCCTGTCTGTGGGGACACAGCCTGGTTCCAAGCCAGGAATGGAGCCCATGGAGGGGCTTGTCATCCTGTCGTTTGATGTCGCCAGGGAGTGGAACATTGCTTTTCTTCCATTTTCATCCTCACTGATTTTGCACTTACTGATTTCTGTTGCTTTTAAGACCCAGGGGGTCCAGAGAATAAAGCCATTCTTTTTGCCTTGCTTGCCCCTTTAAGTGAGCCCAAGAGCTTTCCTTCTATGTTTTCGGAGATTAAGAGAGTCTCTTCTTTCCTTCCACATTTTCCTCCTCCAGGAAGTCTTCCTGGACTAATTCTTCCCATCCCTCTGTTTCTGGGTCCCAGTTGCCTCCCCCACATTGTCCACCTTGGGCTCCCCAAAGCTTGGGGCTCTGCCTGTCTTCCTTATGGGTCTTTCTTTTTCCTTTGCCCACCTGAGCCTTGGCATGCTCGATTTCTGCCTTCAGCCTCTGGATCAGCCGGTTCAGCTCATTGATCTCATCCCGAGTGTTGCGCAGGTTGTCACAGTGCTGGCCAGCTGTCACTCGCATCTCCTCATACTAGGGGTTGGTGGAAGAAAGGGATGATTCGAAGATTGGGTCAAGATCACAACCCACTTTGTCATCTTTGTCATCCCAGGGCTGCCTGCACCCCTTCCCCAGCACCCTCCTGCCCACCTTGGTCTGGTACCAGGCCTCCGCATCAGCCCGACTGCGTCTGGCGATTTCTTCATACTGGGCTTTGATATCAGCGATGATCCCATCAACATTCAGGTCCCGGCTGTTGTCCATCTTCACAATGACTGATGTCTCTGAGATGTGTGACTGTAGTAACTGGATTTCCTGTGTTGGACGATAAGTGAGACAGATGGACTGACTCCCATCAGTGGGTCCCATCAGTGGCAGGGGCTTTGTCCCAGGGTCCCCAGGACTCGGAGTCAGGAGACAGAGCATTGCTTATTTCTTCAGGGCAAAGCAACAGAGCAGATCATGCAAACTGAGGGCAAAGAAGAGGAGGTGACTCCAAACCGCTTCAGCTTGACTTTAAACCCTTGTCGTATACTAGGAGACATCCCTTCAACACCCTAACTTGTTTAAGTGACTAGTAAAACTGGGGGGGGGGGCCCTAGGGATTTGTGGAGGGGAGTAAGAACCATGATAAAGCTTAAACTTTTCTTTGGTTTAGCCACACAGTGACTGTGCCAGTCGTGGATCATTGAGAGCTGACAACATTTTAGAATGATGATCTAGGAGTTCCTATACCTCAAGTCCTTAAGAGACTTGGCAGTGGGGATGGGAGAGGGCTGAGAACTGGTCTGCAAGGCTATGGCCTCAAAGGGAGATTTCTTCAGCCTTTCTACTCAGAGCCAGACATTCAGTTCTGAAATTAGATCTATTCCAGACCAAAAAGACCTTATGAAGCAAAAGATAGCTAGTTCATTTGACTAATTAGGTAACACATGTTACATCTCCCAGCAAGTCAGTTTTCCAGACTCTTCTCATCAGAAGATAGGAAGTGACATGCCTAGACCCAAAACTTTCCTGGCCATCAGTAGATTGGCCAACAAGGAGTTGATTCATAGACCTGAGTCAGGCTCCCCTTACCTTCTCCACTTGTCTATTTATCAGCATTTAGGGAATATAGATTCGATGGGAAGAAAGATGCATGATACCAAATATTAGCAAATACACTAGTCCAGTGAATTCCCCAGGGAGTCCAGGCCACACAGTGATCTCCTTGGATGGCTCAGAGGGGATGAGCCCTTACCGCCGTGTACAGCGTTTTCAGGAAGTCGATTTCCTGAGTTAGGGCGTCCACATTGGCCTCTAGATCGGCCTTGCTTAAGAACGCTGTATCCACATCCTGCATCAAAGAGAGAAGAACAAAATGCTCATTATCTGTGTACTGTTTAGCCTCCCCACCTTGGCAGATGGGTGGGAAGATCAGACCAATCTCCACAGGGGCAGGCCAAGTGGGACAGGTGGGAGAGTCATGGGGTGGAAATACAGCTTAATGACTCTTGTTCTCCCTTGGACAACGTAAAACCCCCAGGGATGCTGGACCTTTCTCGATGCTCATTTAGAGGCAAGAAGAATCTGGATAATCCAAGACTCCTAAAATGTCATCTCTTCAAACCTCTCCTCTCATAAAGACCCTAAGTCATTGGAGACCAAATAAGAACTTCGAAGGGAAGCAGTTGTGACCTTAGGGGGTCCACTGTGTGTGAGTATTCACAGGGCTGCCCAGGCAGCGTCCTGGGATGTGGAAAACATTTGCATGTCTGGAGGGAAAGTCTGCCTGGGCCTGTTGTTCTCCTTACCTTCTTCAGAGCCACGAACTCATTCTCAGCACTGGCCCGGAGACCCACTTCCTCTTCATACCTGAGTGATAAAGATGAAGAGGATGCGTTCTCTCCCTGAACTGAGAGCTGATTACTCCCAGCTCACCAGCTATCACCTTTTATGACCTCTCTTGCCCCAGCCAGGAGCCTGGCTCCCTCTTGCCATCCTCATGTTCTCCACTCTGCCCCATCTTTAAGACCTTTTAGACCCTTGGTTTCTCCAAATCCCTTTTACTTTCTCAAATTGGGTGCAGGGCTTGAAAATCTGAACCTTGGCTGTGGTTCTCTGCTGGAAATGCCTTAGGGTCACTGCACTTGACCTTAGAAGAAGTAGCATCCTGCTTGTGGCTGGACCTGGGCATTGTTTACAGAACCAAGGGTTTCCTTTTTTCTGCGGTCAACTCACCCATGTGCACAGGCAGGATTAGGGACAGATTATGCCCAATCCCAGGTCTCTATTCCTCAGGACCTGCAGGGGGCCTCACCCTCCTGTACATATCACTGCCCTGCTCCTGTCTCCAGGCTGGGAATTGAAACCAGCATTCAACTCTGATCCTTCCAGGGGTTCCCATCTGAGCTTGGCTGCTGCACTGGGGACCAGCCCTATGCCCGTCCTTGGTCCATATGGTCCAGACGCCACTCACTTCTTCTTGAAACCCTCAAGGACATCCTGCATGTTGTTCCTCTCAGCCTCCAACCGGGCCCGATCACTGTTCACCACATCCAGCTGCCTGCGTAGGTTGGTGACGTAGTTCTCGAAGAGGGGCTCCAGGTTGCTCTTGGCACATTTCTGCTCTTGGAGGAAGTTCCACTTCGTCTCTAGGAGCTTATTCTGCTGTTCTAGGAACCGCACCTAAATCCACAGAGGCAAATACATGGCAATTGAATGTTCAATATGATCACCCGTGTGTGGACTAGTTGCTCAGATGGTCAGAGGTGACAACCTCGTGGTGACCACTGTTCCCTTTTTTGTTTGACTTTCAGTCGTTCTAACTCAGAAGAATCTGGCAGAGCAGGTCTGGGACTCTTCCTCACACTCAGCCAGGCTGAGCTACAAACAGAAGCTTTGAAACCAAAATCTTCAACCATTTCCCCTTTAACACTCTGAGAGAGGGGAGGGCCAACTCACCGGGAATGCAGAAATCGATTCCACCTGAGCCGAGTTGGCCTACATCTGAAAACCAATGTCAGTTATCTCTGGCAGGGAATGAAGAACAGAGTAAAGTACTTTTGGGCTGGGATGTGGCTTTAGGAGGTGGGAACTTTCAGGTCGTAGGTCATACTCATCACCCCAGATATTCCATCAACTGAGACTTACAGAGCTGGAGGAGAATGTAGAGACCATTTGCTCCAACCCCTCATTTCACATGAAATGAAGCTCACAGAGGTGAGTTTACAGTCTCAGGCACAATCAGAGAATCCCCACTTCATGGAGACATGAATCCCCGCTTCTGGGATGTCAGTTCCACCTCTTTGTTCCTCTTATCAACCTGAAGATCAGTGACCACCAGTGATCATTCCCTACTGTTTCCCTCAATCTAGGCGACTTGGCTGAATCTAGATATCCCCCTTGCGGGGAGGGGTATGAATTCCTGTTTTGTATAAATTTTGTACTAATTACTCAACTCCATTCTCCATTTCTTTAAGCCTGAACAGGTGTGGCCACTCATCCTCAGAAACCATGAAAACTTCAAAGAGAGCATGAGGATATCAAAGGACAAAATCTTTTAAACCTGTCCTAGCCAACACCTGGTGGAGGTGTTCGTGTTTCTAACCTGTTTGGAAGATATTTCTAAATGACTAGGTTGTTCAGATCCCTTTAGGCATCCAGTCAGTGGCTGGATATTCCACCACCACTGTCAATTTCTCCCTCCATGTAGTGCTTCCTCAGGCTCATCCTTGCTCTGCAGAAGAGCGACCCAGAAATCATACTGCATGCCTTTGGTTGATCCCAAAGGATGTGGGGTCAAGATCTGTGTCCTGGGTCTAGATCAGTTCTTCCTGAGTGAAAGTACACCCCAGTGCATTTAGCTCTCATCATCCCAGACCCAGAGGCTGAGCTATCTCAAGTACCTTGTCGATGAAGGAGGCAAATTTGTTGTTGAGGGTCTTGATTTGCTCTTTTTCATCCCTCTTCACTCTCTGGGCATTGGGATCAATCTCCAGGTTGAGCGGGGTCAGCAGGCTCTGGTTAACAGTCACTGCTGTGATGGATGGGGCTGCTGGTCCTCCAATTCCTCCAACTCGGTAGCCAAAGCCAGGGCTGCAGAAGCCATAGCCGAGACCACTTCTGGCTCTAAACCCCAGGCCAACACAACTGCCAGCCCCAAACCCTAGACCAGCACCACTCCCATCACCGAAGCCAACTCCATAGTAGGTGGGTCGAGGGCACACAGCTGCTATCCGGGGTGAGCACGATCCAAAGCTGATGACGCTCCGACTGCCAAAGCTGCTAAGACCCCGGAAGCTGGGCCCACTCCTGCAGGAGACAGAGCTGACCCGGAAGCGGTTCAGGTTCTGAGGGGTCACTGCTGAGCAAGAGCTGAAGTTGCCCACACAGCGACCAGAGCTGACTCTGTAGGAGCGGCAAGACATGATGGTGTCCTGGGCAAGAGCAAAGTGGCGACTGCAGAGCGGGGAGAGCTGGGGCTGGGAGTCCTCTGGGGCTAGTGGATCCCTCTCACCCCTTTTATGTGTGTGGGGATCTGAGGATTGGTCCCATAAAAGTGAAAAAAGCCACTTGGAAGCATTTATGAGCTTGGGTAGTTAGCAGAAACTCTCCATGCCTGCAACCTTCACAGTGAACTAATCTCAGACACACCTATTCCCCTCAGAATCAGGGCCATAACATCAAACCTATAAACATTAAAAACACATAAACACATAAACATTATTGTCCTATTTTTCCCGCAGGTCCACCATAATTGCCATTATGGGGACATTAATTTTCTTTGGTCTTAAATCCAATAGACTTTCCATTGCGAGTGTGGCTAACCACCAGAAAGTTAGAATGGTAACAACTCCAGCAAGAGGCTTGCAAGGAATGCAGCTACACAGATAATCCCTAAATAGATGAGTGTATAGAAGAGGGGCAGGGTCTTCATAGCTCCAAGAAAGAAATGATATGGTGAGAATACAATTTACTGCATCCCTGTAGATGGATTAAACAGTCCAAAAACCTTTTGCAGTGTTTCATCTGTCCTCTGTAATCTGATTTGACTGTTCATATAAGAATTGAATCATCAGTGAAGCTCATTTGGGTTAATGCAATACATGTCTGATTTGAGACTCTCAAAGGACATTCATTCATTCAGGAATTACCAGATACTCTATCTCAGGTAATGTGCTTGGTGCCGAGGGTATAGAGATAAAACAGGTGGTCTCTGTATTCCTGCTGGCGTGGGGAGATTTTCTTGAAGACTTCTACCAACCAATAGTTTTGTGACATAATTTGAGGCCAAAACATGCCAATGATTTGGCCATGTATCTGTGTGGAAAGTTAACCACATGATTTTGAACCTCTAAAATACACATTAGAGATATCTGCAGTCTTACCTATGTAGCTTCCTTGCATTATAGATGGAGAGACAAATGTTGACCTTTTCTGTTCTAGAAAGTGGCATGATTTGTCCTGCTTATCTGTGTCTGGGGGAACTTGTGCTTGATTGGATGCTTACTTGGGATTCTATCAATACTTTGGAGGGGAATATGAGCTTTTGACTAGAGCCATCCATCTCAAGTCTTCACCATTTCCTTCCTTCTGGTCTCTATACCTTTTATTTCTTTTTCTTGTCTTACTGTATTAGCTAGGATATCCAGTATGATGTTGAAAAGCAGTGGTGAGAGAAGGCATCTTTGCCTTCTTATTCCTGATTTTTGGTGGAAAAGCTTGAAGTTTCTCACAGTTAAGTACAATGTTAGTTGTAGGTTTTCTGCATATAGAAATTTGTTTACCAAGTTGAGGACGTTTCCGTCTGTTTCTAGTTTGCCACTGTGCTCCATAGATCCAGGTATCAGGTGCATGTCTCAAAGGGGGAAGTAGAAAATAGTAATAACACTGTAGTTCTTGTGAAGATTGCCAGCAACCTCCATGTTGCTAAATTCAGTGGTCCATTCTCCATTAAATTATCATTTAATTTAGAAGAATTTGCCATAGTTGATCATTCTCTTTTCCTTGAAATAATTTCCTTTTTTGGTTTCCAGACACCACATTCTCTTGATTTTCTTTACATATTATTTACTGCTTCTTTTCATTTTTCTCAACCAGTTTATCCTCATATCCCCGACCTGCACACACCACAGCATCCTTGGGCTCAACTCTTGTACCTGTTCATGTCTTTATCTACACTTGTCCCCTTTGTGACATCATACAGCCTCATGACTTTAAATACTATCTGTCTGTTGATGGCTCCCAAGGTGTATCTCTATCCTGAACATCCCTTTGAATGTCCCTTCTGTGCCCCCACACACATATTTTGATCAAAATCTCTATCTGGATATCAACTATGTATCTCAAATTTAATCTGTCCAAAACTGTTCTCCCGAATGCTTGTTCGTGTGAAATACATTCTACTTGCCAGGCTTGCTATCTCTGTACCGGCTCAGGCCAAAAACCTGGGAGCCATCCTTCGTTCATCAACTTTTTCCATATCCCACATTCAGTCCATTGACAAGTCCTGCCTTCAAAATATACCTGGACTCTTACTACTGCTCACCACACCATTGCGCCCATATTGGTCCAAGTTCACCACTCCTCACAGGGTCTATTGAATTATCCTTCCAGCTACTCATCCTGCTTCCTCCTCTGTCCCCTCTCTCTTTCCTTAACACCATGGTCCTTTAAAAACAAAACATGTCAGATTATGCCATTGCTAAGTTCAAACATCCAGAGTAAATGCCATAGAGGACTCTACATAGTCTGCCCTCCTCTTTCCTTGACCTCCCTTCCATCTGTCTGTCCTTTAATCACTCTGCTCCAGCCACTCTGTCTGCCTGTATGTCCATCAGACAGGTAGGAAACCTCCTGCTCAGACACTTTTCGCATTTACTGTTTTTTATTGGTGCTGAGAAATCTTTTTTTCTCAAATGGCTGCATGGCTGGGTCCCTCAACTCTTCCAGGTCTTTGCTCATAGGTCCCTTCTCTTTCAATTCCCCTCCTCCACGTACTCTCCATCTCCTCTCCCTGTTTCCTCCTCTCCTAAGGAGTTCTCACCATCTGAGGTCCTTGCCTGCAAGGATTTGCTGTTTAACATCATCATTCCAGGCTGTAATATAAGCTCCAGGAGGCAGGCACTGTTGTGTGTGTGTGTGTGTGTGTGTGTGTGTGTGTGTGTGTGTGTGTGTGTTTCTCCTCTTCATCCCTCCTTAGGAGAGTGAGGCACGTGGTAGGCAGGCTGTGTGTTTTTGCTGAATGAATGGAGACACTGCAAAGATTAAAAGCAGGAGGAAAAGGGAGAGAGGACAGTGGGTAAAATTTTATTATCGCTGTGCAAACACTTGCCCTCCTTGATACATAAATGACCTGGGGAAATTGTCTAACCTCTCTAGCCTCAGTTTCCTCATCTGTAACATGGAATTATACCTACTGCACAGTATGTGAAGGATACATGTGGAAATGTTTGAGCGGGGTGTACATTGTGTGGAGCCTCGTGTGGTTATCCATTTCTCTCCTTTCTTCATCTCCTTTTCATTGCTGCCTCTTTCCCCCTTTTTTGCCTCCCTTCACCTGTAAGCTGTCATTCCTGTTGTGGTCCAGCACCCCACCTCATTCCTGCCAGTGGTTATGGCATCATTACCCCACCAGTCATTCCTGGGGCTGACCCGTGTCTCAGCTTCCTTCAACCCTAACAGCTGGGGGTAATTGAGACCAGTCATGCATGACCCCTGTTCTGAGATGAGCTGTCACCATTAGCATTTTATAGTTCTGAGGCATTATTTCGCCAGACGATGCAAAATACAGTCCTCAGCCATTTTTAAAGGGTAGCAGGTGGGGAGAGGGGAGGAGTAGCCCTGGAAACTTTGGGCTGGGGCTTTTGCTGCTCTGACAGTTTCTTCTTCCTGTTGAGAGTTGGTCTGGACGTAATCCTGAGATCTGCTGGCTGAGCTAGTGTGGATGGAATGCTGGCTCACCTCGATGCTAATTGCCCTGGGAGGAGGGGGAACTGCTGATGAGGGAGGGGGCCATGCTGGTTGGCTGCGCAGAGCCTGGGAACCCTGGCTGCTCTGTGTGTGTGCATGCCTGTGGGTGGGGAGGAGGGTGACAGGGAAATCCCAGAGGATGAGACGACTTTCTAAAGCCACCGCCTCCTTCAGAGTGTTTCCATTCTGCCTGGGGACAAGTCTGTACTGGAGAGAGGCACTCACTGGGACATGTTCATGCCGAGACCTGCCCCAGTGGGAAGGGAGACTTGGGAATCTCCCTGCAGAAGGAGGGGGCGTTGGGAAGGAGTCGAGGCCCTCTAGCCCTCTGTCCTGTCAGGTTAATGATGCTGAGATAGAATCTAAACACCTCTCAGGAGAGACAAAGCACCCCTCTTACTTGAGCCTATCCCCACCCTTTCAAGCAGGATGGCTTTTCTTTTTTTTTCAGGTTTAGCCCAAATTCCTCACTTGCCCACACAGTTTCAGGGTGAAATGAAGCTCTTCGCATGCATGCAAGTCAGTTCACGTCAGAAAACCTTCACTGGGTGCTGATGTGAGCCTGGCATCTAGCTAGGTGTGGGGATGCCAGCCAGCTGGGTGCAACCCTCTTCTCTCTACCAGACACAGTGATCCTAGGTCCCCTTCTCCACTTACAGCTCCATTTCTGTGGCCATTTCCCCCAGCCCAAGCCCCAGGAGGAGAGTGGCAGTAGTGAGTCTCCCTGGAACCCCTGATGGGACCAGGATGAGGAAGGGATCCCAGGGGACTCAGAGTGTGGGGCAGAGCGCAACTGAGGGAGAGGGCAGGGGGGCAAGGAAGGGTCTCCCGGGGGTAAGAGGAACAAGAAAATGGGAGACATTCTGGGGAGACAGAAACAAAACCAAGGAACCTCGTTTCAGGTCCTCCACCCAGGCCTCTTTGGGCTGTTCCCCACCTGTCCTTGTCGGGGCGCTCTGGGAAGGGCTGCGATTTGAACTCCGGAGACAGAGTGGAATGCAGGGAGGCTCTGGCTTCAGCGGACATCTCTCCCTTCCGCTGGAGGGCAGGGCGGGGGTCTGATCCTCCCTGTATCCCTGCACCTGGGGCAGGGCGGGTCCTGGGAGAAGCTCGGGAGGTGTTGGCCCAGCTGATGGAGTGAAATTCTGGAGCACCACCAGGAGGCACTTTCATCCCGCCTGCCTGGCATCACCTGCTCTCTGGAGGGAAGCGGAGAGGGAGGGCGCAACTGCGCAGCACTAAGGGGGCTCTCCTGGGGGGTGCTCTGAAGGGGCATGCTGGCGCCTGGCCTCTAGCTCATGTCCAGGACAGGGCCACCCTGGGATGGGAATTCCCGCAGGGATGGCCACCAGGCCGGAGCCCACCTCTCTGTGAAGGTGGAGGGATCTTCCTCTCTCCTCCTTTACTCCACTGGGGTGTTTCCTGGGCTGTGGATAGTCATCTGTGGGACAGAGGTGGCCTATTGTCATCTCTCTTTTTGCTGACTCCACACTGGAGTGTCTCTGTAGTTTTCAGAGCTTTGGGTTTTTAATCAGCAAGCAGCTTCCTGGCTCTAGGGCAGGTCCAGGGTGGCAGGGCTTCAAGTGGGAATGGAAGCCGTAAGGCCCTTGTTGTCCCATCTCTTCTCTTTCCCTGGGTGTGGATGTGCGTCCCTGAAGTCACCAGCTCGCACCTGTCTGACTCTGCGTGTGCCCTGACTCAGGGTTGCTGATCCCTCAGCCTTGAACCTCACCCCCCTGACCCTGCCACCACAGGCTTCCTTGCCTCCTCTCAGTCTTGCTGGCTTTTGGGGTCCAGCTTACCTGCCCCTCCTCAGGGGACCTACCCGAGGCCCGTGGCCAGGGTGGGAGCCTCAGTTCTGTCCTCTTTCACAACAAGCCTGACATCTATAATTTCATGTCTAAGTGTACCCTCAGGTAGGCTGTAAGCCCCAGAGGTCTGGATTGGAGCCAGGGCCCCATTTTTGAAAGACAGTTTTTTTTAAAGATACAATTCATGGATCATATAATTCACTCATTTAAAATGTACAAGTCAATGGTTTCAGTATATTCCCAGATAAGTGCAACCAACACCATAGTCCATTTTAGAATATTTTCATCACCTCCAGAGAAACCTTTAGAATATTTTCATCACCCTTACCCCATCCTCTCCTTCCTCCAGGCCTAGGCAACCATTAACCTGCCTTCTGTCTCTATAGGTTTTCCTAATCTGGAATTTCGTATGAAAGGAATCAGACTGTCTGGTTTCTGTGTCTGATTTCTTTATTTACCTTATGTTTTTGAGGTTCATCCATGTTGTAGCACACATTAGTACTTCACTCCATTTTTATGGCCAAATAATATTCCATTGTATGGATAGATCAAAATTTTGATCACCCATTAGTCCATTGATGGGCATTCAGGTTGCTTTCACCTGATGGGGATTGTGACTAGTGCTGCTGTGAACATTCATGGATGAGTTTTCATGTGTATATATATTTTTTTTAATTTTGATTGGCGTATAGTTGCTTTGCAGTGTTATGTTAGATCCTATTGTAGAACAAAGAAATCAGCTAATGTGTACCTGTATCTCCTCTTTTATTTAAATTTTGTTCTCATTTAGGTGACCACAGAGCGTTGACTAGAGTTCCTTGCATGCAGCAGGTTCTCATGAGCTATCTGTTTTAAACATAGAATCAGTAGTGTGTGTATGTCAGTCCCAGTCTCCCAATTCATCCTGCCTCCCCTCCCCTCCCTTGGTGTCCAGACGTTTGTCCTGTACGTGTTTTCGTTTCTCTTGGGTATCTACCTAGGCGTGGAGTCGCTGGGTCACGTGGTCACCCTAATGTTTCACCTCTTGAGGAATTGCCGACTGTTTTCCAGAGTTTACAGTCCCTACTGTGGGCTCTAGGTGCCATGTCTTCTGTCCCTACAGGTAGGTGCCACGCCTATCGTCCCTAATGGGGCTGCCTTGTTCATCACTGTGACACCAGCCGCTGGGTGGCTGTACCCACAGCAGGTGCTTGATAAGTACATGGAGTGAATGAAAACTGAGTGGACAGGTCCTTTGGAATAAGATGCCCATAAATCAGTAACCCTCGTCTCTTCAAACCCTGTCCTTGCACTGTTCTCTGTGAGCTTCTCTCTGACCCCCCTGCCTGGTATAATTATCAGCTGCTTTTTCTTGTCACTTCCATCCTCTCTGGCTGTCACTAGTTATGACTCCTCTCTGGGGCCGAGTCCCTCCAGGGTTGCGAGGGTGTTATAGTCACCTCTCTATCACCAGCTCCTAAAGCAGGGCTTGGCACAGAAGAGCTGCCCCGTGAGGCAGGGCTGTGCGGTAAGGGAGTGCTCAGGACACGGGAGCACAGGGGGGCATCTGTGGTGGGCGGATTGTTACAGGGGTCAGTGAAGCAACATGGAGCGTATCAGGGCCCCTCTGAGGGTGGACTTGCTGCCACCAAGTCTCAGCTCCAGGTCTTGGGGCTGTGGAGAGGGAGAGGCTCCTCGAGGATGCCCCTCCCTGGCCAGGCTGCTACCCAGCTTCCCTGTCAGCCCCAGGCCTGACTCTGTCCTGCTTTGAAGGTAGACGTGGTACACATAGTCCAGGCTGTGGAGGCAGAGTCCAGGCCTGGAGGTGAGTACAGACATGATATAAGGGGCCCCACGGGCTTTCTCTAGGGCGTATGCAGGGGACCACGTGGTGAGGAGGCCTGTGGGGAATAAGACCGTGGCTTTTAACATGGCAAGTGACTTGTAAACTCTTGTGGTATGATGCACAGGCTTTAAGGGTAATTTGTATGGCTACATGCTTACTCCACAGGCCACTTGCCAATCATTCACATGTAGTTTCCCCGTTTGTTTAATAACCTCTGTTTCCACTCCCAATGCTCCCAACTGGCCCCCAGGCCCCCAAAGCTGTTCATCAGTGTCCCTTCAACCTCACTGTCCTCAGAGCAGGGGCAAACAGTCCTGATTCCTGTAGCCTGGGAACAGTTTATTGGGAATAGACAAGCCCAGAGGCTCATGGAAGAAACGTGGATCCCTGGGTGGGCAGGAGGCAGCACTATTGGGAGGGGTGTGCTCTGGGGAGGTGAGGTCAGTTCAGCACCTTCTCCTCCCTCACAGCCCCTGAGGCAGAGCCTCCAAGCCTGCTGAGGCAGCTCCTTATCACTGTAGCCAGGAAAACGTGCTCACATCAGACCCAAAGCAAGAGGAACTCAAGGGAGAGGGAGCTGGCAGGGGGTGGCTATGTACAAAAGGCGCGGGCATGACTGATTCCATTGAACGAATAATGTCAGCTCTTGATTGTCCCCTTTGTTTTAGGCATTTCTTTGCCATCAGCTGCCAATATCTGCTCAGGAAAGAGATGTATTTTTATAGTGCCAGTTCAACACAGCTGAGCAGGTAAGTCTATTGCCCAAAAACCATCTCCTGATTCTGTGTGCCGAGAACAGCGTTGACAGATTCTGCGTGATCCTGAAATCCTGGCATTTGGCTTGGGAATTTGGGATGGGATTTTGGGGTGTCTCCTTTTGATATTTGCAACAGTGCATGTATTAGGTGGCAGCTAGAAGGAGTTGATTTTTCTCAGGTTCATGAGAGTCCAAGGTAAGAGAGGAGGAACACGTCTGGGGGTGAGGGGAGGCAGAATTTGTGTGGCAAGTTCCATGGGATGACCCACAAAGCAGAACTGTGATGTGCCCCTTTGACCTCCTGGGGAAGAGAAGCATTAGGGGGCCATTGCCATTTTCTTGGTCACACTACAGCCTGACTGTCAGCAGTCCAGGGAGACAGGAGATGTGTTTTCTTCCTTTGTACCCGACCCTCACCCGAGGGCCTCGCTCAGGGTCTGCACACAGCCAAGTGAAAAGAGACTCTCAAAGATACCTGAGGGGCAGCTCCCAGTGAAAACCCAAGGGGAATCTTCGATCAGTAGAGAAAGGTGGGATCTTGGAACAGCCTTGTCTTGAGCGCTGGTTGTGGGGGACAACATCCCAGCCTGGAGCTTGGGCCCTGTCCCCTGGGCCACTAGCCTCTGGGGCTGTACTAACACTTGTGGCAGGAGGCGCTGCCCCCAGCCCCTAGCTTCACAGTGGAGCTCCGCCTGCTCCCACAGACGAGGAGCCCCTGGGGCTCACAGGGGATGTAGATTTCACCAGTGCCCCCGATGCCGCAGCCCCCACCGCTCTTGAGGACCGTGGTGCTCCCTGGACAGTACACAGGTGTGCTGACCACACATGGCTCATACAGGATGGCACCTTTGGAGCTGCTCACAGCTGTGGGAACAGGAAGGGGTGTTCAGGGCCCTGCCAGGCCAAGCCCCGTGCCCCCGCCGGCCCCGCACCTGCTGTCGTCGTGTCTAAGGACACCCCCATCCCAGTTACCAACTTCCAAGTCTCCTATTGTTCTTTAGTTGCTCAGTCGTGTCCAACTCTTCTGTGACCCCATGACTATAGCCTGCTAGGCTCCTCTGTCCGTGGGGTTTTCCAGGCAAGAGTACTGGAGTGGGTTGCCATTTCCTCCTCCAGGGGATCTTCCTGACCCAGCGATCAAGCCTTGTGTGAGGAGTCACTTGAGTCTCCTGCATTGGCAGGCAGATACTTTAGCACTGAGCCACCGGGGAAGCCCAAGTCTCCCATTCCAGTCACATAAAATGCTTAGCAGTTCCCCACGTGTCCTTCTCTTGCCCCAGAGCCCTGTCTTCTGCTTTCCCCTCTCTTTCTATTTGTCTGCACGTGTGCATGCATGCTAAGTTGCTTCAGTCGTGTCTGACTCTTTGTGCCTCTGTGGACTGTAGTCCATCCGGCTCCTCTGCTCATGGAATTCTCCAGGCAAGAATACTAGAGTAGGTTGCCATGCCCTCCCCCAGGGGATCTTCCTGACCCAGGGATCGAAACTTTGTCTCAGGCATTTCCTGCCCTGGCAGGGAGGTTCTTTATCCCTATCACCACCTGGGAAGCTCCCTATTTGTCTGCTTCAAGTCTCGTTTCTCCAGGAAAACATCCTCTTGTCTAGATGGTGCCTGGCAGACCACGCTGGGTGTCTGCTTCTGCTTCTGACTCCCATAGACCTGGGCAGCCCTGAGGGAGAAACTCTCCATACACCAGGAGCTCTTTCCTTTAGGGCGAGGGAGGCAGGCTAAGGTTTGGGCAGGGGCAGTGTGGTCTATGTTTGGGTGGATTAGTTCCCAAGATCCCAGAGCCCCTGCAGAGACCTCAGTACTCACAGATATTCACGGGTCCAACACCTTCACATAGCCTGGAGGTGAGAGGGAAAGGACACGCAAGAGAGCTGCATCAGAGAATGAGAAGAACACAGCACCCCCTGCCCCTGCCCACACCGTGGACCTGCCAATGAGGAGGGTATGCAGACTGCATGCTGTCCCAGATTTCCTGTGGATGGGCTGAGAGGCGGGCAGTGGCTGTAGCAGCAAGCAGAGGGCAGGAGAACAGACATCCCTGACCCACCTCTGCTCCTCGCCCTCCAGCAGGCGCCGGTAGGTGGCGATCTCGATGTCCAGGCCCAGCTTGGAGTTCATCACCTCCTGGTACTCCTTGAGCAGGCAGGCCATGTCCTGCTTGGCCTTCTGCAGGGCCTCTTCCAGCCCTGCCAGCTTGCACTTGGCATCATTGAGGGCTGCCTCGCCCTGCTGCTCTGCCTGGGTCACTGCAGCCTCCAGCTTGCAGCGCTGGGGGAGAGGGCACAGAAAAGTATTACAGGGGCCCTGGGACCCTGGGCTGACTCTCAGAAGAACAGAGAGCATGGTCATTGTGAGATCATTGAAAATAGCATATATTGGTCTCTTCCCCCAGTTCCTGGCACAGAACTCCTCCAAACCTTGTAGTTTCTTAAGTGATGAGCACACCAGAGCATCCTTTGTCCTAACCTTTGGTCTTTGACCCTGTGTCTGACACAGAGTCCCAAAACCCCTTAGAATTTCCTGAGTATTGACAGTGTCTTTTGTTTAAATAAGGTGACTCTAGGTGGGCTCCTGGGTGGGGGCTGGTCACCAGAAAAACCAAGCCTTGATTAGAAGCTGGGAATTTTCAGCCCACCCCACCATTCTCCTAAGAGGGGAGAGCAGCTGGGAATGGAGGTGGTAAATGATGATGCCGATGTGAGGAAGCCTCCATAAAATTTCAATAGTAGAGGCTTCAGAGAGCCTTCAGGTTGTTGACCAGGTGGAGGTATGGGGAGAATGGCATACCTGGAGTGGGCATGAGAGTCTTGTGCCCCTCCCACACACTTTACTTTATGCATCCTTCCCAGCTGGGTATTCATTTGTATTCCTTATCATATCCTTTTATAATAAACCAGTGCGTGCATTGGTGCTCAGGCATATCTGACTCTTTGTGACCCCATGGACTGTACCCTGCCAGGCTCCTCTATCCATGGGGATTTTCTAGGCAAGAATACTGGAGTGGGTTGCCGTTTCCTCCTCCAAGGGATCTTCAAGACTCAGGAACTGAACCCACATCTCCTGCGTCTCCTGCCTTGGCAGATGGATTCTTTACTACTGTGCCAGCTGGGAAGCCCATAATAAACCAAAAAAGTAAACTATTTTCCTGAGTTTTGTGAGCCACTCCAGCAAATTAATTGAATCCAAGGAGGATGGTCATGGGACCCTCCAATGTACAGCCAGCTGGTCAGGAGCACAGCCTGGATGTGTGATTGGTATCTGAACTGTCTTGTGGGACTTGGGGGGGCAGCCCCTAACCTACGGGATCTGATGCTATCTCCAGGTAGGTAGTGTCAGAAGTGAGATCAACTGTGGAACACCCAGCTGGTGTTGCAGAGCTGGTTGGTGTGGAAACACTCTTCCCCACTATCTGGTGTCAGAAGTGTTGTAAGTGTGACTGTGTGAGAGTGAAGGAGGGACACAGAAGGAAGAGTGAGTTCTTCCTACGGTCACGGTAATGTGCCAGGTTCATGTCTGCTGTGGGTTTCAGCCTAGAATTGTGACGTCTGGTTCCCCCAGGGGCTGGAGGCCAGTTCTCCTGTCTATGACACTTCAGGGAGATCTGAGAGTTTCCTCTTATGCCAAGCAATTACTTTGTGGTTAATACATTTTAAGCATCTGCCTGGTCTTCACTAGCCTAGGAGGAGAGGGTGGGTCTGATTTTATGGACTCTACAGCGTCACCTTGAATTTGAGGATCATGGAATTACAATCTTTGGTTGGAAGGGGGTGTGGAGGACATCTTTTCTATACTCCCGCCTCATGAAGTGTTCTTGCTATTTCATCTTGATGAATGTAGGCTGCCTGGTCTCTGTTGGGGACCTCACTGTTGCCTGACCCTGCTTACCCAGCTGTGGATCAGCTCTTCTGAAGAAAGGGCTCACTCCCTCTCGTGGGAAACAGTGCAAGTTTATTCCCTCCTCCTCAGGTCCCCCAGGGAGGACGAACCTGCCCTGTACAACCAGGACCAGGTGGCGGGTCAGCCTGTGATGGGCTCACCTGGGCTTTGACAATCTCAATGTCTTGCTGCAGCCGCTGGATCAACTTGTTTATTTCCAGGATCTCATTCTTGCGGTCGCGGAGGTTGTCACAGTGATTCCTGGCCGTCACCTGAAGCTCCTCATACTGCCGGACAGGGAGGTCAGAACCTGGGCACCCACACTGTGGTCCCTCTCAGCCCTCATTCCCACTGTCCCCAGGCTCTGCTCTCCTGACTTCCTGCATTGGGTACTCTGGATTCTTATACTTGTTATGTTTCCCCAGCCCTTTCCCACTTCTGGTCCTTTTCTGGGCTGCTTCTCATTCCCTTTTCACCTCCCAGCCCTGAACCTTCAAGCTTATTAAATTCTCCCCTAAGCTCCAAGCACCCTTCCTCTCTGTTTCATGGGTTCTGTGTCTCATTCTTTTCTCTCTGCCCTGGAATATCCCTCCCTTTTGCTCCATCTGTGCTCTGGACCTTGGAGGGGATTTCTGCCCTCACCCTGGGGTACCTAACAGACCAACAACAGAGAACGCAGAACATCTGCCCCCTCAGGATAGATATATTTGCATGTTCTCCCTCAAAACAATTGAAAACAAAATTCAATGTTACTTCCTATCTTGGCTTAACACTTTTTTTTTAAACCTCTGCACATAAAAGCTAATTTCTTAATAGCGAATTATAGATTACATCAATAGATTTTTAAAAATTAGCCAACTGTATGTTTTCTGCATATAATGCATTTTCTATGCAAAACAAGATAAGCATAAGTCACTCTCTTTGGTTATCGTGAAAAAACCGGTAGTTGCCTAATCACTATCCACACTTCTTCTCCTCAGAACCCCAGACAAAAGAATATTTCTCAGCTCTCTCTTCAATGAAGTGTAGACTTTTGCAGGGTGGGGCTTCTAGGAAAGCTGTATAAAGTCAGCGATGATTCACCTGGCATGTTCCTTTAGCCCCTCTTCTTCCTTCTGTTTGGACTGGACATGTGAGACTGGTGGTATTGCAGCCATCTTAGGGCATGAGGGGACCATGAGGATTAACGTCCTTAACAGAATGGCAGAATAGCAAGCTCGAAGGAGCCTGTGTTTCTGAAGGTAACTTGGGGTCATCTATGGCAGTCTATTTTTGTACTTCAAGTTATTTGAGAAAAAAACAAAAAATCAAATTTGTTTTAACCATTATTATTTAAAATGTTTGATCTTCACAGCCAAGTGCAATTGATAAATAATAGAGTTATCATTCTGATTCTAACTTAGAAGGATGGGTAATTAAGATTGTTTTCCTTAAGGCCTGATGGGTGGCCCAGGAGAGCAATCAGAGGAGGGGCCTGCCGGAGTGAGACCTGGCTGTGGATGAGCCACAGACTGACTTACAGGGAGCTGACCCCAGGCTGGGGTTTGATACCTTGATCACCATGGATCTGCAGAAAAAGGACAGAGCACTTCTTGGGACATTTCCTGAAAATTGTTATCCACGGCCTTCAGAAAAATGTCTAAAGCCTTCAGGGAAGCTCTGCCGATTGCTGTGATCTAGCTGTGTCTCCAGCCCCATATCCTTCCTGGTGCTTCCCACTGGGGACACCTCCCCTTCATGCTTCTTGGCCTGCTCCTGCTGGCTCTCAGCCAGACACCCTTACCCCATGCTCTGCTTATGGAAATCATACTTGGCTTCCAAGACCCAGATCAGATGCCAGTGCTCCTGTCTTTCCATACACAGTTCGTCACTTCCGGCGTCATCATGCTGCGCCCTGGGCCTACGGCTCGACCTTGGTGGCCGCGTCACGCTACCTCGTATGCTTCTGGCTGTTTACACCTCTCTCTCCCATGGACTGTGACTTCCTCGAGGATGGGAATGGTCTGACTCTTAGTATCCTCGTGGTTCCACACACCTCAGTAAGGCCCTCCTTCCCTGGCCACCCATTTAAAAACCGAATTCCCCCACACTCCCTGTGCTTCACCCTGATTTATTTTTTTCCATAGCACATGTCCATCTAACACACATCCGCTGTATTTATATGTCCTGTTTGCCTGTCCTGCCCCTGCCTCTGGAAAATGAAAGTGACACAGAGGCAGCGATTATTGTTTGTTCTGCTTCCTGTTGTATCTCCAGCATCTAGAATGCTGCTTGGCACATGATGAAGGTACAAGAAACGAATGAATAAATGAGTGAGTGAACGAATGAATGAATGGTACGTTTCATAGATGGGGTAGGTGAGACTGAGATGATAGTATCTGTTAAGTCAGATTGCCCTTGGGGGCACAGCTGCCCTCCCAGCAAGCCCCTAATTACCTAAGTCTGGGGCCACCTTAATCACAGTTTCTGCTCCACCATTAGTAACCATTCCATGCCATTAGCCTCCTCCCACACCCGGAAACTCTGAGACCTCTTTGCCATCACTGCCAATTAGTATGCCTTGAATGCTACTTAAGGAAGCACTTCCTGTGAGTCTACAAGTGTATAAAGCTGGGGAGCTCTGATGAACAGGTCTGGGCTGTCTGTGGGTCTCTCTCACACTCATGGGGACCTGGCCTGAGGCTTGGTTGAAACAACAGAGGCTGGCGTGGCATGGCTCACATTTTCTCTCCTGATTCCTGGAGGAGAGTGGTTCTGGGTCTCCCAGGCCCTGCCCAAGACTCACCCGGGTCTGGTACCAGGCCTCTGCTTCGGCTTTGCTGCGGTTGGCAATTTCGTCGTACTGGGCCTTGATCTGGGCAATGATGCCATCCGTGTCCAGCTCCCGGCTATTGTCCATCTTCACAGTGACTGAGGTCTCTGAGATCTGAGACTGGAGAAGATTTGTCTCCTGGCGGGGGAGTGGG
Organism: Budorcas taxicolor; assembly: GCF_023091745.1. Lineage (NCBI taxonomy): Eukaryota > Metazoa > Chordata > Mammalia > Artiodactyla > Bovidae > Budorcas > Budorcas taxicolor. The sequence goes on along the minus strand of NC_068914.1, from coordinate 72,371,659 downwards.
GAGCCCAGGTGAGAATGGGTGAGCTCTTTGAGGATAAAGTTGGCGAGGGAGAGGGGGAGAAATGAGGAGACCCAGCCCTGACATTCCCATGGCAGATTTGCCTGGACGTCCCAGCCTTCAATCACAGATCTGCTCCAGTCCCCACCCTCCAGGTGCACCAAGACCTAAGAGCCAAGGTGTGGGCCCTCTGACTTCTGGGAGTCTCTCTGCCTGAGACCCAGTTCCACAATGCCTTCTTCACTTGCCCACTTTTAAGCCACTAATGTACCCACAGGGCAGGAGCTTTCCCCACCCATCATCCCTCCAGAACTGTCCCCTGGCCGACCACCCGTTGGCAGCATGGCTGCAGGTACCTCGGTATACAGGGTTTTCAGGAAGTCGAGCTCGTGGATCAGAGCTTCCACATTGATCTCCAGGTCAGAATTTATCAGGAAGGCCGTGTCCACATCCTGCAGCCAGGAAAGTGACAGTCATAACCTGGGGCCACCCCTCTGCCAGCTGCGCCACCTCCCAGGCAAGCTGGTAGCAGGTGACAGGTGTGGGACCCAGTTTCCTTACTTAGGCCCACATGGAAGTGAAGAGGGTGACAAAACCAAGGAACCCATGCCTGGGCCTGGCATGCCAATGGGGAAGGATCTGAAGGGAATGGGATTAAAGGAGATGGGAGTCCATTCCTCAGAGCTCCTATGGACCCTGGGCAACAAAACACATAGCTGTCCATGTGAGGGGTCGGCAGGACGGTTTTCATCTCTGGGGATTCATTTGCCACATCTCCACCTTGTTAGACAGATGTAAATGCAACACTTAGCACAGGAGGCGTCAGTCACTGCCCTTCTGGGGCTGGAGGCTGGCCTTTCTCTCCCTGGGGGTCAGTGGGGCTGGTACCAGGGTCAGCAAGGCAGGCTGGCTGCAGGCCCGGTCCAGGGGTTGAGTGTCCCCAGGCCCGCTAGGCCAGCTCAGAGTGCCTTCTCCCTCCATGGGCCACCATTCCTCACCTTCTTCAAGGCAACAAACTCGTTCTCAGCACTGGGCCGCAGGGAGAGCTCCTCCTCATATCTGGTGGAAGGGGCAGGGGGAAAGTGTTTTAGTCATGCTGGTGGGATTTGGAAGGGTGTGGGCATGGGGCCTGAGATTAGGAGCCTCTGGGGACAAGTCACAGATTCAGTGCCCTACGGAGGCACCAGGTCTGGCCCTGTCTCTGCTCACCTCTGGCCCCTTCAGCCATTCAACACAGATTTTTTAAAATCATAGCCTCTTATTAGCCACTTTGTAAGTTTATGTTCCACCCCAATGCCTGGTAGCCTTTTCCTGTAATGAATCATTTTCTGGGAAGTCCTTCTTTTTTAATTAAAAAAAATTGTTTACTGGCTGTGCTGGATGTTAATTGCAATATGTGGGTCCTTAGTTACATCATATGGGGATTTAGTTCCCTGACCAGGGGTCGAACCCAAGCCCCCTGCATTGGGACATGGAGTCTTAGCCACTGGATCACCAGGGAAGTCCCTGGGAAGTCCTTCTTAAAGCTACCGTTATTCTATCTTGCTGCTGAGGAAGCTTACTTCATCCAGTCATTTCCTCTGGGAAAATGGTGAAGAGCTGGCTGCCTGTTGCTGGCACACCTGTCTTTTCTTTTTGAAAAAATATTTATTTATTTATTTGGCTGCGCCAGGTCATAGTGGCAGTATGCGGTATATTTTGGTCGCAGCATGTGGAATCTAGTTTCCCGACCAGGGATTGAACCTAGGTCCCCTGCACTGGGAGCATGGAGTCCTAGCCACTGGGCCACCAGGGAAGCGCAGCGGTCTTTTCTGAGTTGTTCTGAGAGTTGGCTGCAGCCACTGCAAGCCCAGCTGACCCCGTGCTCCTCCTCACCAGGAGAGCGCTAAGCCTGGCCTCTACCTGCAGCTCACTTGCAGAGGTAGCAATTACCCACTTTACCAGATCCTCAGAGAGAGCCGGCTTATTTCCTCTAGGCTCCAGGGAGCTCTTCGCCCACTCACTACACCCCAAGGCAACAGAATCAGGGTCAAGGGTTTAGTCTGGTCGGAATGACTCAGTCTGATGAGCGACATCAATCCATTAAAAGCTTCTCTGTGCTTCCTGACGCCTGAGCTTCTGTTTTCCTGCAGAACTCAGCCGCTGCACAGGCGCTGGATGCTGAGCCTGCTGCCTAGGTTTCAATCCCACTCTGTCCTGCACTTGTCATGTGACTTTGGGTAAGTGCCTTGGCCTTTCTTGGCCTCAGTTTCATCACCTGTACAATGAGAATATCATTGGTCCTGTCTCACAATTACAAACACCACACAAGTTAATGTCTGCAGAATACCAGGTCAGTACTTGGAACAGGGTACTGTGTGTTTGCTGTTGGTGTTAAAATACCACTTGGCCTCATCCTTCTCCAACAGCCCCACTTTTACAATTCAAAGTCCTAATCTTGAGCTGCGAAATGTATCTCCTGATCACCTTGTATCCATGAAGAAAGGCATCGCTCCTGCTGAGAGGGCTGATCCTGCCACACCCTCAGCCTTGCCACATCTCGCCTACAGTCTGCTTGAGTCGTCCCCTCTCACTTGCACACTCTGGTCCTTCCTTGTCACCTGCTTCTGTCTCATCTCCTTTTCTGTGGTCTACTCTGAACTTCTCTTTTAGAAGAAGCAACTAGAATGAAACATATCCTTCAAGGCCTTGAGCAAACTGACACCTCCTCTGGAAAGCCTTCCTGGGCTGCTTCTGCTCTCTCACTCTCTTGGGCTTCCTCTTCCCTCCTGCCTTGTACCATGCTATAGCTGTTGGTGTGCATACTGGGTTATCTTGCTGACTCTACCAGGACATCTAGAGGGAAAGAGCCAGATTTTCCCAACTTTATCAAACCCAAACTGCCCAGCACAGCATCTGACTTGGACTAGACATGTGGGTATGTGTGTGTCCCCAGCATGGCTCCACTCTACTGAACCCTCGTTCCTAGTGTATTCACACTGTCTTTGGAGATGTGTTTCTCTCAACCCTCTCCCACCAACACGAGAGGCTCACCCAGGACCACGAGGCAATTTATCTGGGCCTCAGCTTCTTGAAAGAATCACTGAATCTGTGAATTCTTGCAGGTGATGATTTCAAGTTGGACCAGGAAGATGCGAGGTAGAATATATTAGCCCGGATGTTACAAAGAAATGCTGAGGTGGGACTTATCAGGAAGAAGGAACTGCAGGAGTCCAAGCTGGCAGGAAGGAGGGCTTGGGAATCTGTTTGGAGGCTAAGAAGTGTTCAGGATCTGTCAAGGGATTGATGGAAGATGAGGCACAACAGGTATGAGGCAGAGCCCTGGAGCCCTGGGAACAGCAGGAGAAAACTTGTTTTACATGAAGAGAGGTCGAGTGTGGTGGGAAGGGGGATGGATACACATCTAAAATCTCAGAGCTTGTACGATGTGCCTAATGCGTAGTAAGGATGCTCTGCCTACGCTATCCCACCTGACTGTGGAACCCCCTAAAGGTCTACATTTTCAACTTCCCGTTTTATAGATGGGGAAACCCAGTGCCCAGCTTGTTTATGTCACTTGCCCTAGGTGCCCAGCTGGGTAGCAGTGGGGCAGACTCACTTTTTCTTGTAGCCCTCCAGCGTGTCTTGCAGGCAGCGGAACTCTGACTCCAGCTGGTCTCGGTCCCCAGTCAACAAGTCCAGCTGCCTCCGAAGGGTGGAGATGTAGCCCTCGAAAAGGGGCTCGATGTTGCTCGAGCAGCACCTCTGCTGCTGCATGAAGTTCCACTTGGTCTCCAGCAGCTTGTTTTTCTGTTCCAGGAACCGGACCTGCAGCCAAGAATAGGATGTCACGGGGCGGCAGGGACCCTGGGGACCACAGCTGGCGAGAGCAAGCGCTGCTGCAGGCAGTGGAATCCGTCTTTGCTCCGACCTCCATCACATCACTGCTGTGTCCCTGTCTCTCCTGCCTGGGGTGGCTTAGGGGACCCCCAGCTTCCACCAGGGGTTGTGTTGTAGTGGAAACAGGGCTGCCTCAAGAGCCCTGGGGTGGTCCCTCCTTCCAGCCCTGCCTGCCTGCCACCAGCCTTGTAACCTGGGCCGAGCCACCCAGCCCCTCAAGCTTGTTTTGCTGCCTCAAACTCATACTTAGGATGGCATGGGGAGAGCTTTGTACATCTTCATGCTAATGGAAGCTGGCGAGGCTACTGGAAATTGGGGTTTCTTTAATTACAGCCCAGGGGTGCTCCGGGAATAAAGCTCAAAGTTCGGTCCTAGCACTCACTGCTACTCTGGCCCATCCCCATCCTACATGGCCAAGTGCAAACCATGTCCCTGCCACAGTAACGCGGAGAGCTGCTTGCCTCCCCTTCATTTCCGTGGCTTGGAGATCGAGGTTAAGAGACACTGAGTGAGCTGGCCCTGGTCACCCAGCTAAGCTAGTCGCTGGCTGGGCACACACTGTCTCCAGTCCTCACCCTGGGATTTTGCACCTTGCGCACCGTCTCTCAAGAAAACGATAGAGGAAGTCACATCATCTTCCTTCTGGTCAAAGGCTTGGTCAGCAGAAGGCCCCCAGCCTCCCAGATGGAGATGTGATGCAGCTGACGATCAGGGCTCACAGTGTTGGAATGAGTTTACAAGCAGAGCTTAATGAGCTTTCAAAATAAAACTGCAAGTTTAACATTTTCCATTTACTAAAACAAGTTCCTTTTGGGAGTATTACCTCCTTTAAATCTCCTTCCATCTCTGCCCGCTTTCCTGGGGCTGGGAGTCAGGGTCCAGGTCTCCTGACTGCCAGCCCAGGACTCTGACCTAAACTTGGGATCACCAGGAACACCAGCTTAGCCCTCGGTGTGTATCCTGATCCCAAGCGCTTCCCTGGGATATAGGGGCAGGCCCAGAAGCAGCCAAGGTGACCGGCCAGTTCAGCGTCTTCCAAAGGCAGCACGTCACCCTTCTCTCAAGGCTTTCAGAGCCGTGACTTGGGGGCTGAAAGATGTGACGCTTGCTCATGGCCACTTTGGGTCCCGAGCTCTGACTGCCCCACCTTCTCTTCATCACAGACCTAAGCTGATGGCAAATTCCAGGGTCACAGTGCCAAGAGTCTCACCCCAGTTCATGTCATCGGAAGGAAGCTCTTTCATTAAAGCCTCATCAGAAAGGGCAGGTCTCTGCCTCTGATTGCCCCATTCAGTATCTTATAGTTAAGATACTAAGGAGTTCCTCTTATAGTCTGACCTCAGGCCTTCTTGGTGAGTTTATCAGATAATACCCAGAGAGAAAGATAACATATTATAAAAAAAGACAGACAAGCAGAAATGTCCGCTGCTGAGCCTGATCTAACCAGCTCTCAGCGACTAGGGGTCATGGAGCAGCCACCCAGCAGCCCCAGGTTGTGGCTCCTGCGACAGCCTCAAGGTGCTGTCTGTCTCCCATGGCCTTGCACCCTGGAACCCACCTCCTACCTTGTTGATGAAGGATGCAAAGCGGTTATTGAGGCACTTGATCTGCTCCTTCTCATCCCTCTTCACCCTCTGGACAGTTGGATCGACCTCCAGCTCGAGTGGGACCAGCAGGCTCTCATTGATGGTTACAGGGGCGATGCAGGCAGAAGACCCACAAGTGGTGCCTGCTCGATACCCAAAGCCAGGCAGGCCACACCTGGAGGCCACCCGGGGCCGCCCGAAACCCACGTTGCACAGGCTCCGGGAGCCGAGACAGCCCAGGGCACGGAAGCTCCCACTGCCCCCAGTCCGGCATGGCCCCTGGCTCACTGCATAGTGAGTGACCACCCGGGGGAGGACAGCTGAGCAGTAGCTGAAGCTCCGGCCGCCACATCTGAAGCCCTGCTGGAAGGAGGGGCACGACATGGTGGGTGTGAGAGGCGGAGAGACGGCGCCCTGGCGGGAGGACAGAGGAGGGAGTTATCAGGTGAGCTCAGCCTCCACCCTTTTATCTGGTCAAGGATGGAGGGCCGAGCTGGGCCGAACCCCAAATCACCATGAAATCAGGTTTATGAGCTTGGCATATTGGCAGCTGCTAAGTACCGAGGTGGATAATTAGGGTAGCAGAGAGCAAAGGGTAGGAGCCAATTGTCCATGCAGGTTGGACCCATAAAAATCCTATTTGTCCTCTTCCTTGCTTGCAGAGGTGAAGAAAGGGGCCAACCAGACAGATATTGGGTCGGCCCAAAAGTTTGCTTGGCGTTTTTCTATAAGATGGCTCTGGTAGCACTTAGTTGTCTTTAACTTCATTTGAAACAATTTTGTTCAATTGTATTGTGACAGCTGTCATATCAGCGTGTGTTAAAAAAGCTTACCAAAACTAGTGAATTTTTGTGTAGCCGTTTCAATATTGAAGATAGAAGGAAGAAGCAGTATTTTTGGCAAATTACACTTTATTATTTCAAGAAAGGTAAATTCGCAACTGAAATGCAGGAAAAGACTTGTGTAGTGTATGGAGGAGGAGCTGTGCTGACTGAACATGTCAAAGGTGGTTTGTGAAGTTTCATTCTGGAGACTTCTCACTGAATGGTGCTCCATGGCCAGGTAGACCAGTTGAAGTTGATAGTGATCAAATCAAGACATTAATTGAGAAAAATCAGCATTATGTCATGCAGGAGATAGTTGACATACTCAAAGTAACCAGATCAAGTGTTGAAAATCATTTGTACTGGCTTGGTTATGTTCGTTGCTTTGATGTTTGGGTTCCATACAAGTTAAGTGAAAAAACCTTTTTGACCATATTTCTGCGTGTGATTCTCTACTGAAATGTAATGAAAATGTTCCTTTTCAAAACAGATTGTGATAGGTGATGAAAAGTGGACACTGCGCAATAATGTAAAATGGGAGAGATTGTGGGCCAAGAGAAACGAACCACCACCAACCACACCGAAGGCCAGTCTCCATCAAAGAAGATAATGATGTATATATGGTGGGATTGGATGGGAGGCCTCTGTTATGAGCTCCCTCTGGAAAACCAAATGATTAATTCCAACATGTGCTGCTCCCAGTTAGACGAGCTGAAGGCAGCACTCAATGAGGAGCATCCAGAGTCAGTCCAGAGAAAACACAAAATCTTTCATCAGGGTAGTGCAAGACCATATGTTTCTTGATGGCCAGGCAAAGACTGTTACAGCTTGGACAGGAAGTTCTGATTCACCTGTTGTATTCACCAGCCATCACACCTTCAGATTTCCATTTATGTCCATCTCTACAGAATTCTTTTAATGGAAAAAAATGTCAACTCCCTGGAAGAATGTAAAAGACATCTGGGACAGGTCTTTGCTTAAAAAGATAAAAAATTTTGGGAAGATGGAATTATGATGTTGCCTGAAAAACTGCAGAAGGTAATGGAACAAAACAGTGAATATGCTGTTTAGTAAAGTTCTTGGTGAAAACAGAAAATGTGTTCTTTATTAATATTTTTACTTAAAAACCAAAGGAACTTTTTGGCCTGCCCTATATGTTGGTTTATTCAGTTGCTTGGCCTCAAGGAAAGTTAGAGTTGGGACTTTAGGCCCTTTTGTGGGGGTGGGGCAAAGGGTATGAATTATCTACCTGGCTGCTCTGGGATGGGCTTTCCTGATAGCTCAGTTGGTAAAGAATCTGCCTGCAATGCAGGACTTTGATTCGATTCCTGGGTCGGGAAGATCTGCTGGAGAAGGGATAGGCTACCCCCTCCAGTATTCTTGGGCTTCCCCTGTGGCTCAAGCTGATAAAGAAACTGCCTTCAGTGTGGGAGACCTGGGTTTGATCCCTGGGTTGGGAAGATCCCCTGGAGAAGGGAAAGGCTACCCACTTCATTATTCTGGCCTGGGTCACAAAGAGTCGGACATGACTGAGCCACTTTCACTTTCACTGCTCTGGGATTAGAGGCCAAATTAGATGTAATTGAGGATACTCTATTTCCCCAAAGTGGTTTCCATGTTTTTCTGCAGATGCTTCAGACCCAAGTACCCCCATGGGCTCCCAAGTGGTCCTAGAACCTCCCTAGAAGAGGGCGGGAGGCTTTGGGCATGAGAGAAGCTTCCCTAAGCAGCCTGGGCCCTGGCCTTCTCAGGCCAGGTGGGGTCCTGACTCTGAATCAGCTACCCACCCCTCATCCCTCTAGGGCTCCTGAGATAGAAGGCTCCAGACACAGACTCTTGTCTCCAGGGGCCTGGTTAGTCCAAAGGAGGCTTCAGGAGACTCAAAAGGGGGTTCCTTGTGCTTGAGGAGGGGAGAGGAAGGGATGGCCTCCCTAAGACTCTTTGGGCCCCAGATGGCTGTTAGCATAACTGACGGCATCTTGACCCTTACAGTTCCTCCGGTCCTTTCCCTGACCTGACCTAGGACCATACTGTGTGGTAAATCACTTCTTTGCCATCAGGGGCTTTGTGGTTAATAGATATTGCTTCATAATCATTAAGGCCAGGTGGCCCTATGCTCTGTTGATCCTCAAGCAGTGATGACAACCTTCCCTGACAAGACTAGTAACCTATTCATAAACCTTGACTTAGTATTGCATGTCCTGTTTCAAGCAGCTACCCCTGAATCCCAAGTTAAATATAACATTATCCCTGTGGCCACTTGGTGGTGTAGAGTGCAGTTGCGAAAGCTTCTGTGTTGTTGTCGGCCAGATCTTACCGTGTGAGTAAGTTACCCTGTAATAAACTTATCCATTGATGATATGGAGCTGCTTGCCTTGTTTTTTTTGGCTTCATGGCATTCTATCATGTATACTATCATGTAAGAATTGAATCGCCAGTCTATGTCTGACGCAGGATACAGCATGCTTGGGGCTGGTGCATGGGGATGACCCACAGAGATGTTATGGGGAGGGAGGTGGGAGGGGGTTCATGTTTGGGAACACATGTAAGAATTAAAGATTTTAAAATTAAAAAAAATAATAATAATAAAAAATAAATAAATAAATAAATAAAGTAACTGCAAAAAAATAAATAAATAAATAAATAAAAAGATACCTTCTCAGTTAGGTGGGCATGTTTTGTTCCCTCCATCCTCCAACAGGCCCCCCAACTGACGTCTGTCACTAGGTCAGGGCTCCTTTCCCTGTCTCTGCCCTCCCCATCCTGAGCCTCCCAAGGATGGATGCTCTGACCTGAGGACATTTCTGGGAAGGGTCATTGCCCTCAGGAATTGTTCAGGTGGAAGCAGGTTACAAGCTTTCTCCCCAGCACCTAGGACACAGCTCTTTGCTGATGCCTGAAAGGCCTTCTTTCCATCAGTCCCATCAGTGAAGCCACTGTAGCCAACTTGTCTTTCCCTTCCACACGGTGACCTTTTGCTAGGTTAAGATCAAGTCAACAACAATAATAGTAACATCATTTACTGGGTGCCTGCTATGTGTTGGAACCAAACTGAGCTCTACATCCATTATCCCATTGAACTCTTATGATAACCATGATATAGTTTCTATTTTATGGACAAGGAAAGTGAGGAGCAGAGTGGTGGAGTAAAACTCCCAAGACACACAGACCGGCTGGGATGGGCGAGGATCCAATCCCAGCACTTCTGATGTCACTATGCTCTGCTGCTCTCGTGGGGAGGAGCCTGGGTTAGGACTCAAGGATCTACTGTTAATATGCATTGTATCCTCTCTGTTTCTTGGCTTCCTCACCTCTGGATTAGGAGACTGAACTCAAACATTCTTGTGCTTGGCAATTCTTAGTCTAACTGTGACACTTCACACTGGTGCCTTTTGCATTGTCTTGGCTTGGGTCCTGGAGCGCTGGCGAGGGAAGACTGGGGCTTGGGGAGGTAAGGGTGTAATGAAAGACTCTGGGAAATGGCAAGAGGCAGAGGTGAGTGGAGGTCCTGTTGCACGATGTCCAGGGGAGGGGATTCTCATTCTGCCCTGGAGTAAGCCCTGCAGGTGGATAGAACCTGCCCCCAGAGAACTCCATTTCTGAGGTCGTCCTCTGAGTGTGGGATAGGACACAGACTCAGTCAAGACCTAGAGAGCTTGGTAACATTTTTATTGAAGCAATTTGAGGGGCTAGGCAGGCACCGGAAGCAGGAGAAGTGTTCTGTCTATGGTGGGAAATGCAGGTCTGGACTGCACTCAGCATCTCTGGGGACACCAAGATCAGCTCTAAGCAACCCCAGAAAGGACTGTGGCTGCCAGGGATCTGGGATGAGGAGCAAGTGGGGTACCTTTGCGGGAACCCATTTGGAGGCAGAGGGATGAACAGGTGAGCTAGGGACTCACAGGCTACTTCCCTGCTCCTGGTGCCTCTTGTGATTCAGTGCATGGGGGTCAGCAAAGCGGTGGGTCTTAGGCCTGGGGGCCAGGGGCCTTAGAGGGGAGGCAGTGGGGCAGGGGCCCTTTAGCTCCTGTAACTCTTGCTGGACGAGGTCTTGGAGATGATGCGCATGCTGGAGCTGGTGCCGCTCATGCCGCGGCCGCTGGTGGAGCTGAAGCTACCGCCGCTGCTGCTGAAGCCGCTGCTGCCAAAGCCATAGCCGCCCCCGGTCATGCAGAGGCCGCCGCCCCCGCTATAGCCCGAGCCCCCGGAGGAGGAGACCACGGCTGTGGAGAGAAGGCACAGGGCACACTGGCAGCCTCGTCCCTGGGTCTTATGCCCAGGCACCTCCCTCCCACAGGCTCCCCGGGGAGCCTCACGGTCCCCATCACCCGCTGCCTCAGTGAACACAGGACATGGCAATTTTCATAGCTTGCCCAGCTGTGACCACAGAGGTTTCTTTGACAGGCCTGAGAGGATGCCCTTACTATGATACCCCTACTTTTCAGGGGAAGGAACAGATGCAAAGACACCAATTGGCAGGCCCAAGGTCACATCTGCTGGAAAGCGAGGCTTGGGCCCCTGAGCCGTGTTTGCCCCTCCTCTCTAGCTGGGGCTTTCCCACTGGGTGAGACAGGAGGTGGGCATTACAGGCTCCCAGATGGGTGGGGCCTGACGGCTATACAGGTGAGCCTTCCCCAGACACGAATCCCCTCTACTGCCTCTCTGAGAGGCGATCCTTTTGTTTCTGCTCAAATCCCTTCTGCAATGGGAAGCTCCCCGCCTTGGAGAGCAGCTCCCCACATCCTGTGGAACATTTGAAGATGCCTCTTCAACCTCCCCTCTCAGTGTCTGGTTCTCCAGGCGAGGCATCCCTGTTCCTTTAACTCACTAGTTTCCAGCTCTCTCTTATCCTGGTTTTCCAGCCTCCCTCCCAGGGCCGGACCCACGGGGGCCCCAGGGAACTCTCCATCCCATGCCCAGTACTCCACACTCCATGGATGCCGCTGGAGCCTGCTGGGTCCTTCTGCAGAATGAATCTCCCTGGCTTCCTTCCTGGGACCTGAGGGCAAACCTCTCTGCTTTCTTGTTCAGTTAATTTGCTTCAATTTTCAACACAGGTCTTTAGCTTTTTAATAGCCTCTTGTTAGTTTGAATTTCTGCCAGAACTAGTTGAGAAATCAGGTGTTCGGATGAGAGAGCCGTTGCTTTGTGAGTAGTCCTGTCCCATAACTGAGGTCCTCAGGGATTTGGGTGGAGTGGGTTTATGCCTCCACCAGGAACCTCTCTTGACCCCACTGGGAGGAAGGGCCAAAGAAGAAAGGGGTCTCCACAGAGCATCTCAGAGAATCTTAATGATATCCCTGCCCCTGCTCATTCACTATCTGTTCACCCAAAATGATGCTGTTAGCTTCTGTTTTGTCTCCCACTTCTCTGTCATCCCAAGACATTTACTCACAGATATTCACGGGCCCGACACCTTCTCCGGTGAGTCTGTTGCAGGAGGGGAGAGAAAGACATATTTCATTTGCTGAGAAGTTAGAGAACCCTGGGTTCTTTGTATTTAAAGCTATCAGCACAGAGGGCTGGCTGTGCTCTCGGCACTGTGCTGAACAAGACTTTTAATCATCCTATTAGCTGTAGGAAGCTGGTGTGACTCTGAGAGGGGACATTAGAAGAGAGATCAAATCCAAATATATGGCGAAATGGGGAGACAAACTCGTGCTCACTATGTTGGGAGGGACAGTCAGATGGTAGGCCTCTCTGGGCAAACACAGAGCCCCTGAGCCTCGCCTTGTCCTGAGTGTGGCCTCATTGATCACAGGGCCTGGGCAGAAACGACCCTGCTGATGGCCTTCCAGGTAGTCACGGACCACCTCCTCCTGACACCTTCTATCCTGGCCCCTGCTCTGGGTCCCATCGGAGCTCAGGGAACGACTTCAGGACACCACAGGAGATCACTGAGTTTTAGGTCCATTTCTATTCTGAGCATTTCTGTTTGGGGCCTCACACTGTGGGGATCTTGGCTGCTGCGGCATTGCTACAGTGCTCCGGTGGCATCTATCTGAACCATGGCAGGAGGAGGAGCTTGCCCACCTGCACTCCTCGCCCTCCAGCAGCTTCCTGTAGGTGGCGATCTCGATGTCCAGGGCCAGCTTGACGTTCATCAGCTCCTGGTATTCACGCAACTGCCTCGCCATGTCCTGCTTGGCCTTCTGCAGGGCCTCCTCCAGCTCGGCCAGCTTGTGCTTGGCATCCTTAAGGGCCAGCTCCCCACGCTGCTCAGCATCGGCAATGGCAGCCTGGAGCGTGGCACACTGCCAGGAGGACACAGGAATTTATGAAATTGTCCACAAGGAAGGAGGGAAGATATGGGCTTTAGGTTAAAAATGTGGAAGGATTTCCTGAAATGGATTTCATGCAAAGGAGGCTGGAGTATCATCATCTTTAAAAATAAGATTAATCTATGTTCTCCTTGGATACTTTGTGACTTAAAATGGAGAAATGGTTTTCAGGGTCCCGTTCAATATGAACTTCTCTGAATTGTGGGTAAGTAAAAAGTGAATCAGTTTTGCCATGTATGCCTCCAGAGGACAGCATCTTTCCAAGAGGAACTGATGTTGGACAGATCTCAGAAAGCAGGTCCTGGCCTCCCTGGTAGGGGCAGAAGACTACAATTTTATATTACTGGACGATCATTCCTCTGGGGAGAACTCTCTGCATGGGCTGAGGCAGGGGAATGGATGAGATGGCCAATGGTTCCTCAGCCCTACCTGCTTCTTCACATTTTCAATCTCAGAGCGCAGCCTCTGTATCACTCGGTTCAACTCAGAGATCTCCATCCTGGTGGAGCGGAGGTCTTCCCCGTGCCGGCCGGCAGACCGCTGCAGCTCCTCGTACTGGGGGTCAGGAGATGGAGGAGAAAGGGCGGTGAGGCCAGAAGGTGGTGGCTTCCCAGGGCCCAACAGGGCTTCTGAGGCAACGCTTAGATGTACCTCCCTTTGCACGCAGCTGTCTCCATCAAATCCATTGCACTGTCTCTTGGCTCTGCCCCCGACTCTCCATATCCAAAGTCCACTCCACAGGCGGACCTTCCTATACCCCAGCTGTGGTCCTTCGTCCTCATAGTCAGGTGTCTCACCCCCACAAACTCAGCGTCATTCGGGGGTGCTTGTCACTTTCTAATTTTAAAGCTCATTCATATTTGTTTTTTCCTGGCACCAGGTCTTGTATCCCCAGGGAATCCTCAGCTCTAATCTGGAAAATGTCGTTGGGTAACCCCTATCCAGCCTTTGCTCAGCCTCTCAGCCCCAGCTATTTCTACTTCTCATCTCTGGATGCAGGAAGCTAAACCTACCTCTTGCTCTCACCCTCCCTGTCTTGCGCCTGCTAGTACTAGCGGCAGGTACTGTCCAGCTGTCCCTGGCCTCTCCTCTACAAGGCATCAGAGGGGTGTTCATCCTCCTCGGGGCAGGACTGACCACCTCTTGCCTTTATCTGGCTGCTCCCCCAGGTCCTGACGATGCTGCCTGAGGAGTGCTCTGACAGAGTGAGCCCCAAACTGAATTCAGATCTCTCCAAGTCCGTCAGACTGGGAGGACAAGGCTTTTATCAAATCTGCCTTTGAAATCTCAGTTCTCTGAGACTGTTTCATGAAATGGACCTTGACACCTCACCTTGATCTGGTACCAGGACTCAGCCTCGGCCCGGCTGCGGTTGGCGATGTCCTCATATTGGGCCTTGACCTCGGAGATGATGCTGTCCAGGTCTAGCTTGCGGTTGTTGTCCATGGACAAGACCACGGAAGTCTCAGAGATCTGGGCATGAAGCTGAGCCAGCTCCTGCGAGGAGGTCCACATGGGAAAGCTGAAGTTGGGTGTGTTTGTGTGCTTATGTGTGCATGTACCTGCATGTGTATTGTGTGTGCATGTGTGCACACATGCATGTGTGTTGGGAGACTGTGCCCAGCACCCCAGAACAGACCCTGGCACTGAGGGCCTCCCTTGCACCACAGGACTGAACATAAAGGGCTGGGGGGACAGTAGGCGGGTCACCAGGTTAACACCTGCTCTCTCTCTGCACAGAAGGAGCAGCAGCTCAGGGAGCTGTAGCCAGGTTCTCCAGAAGTCACTCCCACTGTCAAGGGCACGCACCTTGTCATAACCTGTCAGCTCTGCGATGTCTCATATTCTGAGAAAATGCAACCTTTCATTCCAAATAAAGCAATTATCTTGGGAAAGAAAGCTGAGTCAGAAAGAGCTGGAAAGCTGTGCTGTTCCAGCCCCATTTCCTAAACTTGCTCCTCCCTGCTCCCCAGGGAAGGGAAACGGAAACCCCCGGGAAACAGTAGAAACACCTGAAAAATTCAAGCCTAGGATCTGCCAAGCAGGTTAGATGGCATCTCTGAGCCTCAGAAAGACTAGTCCTACTGCTGCCTCCCATGATTTCTGTGAGCGGTAAATACATTCACGTTTGTACGGGACTTCCCTGGTGACTCAGATGGTAAAGGATCCTCCTGAAAGGCAGGAGACCTGGGTTCGATCCCTGGGTTGGGAACATCCTCTGGAGAAGGGAATGGCTACCCACTCCAGTATTCTTGCCTGGAGAATTCCATGGACAGAGGAGCCTGGTGGCCTATGGCTACAGAGTTGCAAAGAGTCAGACATGACAGAACAACTAACACTTGTATAAGATGTGTTTTGAAGCAGAAAATCCATAAGTAATTTGTTAATGATGACTTTACAGAATCATCTAAAACAGTGGTTCCCAAAATGTGATCCTCAGACTAGCAGTATCACCATACTGAATCACAATTGGTGCTCTCACAAGATCTTTAGGAGATTCTAATGAGCTGTACAATTTAAGCATCACTGATCCAAAGCCCAAATCTTTAAGCAACAATATCAATTGTTAATTAATTGTTAATTCCTTTCTTTATTAACAATTGGTTCACGCATTTCCTGATTCAAGTAGTTATTCTTTTGTTGCTGTTAGGTTGTAATTTGCGTTTCTAAAATTGTTTTTCCTGATAGCTGACCTAGCTAGGGGAGTCTCAGCCCGCAGGATTGCTGCTCAGCATTGGGAGCCAACATCACTCTGGTTTTCAGCATTGAAGTGAATAAGCAAAGAAAATGATGGGTTTTTTTTTTTGCCCCCAAGTGGGTGGTCATTGAAGCCACTTGAAGACCCAGAGTCCATGTTCCTGCTCCTGGAACATGACCAGATTGTGTTGGGCATCACACACATGCAACCTCATGAGCGGATTACCTGTTGTTACCAGGCCTACCTGCGATGCACACAGCCCCCTGCATCCCCGCCTCCACATCACTAACCTCATCTCGGCTGCTCCCCACTCACTCATTCTACATTGCTCACATGGGCCTCCTTCTGGCATTTCTGGATCCTCAGTTCCTTCAGGTTATCACCCACCATCTGCCTGCCACTGCTCCCTGTTGTCTCTTTCTCCATCCCCCTCAAATAGGGTAGTTATTTGATTCTCTCCATGCTACCCATCTCCGGGAAGCTCCAAGAACTTAGGGCCTTGATTGCGTTTGCCCAGCGCTGTGTCTTGCAGCCTTGAGCTCTGTGTTGGGCTTATAGAGGCACACAGCAAAACGCCTCTTCAAGGGAGCCAGTTCAATATTTTGTGTGCTTCTAGAAGCACCTGAGGGCTCACTAGTTGCCACTTGATCTGCATAATTACATCATCCTGCAGTTGCCATGGGAAAAGTAACAGGTAAATCTGAACTGGGCTGGGTGAGCTGGGTTGCTCAGATCATTCTATGGAAACCGCAAGTAATTCGCTCCCAGGCAGCTCTTTTGTCTGACCAACAGAACATTCTTGAATTTCTCACATTATCTGATCCACCAGCTGCCCTGGGAAAACTCACATTCTCCCTTGGTAGGGGAAGCAACATCTACTGCATCAATTCCAACTCAGGCATGGGGTGAGGAGCAGAGAGGTGACCAGGGAAGGGGCCAGCAGCCTCTGTGCTCAGCCGCGGCCCCCAGCCTCCAGCCCTTCTGGGGGAGCCCCCGGCCCTGCTTACCGCTTCATAGAAAGACCTCAGGAAGTTGATCTCGTCCATTAAGGCTTCCACCTTGGCCTCCAGTTCCACTTTGTTCATGTAGGCAGCATCCACATCCTGGGCACAGAACATGCAGTCACTCTGAGTCCCACCCTTCCTGGGTTAGCCGGCCGCTCTGTCTGTGAGTTAAGCTGGAGGACTTCAGCTCCCGGGGACAAGAGCATTTCTCTCTCCCAGGCTACAGATAGAGTAGAACTTACAGGGGGATCCAAACTCCGTGTGGACCAGGTTCTTGGGGATCGCCCATCTGCTCATCAGCTGGTGCTACGTGGAGAAACCTTGCATGTCACCTCCATGCAGTGAGGACAGCCTGAATCATCCTGGGCCCTTGGGCCTCCGCTGCCTGTGGCCTCACCTTCTCCCTGAGGTGTCCCCGCTCCTTGCACTCTGTCCTTTCCTCTCCTTCCCACATTGCTGCTCCCGCTCTTCCTCCCTCTCCAGATTAGCTTCAGGGCTGGATCTCCCCTCCTTCTGCCCACCCACACTGAGCAGAAAGGTTCACAGTTTCTGGAGCTGGGCGCCGTCCTATGCCCATTCCTGAGCCTGACTTGAGGTCTCACAGACTCAGCTCAGCACAGGGCCCATTTTGCTTCTCCTTTCCCTGCATAAGATCCACGTTGGGGAGGGGACTGGTGTTAAGATTTATGGCTCGGACTTGGGTGTCCTGGATCCTGACTCACTTCTGGTTATGTGGGTAACCTGGGGCAACTTATTTAACCTCCATGCCCCTGAGTTTTCTCACTTCTAAAGTAAAATGTGCTTCCAAGATTGGTTATGCAAATTAAATAAAGCCTCGTATACAGGGCCGCAGACTGATGTGGCAGCTGTCACTCCTGGGAGGGGCTCCCTGGGCCCGGAGTCAGATCAGGGCACCCCTGTCCCCTCACCTTCTTCAGCACCACAAACTCGTTCTCAGCTGCTGTGCGCCTGTTGATTTCCTCTTCGTACCTGCGGGGAGAAGGAAGTGGGTGGATGTTCAGAGCGGGGCTTTTGGAGTGAGGTCCAGTGTGGGGGTGTAGGTGGGAATCCAGAGCAGACTTGGAAAACACGCTGCTGAAGTGTTGCTCTCCTATTACACATGTTCAGCTCAGTTCAGTTCAGTCACCCAGGTACCTCATGTTACCCAACCCCAAATCCATCACACAACCACCCCTGTCCAAACAAAACCCAAACTTGAAACAACACAAAACAGAACTGCCCCTCATTCTTTCTGAGGTCTTTCTCACAGCTGTATTCTCAGAGGTCCCGTGAAGGGGCGCGATGCTTCCTTTTACCCCATGGCCTCGCCTAAGCCAAGAGGAGGGACAGAGATCAGCAGAGGGGGGCAGTCTGGGCCAGGCCATCGCCTGCACCCAATGGCGCCCTCATGTTGCCTCACTGTTCTGTTCTCAGCTGCTGACCCGCTGCCTGGGAAGCAGAGTCTTTAGGCTAATAAGAGACCTCCCCTTTCTCCCCTCCACCAAGTTTTCTCATCTTCAATTTGCCCCTGAGCAGCAACCCCACTCTCCCTAGCGCCCCCCACCCCACTGATCTCTGGGAAGGAAGCCTCAAGTCTGCTCTAGGTAACATTCCCCACCCCACCTCTTAAGCATCAGCCAATCCCACCTTCTCGGAGGCTTGGGATGGCTGAGCTGTGGAGGGGGCTTCATCCCTTTTCCCTGTTGGCTGAATAACCCAGGGCAGGTCCCTTAACCTCTCAGAGGCTCTTTCCCATCCATGAGTCAGCTTGTTGTTGGCTATATACGAACCCGCAGGATGGATACCACTAGACTCTCCCTCACTTCTCTGTTGCACCTTTTGTCTACAGAATCTTCAGTACTGTGCCTTCTTCCAAGTTCTTTGGGAAAACGAATCTGATTTTTCTTATTGTTTCCCAAAACTGTCTTTTCATTAAACATGGTCATCTTTGCTTCACCCAACTCCATGTAATTGTCTTTCTCTGTTTCCCAGCTCGCAGTCCCTCTGGCCAGAGGGCAAGCCTCAAGTGGCCCTGCACAGGCCTCTTAGACACCTACCACAGGAACACTGCTGTCCTCTAACCAGCAGCACACTCTCCAACAGATCCCCCATATACCTCCAATGTGCATTTTTTCTTCGCACCCTTGAGTTTTCTGTCTCTTCCTCCTGGAAGCCTTCTTGGATTGAAATACTGTTATCCCATATTTGCATGATATTATAAATTATCTGTCAGCACTTCTTTCTCTTGTCTATGTTCGCATCACTACATGCATTATACTTAATCATCAATATAATGAAAATAGCTAACACGTGTTAACAGCTTCCTATGTACCAGGCACTAGATACCCTATTGAGTATTACAAGCAAGTGTTGCTTTAATATTCTCTGTCTCCGTATGAGGTGGGTACTATTAATATCCCCTTTAACAGACTATAAAGAACTAGGACTTAGAGAGTTTCGCGTTCTTTAGATATTGAGTCAGTAAATGATTAAGCCAAGATTGTAAATCTGAGGATTTCGCTAGTGTCTAGTGGCCAAGATTCTACACTCCCAGTGTGGAGGGATCCAGGTTCAGTCCCTCGCTGGGGAACTAGATCCCACATGCCTCAACTAAGAGCTGATGTCACCAAATAAATAAATAAATATTTTTTTTAATCTTAAAGAAAAATGATTGTCAATCTGACTAGGTTCTCTAGCACTGTTGAGCAGAACTTTCGCATTGATAGAAATGCTCTATACCTGCCTGTATTATGGGACCCATTAGTCATATGCAGTGACTGAGCATTTGAAATGTGGCTAGTGTCTTTGAGGGCCTGAATTTTAAATTGAATTTAATTTTAATTTTAATTTTCCCATGTGGCTTGTGGTTAACATGTTAGAGCAACTCTAAAATCTGGGCTCTCAGGACCTTATACAAATGGTAACAAAAACTGGTTTGGTCCAAGAACAAACATTAAAACTAAATTAAAACCGTAGAAATAAGAAATTATTTGTATCTTTAGATATGAGCACACCATTATGTTTAGCTGGGTGTGTGTGTGGTTCCAGGGAAAAGGCAGTAGTTACACCTCCTTGTTCTTCATACAACAGCCTTGGCCAGGGTTGGGGTGGATACGTGAACGTTGTGTAAATCAGCAATCAGATTGAGGTGAACAAAGGTGAGCATGAGATTCTATGGGTTCAGTTCATCACTAATGCGTTGCTACTTCTATAACACTGGATGGGTCATTTGCTATCTCAGAGCCTCACTTTCCTCATCTCCAGAGTTTTCAGGGTTGTATGTATCATGCTCTGTGTGCCCATATGAGTTATCATTTCTAAGCCCAGCCCCTCCCCCAAACCTCAACATTCTTTTTTTTTTTTTGGCTGCACAGCGCACGTGTGGCATGCAAGATCATAGTTTCCCAGTCAGGGGTCGAACCCCTGCCCTCTGCATTGAGAGCATGTAGTCTTAACCACTGGACCCCTAGGGAAGTTCCTAAGAGCCCCAGTTCTTTTCCTGGGTGCACCTCTGTGTCCTGAGTGTGTGCCCTATTCCCCAATGGCTTGGGCACTTCAGGAGAGCCCAGCGCCTCCCCCGGAGCCTCAGGACCGAGCTTCCACTCACTTGTTCTTGAAGTCCTCCACCACTTCCTGCATGCTCTTCAGCTCCACCTCCAGCCTCGAGCGCTCTCCCCCCAGGCTGTCCAGCTGCCGCCTCAGGTTGTTGATGTAGCCTTCAAACATGGGCTCGAGGTTGGCCCGGGTCGCTTTATGCTCCTGTAGGAGGCTCCATTTTGTCTCCAGGACCTTGTTCTGCTGCTCCAGGAACCGCACCTGCCACCGCCAGAGGTGAGAACCCATGAGCATGTCTTTACAGCCGTTGCCTCCAGAGGGCTCTGGGATTCAGGACCCCCGACAGTGCAGGGGGGAGCCCTGCAAGATCTCAGAGTCCAGGTGGCAGGCTGGATTCCTTGTTCTCAAGCTGGCAGGAGCCTGGGATGTAAATAGCCAAGCCCATGTTGGTGCGATGGGGCTGGGAGACTGGCTAGTGGCTGGGTTTGGAGGTGAGAATAGGCAGGAGGGCCAGAGTGCCAGGAAACCATCTGAATACATCAAACCATGCTGCTGTGTGGTAGCTGAAGAGAAGAACACTCCACCATGTTACTTTGGTTCCCAGTAAATGGACAAGAGGTTCTTGGCAGAAAGTTCACCCATTTGCTTTCAACATGATTTCTCTAGATCTAGAATCTGGACTCAGTTGCCACCACAATCCAGGAATGCTGGAGTAGATCACTCTGGAGTCACCTTAGGGGGATCTGGATACAATTTCAGCCATGTCCCTCATGAGCTGTGTGGCCTTGGACAAGCCTCTTCTTGTCTCTATTCTCTCAAACCTCAGGTTCCTGTGATCTTGTGCTACTAATCTGGTTTTCCTGAATTGCACTCAACTGCTCCTCAGGCTGGGAGACAGCCTCGGGAACATGTAAAACCTTTTTCTCTAAACTAGTCCTTCTGTTGGGAGCAGCTGGAGTGACACACAGCCTCAGAGGATGAAGGAACAGGGCCTCCAAGACTTTGGAATTGGCACTGTGCCTACGGAGGGTCTTAAACAAATGCATCCCACTCCCGCTTTCTCTTCCATTGTCCTGGCTCCAAGTCCTCCCCAGCCACATGCCCTTATTCCCCAAGACCCCGGCCGATTAACTGTGGAAATGCAGGGCCCACATCCTTCCCCTCACCGGGCTCCTGGAAATCTCACATCCGTTGGTACAAACATGACATCAAGTGGAGGACATGGGTGATAAAGGCTTCAGCAGTCCCTGTGGTTACGTTTATACATTCAAAGGTCTGAGTCCATATGATGAGGCATTTCATAGCCTGTTAGACCTGCAAGAGGACTTTGGAGTCCATCTGTTCAACCCAACTGAGGCCTGAGAAGTTGGGGATTCTCCCAGCAGGAGAGCTGATGATAGGAGCTGGTTGCCCCTCAGTTTAGCCCTCTTTCTTTCAGACTCCAGGATCGGAGCCTGAAAGATCTAGGTTTTTGAGCTGGTTTTTCCCAGGTGGAAGCAGTTAGCTCCAATGTGAACGGTAGTACTGCACACCGGAACTGGGGAAACCCTTAGGGTTCCAGGCCAACAGCAGGGGAGACTCAGGGCTGATGTCACGACTTTCCTCTCACCAAAAGGAAAGTCTGAAGCCCTGAGTGCCTCCCTTGCCAATCAAATCAATAGTGAGGCTGCCAAGGACTTGCCCCAGTTGACTGGCAGGGAAAATGACCTCAGCCTGTGAGGTGAACTTGTAACCTTCCTTTTCTTGATCCTCTGCCTCTGAACCAATTCCTTTTGCTGTCTAATTTTAAGCCAAGTTCATGGCTATCCATCAAGAGAACAATATTCTCGCAGTGGGTCAGACAGGTCTGGTGCCCAAAGATGAACATTTTTCTAATCTCAACAAGATGGAAAACCACTTCCTCCACACCCCTGGCCCCCAGGACCTCAGAGAAGAACAGAAAGCTGAGATACTCCTGGGTGCCACCTGCTCTTCTGGCGGGAACCCCATAGCCCTCTTACCTTGTCAATGAAGGAGGCAAACTTGTTGTTCAGGGTCTTGATCTGCTCCTTCTCCTCCTTCCGTACCCGCTGGAGGGACGGATCGATCTCCAGGTGAAGGGGGGTCAGGAGGCTCTGGTTGACGGTGACCTCATGGATACCTCCAGCGCCAGACATCATCCCACCTCCAAATCCATAGCCACTGCCAACTCCTCCCACTCTGTACCCTATGCCCCCCAGACCCAACCCATAGCCAGCACCCCCGAAGCTGGTCCGGTTGGAGCGGTAGCCACTGCTGATGGAGATTCTCTTGTTACCCCCAAGGCTGTGGAGGCTCCTGGTTCCAAAGCCTCCTCCAAAGCCACCCCCGAAGCTCTTCCCACTCTGGACCATGGAAATGGAACTGAAGCTGGGCCTGCAGCCTGAGAGGAGGTTGGCTGAGGAAGCGCTGAAGTTCCGAGAGCCCCCTGACTTGATGGTGATAGAGGATCGTTGGGTCATGGTGGAGCCGGTGTCAGTGGGTCAGAGGAGTGAAACTGTCACAGGGATGAGCAGCCTTCCAAGTCTAGCTCTCCACAACTCTCCTTGACTTTTATCCCTTTCGAGAACTGGGCTTGGCCAGAGAAGATCAAAGACCACTCTGTTGAGTTCATCTTAATGGTATGTCTGGACACGACCCATCTTCCTGCACTGCTCATCATCACAGGGAGCACCCCACCCAGGGCAGGACCAGGCCTGGGAACTGGGACCTGGGGCAGGCCTGGTCCCAAGCCCCCCCCGCAAATCATCCCATGTTCTCAGCCACATGCTGCAGATATTCCCATGGCTTTCCTTCTCCTCCCCTTTTCTTGAGTCTTGGACTCTGAAACCATACACTTGATTACAGTCTTCCTATCATGGTCACTTATGAGGGAAAATTTTTTTTATTGAGGATTTCATCTGTGCCAGACCGTATGCAGGTCAGTTATAAGCATGAAGTTATTTGATTCTCATTGTGAGGTTGGACAACAAGAATAATAATTGCCAATATTTATGGAGCAGCAATTATAAGTAGTGCTTTACACATGTTTCTCATTCAAACTTCACAGAGCTGGAAGGGGTAGCTCTTATTATTCTTGTTTTGCACATGAAACAGTTGAGGTGTAGAGTAGTTCAGAGACTTAGGACCCAGCAGTCCGACTGCAGGTCACCGGCTCTGCTTCACTAGCAGGTGGCGAGGTGGCTTGTTTGAGGGAAGGAGCAAATTCAGGATTTCACTCCACATTCCTGTGCCCTCTACCCCTCACCCCAGCGGCTCATCCTGTGGTCACCCTGAGGGCCAGGGACATATTCTCAGTGTCATTTCTCTCCTTCCTTCCATCCTGTCCCTCCAAACCTTCCAAATGTTAGCCCCTGGTTTTACACTCATCTTTTCTCATCCTAGTTCATGGCCCCTTCCTTCCCTTGCATTTAACTTCTTGCTCTTTCACCCTGGACAGCTGTGTTTGAGATCCCTGGTTCCCAGAGCCCATTGGTGTGGTCCTGAGCACTGACCCAATCCCTCCAAGCCCACTCGGGCTGCCCCAACTCTGGGTGATGCCAGGGGCTGAGGTCTGATGGGAGGTGTCCAGAGCCTGTAAACTCAGGGATGTGGGAGCTTCCTGCAATTATGGCCTAAGTGGCCCTTCTGTTGGGTGAAAGCATTGCCCCCAGGGCTGACTTTTAACTCTTCTCCTGACCTGTTATTTTCCTGCTCACATCTGCAAGTTGGAAGTTGTCAGGAAACAATCAGCCCTTTGCTGGCAGAGGGCTGGGCTGCCCACACTACGTCAGTGTCCTCAGAACTCAGTCTGGTTTGGGAGGGGATGGCATTGCCCTGCATGACATACAGAGTGGGGAGTCTGAGCAGAGCTTCCGCCCAGGGTCTTGGGCTTCTCAATGAAGGCATCCTGACGGGAGGAGGGGGGAGGTGGGCAGAAGGAGGGAGGGAGGGAATCTGGCCAGTGCTTGGCCCTCCTGCCCCTCCCATCTTCTCAGCTCAGTCTTCTTAGCTGTGAGGGAAAAGGAGGGAGGTCAGTTGCGCTGAGCTCTCCCTGTGCCAGGACCCCACGCTGAGAGGAGGTTTGGACGGGGAGAAGGATCACTCTGTGCTCCACCACCATTCCAAATAGAGGGCTGGACACCAGACACATTATACATGCATTTAATAGACATGATCCTGGGAGGAAAGAGAGAGAGGCTTCACTCTCGTCCAGCAGGCAGCTCGTAAGCATCGTGAGACAGGTGGGCTGACACTGAGATGGCCTGGGAGATACAGACTGCATCTGGAGGAAGGGAGGAGGGAGGCAGAGCTGATGGGGAGTCTCTGAAAGACAATCTGATGGTGAAATTGGAAAGAGAGCGGGTTTGGCACAGAGTGGGTACTAGGAGCCGTCTGGGGGCTGGGGGAGGCTTAGGCTGGGGAGTGGGATTCAGACAGGATGGCAGGCTTCCTGGCAGCACAGGTGGACCTCGAGGAGGGGAGACGAGCAAGAGCACCTAGGTGCGCAGGGACGAGTGCAGACACGCCAGGCGAGTGGCGGAGTTGGCTTCAGCGCAGGGGTGAGGGAGCAGGGTGACTGCGCTTAGTGCTTGTAGCTCTTCTGGCTGGAGGACGTGGTGGAGACAAACTTGATGCTGGAGCCGCTGCCCCCGAGGCCCCGGCTGCTGCTGTTGCTGAAGCTGGAGCCGCCCAGGCTGTGCCCACCACTGGTCGAGAAGGAGTAGCCGCTGCCCCCGCCGAGGCCCAGGCTTCCACTGCCAATACTGCTGCCACCTCCGTAGCCACTGGAGATGGTGGAGGTGACCACAGCTGCCGGAAGAGAGGAGACGCGGTCAGAACCAAGGGCAGGAGAGAAGCACCTGGGGCATCGTGGACAGCTCCCCGAAATCCATGGGGTGGGGATGGGTGGTTTGCCTCTTTCCAGTTTTCCGCCCACTTCGTGAGCTCGCTGTCCCGTGTCTCAGTCTAGTCCCACCTGCACCACAGCGCCAGATGTCCTCCCAGTCCGAATGGCTTCCTGCCTCTCCTCTGCTACTTGGTGCCTCTCTTCTCCTTCCAGAACTCACTGGGATGCCCGTCCTCTGGGGAGCTCTTGTACCCACCTGCCTTCCCTTTGATTCCCCTGCTGTTCTGTCCCCACCTCGCCCTGGCCCTGGTGTCTCCCTTCCTTCTGGAAGCTCACAGCTTGTTGTGGATACGTTTCCCTTTGTGTCCTCCAGTCCACACTCTCTGAATTCCAAGGCAGGGCTGGAATATTCTCGATAGACCAAGTGACAGATGACCCACTGGCTGGCTAACTCTGTCCCTTTTCTCCTCCCGAACTGCTCCCTCCCTAACTTTCAAACCACCCATCATCTTAAACATCTAGTACCTTACTTTGGGCCCTTCTGAAGGAAAGCTGAAATAAAATATAGACTCTGTTATTGGATGAATTGTATGCTCCCCAAAATGTGTGGAATACCTGTAAAGTGTCTTTACTTGGACATAGGACCTTGTAGATGTAATCAGGTTAAGATAAAATCATTAAGGTGGGCCCTGGTCCATTATGACTAGTGTCCTTTTAAGAAGAGGGAAGATGTTCAGTTGAAGACAGACACACAGGGAAATGGCCTGTGTGTCTCATAGAGACAGAGGCTGGAGTGAGGCAAGGAACACCAAGGCTGGAAAGCTACCACCAGAAGCCAGGAAGAGGCAAGGAGGGTCCTCCCTAAAGGTTTTAGGGACACATGGCCCTGCTGACACCTCCGTTTGTAATCTCTAGCCTCCAGAACCATGAGACAGTGTATTTCTGTTGTTTCTCACCACCCAGTTTGTGGTACTATGTTATGGCAACCTTAGGAAATAAGCACAAACTTTAGGTGCTTTCAAGAAAGGAAACTTTAGAGGTCATGCCAGCCAGTCCCCAAATTAGCTTTGAGGGTCTCTGGAGCCACTGGACAAGGACCTTAGGGAAGGAGGACCTCTGGGTGGTTCAGAGGGATCTGCCTTATTGAGTCATTGCTTAATATCATCAATCACTAAGGTGACTCTCATGTCAAGAAAACTGAACTCACTTGCAGAGTGTAAGGTGTAAGAATCGTCTCTTGGCCTCACGATGCCAGCACTGAGCTCTGTAAATGGTGACTTCTGTGCTTACCGGTGCAGGCTGTGCAAGCTTGTTAATGAATGCCTCTCCTGCTTCTGGGGAGCGGCACCAACTGCCAGGTCTCCTAGAACTCTCACTGCCTTGAAATCCTTGGTATCTTTCTGTGTTATACTCCACAGAGTTAAGCCGAGCAGTGGGGCTTCTCCCAGACTGTTCTGGAAGAGGCTGCCCAACCGGCAATGCCCTAGTGCCCAGCATGAAGGCTGTCTCTAATGCTTGAGAGCAATCAGTATCTCTCTAGTGTGATCCAGTCTGGGCAAGGGAAGGTGTGGCCTGAGGATCCTGCAACCCATGTAGAAGGATGAGAGCAAACTTCCCATTACTCCCCTTGTGGAGCCCTCTCACTTGCAAAGAGGTAAGGTCGGTGACTTTAAGGTCTCTCCTAATAGAAACATAGAATCTCAAAGCTTCTCAAAATGAACCTCCCATTGGTGGGCTCCCCTCCAATGCCCCATACATCCCTGTCACCCTCTGACATGCCCACCATCTCCCCAGTCCCCAGCCACATACACTCCAGATGACACGAGAGGATGTCATACTCACAGATATTAACTGGAGAAACGCCCTCTCCACTCAGCCTGATGGGGAGGAGGGAGAAGGAAGGTTACTGTGGTGTCCAGCAGCTTGTGGTCTTTTGAAATGACATTTGTGCAATTGTTTTAAATTCCCTGAGAAAGCCTTCAATTATTTTTATTGCAGGAGTAATGGAGGTTGAAATTATTTAAATACCATCAGTATTAAAAATAATAATAATAATCTAATGAATGAAATAATGCAGAGTTGGGGTTCATAGGAGTCAAATCTGTAATCTCAGAATTTTTGGTGTAAACGAGATAAACACCTTAAGAAAATTAAAATTAAAGCGAATCATATGTTAGCGTCAGCTGGAAAGGCAGGGCTGTCATAGAACAAGAAGATCGCTCTGTCAACAATGGCCTATTGTCAGGTACCAAGGTTATTACAGGTGTGGAGAGGAGTCTGAGTCATAAGTGTAACAATAGCAATCATCAGTCTAGCCTTGTTGTAGCAACTAGAGTAGTTTTGCTTTAGCATCTTGAGGACAGAAGTGGCATTCATTATAAATGCAGACCTAGCCCTTGAAAGGGCTACCTACCTATTACCCGCATTATGCCACTTAATTCTCTCAACAACCCCTAAGTAGGTATTACAATCTCGGTTTTACCGATGGGGAAATTGAAGATCAGAGAGGTTAACTAACTCGATCATGATCACAAATGAGGTCAAATTAATTTGACTCCAAAGCCCACATCTTTGGCCACTGAAATGAGAGGGAGCTGACCATTTGCCGTGTCCCATCCATTGTTCTGAGAGCTTCGCTGGTAGTCCCTCACTTTAGCCCTCTTAATAACATAGAAGATGGAAACTCTGGTTGTCCCATTTTACAGATGAGGACTGGAGAAATCACACAGCTGGTCACACAACTGGTACTGGCAGAGTCCAAAGCCCCCAGTGGGCTTTGGGGATCATGTGACCTGGCCTCTTTATTCCATCAGTAAAGACATAGAAAGCAGGGGTGGGGAGCATTGGTGGGAGGAGGATGCTGAATTTCCTAAGCTTATGTAGCTAGTTCGGAGAAGGCAATGGCAAGCCACTCCAGTACTCTTGCCTGGAGAATCCCAGGGACGGGGGAGCCTGTTGGGCTGCTGTCTAGGGGGTCACACAGAGTCAGACATGACTGAAGCAACTTACCAGCAGCAGCAGCAGCAGCATGTAGCTAATTAGTGGTAGACCTGTTGGCCCAAATCCTAGGACAATTTATTCTCAATTCAGAGTCTTTCATACTACATATCCAGACGCACTGTGTGACCAAATTTCTCCTTTGAGTTGATTTTACCTAGATCCAATCAGCTTCTAGATTTCTATGGGGTGCTAAAAGTAGCTGCACCTCAAATTAGGAATTGCTGATTATGATTTCCCTGGAAAGAAACTGCACCTGTACTCTTTGTCAGAGTCCAGTTCTACCAGCATTTTGCTCCCCTTTCCAGGCAAGGAAGGGCCTGTATCAACCTGCGTGCATGCATGCATGCAAAGTCCCCTCAGTCATGTCCAACCTGAGCCCCTAGGAATGCCCAGGCTGCTGGGATGGGTGATCTGCCCTCACCTGCACTCCTCGCCCTCCAGCAGCTTCCTGTAGGTGGCAATCTCCACATCCAGGGCCAGTTTGATGTTCATGAGCTCTTGGTACTCGCGCAGCAGCCGGGCCATGTCCTGCTTGGACTTTTGCAGGGCCTCCTCCAGGTCCACCAGTTTGGCCTGTGCATCCTTGAGGGCCAGCTCCCCACGCTGTTCTGCATCGGCAATGGCTGTTTGCAGGCTGGCACACTGTAAGGAAAGGAGGAAGCCATGAACCTTACTGATAACCCCTGGAAATCTGGTGCTTCTTGGGAAGAGTCCTGTAAGTGAGGCAGAATGACCCGGAAGACATAAGTGTGCGGGGAGCTCTGGGTCCTGCCAGAATGTACCTGCTTCTTGACGTTGTCGACCTCGGCTCTCAGCCTCTGTATCATCCGATTTGTCTCGGAGATCTCTTGTTTGGTGTTGCGGAGATCATCGCCGTGCCGGCCGGCTGTGACCTGCAGCTCCTCATACTGACAGATCCAGAGCAGAGTCAGTCACTCCTTCAAACCCTGGCCTGAGCACTACCTGCATGCCCAGCCTGGCCCTCAGTGCTCTGAGCAAGCCCATCCATGCACTCATCATTCACCCATCCCCTTGCTTGTTTCTTGACCACATCTACTCACCAGGCATGTCCTGGGCTCTGGGAATATCATGAAGAGAATAATCAGACTCCTGCCTAGAGTTTCTTTCTTTCTTTCTTTTTTTTTTGAGATGGCAAATAATTGAACCAGGCTGGCATTTGATACCAGCAGTTATCAGTAAGGCTCCTGGTTTATTTCTTTCCTTACCAGCCTGCATATTATTGAATTTATAGCTTCAAATTGAGCTGAGTGTCCCTTAGGAAGTAAACTAAGTCCTATGGGTCTGTGATAAAGGAATCTGACTTAGATATGGAAGTGAGGGATGGGGTAGGGAATGGACAGGCATGTCCCTCTAGAGATGGAGATATTCACACCAGGCACTGAAGGCTGGGAAGGATTGACCGGCTCAGGGTAGAATATTCCAGACAAGGGAAACAGCCTGTACGTGAAGCCCCCAGAGCATGCAGAGCACGAGGAGTGAGGGATGATTTGGCACTGTCCTTGGGGAGTTCTTGGTCATGGGGCAGACGTCAAAGACCAACTGTGACCATGAAGTTTGGTGGCCCTCCTGATGCCAGTGCTGGGGAAACGGAGGCACTGCAGAGAAACACCACTGGAAGGAGCTCAGGCTATAGAGGACCACGTTCTGAAGACTTTGTAACAGAATCCTCCATCTTAGATTGCTCTCTGTCTAATGGTGTGGGTCTAGGACACCATCATTTAGGAGAAATAAACGCACCCTGTGTCCTCCAGCAGACTGGAGGAAACTCACACCTTGCCCAGTGGAAGAAGAGCCCCTGCCTGAGCGAAGATCTGTCCAGTTTCGAAAGTGCTGAATGGTTCAGCTTCTTCGTTTCTGGACACACATGCTTTTAACAAAGCAACAACAGTGTTCGCCAACACTGCACACTGCAACCACCCCACTTGGAGTTAAGTGCATCCCACCTCCACTCACTGCCAAGGAGCTACATCCACTCTTGTAGCCCTGGCACCTGACACCTGCTTCTTTTCTACCACTTCCAGTGGCAGCGACTAAGGCAGTGCAAAGACCAAGGCAAGGGATGAGAGCCAGCTTGTAGGTGAGCAGCTGCCCTGGAAAATCATCTACATTTGGCCGATAACTGGTCTCATGGGTTGGAACATTCAGGCTGCTACACCCCTCCAAACCCAAACCTTCTGGCCATCTGCACCTTCGGACAATAGTTCTCTGTGGTCATGCCAACCTCCCTCTTCCCAGGGCAAGCTCTCTTGTTCGGCAAAGTGTTCATTTCTGCCCCCTAGCCCCACAGGACTGCTTGCTCAGCCTTTCAGGGCCTCCCTGCTCCTTGGCAATCTTTTGTTCCCCGCCACTTCCAAAACAGACTAAAGCCCACCGCTTCTTGGAAGTGTTTTATTAATGCTTTTCCCCTTCTATGACTGTTCATTCATCTCATGGCCTCCCAGACCTTGGACTCCTTTTGTATTTTGTTCATTTACAACTTTATAATTCTGCTTGGCATACAGTAGGAGTTCTGTAAATAAACAAGCCTGTTGGAAACAGTTTTATGAGCATTTCTTGGTTGTTTGAGTCTCATCCAGCCCCCTGTCAGTTGGTAAGTGGTGGGGGGACTGTGGCTGTCCTTCTGAGCATCCAGCATTGCCTGACCGCTTATCAGCTTATGTGTGTATTGGGATTTCCACATCCATTTCAAGCCAAGTTTTCATAGCCTCCTAGACACTTCTGCCAAGTTGAAAGAAACGGGAATGGTCACATGACTCCTGAGGCTTATGGCTAGTAGTTAAACAATGATTTGAGGCTTCAGAGAACACTAGATCTGCAGCCTATCATGGAGGTGCCCATGCTCACCTTGGTCTGGTACCAGGACTCAGCCTCCGCCCGGCTGCGGTTGGCGATCTCCTCGTACTGAGCTTTGACCTCAGCAATGATGCTGTCCAGGTCCAGGCTGCGGTTGTTGTCCATGGACAGGACCACGGACGTGTCACTGACCCGCGTCTGCATCTGACACAATTCCTGCAGAGCCAGTTAACTCAGCGTCACCGCGCAATAAAAGAAGGAGTCTTGAAATTACGCAATTGACCACCCATCTAAGTCAGGAATCCTTCTTTGGCATCCCCAGCAGGGAGTGCCCAGCTCTTGCTATGCCAGCCGACCCTTGAGGAGTTTCTGGGTCATAGATCAGTGGAATGGGAGTGTGTCCCCAGTATCCATTCTCAAGGCTCCCCTTTGTGCTTTTTCTCTGAATATGAAGGATGAGCAAGTGTTCTCTGAATCCAAATTAGATCATGTTGAATATGACATATGTGACTCATATGCCAGCATGAAAGGTTTCTTCAGGATGGGGTGATTTTTAGGACCCCTCCCCCCACACACAGTGTGACTTCATTGCTCTCTACCCCTCTGTCCCCTTCCACAGGCCCAGGTGTCTGCCATCAGAGTGGAGATGCCCAGAAAGAGGCATCTTCAGGGGCCAGGAAGCACCCTGACCAACGGGCTGAGGGGCAGCTTGCCTTCTGAACTTCTCTGAGACAGGAAAGAGAGAGATGGGTCTTGATTCCTTGGGAATGTTACCCAGTGACATGGGAGTTTAGGAATCAACATTTGCTCCTTGCTCGGCCATGGGATTGCAGGGAGAAGACTCAGAGCTGGGGTGGGGTTAAATGTGGCAGGACTTCAAGCAATTCTTCCCAATCTCCATGACCTCTCCAACCCTCCATCCCAGGGAGACACTATATGGATAACATTCTGCAACATCCTTTTCTTGCCAGGCTTTAGACATAGGAGGGACAAACACACATGCAGGATCTTACTGCCTCAAAGAGCATCTGGAGGAAGTTGATCTCATCAGTCAGAGAGTTGGCCTTGGCCTCCAGGTCCACCTTGTTCAAGTAGGCAGCATCCACATCCTGAAAAGACAGCACAAGATGCTCCTTTGAGACCCTGGCCCCAGGCAACAAGCCCAGAAGAAGCTGGGTGGACTCCCTGGCCCTTCTAGTTTGGATTTTAGCAAACTCTGTATCTGGGGTTTGGGGCTGGGGCTGGGTAATTGCTGGGAATTGTGGCTTGAGTCTCCTGGGCTAACAGAAAACAACAAGGTCACTGGGGCTATAAACATGGAGGGAGGGTCTTGGCCGGTTTGAGCTCTCTAGATATCCTAAGGGCTGAAATCACTTTTCTTGGGTGGCCCAAGGGTCTGTCACCCCACACTCTCAGATTCGGTTTTGAATCTTCTCCTTTGAGAGACATTTCCACCCACCTTCTTTAGAGCCACAAACTCATTCTCAGCAGCTGTGCGCTTGTTAATTTCATCCTCATACCTGTAAGCACAGAGGAGGGGGGCGAGCGGTGAGTGAGGGTTTGATTGAACTCTTCTCAGGCTGAGGTGGACTACTTGTGTAGCAAGAGACCTTTGTGTGACTTCAGGTGATTCACTTAACCTCTATTTCTCCCCCTGTAAAAGGAGAATAATTTCTTCTGCCAGTTTCTTTTTCTTTTTTTGCTTTTGTAAGACTGGAAGGTGGGCATGGAGCTGACAGAGATAGTAAAACATATTTATGCAACTCCATCCTCGTAGAGATGCACAATTTCAATCTTGAAAAACTTTTTGCTGTCTTAAGTGCCTGCTGAAACTGTGAGATAAACTTTGTTCAGGACACTGCTTCAGTTGATTTTTGATATATTTTTACTGAACCTCAGGGCGGCCATTTAAATAGTGTTTTTTTTTTTTTTTTTAGTAAGTATGTGTTGCTTTAAAATAGAAACCAAGGGTGAGCCACCTAAGGGGTTGGGGAGGACCATCTTTTCTGTTGGATAAATCACCTATTGCAGCCTGGGTGATGGCTAGTCAAAATTGACTCCCTCAGGAGGATCAGATTGCCTGGTTCATACTCTAGGGTACACCTTGGCAATGCAGGCATCTCAATAATAGAGCCCATGTTCAGTGTAGTTAAATAATAAACTGACTGTAAAGTAGTATATCGCTTTCAGAGCTAGAATGTTTTGTTAGATGACACAGATGTCCCTTTGCAGTCATGGACACATATAAGAGTCAGCTTCTTGTTGGTAGTGATGCATGAGATGAGAGTCCCTTTGTGACTCCATACCTTGCTCTCTTCTTCTCATGAGATGATGACTACAGGTCCAAACCTCTCTGACATGGGCATCTGCTCCTTTGCTCTCCTCTGGCCCTCATCAAGAGGAGTTTGGGGATGACTGCATGTGATCAGAAGGGTCTCTCACTCTCACCTGACTTTGAAATCCTCCACGACATCCTGCATGGTTCTCAGTTCAGCATCCAGCCTGCCTCGCTCGGTGGTGATGCTGTCCAACTGCCGCCGGAGGTCGGTGATGTAGGCTTCGAAGAAGGGCTCCAGGCTCTGCCTCACAGTCTTGGTACCCTGCTCCTGCAGGAGGCTCCATTTGGTCTCCAGGACCTTGTTCTGCTGCTCCAAGAACCGCACCTGGATGGGAGAAGAAGAGAAGAAATTCTGGAGAAACTGGGGAGGCAGAGCCAGACACCACCCCAACAGATATAGAAGAGAGGAAAAGTACTTTTCACCTGATACCCATCTGCCAATGATATAAGTGACAACCCCTGCCGAAAAGGAAAAGCCCATCAAGTTACCCCGACATTCTCTGGGGCTCCAGAGAACTAGTGCAGTGGCGCCTTGATGGGGAGCCGCCATTCTTAGAGTGTCTCTACCAGCCCTGCTCTGGATTAGGTTGGCTTTCTCAGGGAACTTGAGAACTTCACATTTCCCTCTGTGCTGACTGAACCAACCAGCATGGCTCCCAAGGAGGATGAAGGGAAATACCCACAAGTCCTGTGGGGCAAGCTGGCCCCACCTGCAAATACGTCTGCCCCTGAGGGATGCTTGCTGAGTGAATGTGCTTTCCTGCAGGGAAGCTGTTGGACCATGGCTGCTCTCTGAACTTGGCCTCCCCAAGAGTTCCTGGCACCTAACCCCATGGACCAGATGCAGCTCCCAACTCACCTTGTCGATGAAGGAGGCGAACTTGTTATTGAGGGTCTTGATCTGCTCCCGCTCATCTTTCCGCACCCGTTGGATGTTGGGGTCGATTTGCAGGTTGAGGGGAATCAGGAGACTCTGGTTGATGGTGACCTCTTGGATGCCTCCAGGGGGACAGACGGAGAAGCCGCAGCCCCCGTGGCCCACTCCAATTCCACCCCCATAGCCGAATCCACTGCTGACCCCAAACCCGCTGCTCGCCCTGCCGCCAAAGCCGCTTCGGAAGTTGCTGCCACACCCACTGATGGAGACCCGCTTGGTTCCCCCCAGGTTGTAGAGGCTGCGGCTGCCAAGGCCGCTGATCCTTCCCAGTCCTCCACTGCCCCCCGGGGAGTGGGTCACGGACACGGAGCTGAAGCGAGAGCGGCCGGTGGCTGGGCTGGTGGCTGAGGCTGTGCTGAAACCCCTGCGGCTGCTGCTCTGGAAGGTGATAGTGGACTGTCTGGACATGGTGTCTGGGAGAGGCTGGTGAGGAGCGCTCCTGCTGTGGGTACGTGTGGAGGGGGATGGAGAAGACAGGGCGTCTGCGGTGCCCTGGCCCCCTGGGCTTTTATGGGCTCTGGGAGCGGGGGCGGAGCACGCTCCTGCAGGCCTCTGGTGGCATTTTCGCGGCATCCACCAACCCTGAGCCCACACTCGGCTCCCCTCCGAAAAAGGCGTAAAAGCCACGCGCTTGTTCCCTGGCATCCCTCCCCCACATGGAAACTCCTTTCCAGTTGCAACTTGATCAGCAGATGAATGAGAAGCACGTTAATTGCCTTCAGTCATGTCCTAATCATGCATTTTAAAATGGACTCAGAAAACACTGCCTCATTTCCAAACCGCTCTCTTAGGCCTGGGACCAACTCCCTCCTGTGCAAACATCTTGTGTCAGCCCCAGTGACCGTGGTTCACTGTTGCCTGTTCCTTCCTACCCCTTAGGTGTGCGTCTTACTCCTGAACTCTTTCTCAGCTATTAACTCTCAGAGCCCCCACTCCCAACCCCAACCCTGGCCCAAGCTGTCCGTCCAGATCTTGAAAATCCTGCTCTCCACCCATCTTTCTCAGGAATCCATCCCATTTTGATGGCCCCTTTGCTTAACTCTGAAGCTGCCATCTGTATTGTGTGGGTCACACCTACGTTCTGGGGTGTAAGTGAGTGTGTTCGTGTGAGCACGTATGTCCTGTCCACTCCAGTGTAACGTGACCATTAAGGTCAGGTCCTCTGCCTACGTGGAGAGAAGCTGCGAGAATGGGAAGATGGGTTTGAATCCCAGCCCTGCCACTTCGTAAAGGTGAGACATGGGGCCAGTCATGAAACATCTCCGGGCCTCAATTTGAGTGTCTGTAAAGTGGGGTTTGTGTGGACTATTCATGGGAAAACGGATTTTGCAATGCCAAGGACATGCAGATGCTGAGCTAACTCAACAGAGCCTTCTCTCCTGATATAATCACGTGTTTGTGAAGGAAGTGCCAGCAAGGTGCCCATCCTGAGACAAGTACTCAGTATTTGAAAGCAGCACAATGCACATTTTTTTTCTTTATTAACAGGCTTATGGTTCTGTTGGGAAGACTAAATTAAGACACACTGAGGAACTTATGAAACGGTGATGCTCCATAAAACACTGCCTCTTGTCTCTGTTTGAAGCCGTCTCATCCCAGAAGTGGAGAAGGCAATGGCAACCCACTCCAGTACTCTTGCCTGGAAAATCTCATGGATGGAGGAGCCTGGTAGGCTGCAGTCTATGGGGTCACGAAGAGTCGGACACGACTGAG
This sequence comes from Budorcas taxicolor, assembly GCF_023091745.1. Lineage (NCBI taxonomy): Eukaryota > Metazoa > Chordata > Mammalia > Artiodactyla > Bovidae > Budorcas > Budorcas taxicolor. Next base: position 72,336,187 of record NC_068914.1, on the reverse strand, counting down.
CGACTTCACTTTCAGTTTTCCTTTTCATGCATTGGAGAAGGAAATGGCAACCCACTCCAGTGTTCTTGCCTGGAGAATCCCAGGGACAGGGGAGGCTGGTGGGCTGCCGTCTATGGCGTCGCACAGAGTCAGACACGACTGAAGCGATTTAGCAGCAGCAGCAGCAGCAGCAGCAGCAGCAGCAGCAGCATCCTAGAAGTCTCCTTGACCAGCCACTCCTCCTGTTGTTGGCCAAGGATCCTGACCCTTTAATCCTTCATCAGAAAGTCCCATGGCTACACTGAATAGAGGGCTTGTTTATTTTCCCCCGTTAGTCTTAATATTTTTTTAAATTGAAAACTTTTATACAATTTTAAAAGGTTACTTTGCATTTGCAGTTATGACAAAATATTGGCTGTATTCCTCACGTTGTACAACACATGCTTGTAGCCTATGTTACACTCAATAGTTTGTACCTCCCACTTCCCAACAGCTATATTGCCCCTTCCCACTGGTAATCACTGGTTTGTTTTCTGTATGTGTGAATCTGTTTCTTTTTTTTGTTTGTTTTAATAGCCACTGGTTTGTTGAGTTTTTAATATTCCACATATAAGTGGTATCGTATGGTATTTGTCTTTCTCTGTCTGACTTATTTTACTTTAGCATAATGTCCTCCAAGTCCACAAATATTGCTGCAAATTGTAGAATTTTGTTCCTCTTTATGGATGAGTAGTATTCCATTGTGGGTATATACATATATCCTTTATCTTCCACATCTTTATTCATTAATCTGTTGATGTACACTTAGATTGCTTTCTTATCTTGGCACTTGGAACATGTGGAAGCTAAACAATATGTCACTAAACAAAAAGCAATCAATGGATCATGGAAAAAATTAAAGAGGAAATCAAAAAATTCCTAGAGTTGAATGAAAATGAAAATAAGCTGACTCAAACCTTATGGGATGCAGTATAAGTAGTTTTTTTTAATGCTTTAAAAATTGGAGTAGAGTTGATTTACAGTGTTTCAGATGTATAGCAAAGTGATTCAGTTTTATAACTGCAAAAGCAGTTATAAGGGGGCAGTTTATAGCATCCCTGCTGGTCTTGTTGACTGTGTCTCCAACCTCCATAAATCTCAATTGATAAGAAAGCTCCTGGTTCTCTTTCTTCTGCATCTCATCGCCCCATGGAGGGTGGAGGTGGAGTCAGACAGAAATCATTAGATCTTCTTTTGTCTTGCTGACTTCTTGCCTCTTGCAGTGGCTTTAAAGGATGGGAGAGGGAGAGAGGAGCTGAAATGTATTCTGTTTGTGTTTTGTGCATGAGAAGCCAGGTCCCCGTGTGGTAAATGAAAGAGATCAGCATTGTCTGGCTAGAGAGAAGCAGAGCCACATTCTGTGGTCTCTCCACGCAGGGGTCCTTTCAGAGGTGCAGCCAGTGAGGTTGGCAGATTCTCACCAGCCTGGAACGGCAACTTGGCACTCAGAGCGGTGGTTCTCTGTTCTCTGTGCTATTTCCTTATTGGGGCTAAGGCCAGGGAATGGGCCTCTCCTCTGTCAAGAGAGTGTTTGAGAGTCTCAGTTTCCACGGGGAACCTGTGAATCATAGCTTTTGTTGATACAGGCCAGGAAGAGCGCAGGAGTTTTCTCGCTTGGTTGCCAAAGTGTCCAGGTCCCAGCTGGGGCGGTGCATGTGTCTGTGGAGGAAAGAAAAAATGTCTTTGTTTTCTGTACTCATGGCATGATAATCTTTCTCCCAAAAAGGGATACTTGTTTTCTGAGCCATGCTGAGTAAGCTCTTCAGAGTTTTCCATGGAACAAAAGCTGGTAAAGGGTCAAGGCTGGGAGGGCTTTCACTGACCCCATCCATGAGAATGGGGTCACCACAGCCCTTGCCCATTGAGCTTTCCATCTGGAAGCTGCTCCAGGCTGCCTGCCCTCCTGGGTCATGCCTTTACTGGCCAAACCCTCTCCTGGGAGCCTATTCCAGGTGTTGCTTCATTTCCCTTGGCCGTCACCTCTTGTCTGGGCAACCCCTTCCTTCCCTCCTTTCTCTCTCTAATTCTCCCACCTAGACCATTGTTTCCAAAGCTAGTTTGTCTTAGATGCTGACTTTGGTGAAGTAAATGGAAGAAGATAAGTCTCACCCTTCTTCCTCCTCATTCCCTCTCCTGTAACCATTGACCTTCACTGTGACCTTTGCTCTGATGGACGATGTCTATATGAATGCCTAGGACACCCCGGCCCCACAACAGCCTGTGGAAACTTCAGAACTTAGAGACTACGAACACCTCTGCTTTCCTTCCTGCCAATGAGGTTTTTTGTTTCGGTTTTTAACCTCCTTTGTAATTATGCTTTGAACCTTCCCCCGAGAAGACTTCCTAGTAAACTGCACCCAAGGAGTGCCCCTTCACACCTGTTCCCAGAGCAGGCCTGGGCCTGTGCTTGGCTTGCACGTCGGCACGGTTTTCACTTGCTTTGGCTTCCTGGTGGTCTCTGGAGGGGTGGGGTGTGTCCCCTTCCCCTGCCCTGTCTCCTAGCCCCCTACAGGGAATTGTGACTGCGGTTCACTGGATGTAGGTTGTCTAGTTTTTAAAAAGAGCTTTAAGGAACACATTCCTTTCTGTTCTCCGAAACTCCTGAATCTCTTCAACCCTGTGTTGTTGAGTTTGTCTGGGAGGATTTCTCTTGAGGTTTGGGGAGTGGTGGATTCAAAATACGGTATGGGCTCTGATGCCTGAGGCTGGGAGTGGCAAACTCCTCTTCTCCCTGGTTCCTGCACCTCTGCTCAGGGTGGTCTCTCCTATCCTCAGAGGGATGCTGTCACTCTTGGCTGTGGTAGATTTCAAGGAGACTGACCTGTAGTGGCAACAGGGCTTGAGGTTGGTGGAGCCGGGGAGGAAGGCATGGAGGCATGCCTCCCAATGCTACGGGAGTAGAGAACGCAGCAAGGGGCTTGGGCTTCCAGTCAGGCCAGAGCCAGAGGAGGCAGGCTGGAGGGGGCAGAGGGGACTGGGCCATTCTCTAGAGCAGGCTGCCTGATGCTTAGAGCCCAGGGTCCTTGGGCATAGTGTCTCCTGGGACTGAGAGTAGGGAAGATAATTCTGTTGGATGGTACCTGAGACAGCCCAACGGAAACAGTCTTCAACCTTGACTGTTCTTGCCTGTGCAGCTGACTTCCTCTGCCTTTGGCATCTCCAACAGGCACCACCCAGCTTCCATTTACAGGTGTCAAACCCTCCAGTACATGGCACCTTTGCTCTCACATTCTGTGGAAACAATGCAAGGATGAAACTTGCCAGTTGACTTCAAGAAACTATCAAGACTCAGGGCTTGAAACATGTGCTTGTGCACAGCCAGACCTCACCTGATCTGTTCCCCTCCACTGCTCACATAACCAGGCTTTCACTTGGGCCCAGATTTGATGGGCAGGTAGAGTCTAGTGTAAGTAAGCAGGTGGCCCTCAAGGTCCCTTCACCAATTTTAGCAGCAAATTGAGGTGCGCTTCCTATTCAGACTTGTGCTTAACAGAGGCAAGATGGAGCAGTCCCTTCCCTGTATGATCAAGCTCTTTGGACACACCCAACAGATGTGCCTGTACAAGGCACAGATGGACCCAAAGATACTCACGTCCTAAGAACATCCACAAAACAATGATCTACACGTGATGTAGCGTATACTGAGTGTGTCAGGTTCAAGAGGTAAAGCAAAAGAACAGAGGCAATATTTAGAGCTACCGAAGACTTAGAGAGGAAAAAACCAAGGGCAGGAACCATCAAAGGCCACACAGCCATCTAGTAGACCAGCCAGAGCTCCCGCTCCCTTCTGATGTCACATTTGGCCTGAGCCTCCTTCATATCACAGTGCCTGTGAGAAAAGCTCCCTGTTGCCTGGGCCACAGAGCGGGGGTTTTTCCTGGAGGAAGAGGGTGGTATGACACCAGTGTCTCAAGGGCTCTTGCAGTGCAAGCCTATAGGAAGCCTCTGGAAGGATTCCAATGTGTCTTGGCCGTCTGCCCCGACCACACTAATGGCTGCCCTTGTCCCCAGGAGGGGGCCCTTCACCAAGTCTCTCTGGTTGGTGTTGAGGTGAGGAGGAGCTGCCAAACAAGGATGCTGTTGTGAGAGGAAAGTGGCGGAGAAGAGCCCCTGTGGCTTTTCCTGGACTGTCTGTGAAGAGAGAAACACGCTACCTAGGAACGCACTTCAGCCAGGGAATCATGGCTCGTTGCCATGGCCTGTGGGCACAAGCCGGGTGGGCTGGGCGATACCTGAGCACCAAGGGAGACTCTTTACACCATCCCTTTGCCTCATTACGGGGCTTGGGGCTTGCTGTCGAGGGTGGGTGTGTGTGTCACCAGCTGGGAAGTGATAGCCAAAAGCGTCAGCCTTACCCCCACACTGAGTTAGCTACCACCTCAGTGTCTTGTGAACCTGAACATCACAGAAACGCTCTCCTCCTTCCTGCTTCCTAGACTCATCCTCTCAGCCCCAGTTATTGTGACATGAGCCATCAGACAAGGTGTAGTTGTTCATTTATTTATTCATGCAACAAATATTTGTGGAACTTACAATGTACTCAGCACTGGGATATGAGAGTGAAGAGGGTCCCATCACTAACACTGCATCCAGGGGACAGACCATTATGATATTGTCACCATATGGATAGAAGTAGGCACAGGACATGTCTGGGGAGCTCTGACAGACCTGCCAGGTGTCTAGGAGGCCAAGTCAGGTCCCTGGGATGTAGACCCCAGGCCCTTGATGTTTGCCTGGGATCCAGAAAACTTCACAAGGTATGGTTACAGAGGTCCCTATTTTATGGATGAGGAGAGTGGAGCCCAACATCCCATGGAAAGCTGAGAGTAAATCTGGAGCTGGCACTCCAGTCCCCCATCCCTTAGCATAGGGTTTGTCACCCTATGCCACCCCATGCCACCCTGGTCCAAGCTGGATAAGAAGTTCTGCATGATTCTTACCCCCAGGTGCTTGCTGGGCTGTGAGGAAGATAAAATTGGTGTATGTATGTGAAACAGTAAAAGTCATACAAAGTGGCACATAGAATTTAAAAAGATGCAATTCTGAGCAGCATGGCTGAAGGCAGGATGGATGCTGAGGGATGCAGAGGAGCCTCCTGAGCATGGGAGGGGAGGCTGGGAGAGCTGGCTTGACTTAACATTTCTCACTAAGAAACTGTAGAGTGAATCCATCCTTGGATCCTTGAGATGGGATTGCAACGATCTGCTGAATGCATACCCACCTGGTCTGTAAACCTGTGTTCCTGTCTGAGACATCTTGGTGTCACATTATTTACCTGGGTATTTCCACAGGCAGGAGTTTCTGGATGTGGGGCTGTGTATTCCACCGTCCCTTGGAGGGCTGGGCACGTGGACATTCAGCCTGGGCCTTGGAGTCTCTGCCTCATTCTGGGACTCTCTGATACCCAACTGACTTGCTGGCACTGAGTGAGTACACCCTGATGATGAGGATGGCGTTGGGAAACCGAGAGCCATTAAGCTAGGAGCAACTGCTTCCAGGTAACAGGGGAACAGGCAGCTCTCTGTGCTCTGCCTAAAGACGGTAAATTTCCAAAAACCCAGACACAAAGGGATGAAATATAGGACCTGTGATTTGTTACTGCAAAACAAGTTTTCTTTTCGAAGGACTCAGCAGAAGACACCTCCAACTGGTCGGCTTTCCTCGTGTACACCCAAAGTGTGATTGGTTGATATGCAACCACCCAAGAGGGCTTCTAGGAAAAAGCCCACTGCAAAACCACATGTTTTTCTGGAATACGATGGGATGAAATAGTTTTCACAGAACATACCAGCACCATATTTGTGATACACGTTTCACTGAGTGGCCAGAGCATCGCTCTCACCTCCCTCCCTGGAAAAGGGCTAAAATGGTGTGTGACCTCACTGGCAGATGCCCCAGCACCCTCTGTGATTCTCCCCGGGGGATATTCTGAATATGCTCCCATCTGGCCAATGAGAGACACTCATTCCTTTTAAAGGAAGGCTTCAAAGAGCTTTCCATTTGCCCCAAGCCCTGGTTTGTTAAGCAAGAGTTGGCCAACCTGGAGTGAGTCCAGAGACCAACGCATATGACGAAAAGAGTTGGGAAATAGGAGTTGTGAGGAGAGGGAAAAGGCAGGACATGAGGAGGCTGCCTGCTTCTTGGAGCTTGTTACAGCCACCAGGGAATACACTTCAACTCAACAAGACGAATTCAACTCAGAATCAAAGGGCTTCTATGATCTAATGGTAAACACAGACATCCTCTCTCAGAGAAATCGTGAGATTTCTGGAGATTGTTTCAGGAATGATTGAGAGGGTGTGATTCTATAACAAATGGAGTTCTTTTTGTTCACTCATTCTGTTTTTCTGGACATGAGTCTCTTTGACATTAGCACCTATATGCTTCACCTTGATAAGGTTGTTTAGATATTGTGGCATTTTATGGATTTAGTTCTAAAGTGTAGCTTATCCATATTTTTAAAAGCTTGCCCTTCACTCGAAGGAGTCGACCCCCGTGCAGCCTCTCAGCAGCTGGACCCGACATTGTTCACGCACCTGCATGTTTTGCGTTCACCACTTCGCCTTTCAGTTCTCCTGCTGTGTAGTGTGTGTGTGTGTTTATGGGTATAGTTCTGGCTCTGCCAGGTGAGAGGGTTTTTGTAAGAGTAGGCACATAATTCAGTTGAATCCAACATATGCTAAATAATATACTTGCATGTGTGTGCTAAGTCACTTCAGTTGTGTCTGACTCTTTGCGACCCCATGAACTATAGCTCACCAGTCTCCTCTGTCCATGGGATTCTCCAGGCAAGAATACAGGAGGGAGTTGCCATGCCCTCCTTCAGGGGATCTTCCCAACCCAGGGATCGAACCCACGTCTCCTGGGGCTCTTGCATTGCAGGTGAGTTCTTTACCACTGAGCCACTAGGGAAGTCTAACAATGCGCTTCCTTGCCTTTAAATTATCTGTAGTGTCCAGAAGCTAGCTCAACCACAGGTAACCTTACACTGTACTGCTGAGTGACTTTGCTGGGTTGCTGAGTGACACAGAGCATTTATGAAGAGATATAATGAGGTTTCGAAAACATGTTTTGAGATAAGAGTAATACAGGCTAAAGATAGTCACACTGTACACATCACTCCCCCATCACTGAAGAATAAGTGAGAAGTCAAAGTGGAGAAAATAGGCTGCAGAAACTGCTAAGGCTCTCAGGAGGAAAGACAAAATAAAGCTTGAATGGAGTTCAGATCCAGGGGAGGAGCGAGCAGGGCATTGTGCCAGCTTGGGCAAAAGCAGTCATTCCTCATCTTGCCAGTGTGGGCTGGCAGTCTCAGGCTCAAGGGCAATCCAGCTTGGTTTTTGCTGTCGGGGCAGGGTATGTCACCAGCTGATGTCATGAGCCAGCAGACATCCCATTGAGGTGAGGAGCCCACTCCTGGGTCTGCTCTTAGCACCCCAACTAAGCAATGGCATCTCCATCAGACAGCAAGAAAAGTCAGGAGGGGCTGGAGCCGTGGGAAGGACCAGTTGGCCCCTCCTGGTCCACACCTGCACCTCTCCCCACAGCCAGAGGGGGCACTGATGGAGCCAGAGTCCGCGGGCAAGACTGCACCACCCTAGCACTGGGGAAGAGCACAGATTATGCAAAGGGGCAGGTCAGTTCTTGGATCCTGGCTCTGTTTCTTTCTTGCACTTCATCATTAGAACTGGGGAAAAGTTTAGCAAGGTGGTTGGGTACAGGAATTAGTAACTCTCATTCACTACCTTCCAGTGATTAGAAAGCACGACAGAAAAGAAGAGGTTCTAAGTCACAACTGTGAAAGGAGTTGACACTCGCGCAGCCTCTCTGAAGTCGGACCTGCCATTGTTCATGTACATTCATACTTTGTGTGCACAACCTTTGCCTTTTAATTCCTATGTTGTGTGAATGAGTGTGTGTGTTTATGGGTGTAGTTCTGGCTCTGCCAGGTGAAAAGGTTTTTTTTTCCAAGAGAAGGCACATAATTCAGTTGAATCCAACATGTGCTTGGATTCAAGCACACACGCACATAAGTGTGTTGTTAGAAGTTGTAAAATCCCCAGGGAACCTTATTAGCTACAGCAACCAGAAAACAAAACACACAATAATCACAAAAAGAACAGTGAAAGCAAGCAATGAGTAGAAATCACTGTATCAAAAGCCATCGTGGAATAGAAAGCCATAGTAATGACAATGGTGTGATTGCACAAAGAGGTAAATGGGACACTACAGAAAAAATATGAATTCAACATGTAATCAAAATAGTTTCAATGTGTTAAAGGAGCATATATATATATATATATATATATATATATATAAATAATATAGCAAGAAAGTACAAAAAGAAAGGAACATTTACTCAAATTTCCACTCATTGGAATCTATCACTATTAATATTTTGACTTACTTTTGCTTTCACCCTTTATCCTCATTAACATCATTTAATAAATCACATACATAGTTAATAAGCACAACATCCTTTTAAAAAATCTATAGCTACCGTTCTGGCTAAAGTGGCCAAACAGCTGTACTGCTGTTTCCCTCCTCTAGGATCAAGTCTGAGCAATTACAGAAACAAATGGAAGTCCTGGTACTAGGGATCACCAATGGTGACACATAACTGTGAGAAACCCAGGAAGGCCCAGGGCTGTTTGAACTGATCTGTGTGGGAGTTTGGTCTTTACCTTTTGTCTGTCCCTTCCCAATGGGAATTTGGAGCAGCAGCTCAACCACCTGTGCCCTTGTCTGTGGTTCAATATGTCTGTAGTCCACAAGTAGGATTGCCCTATTTAATAAATAAAAATATAAGATATGCAGTTCAATTTTAAGTTCAGAGAAACAGCAATCATTTTTTTTTAGTATAGGTAAGTCCTGTCCAATATTGGGGACATGTGTGCATGTGTGCTAAATTGCTTCAGTCGTGTATGACTCTGCGACCCCATGGACCATAGCCCGCCAGTCTGCTCTGTCTATGGGATTCTCCAGGCAAGAATACTGGAGCAGATTGCTAGGCTCTCCTCCAGGGGATCTCCCCAACCCAGGGATTGAACCTGTCTCTTACGTCTCCTGCATTGGCAGGCAGGTTCTTTACCACTAGAGCCATCTGGGAAGACCCACGGGGGACAAACTTTTGCTAAAATGTTTTTGTTGTTTGTATGAAATTCAGGTTTCATCAGGCAGCCTCTGTTTTGTCTGGTGGCCCTATTCACAGCTGACGGGGATAGTGATGCCTACCTCCAGTGTCAAGCTGCTGGTATGTAGTTGGCTTCCACAGAACTGGGGACATACCTGACCCTCATTCCAGGGTGGTGAGGAAGGCCTGTAAGTTAACTGCTGTCATGGAGAGCTTCACATGGGGAGGGGAAGCAGAGTCTGTGCCTGGCTCTTTAGTAAGTTTCCCCACCAGCTTTTGGGATTTTATGCTGCTTGGCAGTTCCTAACCTCTACTTCCATCCCTTGACTCAAACCCTACATACAGCTGCATTATGGCAGGGTAGAGAGGTCACTAATCTCTATTAGAGATTTTAAAAAGTGTCAATTTAAAAAAATTCCACACACACACACACACACACACACACAAAATAAATAAATAAATAAAATTGCACAACGTGAGCTGTGAGTTAAGTTTTATTTGGGGGCAAAGTGAGGACTACAGCCCAGGAGACAGCACCTCAGCTGAGAAACTGTTCCAAAGAAGCAGGGCAGAAGGTCAGTATAGATGTGATTTTTGTCAAGGGGGAATAATATGTGCAATCAAACACATATTTTTCCAGAAGGTTTCTGTTAGTCTCATGAAGCTTTCTGCTCATCATGAGAAACAGTCATCACTGTGAAGGATTTTAGTGCTTTTCTAGATATGAGGAGATACAATAATTGGGCTCATAAAATCAGCTCCTGAAAATATCTAACTCTCTGAAGACCTGCCCTGCCAGTTTTCCCCCAAGTCCAGGGTGCCTTGTTTCTGCTCTCCACCCTAAACTCCTTTCAGGGATTGTTGAAGGTCAGCAGCACACGACTTAATCCTTGTAGATGTAGATGTCAAGTGCCCATGGCAAGTGCCAATTTGCAGTTGACAAGAAGTCTCCCCTAGCTCCAAAGTTTCTGCCTAGTGACCTGCTCAGCTGAGAGACCCTTGCCCAACTGTAGACAACCACAGAACAAGGCTAGATTGCCACTTGATCCATGACCCAGGGCAGAGGGTTTCTGCCGTGGCTTCAAAGTAGCAACATTATTATATCAGAATTGGCTCTTGTTCTTAGGGAATTTTCCTTTATTTTTATTCTTTTGCATACAGATAGGACCTGGTTGAAAAGCCTGATTAGCCAAATTCTAGAATAAACTTGTGTAAACTTGGCCTAAAAATTTGTTTCTGTCTAAAAGTAAAAAATCATAACCTTGACACAGATATATGGGAAGATCTGAATAAACCTCTAACATCGATCTTGCTTGTAAAGAATTTTACAGTGAAAATGGCTTTTGGATATCCTGTCACAAAAGGAAATGTTCCCAACCAGAACCACCTTCATGCTAATCTGATGTCATCTGTCAACTTGGACCGTTTTTCAATCTCTTTTTTCTTTTTTTTGCCAACAGCATTTCAAAGCAAAGTCTCTAAACAACACTGTTCCGAGGTTTTATTAATTTATTTCATTGACTTTTTGGATAGCATTATTTTATTTCAGCATTATGGAGATATAATTTACAGGCAGTCAAATTCACCATTTTGAGGGGTACAGTTTTATGAATTTTAACCAGCATTTGTTGAAAGTTCTTCAGTGGATCCCAAATATCTTTGGGTAAAAGGAAATCCATTCCAACTTATTAAGCACCACATGGTTTTAAGCCCATCCACCAAGATCTGGAATATTCCTTTTCTGTACCCGTCAGCTTGACTGATGCGTATCAGATGTTGTAACAAAGTGATAGCTTTATGGCAAAAATTGGTATTATCACAGAAAGGGATCAAACATTTCACCTTCCTACCAACTATCATCTGTTCCACTGAATCAGTGCCGAGGTTTCCCAGTGATGGGTGGAGGCTGTGAAGGGTATCTCTAAGAGAGTCTCAGAGATCAGATGGGGACCAAGTGGAGATGGAAAAACAAATATCTCAGTTATCAGATCATGCTGATCCAGTTTTCAGGAACCCAGATTCATTTTCTTTCCTAATGTATTTTCAAAGACTTCATTTTAAAAGTCATTTTTTACTGAAATATACTTAAATTACAATGTTATGTTAATTACTGCTATACAGCACTTACTCAGCTTTATATGTATATGTATACATTCTTTTGATATTCTTTTCCATTGTGGCTTATCATAGGATATTGAATATAGTTGCCTGTGCTATACAGTAGACCCTTGTTATTGTTGTTGTTGTTGTTCAGTCGCTCAGTCGTGTCCGACTCTTTGTGACCCCATGGACTGCAGCACGCCAGGCTTCCCTGTCCTTCACCATCTCCCGGAGCTGGCTCAAACTCATGTTCATTGAGTCAGTGATGCCATCCAACCATCTCGTCCTCTGTCTTCCCCTTCTCCTGCCTTCAATCTTTCCCAGCATCAGGGCATTTTCTAATGAGTCAGCTCTTTGTATCAGGTGGCCAAAGTATTGGAGCTTCAGCTTCAGCATCAGTCCTTCCAATGAATATTTAGGATTGATTTTCTTTAAGATTGACTGGTTTGATCTTCTTACAATCCAAGAGATTTTCAAGAGTCTTCTTCAACACCACAGTTTAAAAGCATCAATTATTTGGTGTTCAGGCTTCTTCACGGTCCGGCTCTCACATCTATACGTGACTACTCATAGCTTTGACTATATGGGCCTTTGTTGGCAAAGTAATGTCTCTACTTTTTAGGATTGCTGTCTAGGTTTGTCATAGCTTTTCTTCCAAGAAACAAGCGTCTTTTAATTTCATGACTGTAGTCACCATCTGCAGTGCTTTTGGAGCCCATAAAAATAAAGTCTGTCATTGTTTCCATTGTTTCCCCTTCTACTTGCCATGAAGTGATGGAACTGGTTGCCATGATCTTCGTTTTTTGATTGTTGAGTTTTAAGCCAGCTTTTTTACTCTCCCTTTTCACCTTCATCAAGAGGCTCTTTATACCAGTTTGCATCTGCTAATCCCAAACTCCTACTCCCACCTCTGCCACCACCCACCCACCCTCTTGGCAACCACCAATCTATCCTGTATGTCCCTGATTCTGCTTCTGCTTCAAAGATAAGTTCACTTGTGTCATATTTTAGATTCCACATACAAGTGACATCATATGGGATTTGGCTTTGTCTTTCTGACTTGTTCCACTCAGTATGATAAGCGCTAGTTGCATGCACGTTGCTGCAAATGGCATTATTTTACTATTTTTTATGGCTGAGTGATATTCCATTATATATACGTGCCACATCGTCTTTATCCAATCATTTGTCGATGGTCATTGAGATTGCTTCCAATTGGCTATTGTGAATAGTGCCACTATGAACGTAGGGATGTACATATCTTTTTTAATTTTAGTTTTGTCTGGATATATGCCCAGGAGTTGGATTGCTGGGTCATATGGTAATTCTATTTTTAGTTTTCTGAGGAACCTCCATACTGTTTTCCACAATGGTTGAACCATCAACAGTGTAGGGAGGGTTCCCTTTTTCCACTCCCTCTCCAGCATTTGTTATTTGTAGACTTTTAAATGATGACCATTCAGACCATTATGAGGTGGTACCTCCTTGTACTGATAAATTTGATTTGCATTTCTCTTAGTGATGCTGATCTTTTCATTTGCCTATTGGCCATCTCTATTTCTTCTTTGGAGAAATGTTTCTTTAGGTCTTCTCTCATTTTCTGATTGGACTGTTTTTGTTGTTTGTTTTTTTTTTTTTTGTATGAGCTGTTTGTATATTTTGAAAATTAAGCCCTTGTCAGTCACAGCATTTGCAAATATTTTCTCTCATCTGGTAGATTTTCTTTATAGTTTGCTTATGGTTTCTTTTGCTGTACAAAATCTTGTAAGTCTGATTAGGTTCCTTTTGTTGTTTCTATTGCCCTGGGAGACTGACCCAAGAAAATATTAGTACTATTTATGTCAGAGGATGCTTTGCCTGTGTTCTCTTTTAGGGGCTTTATGGTGTCATGTCCTATGTTTCAGTCTTCAAGCTATTTTGAGTTTATTTTTGTGTATGGTGAGAGGGCATGTTCTAAATTCATTAATTTACACATAGGTGTCCAACGTTCCCAACACCCCTTGCTGAAGAGACTGCTTCAAAGACTCCAGTTTGAGAAAAAGCTGAGTGGCAGACAGCCAAATAGCAGTGGATAGTCATCCACCCACAGGACTGAGTATCACACGATGTTAACCAACAGAGTCGGGTATGAGACAGGTTAAGTCATCAATGGGGCTTAGAGGTGGTTCTACAAAGATGAAGATCTCTGTGTGGGATAAGAAAATTTCAGGACCAGTACATGATCAATAATACAATCTAACACAGAATCTTTTTATTAGAAATCTGCTTTCTTCAACACAACAAAAGAAAGCAAAGAGAGCAAAACATCGCAGGGATATCTGAGAGGGTGGCGTCAGTACCATTTAGGGACACTGCGGAAGAAAATAACTTATTCATTCTGTGAGGAACTCTTGAGTCTTGTTAGAATGGATAGGATAATTAAAATTAAAGGGAAGAGTCCCTGCTCTGATAGCATAATGTGGATTGAGCTTCAGTTTTCAAGGTGGGCGTAAGTCATTTTCTTCCCAGAATCATGGTAGACTGATGAAAATGATGATAAGATGGGAACATCAAGAGGATGTCTACATATCTCCATGACACTGACTGTTGACCTTCTGATGGTGAATAAGGGAAGCTCAGGTGAAGTTGGTATAGACAGAGGAAATGAGAACTTTGCAATTTCAGCTCTAACTCATAGGCCAAGAAAAGTCGGAGGCAGGAGAGAGGCGGCATCCTAATGAATGGGCAATGCAGCTGGACAGGGGACTGAGACAATGTGGGACCAAATACCAATAGGATGACTTCATTGCTTTTAGATCTTCCTGCTGGAGGAGGAGGAGGTGGTGGTATATTTGATGGTGGAACTGCTGCCCGCAGAGGAGCTGAAACCAGCCCACTATGGCTCTGCCACTGCCAGAGCTGAAGCCACCTCCGAGGCTGTGAGTGCTGCTGTAAGGGTTGCAGGCCACAGCCCCTGCTGACACCACTGATGCTGCCATAGCCACTGGAGATGGTGAAGTGCACGTGGCCATTGTCTATCTCAGATCGGTCTCCGGATCATGCGGGTTGAGCTCAGCAGTCTCCTGCTTGATTTTGTGCAGTTCATCCCTTTGTCAGTCTATCTTGACCTGCAGCTACTTATACTGTAGTTCAGGACAGAGAAGCCATGTGCATGGGGGGAGATGCAGTGTTTCTGGCCTTTCATGTGCCAACAGTGGCTTTCAATTCCCAGTCCTCTAAGAAACTCATGCCAAGTGATGTGACTTCTTCTCTAGAAAAAAATAGGTGGCACAAGATTATTTGCTGCTGCACAATTGAATAGTTCTGTTTGATCACTGAGCATCTAGTTTTTCAATTACCTGTGATGTTCTTTGTGATATCTAAGGAATTTCATAATCAGAAAGAGGTTGAAGGCAAAACTCAGTAGGGGAATGTCATTAAACTTTTTTCTTTTTGTTCAATGGGCCTTATTGCAAATTCTTTAATTGTCTACGTGAATGGAGCAATGACAGACATCCTATGAGATCACCCAGTGTCTTTGTATTTCAGACTCCACACAAAAAACTGCAGTTAAGCTGGTGCAGCTGAATGTAACCAACTGTGAGCAGGGAGTGGGGGGCTTGTTTGGTATAAGGACTTGGCCTCATTTGAACAATCTTCCCTATAGCCCTTCACCCTCAGAGATGATGCTATCTGGGTCCAGATTATGGTGGTTGTCCATGAAGAGGACCATGAAAATGTCTAAGCTCTGAGATTGCATCTGAGGGCACTCCTATGAGATATGGATTGTCAGTACCTCAGCTTCTAGTGATACATCTATGAGATCAACCCCCCCAGCATTCCATGCACTCAGACCCTTAAGAAGAAAAACAAACAGGGTGAGGAGCTCACCATCTCAAAGTAGGAATGTAAGAGAACAACTTGACCGCTAAAGGTACTTATCTCGGTGTGCAGTTCAGCCTCATTCATGCAGCGTCTACCTCCTGGGAGAGGAGGAACAACTCAGACTCAGCTGACCCCCACGCCCAGCCCACCCAACATCTTCTCTTCCCAGATGTGGGCTCTTCTAGCCTTCAACAAAAGGATGGGGACACCTAACCTTGCTAAGCTCACTTTCTGCAGTGTTACAAATTGATTTGGTGCTTATTTATTTCTTCATTTCCAGAAAGAGAGGATGAGGAGAAACGCTTGAGCCAATTCATAAAGGATTTTGAAAGAACCTGTCCTGACCCAACATTTTTCATTAAATGGATAATTATTGAATGGAACTATCAGTCCAAGGAGCCTGAGAAGTGACTATTCTCTCATCTTTTCCCCTAGTATTGGGGATATGTACTTGATAATGAAGTCTATTGCCCATTTTGTTCTTCATATTTTTCTTAAGCAATGTATTTATTTTTAAGTAATTTCTATGGGAATAAAGTTGCTTTACAATGTTGTGTTAGTTTCTACTACTGCAAAGTGAATCAGTTATATGTATACATATATCCCCGCTTTTCTGGATTTCTTTCCCATTTAGGTCGCCACAGAGCACTGAGTAGAGTTCCCTGTGCTGCACTGTAAGTTCTCATTATCTATTTTTTAAAAAAACTTTTTATTTTGTATTGGAGTATAGCTGATTGACAATGTTGTGATAATTTCAGGTGAGCAGTGAAGGGACTTAGCCATACATATACATATATCCGTTCTCCCCCAAACTCCCCTCCCATCCAGGTTGCCACATAACATTGAGCAGAGTTACATGTGCTATGCAGTAGGTCCTTGTCAGTTATCCATTTTAAATGCAGCAGTATTACAATACAACCTTCCCAGACTTTCTTACTGTCCCTTCCCCCATCCTCCCCCCCAACCCTGGGAACCATAATTTCCTTCTCTAAGTTTGTGAGTCTGTTCCTGTTTAGACAACAATTTACAATTTTCATTTCCACTGTATATTTTTCTTAAGCAATCATGCCCACAACTGAACCTGGTCACTCAGTAGACTAAGTGTGGGTTTCAGAAAGCTGAACGATTTCTCTCCTGTAATCTAGTTGTTCTTGAAGTTCTCCACCAGATCCTGCATGAACTCTGAATCTGGGCAGTCACTAAAAAAAGAGAAGATAATCCTTCCACTCCCTGAGGTTGTTGATGTACCGCTCAAACATAGTCACTAGGGTCAGCTTCACAGGCTTGGATCCCTGCTCCTTAGGGAGGGTCCTCTTGGTGTCCAGGCACTTGTTTCTCCAGGAACTACATCTGGAAGAAGGCAAGAGAGTCATTTGCTGGAGATAGAGAGCAACAAGTGTCCGTGTTACTAGGTTTCCAAGGAGGCTGGAGTGGTGTCCATGGTGCTGGGCTACTAACAGAAAACAGAGACTCAGATTGGGAGGTATGCTCCCCTAATCTTCTTCCTTCTAAACTGACAGATCTCGCTGATGAAATTCCCTCATGGATTTTTGAGCTGTTCCTGCCCTTTAGGTAAGTGTGCCTATATCAGTGAATTTTCATCATTTCCTCTCTTTATTTTGGCAAGCAGAATCAAAATTTCAGTTTAAAATGGTTTTTATCCGATATAATATGCAAAGCTTTTATTTTTACTGGATTTCAGTAAAAGGGATGTTAAATGTTATATAATGATTAAATACTTATCTAAACTCACATTTAGTGCTTGTATCTCTTCTAAGGCATTGTTATAGGTGGCCATGCTCTGTTTCTAGAATAACTTCTTTTCAAAAGCAAATTATAAATATTTACACATCTCAAACACTTCTTTTTTTCATCTGTATGGAATTTTTTTTTTTCTTTTCTTCTCTTTTTTTTTCTTCCTACTAGAAAGGTGGGCCAGAACCTCAGAGTAGGTAGTGACTGGCCTTTTGTTTATATCCCATTGTAGACCTATTAGTGGTAAGTGTTAATCTATTTCATTCTTTCCTTTCTTTTTCTCTGCTTCAGAGTTATTAAGAGTTGACAATGTTTCCTAGGCAGGAATGAGAGAAATTTGCAGGATCTAAATGATTTCCATCATCTCCTGCCTGTGATGCACATGGAACCTGACTTGCATGCCAGTAGAGAGCTCCTCTGAGTCCCCTCTCTCTTGAATATCCCGAGGCTCCCTCTGGTAGAACATTGGTTGAGTCTCTCTTGGGCACTCTGCAATCCTCATTGGGGGCAGATGCTCCCAGCTCACCTTGTCGATGAAGGAGGCAAACTTGTTGAGGGTCTTGATCTGCTCCTGCTCCTCAGTCCTCACCCGCTGGATGGTGGGGTCAATTTGCAGGTTGAGGGGAGTCAGGAGACTCTGGTTGACGGTGATCTCTTGGATACCTCCAGTGGGGAACACAGAGAAGCCATAGCCCCCATAGCCACCTCCAAAGCCAGCTCCACCACTGAGCCCAAAGCCACTACCAGCCTCAGCACCAAAACCAATTCCACTCCCGGCTCCACCTCCGAAGCCATAGCCAACTCCAATTCTGCCGCCATAGCGGCACCGATGACACAGCTGCCCCCTGTGATGGAGATCCTCTTGGAGCCCCCCAGGCCATAGAGGCTGCGGCTGCCAAAGCCAGCTCCTCCACACACTCTGGTGAGGCCGTCGCTGCCCCTGGAGCGGGACAGGGACACGCTGCTGAAGCCAGAGCGGCATACCCCAGGGACTCTGGCTGAGCTGGCACTGAAGCCCCTGCAGCTGATGCTTTGGGTCTTCACGCTGGATTTGCAAGACATGGTTCCTGAAGAAGAAGAGGTTAAGAAGGGCATGAGAGGAAAAGTATGAGATGGGCTTCCAGTAGCTAGTGTAAAAGGAAGAATGGGCTGGGCTCAGCCCTGGAGGGTGAGCCTGAGATTGGGAAGGGCTGGGCTTTATAAACAATGAGATGATACTTTGGTTATTAGAAAAGATAAAAAATAAGAAGGCTGCTTTTTGGCTTCCTTTAACAAAGGAAAAAATTCTCCTGCCTTTGATCTTTGATATCAGTACAAGACTATTCTCAATTAACTGAGGCTAGGAGTTAGACTTTGTCTCAAACAAAGGTTCAATATGCATTGAATTATGGATTTTATGAATTTTATGAATTTATGCATTCAATATGCTTGTGTATCAGAATGTGCATGCCCATTACCTTGATTTTGCAATTATTATGTCAAGGCTAGCTTTGCTTCATCCGTAATTCCAATCTGATCTTTTGTAATAGCTGAGAACTTGGAAATCTAAGAGCAGTCTATTGTTTATGCTCTAACAGAAAGATTACCATTTTCCCAGTGATTATAAATACCTTAAATTTGACTTGCTCTTCCCATTCTGTAAAAATTAACAGATAGAAAAGTATAGGAACAACATAATAGGTCCTTATTGATCTATTATGGATGGGTGCTCATTACGCAGATTTTGTGATTATTATCTCAAGGTCAACTTTATTTCATCTATAACTCCACCCACTTTCTTCATCCATCTTAAATTATTTGAAAGGAAATTCCAGAAGGAAGGTCATAGAGTTTCATATTCAATTCAATGTTTATGTCTAAACAATAGACTCTTTAGAAAATGACCAAAATGCTATTTTTATACCTTAAAAAGTTAAAAATAATTCTTTAACATCAAGGAGTTTAGTGAACATTCAAATTTCCCTTTATTTTTATTTATTTTTATAATTTGTTCAACTCAGGGTCTAAATAATGTCCATGCATATTTATTTGGGTGATATATCTTTTAAATAATACATCCTTTATATCATTTTGATCTTAATTTTTTGGCCACTTATTTGTTAAATTAAGTAGGTTGCCTGTTTACAAAAGTCCATATAGTCAAACATATGGTTTTTCCAATAGTCACATATGGATGTGAGAGTTGGACCATAAAGAAAGCTGAGCACCAAAGAACTGACTCCTTCGAATTGTGGTTCTGGAGAAGACTCTTGAGAGTCCCTTGGACAGCAAGGAGATCAAACCAGTCAATCCTAATGGAAATCAACCCTGAATAATCATTGGAAGGACTGATGTCAAAGCTGAAACTCCAATACTTTGGCCACCTGATGTGAGGAGTTGACTCATTAGAAAAGACCCTGATGCTGGGAAAGATTGGAGGCAGAAGGAGAAGAGCACAACCGATGATGAGGTGGTTAGATAGCATCCCCAAGTCAATGGACATGATTGAAAAGCTCTAGGAGAGAGTGGACAGGGAAGCCTGGCATGCTTTAGTCCATGGGGTTGCAAAGAGTCAGACATAACTTAGTGACCAAGCAATAACAACAACCTATCTTGAGTTCTCCACTCTTTGGCTTTTGTGATTGCCTTCTCTGATATCATTCCATATGAACCCGGGTCTCCTGCATTGCAGGCAGATTCTTTATTATCTGAGCCACCAAGAAAGCCCTATATAGATATATGGGTATAGGCAAATGTATAAATATATATGTATACATATTTACAGAATGCTTGCATCATTTTGTGTTTCCACAGCAGTGTATGAGTGTTCCAGTTGCTCCATATTGTTGCCTTGGTATCCTCAATTATTGCAAGGTTAGCCATCACATTCTAAGAATATATGATTGTATCTCTGTGTTTTTTTTTTTTTTATTTAAACTTAAAACCTGCAAAAACATTTCACCCATTTCTCTCACCTCTCCTGCATCTCCCCACCTCTGATATCCACCAATCTGGTCTCTGCATCTATGAGTTTAGTTTTTAAATTTTTGAAAATGCATTTGCTTTTTGGATTTCACATACGAGAGATTTGCAATACTTGTCTTTCTCTGTCTGACTTATGTCACTTGGCGTAAAGCCCTAGAGATACATCCATGTTGTCACAAGCTGCAAGACTTCATTCTTTATACCCATATATGATATTTGTTGTTGTTGTTCAGTTACTAAGTCATGTACAGCTCTTTGCAACTCCATGGACTGAAGCATGCCAGGCTTCCCTGTCCTTCACTCTCACCTGAAGTTTGCTCAAGCTCATGTCCATTGAGTCAGTGACGCCATCCAACCATCTCATCCTCTGTCTTCCCCTTCTCCTCCTGCCCTCAATCTTTTCCAGCATCTGGGTCTTTTCCAATGAGTTGGCTTTTTGCATCAGCTAGTAAAAATATTGGAGTTTCAGCATCAGTCTTTCCAATGAATATTCAGTATTGATTTCCTTTAGGATTGACTGGTTTGATCTCCTTGCAGTCCAAGGGACTCTAAGGAGTCTTTCCCAACACCACAATTTGAAAACATCAGTTCTTTGGTGCTCAGCTTTCCTTATGGTCCAACTCTCACATCTGTACATGACTACTGGAAAAACCATTGGACTAGATGGATCTTTGTTGGCAAAATGATGTCTTTGCTTTTTAATATGCTGTCTGCTGCTGCCAAGTTGCTTCAGTTGTGTCTGACTCTGTGCGACCCTATCCCTGGGATTCTCCAGGTAAGAAAGGTTTTATATATTTTAAAATGACTAAATTACACACATTTGCCTATATTTATTTGTCAAAATGAATCTCAGCACAAATCCCCAACCACTTAATTGAAGATGTTTCTGTGCTTTGGGAGGGACCATTTGTGTGTGTGAGGTTGTGTATGTGTGTGTACACTCTTTTCTGTTAGGTGTTCAAATTATGCTTGTGTTGAATCTCCTTTGTATTCTTTGTCTATCCTATATCCTCTTGACCTTTCTTTAATCGCTTATTAACTCCCACTAAGACCCCTGATTCTCTTTCCTCAATATTCTCCCCTATGCTCTTTGCTGTGCATTCAGCATGTGTATTGCCCTTTGTACTGACGTTAGCTTGACCTTCATCTCCCTGCTAGTTTTATTTTTCTCTCTGCCTCATATCTGACTTCTCTAAGTAATGTTTTATATCTTACTCTCTCATTATTTGCTTTTTTCCTTGAATTTTATAGAGGATTTATTTTATTTTGGGAATATTTTATGATGACTTTGTTCTGATGAGTGCTCATTATCTGCCTTTTTATTTTCCTATTCATTTCATTTTTGAATGTGTATCTCTTTTGTTGATCCTGGAATGGTTCCCTTCTGACTAGTGCTCATCTTTGAAAGAGGTGAACTCCTTCTAGATGAGTTGTTGGCAGAAAATATTATGGGGAGTGAGCTGGGGGCATATTCAGGCTAACAGGCTATGTGAATAATTCTAAAACATACCTCAACATAATAAAAGCTATATATGACAAACCCACAGCAAACATTATCCTCAATGGTGAAAAATTGAAAGCATTTCCCCTAAAGTCAGGAACAAGACAAGGGTGCCCACTTTCACCACTACTATTCAACATAGTTCTGGAAGTTTGGGCCACAGCAATCAGAGCAGAAAAAGAAATAAAAGGAATCCAAATTGGAAAAGAAGTAAAACTCTCACTGTTTGCAGATGACGTGATCCTCTACATAGAAAACCCTAAAGACTCCACCAGAAAATTACTAGAGCTAATCAATGAATATAGTAAAGTTGCAGGATATAAAATCAACACACAGAAATCCCTTGCATTCCTATACACTAATAATGAGAAAATAGAGAAATTAAGGAAACAATTCCATTCACCATTGCAATGAAATGAATAAAATACTTAGGAATATACCTACCTAAAGAAACTGAAGACCTATATATAGAAAACTATAAAACACTGATGAAAGAAATCAAAGAGGACACTAATAGATGGAGAAATATACCATGTTCATGGATCAAAAGAATCAATATAGTGAAAATGAGGACACTACCCAAAGCAATCTATAGATTCAATGCACTCCCCATCAAGCTACCAATGGTATTTTTCACAGAGCTAGAACAAATAATTTCACAATTTGTATGGAAATACAAAAAACCTCTAATAGCCAAAGCAATCTTGAGAAAGAAAAATGGAACTGGAGGAATCAACCTGCCTGACCTCAGGCTCTACTACAAAGCCACAGTCATCAAGACAGTAAGGTATTGGCACAAAGACAGAAATATAGATCAATGGAACAAAATAGAAAGCCTAGAGATAAATCCATGCACCTATGGACACCTTATCTTTGACAAAGGAGGCAAGAATATACAATGGAGAAAAGACCATCTCTTTAACAAGTGGTGCTGGGAAAACTGCTCAACCACTTGTAAAAGAATGAAACTAGATCACTTTCTAACACTGTACACAAAAATAAACTCAAAATGGATTAAAGATCTAAATGTAAGACCAGAAACTATAAAACTAGAGGAGAACATAGGCTAAACATTCTCTGACATACCCAGCTCCCAGAATATTGGAAATAAAAGCAAAAATAAACAAATGGGATCTAATTAAAATTAAAAGCTTCTGGGCAACAAAGGAAACTATAAGCAAGGTGAAAAGACAGCCTTCAGGATGGGAGAAAATAATGGCAAATGAAGCAACTGACAAACAACTAATCTCAAAAATTTACAAGCAACTCCTGCAGCTCAATTCCAGAAAAATAAATGACCCAATCAAACAATGGGCCAAAGAACTAAACAGACATTTCTCCAAAGAAGACATACAGATGGCTAACAAACACATGAAAAGATGCTCAACATCACTCAGTATCAGAGAAATACAAATCAAAACCACAATGAGGTACCATCTCACGCCAGTCAGAATGGCTGCTATCCAAAAGTCTACAAGCAATAAATGCTGGAGAGGGTGTGGAGAAAAGGGAACCCTTTTACACTGTTGGTGGCAGTGCAAACTAGTACAGCCACTATGGAGAACAGTGTGGAGATTCCTTAAAAAACTGGAAATAGAACTGCCTTATGACCCAGCAATCCCACTGCTGGGCATACACACCAAGGAAACCAGAATTGAAAGAAACACGTGTACCCCAATGTTCATCGCAGCACTGTTTATAATAGCCAGGACATGGAAGCAACCTAGATGTCCATCAGCAGATGAATGGATAAGAAAGCTGTGGTACATATACACAATGGAGTATTACTCAGCCATTAAAAAGAATACATTTGAATCAGTTCTAATGAGGTGGATGAAACTGGAGCCTATTATACAGAGTGAAGTAAGCCAGAAAGCAAAACACCAATACAGTATACTAACACATATATATGGAATTTAGAAAGATGGTAATGATAACCCTGTATGCGAGACAGCAAAAGAGACACAGATGAATAGAACAGTCTTTTGGACTCTGTGGGAGAGGGAGAGGGTAGGATGATTTGAGAGAATGACATTGAAACATGTATAATATCATATAAGAAATGAATTGCCAGGCCAGGTTCAATGCAGGATACAGGATGCTTGGGGCTGGTGCACTGGGATGACCCAGAGGGATGGTATGGGGAGGGAAGTGGGAGGGGGGTTCAGGATGGGGAACACGTGTATACCCGTGGTAGATTCATGTTGATGTATGGCAAAACCAATACAATATTGTAAAGTAATTAGCCTCCAATTAAGATAAATAAATTAAAATTCAAAATTAAAAAAAGCCTTGCCCAATGAATCATTGCAGAATAACTTACAATTCACAGCCTCTGCTTTTTTCCCTCTTGTTTAACAAAATGCTGCCAATAGGCAAACAAATGTCTCTGGTTTGTTATCCAATTCTACTTCCCAGTTTCTAGAAAGTTCATGACTAACAGGGTCCTGCCTCAGGTCATGCATGCACCCCATGACTTTTGCAAACAAGAGATTCTTGGATTTGTGCCTGAGGACCTATGCTTCACATTGACTAGTAGTGTTAAATGAGTCAACCACGCCTGGCATGCTGCTCCTATAGCTTGTGTTCAGCTACTGTTTTGATGAAGATGTTTTTGTATACTAGGAGCTGAAAAACAACAACAATAAAAAAGCCAAAACAGCAGACTGAGAACAACCACCTCTCCCTGTGATGGGACACTCCTTCACCACATAACAGGGCTTGCTCTGAACCTAGAGAGCAGTCCCAGGTGAATGCTTAAGACTTCTCAAGACATTTCTGAGCATGTGTTTTGTCTGGACCTAGGCACAGTTTTCTAAATGTTCTCCTATACACAGCTGCCTTTGAATGTCCTCATTTCCCAAAGAGTCTCACTGTAGCTTAACCTCTGGACCTTGTATGGTCAGAGGGTCTATTGTGTGTATTCTCCCGTAGTATTTTGCCCCACATGTCAATTTGTTTGTAGTTTGCCCTGTAGTTTTTACTGAGTGTTCCTGCTACTTCTCTTGCCTGCGTCCGAATTTATGGGAAATGAAGATGAGAGCCTTGCAACATTTCTTCAGGAATGCCCCCCAGATGTGTTTGAAGAGACTTGCATGATAATTTGCAAATAGTCTGCATCTGCATCTTTGATTCAAGATGCATGTGTTGGGGGGTGGAGGGTGACCAAGAGGAACAAATGGTTTTGAGGGGCAACTGGAGTGTGGGAGGGGGATTGGAAAAATAGTTTACAAACAAGGTTGCTGTCTGCTCAAGACCACAACTGCACTGCATATAGGGGAGGGAAAGTGCTAGGAACATTGTCATGACATTTTGCTGTAATATGGAAGATGGATTTTCTTGAGAGGGCATTTGCTTGGCTACTACAAATTTTGAGTGTTTTCCAGAGCTCCTACAATGTTCAGACAGCTTCTGGTTTTTTTCTCAATGTTTCTTTAGCAAAAGTAGAGTTTGGTGCTTTCTAGTCTGCCATTTTGCTATCAACACCTGCACCTTAAGATTTTCATTAGATAAATCCATGTTTACATATTATTTTGCAATCTGCTTATTATTCATTGTTGTATTCTATGTGTTTTTCCTAGTCAGTATTTTCTTTCCATTACTTCTCATAAGTACATAATATTACAGACACTAAGCGGGCATGGATTTTGGAACCCAGTCATCACATACCTGCTGTTGGGGAAGTGCTGGGGAGAGTGAGAAGGTACCAATGTGAGAGGCTGCCCACCTCGCTGGGGGAATGGTTATAGGTGAACAAAGCAGTATACTGATAAGAGGATCCAGAGGCACCCTCTCCATGTTATTGAAACCAAGAAACTTTCTCTCACGATGTAAGAGCCTAGGGGTAAAGGAGATAATGGTCACTCATGAGGAAATAGGGACTGGTATGGCCAAAAGACAGCACCAATGAATGAGGAGCCTTGCACGATATCCTGAATTTAAATTATCCCCATTCAGAGAAGTCACAGCAGCCAGAGCACACTGGATAGATGAAAGACTCAGGTTCGTCCATCTCCTAGAAAGTGTTAGGGTGTGAGAAGGTGGAAATTACCATTCTTATTTTGCCTTCACACTTTGAGAAACCAGCATCTGAGTTTTCTGCTGAATGTGACCAACTCCCCCCCCCCCCCCGCCCTTTCAGTTTTCCCATGCTGGAAAGATGGTTGGAATTCACATCCATGTATATACTTCTTCCTGTGTTTGTACTATTTCTTCAGGATACATACACAGAAATAGAATTTTGGTTCAAAAGTATATACACTTTAATTATATTTGATATACTTTCTCAGGCAAGTTTGTTGGTCAGGAAGTCAACTCTAAGTAAAAATCAAAAATATCCTATTTAATTGCTAAATGTTCTGCTCTGATGGACCAGAAACATGATTCCTGTAATGAACATTAAGACTTGACCCCTTGAGTGTGGGTTGAGTGGTCTTAGGAGGAGAAACTAATTGATTACACTTGGCCCCAACAATGAAAGGCAGAGTATACGTGATGCTGGACCAGAGTCCTCCCATTACACTTGCCAAACATTGGGATTAAATTGTATCTGTGAGAGAAAGCTGATTATCAGTATCCCAAGCTGCTGTTTGTTGAAGTTCTCTACAGGAAGCGAGCGAGGCACATGGGGGTGGGGAGTGTGCTTCATGCCTGAGAAGTATGCTTCATTTGTCACATGAACCTCAAGAACCATTGGTGACAAAGAAAGGCTATGTGAAACCACACATTATATGATAAATCTGCTTTATTTAGCAATACAAGTGAGCAAAGAGAAGGGGAAGAAACACAGGGATATAAATCCTCTACATCATAGAACTAGTCACTTGTGCTTTCACAATCACTGCAAGGGAGGAACACAACATCTCTGAGATGGGATCTCCTGGGCCAGTAGAAAGTAAGTGGGATTACCCTGTCTGGACTAGAACCCAAGTAGTGACTGTCCAATGGTTAACAATGGAAGCACAGTTGCAATAGGTTTTGGGAGAGAGGAGATGAGGACACTCAGCAACTTCAGTTTTAATTCAAGAAGTAAGAAAAGGAAGCAGGAAAAATAAAGCAACTGAAGGAGAGAGCAAAGCAATAGAGGGAGCCTGAGACATTGTGGGAGCTTGAGCCCATGACAGGACTTCAGTGCCTGTAGCTCTTCCTGCTGGAGCAGGAGGAGGTGGTGGTGTATTTGATGGAGGAACTGCTGCCCCCACAGGAGCCGAAGCCACCCCCTATGGCTCTGCCACTGCCAGAACTGAAGCCACCTCCAATGCTGTAGGAGCAGCCACTTCCTCCGCCTATGCCTAAGCCACTGCCGAGACCGCTGGCACCACCATAGCCACTGGAAACGGTTGACTGTACCACGGCTGTGAAAGCAAAGGGACAAAGTCAGGACAAGATGGTGAGCTCACTCTGCCACACATAGTCCAGTCAGAGGGACACCAGGGCAAGGGATGGGGGCAGGTGAAGGTACTTACAGATGTTGACTTGTCCAGCGCCTTCCCCACTCAGCCTAGGAGAGAGAAGACACAGCCACGATGAGTCCCGGAGCCACAGCTGGCCCCGCATGGGAAACCTCCGTGTGAGGAGAGTCCCCAGGAGCCGCCTTCTCAGTGCTCTTCTGGGAGTAGCACTATGACCACCACTAGAGTGCCTTCCACCTGGGCTCATCGGCAGGACTTCTTGGAGACGGAGCCAGATGGTTGCGGAGGCTGTGTGAGTTACTCACCTGCACTCCTCGCCTTCCAGCAGCTTCCTGTAGGTGGCAATCTCCACGTCCAGGGCCAGCTTGACATTCATGAGCTCCTGGTACTCCTTCAGCAGCCGGGCCATGTCCTGCTTGGCCTTCTGCAGGGCGTCCTCCAGGTCAGCCAGCTTGTTTCTGGCGTCGTTGAGGGCCAGCTCCCCACGCTGCTCGGCGTCGGCGATGGCGGATTGCAGGCTGGCACACTATAGGGGAGGAGAGCAGGGGAGCCTGAATCTGGACTCCAGAGGAGAGGAAATGTTCTACTTTCCCAGTGAGGAAGAGCTCTAGAGCCCAGACCTCACGGAAATGGAGGTTTGATTCGTTTTGTCCAGTTTTCCTCAGTGCTGCTAATCTTAACTAGTCTTGGAGTCCTTTAAGAAAATCTATTCCCTTCTCTCTTAACCATCCTAAAGATGATGGGGCTGGAAGACACCACAGCAGACTGAAGACCAGGGGACATGGGAAGAAATGGGCCTACTGCCTCGTTTTGAATGTTGACACTTTGGATAAGTTCACATGGATGTACAACAGCTTATACAAAACCACACACATCCTCCCTGAAAGACGATTTTATCTCAAACTCTTGAGACCTCACCTTCCTTTCACTTCACAGATTTTTTTTGAACAACTCTCATTTGTCCTGTGTCTTTTCTCAGATTCTTTTTCACGTTGAGTATGAGCATACTTGCAGCATTCTTCCCCTGTACTTTCTAGCCTGAGCTTTTCTTTGCCAACTTGTGTCTTGCATCCCCAACTCAATCATTCTTCTTATGGAATCTCATTTCAATGCCTCGAGACTGTCTGTATGAACCACTGACCAGCTGAGATTCATCCTATCCTGAGTTTGTTTCCTGCTCTTGAGTTGGGCTTCATCTCTCTAACCTAGGAAAGCTCAACCATGACATATCCTCCTCTCTCTGCTTTTTCCTCAGTGCCCTATAACTACCCATATGATGTTTGATGATACCTGATGGTCTAGGAAGGAAAGGGTGCTTTTCTCTTCCATGGTCCCCACTGTACCTGCTTCTTGACGTGGTCAATCTCAGATCTCAGCCTCTGGATCACGCGGTTGATCTCAGAGATCTCCTGCTTGGTGTTGCGCAAGTCATCCCCGTGTCTGCCCGCCGTCACCCGCAGCTCCTCGTACTGTAAGGGAGGAGGGAGACAAAGTGAGCTCCATAAGCTTTGGAGACACTAATCTAGTCTTTCAAAAAGGAATCTAATGGTTTTCCATAAGACATTTAAAGAAAACTGGTGTTACTAGGTCATTGACGCTCTTCACCCATCACACACCATCCTTGGTAAGACCACTGACTGACTGGTTCTCTTCAGGACAAGCAATGTTCTGTACTATTGCTGAGAGTCAACGTTGAAATAAAGCTAAAACAAAGGTCACTCACCTTGATCTACTTTAGCTTTCATCCTAGCTTGGGTTCTTCGACCTACGAGACTTGGGCATAATTACCCAAAAGGTCTACCCTGAGAGGCCCCCACTTCTTAGCTGTAGTTTCCCCACTAAAGTCTACAGCCTCATTGATGTTCACAGAGGAGGCACAGGGATTCCTCATCAGCTGCCGCCTCCCCACTCACCTTGGACTGGTACCACGACTCAGCCTCAGCCCGGCTCCTCTGAGCGATCTCCTCATACTGGGCTTTGACTTCAGCGATGATGCCGTCCAGGTCCAGGTTGCGGTTGTTGTCCATGGAGAGGACCACAGAAGTGTCTGAGATGTAGCTTTGCATCTGAGCCAGTTCCTGCAGAACAAGAGATCATCTGACCATCTTTGCTCATGATGTTTAGAGAGGCCCCTACACCAAAGATATTCCACTCTTCACAAATCTCTTTAAAGGCAATGAAACAGAATGTGGAGAGATACTTACAGCATCATAGAAGGTTCTTAGGAAGTTGATCTCATCTGTGAGAGCGTCTACCTTGGCTTGTAGTTCAACCTTGTTCATGTAGGCAATATCCACATCCTGGGGAAGAAGCAAACAGCCTGGGATCAGATGAGCCCTCCTATGCAGTCTGCTCCTGTTTTAGCCTCCTCAGTGATTCTTTTCTCAGAACCCTCTCCTTCAGGAAAGGAGCGTGAACCCCTGATCTGACTCAGTCTCACCTTCTTCAATTTCACAAACTCATTCTCTGCTGCTGTGCGTTTGTTGATTTCATCTTCATATCTGGAATTAAAAGGAATACAATCCAACTGAGTCGGGGTGAAGATGATACAAGAAAAGGCAGCCTGGGATCTCTGCTTCCCACAATGGATACATACAAATGAGACTTTTGCCAATAAGCCTAAAGGTTGTAATTTGTGGTTTCCAATTTCTTTACTCCATTACTCCTCCCATTCAACTTTTATGGCCCTTTTGTTCTTCAGGGTTTGTGTTTAGTAACAACTGTAATGTCATGTCTATTGACATGTTTTCCTAAGAACCATGCCCTCATTTGGACCTGGTCATCTAACAGACTGAAGTGTGGGCTTCAGGAATCTAAGGTGTTTTCTCTCCTGTAACTCACTTGTTCTTGAAGTCCTCCACCGTGTCCTGCATGCCCCTGAGCTCCGAGTCCAGGCGGCCTCTCTCCCCAAGGATACTATCCAGCTGTCTCCTGAGGTTGTTGATGTACTGCTCGAATAAAGGCTCCAGGTTCTGCCTCACGGTCTTGGTGCCCTGCTCCTGCAGCAGGGTCCACTTGGTGTCCAGGACCTTGTTCTGCTGCTCCAGGAATCGGACCTGCAGGAAGACAAGATGGTGATCTGTGAGTTGACACGTCCCTGGGCCGATCTGGTGGTCCTGGTGGTGCTGGGCTGCTCCAGATCCTGTACAGAGGCTGATAGTTCTGCTCCCCTGACTCTTTGGCTTCACACCACACAGGGTCCTGGTGGTGCTGGGCTGCTCCAGACCCTGTACAGAGGCTGACAGTTCTGCTCCCCTGACTCTTTGGCTTCACACCACACAGGGTCCTGGTGGTGCTGGGCTGCTCCAGACCCTGTACAGAGGCTGACAGTTCTGCTCCCCTGACTCTTTGGCTTCACACCACACAGGGTCTCATGGCCAAGTTTCCCCGGGGAGCTGTCAGATGTTCCCTCCCTCACCCTTCCTGTCTTCCTCTTGACAAGAACAAGCACAAATGTACTTTATCATCGCATTTTTCTCATATTGCGCAGAACTTTTACAAAGCACACGCCTCAGTTAAACGATATCAGATGTTTATAATCTAATGATTAGATTCCAATTCTATTAATGATTAGATTTAACCTTGTTTCCCATTTAGTGCCCGAATCCGGCTGATACAAAGTCCCTTAATGCTCATTTTCTGGTTCTTAGGTAACTATTTCTATGGATATATATTTGAGTTGTTTTTCCTCAAGTTCCCTTTAGTTTTTTGCTTTCTTTCTTGCATCCTTCATCCATCTATGACTCAAATGGAGTTTCCACTGCAATACCCTTTTAACTCTCTTAGACCATCCAGAAGATCAAGCCATCTCATTGCATTCTCTTATTTTCTGTTCTTTCCTTCAGGATTATCAAGAACTGTGACTATTTCCTTGACAGGAATGGGGCCATGTGAGGGATGAGTAGTTATAAATGATTTCCATCACCGATATCGCCTGGGGTCCACATGTAGCCTGTCCTGCATCCCAGTGGAGAGCTCGCCTGAGTCCCACCCCCTTTCCCCCGAGTCTCCCCTCCAGTAGAACAGGTCTCTCAGTTGGCTCTCTTGGGCACTCTGCAATCCCCACTGGGGGCAGACGCTCCCAGCTCACCTTGTCGATGAAGGAGGCAAACTTGTTGTTGAGGGTCTTGATCTGCTCCCGCTCCTCAGTCCTCACCCGCTGGATGGTGGGGTCGATTTGCAGGTTGAGGGGAGTCAGGAGACTCTGGTTGACGGTGACCTCTTGGATGCCTCCAGGGGGGATCACAGGGAAGCCATAGCCCCCGTAGCCACCTCCAAAGCCAGCTCCACCACCGAGCCCAAAGCCACTACCAGCCCCAGCACCAAAACCAATTCCACTCCCGGCTCCACCTCCGAAGCCATAGCCAACTCCAATTCTGCCGCCATAGCCACCACCGATGACACAGCTGCCCCCTGCGATGGAGATCCTCTTGGAGCCCCCCAGGCCATAGAGGCTGCGGCTGCCAAAGCCAGCTCCTCCACACACTCCGGCGAGGCCGCCACTGCCCCTGGAGCGGGACAGGGACACGCTGCTGAAGCCAGAGCGGCACACCCCAGGGACTCTGGCTGAGCCGGCACTGAAGCCCCTGCGGCGGATGCTTTGGGTCTTCACGCTGGATTTGCAAGACATGGTTCCGGAAGAAGCAGAGACTGAGGAAGGAGCGAGGGGTGCAGTGCAGGGCTGAGAGGAGCAGGTCTGTAAGTGGAGCTTCGGCAGCAGCTTATATATGGAGAAAATAGGCTGGGCTCAGTCCTGGAAGGTGAGCCTGCAGGTTGGGAAGGGCCAGGCTTCACAAAGAGTGACATCACATCTGGTTTATTAGAAAAGTTATGAAATGTGAAGATTGCATTTTTGGTTTCCTTTAGTCAGGGAAAACGTCTGCCTTCCAGCTTTGACGGCTCTGAGTACAGTAAGACTAGTCTCAACTCAGTGAGCTGGGAGTTAGTCAGCAACTCACACAAAGGTTCTCCATGTTATGCTCGTGTGTGAAATGTACTGAGGCTCATCTGCCCTGGTGTTCCACCCACCAGCCAGGAATCCTGGAGAGCAAAATAGCCTAGCTTTTCCTACAACAGTAATTATTATGTTTGTCATGAATCACAGAAATTTTGCTTTCCTCAAAATTTTCCACAGGTAGGTATGTAGATTTGCAATATAAATGGGTCTCTGTATGCCTATCACTGGATTTTATAAAAATTAATTTCTCATGGTCAGTTTTATTTCCTGTACTGCTAAGTCACTTCAGTCGTGTCCAACTCTGTGCAACCCCATAGACGGCAGCCCACCAGGCTCCCCCATCTCTGGGATTCTCCAGGTAAGAACACTGGAGTGGGTTGCCATTTCCTTCTCCAATGCATGAAAGTGAAAAGTCAAAGTGAAGTCGCTCAGTCGTGTCCGACTCTTAGCAACCGCATGGACTGCAGCCTACCAGGCTCCTCTGTCCATAGGATTTTCCAGGCAAGAGTACTGGAGTGGGGTGCCATTGCCTTTTTCTTATTTCTTGTACACCCTAATGCAAATCCCTATCAACTCTAATATACTGAAAAGCAGTCCCCAAATATCTTGTTTTACCTTTAGAATACAATTCAATATTTATCTGTAAGTGAGTTGTTCTTTTACACATACCTTTCCTATATCTTAAATACTTAGATGTTCGTTAACGTCCAGAAGTATTTATTCAATCTTGGAAAAGTCTGTTTTTGTTATTTATATTTTGTGTCTTGCTTTTCCAAATCAGGATTCTAATAAGTTCCATAAATCTTGTGTTTGGGTGATATATTTAACGTCTTATATTTTTATAATATTGCAGGTCATTAAATCTGCCTCCATCTTTCCACTTGCAGTTTATTTGTGAAA
Source organism: Budorcas taxicolor (assembly GCF_023091745.1). NCBI lineage: Eukaryota > Metazoa > Chordata > Mammalia > Artiodactyla > Bovidae > Budorcas > Budorcas taxicolor. Next base: position 72,303,584 of record NC_068914.1, on the reverse strand, counting down.
AGAAAAAAAGAGAGAAACGGTTTTATTTGTTTTTCAGTAGTCCAACATGGCAGTGTTAATTTGCATAATCATGTCATCTTCTTAAAGTGGTCTCAAGTCTTTCTTGTATGCTATGAACTGACAGTTCCAACTAGAAGCTTAATATGCTATCTCTTTAAACATTACAGATATAAATGTCAGAATGCCTATTTATATACATAATATTGATATTTACACATCGACTTATTCATTTTAAAATATTAAATAAGTAATACATGAATTACACGCTCAAGGCCATTCCCCAGTCCTATATAGTAAGACAGGTAAAGGTGTTACCGTTCCCTGTGTATCCTTGTAGTCACCTCACTTAATGTTTCTGTGCTTCTTCTAGGGCATATGTGAAGCATGTGAGAATATATATTGAATATACACATACCTATGAGATATATAGATATACTCTTTTGCAATTATGCTCATGGTATATGTACTTTGTCTCCCATAGCTCTGTTCTCTCTCAGTTCTCATGCAGCATTCTCTGACTGCTATTTCCTATGGTTTGTTTGCTTCGCTTTACCTGTGATCCATTGTTGTGCTTCAGCAAGGTCTTGGGCTGTTTTCAGCCTGGCCTTCATTTCTATGGTGGCTTTATTTTTTCTCCACGAATTATCTGCAGTTTACCAGCTAATATTTTAATCTTTTATTTCTTACTCTATTGCCCCTTGGCTTTATTATTTCATTATGTATGTTTCATTGCCTCTTAGGAAATATTTAACCGTGACTTCTTCCTACTGAATGTTTTCTAAGTGCCTCTTGCTTTTCCTTTTCCTTGTGTTTCTTGTTTGCTTGTTTATTTGTTTGCTTTCATGTAAAGTGTCCTTTGTGGGTCCCGGAATGGTTCCTTCCTAACAAGGGCTCATCTCTGAATGATTTGAGATCCTTTTGGACCTGCCTTTACAGACAGTCTTATGGGAGGAGAGGCCAGGCCGCAACCAGAATAACAGGAATTCTCAGTAGGACACAGGCTGTGTAAATAGTTCCTTTAATTTTAATTCATCCAAGCCAAGGAAGATGTCTGCAGAGCGGCTCGCAGTTCAGTCTCAGTTTTCTTTGCTTTTCCAACAACAAGCTGCCAATAGGCATTGCCTCTGATTCCTTGCTCAACCCTGCCTTCCCTGTGTCTTGAAACTTCAGGGCAAATAGGCTCTGCCTATAGCCCACACACCCACTTGTGACTGTTGCAAAGATTGATTCTTTGATTCTTGGTTATGCACCTGAGGACGTGTTCTTCATATTCACGTAGTAGGATTTGCATGAGTCAGAGGTGCCTGGCAACAGGAAGACCTCAGGGTTAGCTTTGTGTACTGTTCTGTGTTTCCCACATTGTTTAGTTTTGATTTGTCTGTTTTTGACAGTGTTCTTCACTGGATTTTCTGAGATGTGCATTGAAGACATCTTCTCTCTGAGTTTTCCCAACATCTGTGATTGCTTTCTCTCTTTCTGTAGGAAGGATTTTGTATTCTTTATTTTTTAAATTGAAGGAATTTAAGATGTTTCCCTTTTGGTGGTTGAGGGTGGAGATTACTTTTATGATTCTTGTTCTCCTTGTTTGGTTTAAGGCAATTTCTAATAAAGAGAGATGGCTCCATTTCAGCTACATTCAGAAGTTTCCCATTCATATATTTATATTGAAACACATAGCATTTAAAATATTAAGTAATAATTGCTACTAGAAATATTACTTTTCCTTTCTTGCACTGCATGGAAACTATTGGGGTCAATGAAGACATCATTACTCAGGGGGCCCCTCCTGAGCCTGATGGGGTCACCTGAAAGTTGTCTGCAATACATCAGATTTACCATCATCAGAAATTTCATTCCCAAATATATGTGTTCTTCTCAGTGGAACAACCTCCTTTACTGCTTAGTCAAAATTTGTATCAGTGGAAGTCCAGTGGATACAATGAGAGAGAATAGTATGTAAACAGCCATGTACCAGTCTCCCAGATTAAACACTTATCCATATTTTTCAATATTGTCTCATCTAATTCCTCTACTTCTGTTATTGAAATCTTCTGCTTTTTTGTTGATGCATTGTCAAGAAAATTAAGACATTAAGTCATTTCAATTGTCAGTATTTGCAAGCATGCCTAAGAAAGGATGACTTTTTAATCTAACTGTATAACAGTTTTGTATCTGTAGCGACAGTTGCTTCATAATGAAGCTGAGTGTCCATTTATGTCCATACTTCTCTGATTATTTCAAGATGTCTTTTTATGCTGTTTTTCTAGAAACAACATCCTAGCTAGATTCTTGGGTCTCTTAAGAGTCTTTCATACTGTAATAGATCCCTTTTTAACACCACTGATTTGTAGAAAAATTGTTTTTTTCTCTAGTACGTCTACACTTGATTTGGTTCATTGTTTCCTGTTGGTGCCATATAACTTCTAACCCCAGTTTTTCCTATATAGTACTTGCATGAGTTAATTAGACTTTTCCCATTGTTTCAGGTAAGATTATGTCCCAGTTGGTCCTGTGTGCTCATATTGCCTCAGCTTGTGAGGCACATAATGCTAGCTGTCCAGTTTAGTGATGTTAAGACTGATCTGTAGTATAGCTGCAGTTCCAGCCTTATCCCTCCATTAAAAAGTGCCAAATAAATTTGTCATCTAATATTTTACCATTCATTGGTCAAGTCCCACATTGATTATTCATTAGAGGTTGCAAATGTTTAATTTTGAATTTAACATCTCTCCTCCTCACTTATCAATTGGGAGTCAGCTATAAAGAAGAAATCTGTGTTGTTTGCTTTTTAAATAGTAATATATATTTTATTCAGACAGGAAAGGCAGAATAAGTGCTTCTTTCTTATAATTTTGTAATTTTCAAAACAGTGAATTGGGACCACCATAATTTCCAAATATAATTGAAGAAGTTTTGTTTGTTTGTTATTTTGGTTTTGTATGATTGTAAATCCACCGTTCAAAAATATATATTCAATATGTTTCTGTCCACTGCAGGCATTAAACCTTTTGGGTACTTAAACTGACCCATTTTACACCACTTGAGTTCTTCAGATTTTCTTCTGGGTCTTTTTGACAGGGGCCCATTGGGTTCTGAAAGCTTCTTTGTTGATCAGGACAAGAAGTCTCAAGTTACCTTGTACTTACCTTGAAGCAGACGTGGAATCAGTCATTTCTGTGAGTAGCTGAGGTGCCTTTTATTGGGAAATGATATTTATAAGCTAGAATTTTTATGCTATGGATGTTCATTGTTCCTGGGTTCTTCTAGGTTTGAAGTCTTTTCAAAATACAGATCTAGAAATATGTGAAAACATATTAGGAAATACTTAAATCAGAAGTTTGTAGATATATTTCAAAGTCAAATGGGAGAATATAGGATGATTTTATAACTGTCTTTTTTTTTTTTTTTTTTTGCCATATCTGAAAAGCTTAGCTCTGAATGGCGTATTCCTTATTTGCTCTGTCCTACAACAAACCTGATATCTGGGCTTCCCTGGTAGCTCAGTTGGTAAAGAATTGGCCTGCAGTGCAGGAGACCCATCTTGATTCTTGGGTCAGGAAGATCCACTGGAAAAGGGATAGGGTACTCACTCCAGTATTCTTGGGCTTCCCTTGTGGCTCAAGTGGTAAAGAATATGCCTGCAATGTAGGAGACCTGGGTTCTATCCCTGGGTTGGGAAGATTTCCCCAGAGAAGGGAAAGGCTACCCACCCCAGTATTCCAGACAGAGAATACAGTCCATGGTGTCACAAAGAGTTAGACACAGCTGAGTGACTTTCATTTTCACAACAATATGAGAATCCAGATTAACTCTAGCCTTGTGGTTGCAAAGAGAAGCAGGAAAAACATTATTACATTGGTTGGAGAGAAGTTTCTTAAGTGAGGGAGTACAGATATGGATGGCAATGTCCTTCAAAAAGGGGCTGCTACAGTTGCATGAGAAGACTGGAGGCAGTGTAAGAGGGTTCCCTTTTCTCCACACCCTCTCCAGCATTTGTTGCTTGTAGACTTTTGGATCGCAATCATTTTGACTGGTGTGAAATGGTACCTCATTGTGGTTTTGATTTGCATTTCTCTGATAATGAGTGATGGTGAGCATCTTTTCATGTGTTTGTTCAGTTCAGTTCAGTCACTCAGTCGTGTCCGACTCTCTGCGACCCCATGAATCACAGCACGCCAGGCCTCCCTGTCCATCACCAACGCCCAGAGTTCACTCAGACTCACGTCCATCGAGTCCGTGATGCCATCCAGCCATCTCATCCTCTGTCATCCCCTTCTCCTCCTGCCCCCAATCCCTCCCAGCATCAGAGTCTTTTCCAATGAGTCAACTCTTCACAGAGGTGTCCAAAGTACTGGAGTTGCAGCTTTAGCATCATTCCTTCCAAGGATATCCCAGGGCTGATCTCTTTCAGAATGGACTGGTTGGATCTCCTTGCAGTCCAAGGGACTCTCAAGAGTCTTCTCCAAGACCACAGTTCAAAAGCATCAATTCTTTGGCGCTCTGCCTTCTTCACAGTCCAACTCGCACATCCATACTTGACCACAGGAAAAACCATGGTCTTGACTAGACCGATGTTGGTGGGCAAAGTAATGTCTCTGCTTTTGAATATACTATCTAGGTTGGTCATAACTTTTCTTCCAAGGAGTAAGCATCTTAATTTCATGTGTTTGTTAGCCATCTGTATGTCTTCTTTGGAGAAATGTCTATTTAGTTCTTTGGCCCATTTTTTAATTGGGTCGTTTATTTTTCTGGAATTGAGCTGCATAAGTTGCTTGTATATTTTTGAGATTAGTTGTTTGTCAGTTGCTTCATTTGCTATTATTTTCTCCCATTCTGAAGGCTGTCTTTTCACCTTGCTTATAGTTCCCTTTGTTGCCCAGAAGCTTTTAATTTTAATTAGATCCCATTTGTTTGTTTTTGCTTATATTTCCAGTATTCTGGGAGGTGGATCATAGAGGATCCTGCTGTGATGTATGTCGGAGAGTGTTTTGCCTATGTTCTCCTCTAGGAGTTTTATAGTTTCTGGTCTTACATTTAGATCTTTCATCCATTTTGAGTTTATTTTTGTGTATGGTGTTAGAAAGTGATCTAGTTTCATTCTTTTACAAGTGGTTGACCAGTTTTCCCAGCACCACTTGTTAAAGAGATTGTCTTTAACCCAGTGTATATTCTTGCCCCCTTTGTCAAAGATAAGGTGTCCATAGGTATGTGGCTTTATCTCTGGGCTTTCTATTTTGTTCCATTGATCTATATTTCTGTCTTTGTGCCAATACCATACTGTCTTGATGACTGTGGCTTTGTAGAAGAGCCTGAAGTTAGGCAGGTTGATTCCTCCAGTTTCATTCTTCTTTCTCAAGATTGCTTTGGCTATTCGAGGTTTTCTGTATTCCATACAAATTGTGAAATTATTTGTTCTAGCTCTGTGAAAAATACCATTGGTAGCTTGACAGGGATTGCATTGAATGTGTAGATTGCTTTGGGTAGTGTCCTCATTTTCACTATATTGATTCTTCTGATCCATGAACATGGTACATATCTCCATCTATTAGTGTCCTCTTTGATTTCTTTCATCAGTGTTTTATAGTTTTCTATATATAGGTCTTCAGTTTCTTTAGGTAGATATATTCCTAAGTATTTTATTCTTTTCATTGCCATGGTGAATGGAATTGTTTCCTTAATTTCTCTTTCTACTTTCTCATTATTAGTGTATAGGAATGCAAGGGATTTCTGTGTGTTGATTTTATATCCTGCAACTTTACTATATTCATTAATTAGCTCTAGTAATTTTCTGGTGGAGTCTTTAGGGTTTTCTATGTAGAGCATCATGTCATCTGCAAACAGTGAGAGTTTTACTTCTTCTTTTCCAAGTTGGATTCCATTTGTTTCTTTTTCTGCTCTGATTGCTGTGGCCAAAACTTCCAGAACTATGTTGAATAGTAGTGGTAAAAGTGGGCACCCTTGTCTTGTTCCTGACTTTACGGGAAGTGCTTTCAATTTTTCACCACTGAGGATAATGTTTGTTGTGGGTTTGTCATATATAGCTTTTATTTTGTTGAGGTATGTTCTTTCTATTCCTGCTCTCTGGAGAGTTTTTATCATAAATGGATGTTGAATTTTGTCAAAGGCCTTCTCTGCATCTCTTGAGATAATATATGGCTTTTATTTTTCAATTTGTTAATGCGGTGAATTACATTGATTGATTTGCGGATATTGAAGACACCTTGCATCCCTGGGATAAAGCCCACTTGGTCATGGTGTATGATCTTTTTAATGTGTTTTTGGATTCTGATTGCTAGAATTTTGTGAAGGATTTTTGCATCTATGTTCATAAGTGATATTGGCCTGTCGTTTTCTTTTTTGTGGCATCTTTGTCAGGTTTTGGTGTTAGGGTGATGGTGGCCTCATAGATTGAGTTTGGAAGTTTACCTTCCTCTGCAATTTTCTGGAAGAGTTTGAGTAGGATAGGTGTTAACTATTCTCTAAATTTTTGTTAGAATTCAGCTGTGAAGCCGTCTGGACCTGGGCTTTTGTTTGCTGGAAGATTTCTGATTACAGTTTCAATTTCGGTGCTTGTGATGGGTCTGTTAAGATTGTCTATGTCTTCCTGGTTCAGTTTTGGAAATGCAAACTAGTATAGCCACTATGGAGAACAGTGTGGAGATTCCTTAAAAAATTGCAAATAGAACTGCCTTATGACCCAGCAATCCCACTGCTGGGCATACACACCAAGGAAACCAGGATTGAAAGAGACACATGTACTCCAATGTTCATCGCAGCACTGTTTATAATAGCCAGGACATGGAAGCAACCTAGATGCCCATCAGCAGATGAATGGATAAGAAAGCTGTGGTACATATACACCATGGAGTATTACTCAGCCATTAAAAAGAATACATTTGAATCAGTTCTAATGAGGAGGATGAAACTGCAGCCTATTATACAGAGTGAAGTAAGCCAGAAAGAAAAACACCAATACAGTGTACTAACACATATACATGGAATTTAGAAAGATGGTAATGATAACCCTGTATGCGAGATAGCAAAAGAGACACAGATGTATAGAACACTCTTTTGGACTCTGTGGGAGAGGGAGAGGGTGGGAAGATTTGTGAGAATGGCATTGTAACATGTATACTATCATGTAAGAAATGAATCGCCAGTCTATGTTTGATACAGGATACAGGAGGCTTGGGGCTGGTGCACGGGGATGATACAGAGAGATGATATGGGGTGGGAGGTGGGAGGGGGGTTCAGGATTGGGAACTCATGTACACCCGTGGCAGATTCATGTCAATGTATGGCAAAACCAATACAGTATGTAAAGCAAAATAAAGTAAAAATAAAAATTTAATAAAAAATAAAATAAAATCTGTGTTGTACATCAAGAAAATAAATAAATAAAGGAGAGAAAAAAAAAAGACTGGGGACAATAAAAATGTTGGAGAAAATGGCACATTTGAGTGGACCTGCCTCTAAGACGACAGAGGATGAATTTCCACCCCTACTCCCTTTCTGCTGCATCAGCACAGCAGTAGCTGAGAGGAGCTACCCCACGTCTGAGGTCAGGGGTGGCAGCAGAGAGGAGCTACCCCACGCCCAGGGGGTGGGCAGCTGCACGGAAAAAGGAGGGCTGAGAGGAGCTATTCCACGTTCAGAGTCAGGAGGTGTGGCCCTGAGCAGATACCCTTCCTCCAAGGTAAGGAGCAGCCGCTGTGATTTGCTGGAGCAGCCGTGAAGACATACCCCACGTCCAAGGTAAGAGAAACCCAAGTTAGACAGTAGGTGTTGCAAGAAGGCATCAGGGGGCAGACACACTAAAACCATAAGCACAGGAAACTAGCCAATCTAATCACACAGACCTAACTCAATGAAACTAAGCCATGCCAAGTGGGGCCACCCAGGACGGGAGGGTCATGGTGGAGAGGTCTGACAGAATGTGGTCCACTGGAGAAGGGACCCCATGAACAGTATGAAAAGGCAAAATGATAGGATACAGAAAGGGGAACTCCTCAGGTTGGTAGGTGCCCAATATGCTACTGGAGATCGGTGGAGAAATAACTCCAGAAAGAATGAAGGGGTGGAGCCAAAGCAAAAACAATACCCAGTTGTGGATGGTACTGGTCATAGAAGCAAGGTCTGTTGCTATAAAGAGAAACATTTCATAGAAACCTGGAATGTCAGGTCCATGAATCAAGGCAAATTGGAAGTGGTCAAACAAGAGATGGCAAAAGTCAACGTCGACATTCTAGGAATCAGCGAACTAAAATGGACTGAAATGGGTGAATTTAACTCAGATGACCATTATATCTACTACTGTGGGCAGGAATCCCTCAGAAGAAATGGAGTACCCATCATGGTCAACAAAAGAGTCCGAAATGCAGCACTTGGATGCAATCTCAAAAATGACAGAATGATCTCTGTTCATTTCCAAGGCAAACCATTCAATATCACGGTAATCCAAGCCTATGTCCCGACCAGTAGCACTGAAGAAGCTGAATTTGAATGGTTCTGTGAAGACCTACAAGACCTTTTAGAACTAACACCCCAAAAAGATGTCCTTTTCATTATAGGGGACTGGAATGTAAAAGTAGGAAGTCAAGAAACACCTGGAGTAACAGGCAAATTTGGCCTTGGAGTCCGGAATGAAGCAGGGCAAAGGCTAATAGAGTTTTGCCAAGAGAACTCACTGGTCATAGCAAACACCCTCTTCCAACAACACAAGACTCTACAATGGACATCACCAGATGGTCAACACTGAAATCAGATTGATTACATTCTTTGCAGCCAAAGATGGAGAAGCTCTATACAGTCAGCAAAAACAAGACCGGGAGTTGACTGTGGCCCAGATCATGAACTCCTTATTGCCAAATTCAGACTTAAATTGAAGAAAGTGGGGAAAACCACTAGACCATTCAGGTATGACCTAAATCAAATCCCTTATGATTATACAGTGAAAGTGAGGAATAGATTTAAGGGACTAGATCTGATAGAAAGAGTGCCTGATGAACTATGGACAGAGGTTCGTGACATTGTACAAGAGACAGGGATCAAGACGATCCCAGTGGAAAAGAAATGCAAAACAGCAAAATGGCTGTCTGAGGAGATCTTACAAAGAGCTGTGAAAAGAAGAGAAGCAAAAAGCAAAGGAGAAAAGGAAAGATATAAGCATCTGAATGCAGAGTTCCAAAGAATAGCAAGGAGAGATAAGAAAGCCTTCCTCAGCAATCAATGCAAAGAAATAGAGGAAAACAACAGAATGGGAAAGACTAGAGATCTCTTCAAGAAAATTAGAGATACCAAGGGAACATTTCATGCAAAGATGGGCTCGATAAAGGACAGGAATGGTATGGACCTAACAGAAGCAGAAGATATTAAGAAGAGATGGCAAGAATACATAGAAGAACTGTACAGAAAAGAGCTTCACGACCCAGAGAATCACGATGGTGTGATCACTCACCTAGAGCCAGACATCCTAGAATGTGAAGTCAAGTGGGCCTTAGAAAGCATCACTACGAACAAAGCTAGTGGAGGTGATGGAATTCCAGTTGAGCTATTTCAAATCCTGAAAGATGATGCTGTGAAAGTGCTGCACTCAATATGCCAGCAAATTTGGAAAACTCAGCAGTGGCCACAGGACTGGAAAAGGTCAGGTTTCATTCCAATCCCAAGAAAGGCATTGCCAAAAGAATGCTCACACTAACACACAATTGCACTCATCTCACACGCTAGTAAAGTAATGCTCAAAATTCTCCAAGCCAGGCTTCAGCAGTACATAAACTGTGAACTTCCAGATGTTCAAGCTGGTTTTAGAAAAGGCAGAGGAACCAGAGATCAAATTGCCAACATCCGCTGGATCATCGAAAAGCAAGAGATTCCAGAAAAGCATCTGTTTCTGCTTTATTGACTATGCCAAAGCCTTTGACTGTGTGGATCACAATAAACTGTGGACAATTCTGAAAGAGATAGGAATACCAGACCACCTGACCTGCCTCTTGAGAAACCTGTATGCAGGTCAAGAAACAACAGTTAGAACTGGTAATGGAACAAGAGACTGGTTCCAGATAGGAAAAGGAGTACATCAAGGCTGTATGTTGTCACCCTGCTTATTTAACGTATATGCAGAGTACATCCTGAGAAACGCTGGGCTGGAAGAAGCACAGGCTGAAATCAAGACTGCTGGGAGAACTATCAATAACCTCAGATATGCAGATGACACCACCCTTATGGCAGAAAGTGAAGAGGAACTAAAAAGCCTCTTGATGAAAGTGAAAGAGGAGAGTGACAAAGTTGGCTTAAAGCTCAACATTCAGAAAACAAAGATCATGGCATCCAGTCCCATCACTTCATGGCAGATAGATGCAGAAACAGTGTCAGACTTTATTTTGGGGGGCTCTGAAATCACTGCAGATGGTGACTGCAGCCATGAAATTAAAAGACACTTACTCCTTGGAAGGAAAGTTATGACCAACCTAGATAGCATATACAAAAGAAGAGACATTACTTTGCCAACAAAGCTCCCTATAGTCAAGGCTGTGGTTTTTCCTGTGGTCATGTATGGATGTGAGAATTGGACTATGAAGAAAGCTGAGCACTAAAGAATTGATGCTTTTGAACTGTAATGTTGGAGGAGACTCTTGAGAGTCCCTTGGACTGCAAGGAGATCCAACCAGTCCATCCTAAAGGAGATTAGTCCTGGGTGTTCTTTGGAAGGACTGATGCTGAAGCTGAAACTCCAATACTTTGGCCATCTCATGTGAAGAGCTGACTCAATGGAAAAGACCCTGATGCTGGGAGGGATTGGGGGCAGGAGGAGAAGGGGACGACAGAGGATGAGGTGGCTGGATGGCATCACCGACTCGATGGACATGAGTTTGAGTGAACTCCGGGTGTTGGTGATGGACAGGGAGGCCTGGTGTGCTGTGATTCATGGGTCGCAAAGAGTCAGACATGACTGAGCGACTGAACTGAACTCCCTTTCTAGTGTAGGGACATCCCTGGAGTCTTCAAGGTGACAGCCTTGAAGAGAAGAGATGGACTAGAGAAAGTCCTGGTCCAAGATATCCAGTTGCTCTCAAAGATGGACTCCTCAACACCTTTTGCCTCCCATCCTGAGGTCTACTGTTAGCTATTCTCAAGGACAAGTATGGTGAAGCGTTAGTTAGCAGGGAGTCTGTAGGGAATGCCTCCTGGGGCATGCAGCGGGCAGAGAAGAGCAATCTGCTCTCGGGACCTTTGGAAACGTTCCCTCTTCTGCCTGTGCCACACCCTGTGCCCCCACGAACTGTGATGTCATTCATTAGTCTGTGCTGGGGATTCTAGCCAGCATAGCTGAATCTACCTTGTATGGCTCACAAGTGATCATCCTGGATCACAAAAGATTCAGGTAAGGTGAACTTTGGGTATAGCTTCTAAGTAGGAAAAGTTCTTCTATTTGAGATTGTTATGAAAAAGATGTCTTTTCTGTATTTTCCAGGTACCTAGACCCTATACTGGAGGAAGCAATTGACTAGCGTCCTTAGGAGCCAAATCCAGTATCTAACAACCTTTGGTACTGCCGAGTCCTTCCTTACTTCAAAAGCAAGACTTTACTCTTTCAATAGAAAAGAATGTTTCTTCTATTCAGCCCTCAAGAGGCAGAAGAAATCAATCTGAAAGTTTTAATCTCATGCACATTAATCAAAAGATTGAAACTTTTCTTCCTTAATACCAAAATTGTAACCACTTTTAACTTCAGATGTCATACAGTGAGGACATCATGAGGAACACACTTTTTCTTTTGAAATAACAAGGTTCAACATCAGAAGATTTAGGAAGTGCACAGATTAAAAACAATACAGTTTCTTGGAGTGAAAACCAACAAGAGATTGTCAATATTATTGTTTTATCATTAGCCATTCAATGATTTCTCTGTATCTCTGTCCCTCCAACTGTCTTTCTGTTTCTTTGTGACTCTGTCTCTTTCTTTACCTTGCTTGTTTTATAATTTTGTACGAAATTAGAAAAAAATACAGATGATACTTTGAACCCCTTGCCTTAAATGTTTTCCATAATAACTACGTTTCATTTAGTTATTGTGTCCCCTTAGACCCTTCTTGGTTTAACACAGTTTGTCTGATTTTCCTTGTCTTCGTGACTTAGAAAGTTCTGAGGAACTCTGCCAGTCTGTTTTGTCACTGTAGATACCATGAGTAATTATTTCGTAATTGGGCTTCAACCCAAATATGATTTATTTATCTATTTATTTACAGCTCAAGAAGTTTCAGTTTGTCTACTAATAGCTCTTTCAGTGTCTTCTGTGACTATTTCTTCACTTTTTGCTGCTGAAAGATGCTCCAGAATCACCTTTGCTTATACTCCTCCCCATTCGTAGAATCAGACATATCTCCTCGATTCTTCAGAAGAGAACTTGCATGGTATTAGGTGGATTCTCCAGAGAAATCATCTGAGATTAAGGCTGTGGACAAAACAGACTGGAAACAATGACTAAATCTCAGGAACACTGCCTGACTCGCAGACCAACCTTGCACTGTATCATGAGATTTCTTTATCCATTCAGAAAGTCAAAGGAAGCCAAGACATGGCTGAGGGAGAATGCAAGGCCATGTCTTTGGAGTGGCAAAGACTCGACCTCTTTGAATCTCTGTGAGAGGATTTTGGGGTGAGGAAAAAGGCCTTCCCATTCGTATTTTGTCTCCATACTTAAAAAAATCAGCACTTGCATTTTGTTTCTGAGTCTGTAAGATCCTGAAGTTAACCAATGTTTCCATTATTTCCCAGGTGCAGCTTTATTGGGATTCATATCCCAGAAGTACGAGCTCTTGCATTTGTACTGTTTCCTCAGGATACATTGCTAAAAGCTTACTTTCAGTTCAGAAGTATATACTTTTAAATTACACCTGATACATGTTGTCAGGCACATTTTGTGGTCATAACGCATTTTAAAACATAAATCAGACATCTTACACTCTAGTCAATGTTCTTCTGATCTAATTGGACTGTAATATGATTCTCTGAGGAATATGGATGACTACTGCGGCAGAAGGAGGTAGAATCATAGAGACAAGTCAGAGAAACTAAACTGCTGAGACCTCATCCTAGCAGTAAAACCAGACTTTACTGTGATGGACCCAGATCCCTCGCACTCCGCATGCCAGGCTGTTCTCAGGGGACTGCTGGCATCAGGATGTTAAATTGCTGTCTGTTGAAGTTCTCTAAAGGAGGAGCGTGAAGCACATGGGCACTGGGGGTATGCTTCACTCCTGAGAAGGCATTTATCAGATGAAAACCTCAAGATCCATTGGTGACAAAGAAAAGCTATGTGAAATCACACACTATGTGATAAATCTGCTTTATTTAGCAATAGAAGTGAGCAAAGAGCAGAGGAAGCAACACAGAGATACAGACGCTGTACATCAAAGAACCAGTCACTCCTGCTTTCACAGTCACTGAAATAGAGGAACACAGCACCTCTGAGACAGGACTTCCTGGGCCAGTGGAAAGCAAGGAGGATTCCCTGTCTGGACTAGGACCAAGTGGTTAATTTCCAGTGGTGAAAAATGGAAGCTCAGGTAGAGCACGTATTGGCAGAGGGAGATGAATGCACTCAGTAGTAGAAGAGAGGAAGCAACCAGAGGAGAGGGTGGTGAAACTGGAGAGGGAGCCTGAGACATTGTGGGAGCTTGAGCCCATGACAAGACTTCAGTGCCTGTAGCTCTTCCTGCTGGAGCAGGAGGAGGTGGTGGTGTATTTGATGGAGGAACTGCTGCCCCCACAGGAGCCGAAGCCACCCCCAATGGCTCTGCCACTGCCAGAACTGAAGCCACCTCCAATGCTGTAGGAGCAGCCACTTCCTCCGCCTATGCCTAAGCCACTGCCGAGACCGCTGGCACCACCATAGCCACTGGAAACGGTTGACTGTACCACGGCTGTGAAAGCAAAGGGACAAAGTCAGGACAAGATGGTGAGCTCACTCTGCCACACATAGTCCAGTCAGAGGGACACCAGGGCAAGGGATGGGGGCAGGTGAAGGTACTTACAGATGTTGACTTGTCCAGCGCCTTCCCCACTCAGCCTAGGAGAGAGAAGACACAGCCACGATGAGTCCCAGAGCCACAGCTGGCCCCGCATGGGAAACCTCCGTGTGAGGAGAGTCCCCAGGAGCCGCCTTCTCAGTGCTCTTCTGGGAGTAGCACTATGACCACCACTAGAGTGCCTTCCACCTGGGCTCATCGGCAGGACTTCTTGGAGACGGAGCCAGATGGTTGCGGAGGCTGTGTGAGTTACTCACCTGCACTCCTCGCCTTCCAGCAGCTTCCTGTAGGTGGCAATCTCCACGTCCAGGGCCAGCTTGACATTCATGAGCTCCTGGTACTCCTTCAGCAGCCGGGCCATGTCCTGCTTGGCCTTCTGCAGGGCGTCCTCCAGGTCAGCCAGCTTGTTTCTGGCGTCGTTGAGGGCCAGCTCCCCACGCTGCTCGGCGTCGGCGATGGCGGATTGCAGGCTGGCACACTATAGGGGAGGAGAGCAGGGGAGCCTGAATCTGGACTCCAGAGGAGAGGAAATGTTCTACTTTCCCAGTGAGGAAGAGCTCTAGAGCCCAGACCTCACGGAAATGGAGGTTTGATTCGTTTTGTCCAGTTTTCCTCAGTGCTGCTAATCTTAACTAGTCTTGGAGTCCTTTAAGAAAATCTATTCCCTTCTCTCTTAACCATCCTAAAGATGATGGGGCTGGAAGACACCACAGCAGACTGAAGACCAGGGGACATGGGAAGAAATGGGCCTACTGCCTCGTTTTGAATGTTGACACTTTGGATAAGTTCACATGGATGTACAACAGCTTATACAAAACCACACACATCCTCCCTGAAAGACGATTTTATCTCAAACTCTTGAGACCTCACCTTCCTTTCACTTCACAGATTTTTTTTGAACAACTCTCATTTGTCCTGTGTCTTTTCTCAGATTCTTTTTCACGTTGAGTATGAGCATACTTGCAGCATTCTTCCCCTGTACTTTCTAGCCTGAGCTTTTCTTTGCCAACTTGTGTCTTGCATCCCCAACTCAATCATTCTTCTTATGGAATCTCATTTCAATGCCTCGAGACTGTCTGTATGAACCACTGACCAGCTGAGATTCATCCTATCCTGAGTTTGTTTCCTGCTCTTGAGTTGGGCTTCATCTCTCTAACCTAGGAAAGCTCAACCATGACATGTCCTCCTCTCTCTGCTTTTTCCTCAGTGCCCTATAACTACCCATATGATGTTTGATGATACCTGATGGTCTAGGAAGGAAAGGGTGCTTTTCTCTTCCATGGTCCCCACTGTACCTGCTTCTTGACGTGGTCAATCTCAGATCTCAGCCTCTGGATCACGCGGTTGATCTCAGAGATCTCCTGCTTGGTGTTGCGCAAGTCATCCCCGTGTCTGCCCGCCGTCACCCGCAGCTCCTCGTACTGTAAGGGAGGAGGGAGACAAAGTGAGCTCCATAAGCTTTGGAGACACTAATCTAGTCTTTCAAAAAGGAATCTAATGGTTTTCCATAAGACATTTAAAGAAAACTGGTGTTACTAGGTCATTGACGCTCTTCACCCATCACACACCATCCTTGGTAAGACCACTGACTGACTGGTTCTCTTCAGGACAAGCAATGTTCTGTACTATTGCTGAGAGTGAACGTTGAAATAAAGCTAAAACAAAGGTCACTCACCTTGATCTACTTTAGCTTTCATCCTAGCTTGGGTTCTTCGACCTACGAGACTTGGGCATAATTACCCAAAAGGTCTACCCTGAGAGGCCCCCACTTCTTAGCTGTAGTTTCCCCACTAAAGTCTACAGCCTCATTGATGTTCACAGAGGAGGCACAGGGATTCCTCATCAGCTGCCGCCTCCCCACTCACCTTGGACTGGTACCACGACTCAGCCTCAGCCCGGCTCCTCTGAGCGATCTCCTCATACTGGGCTTTGACTTCAGCGATGATGCCGTCCAGGTCCAGGTTGCGGTTGTTGTCCATGGAGAGGACCACAGAAGTGTCTGAGATGTAGCTTTGCATCTGAGCCAGTTCCTGCAGAACAAGAGATCATCTGACCATCTTTGCTCATGATGTTTAGAGAGGCCCCTACACCAAAGATATTCCACTCTTCACAAATCTCTTTAAAGGCAATGAAACAGAATGTGGAGAGATACTTACAGCATCATAGAAGGTTCTTAGGAAGTTGATCTCATCTGTGAGAGCGTCTACCTTGGCTTGTAGTTCAACCTTGTTCATGTAGGCAATATCCACATCCTGGGGAAGAAGCAAACAGCCTGGGATCAGATGAGCCCTCCTATGCAGTCTGCTCCTGTTTTAGCCTCCTCAGTGATTCTTTTCTCAGAACCCTCTCCTTCAGGAAAGGAGCGTGAACCCCTGATCTGACTCAGTCTCACCTTCTTCAATTTCACAAACTCATTCTCTGCTGCTGTGCGTTTGTTGATTTCATCTTCATATCTGGAATTAAAAGGAATACAATCCAACTGAGTCGGGGTGAAGATGATACAAGAAAAGGCAGCCTGGGATCTCTGCTTCCCACAATGGATACATACAAATGAGACTTTTGCCAATAAGCCTAAAGGTTGTAATTTGTGGTTTCCAATTTCTTTACTCCATTACTCCTCCCATTCAACTTTTATGGCCCTTTTGTTCTTCAGGGTTTGTGTTTAGTAACAACTGTAATGTCATGTCTATTGACATGTTTTCCTAAGAACCATGCCCTCATTTGGACCTGGTCATCTAACAGACTGAAGTGTGGGCTTCAGGAATCTAAGGTGTTTTCTCTCCTGTAACTCACTTGTTCTTGAAGTCCTCCACCGTGTCCTGCATGCCCCTGAGCTCCGAGTCCAGGCGGCCTCTCTCCCCAAGGATACTATCCAGCTGTCTCCTGAGGTTGTTGATGTACTGCTCGAATAAAGGCTCCAGGTTCTGCCTCACGGTCTTGGTGCCCTGCTCCTGCAGCAGGGTCCACTTGGTGTCCAGGACCTTGTTCTGCTGCTCCAGGAATCGGACCTGCAGGAAGACAAGATGGTGATCTGTGAGTTGACACGTCCCTGGGCCGATCTGGTGGTCCTGGTGGTGCTGGGCTGCTCCAGATCCTGTACAGAGGCTGATAGTTCTGCTCCCCTGACTCTTTGGCTTCACACCACACAGGGTCCTGGTGGTGCTGGGCTGCTCCAGACCCTGTACAGAGGCTGACAGTTCTGCTCCCCTGACTCTTTGGCTTCACACCACACAGGGTCCTGGTGGTGCTGGGCTGCTCCAGACCCTGTACAGAGGCTGACAGTTCTGCTCCCCTGACTCTTTGGCTTCACACCACACAGGGTCTCATGGCCAAGTTTCCCCGGGGAGCTGTCAGATGTTCCCTCCCTCACCCTTCCTGTCTTCCTCTTGACAAGAACAAGCACAAATGTACTTTATCATCGCATTTTTCTCATATTGCGCAGAACTTTTACAAAGCACACGCCTCAGTTAAACGATATCAGATGTTTATAATCTAATGATTAGATTCCAATTCTATTAATGATTAGATTTAACCTTGTTTCCCATTTAGTGCCCGAATCCGGCTGATACAAAGTCCCTTAATGCTCATTTTCTGGTTCTTAGGTAACTATTTCTATGGATATATATTTGAGTTGTTTTTCCTCAAGTTCCCTTTAGTTTTTTGCTTTCTTTCTTGCATCCATCATCCATCTATGACTCAAATGGAGTTTCCACTGCAATACCCTTTTAACTCTCTTAGACCATCCAGAAGATCAAGCCATCTCATTGCATTCTCTTATTTTCTGTTCTTTCCTTCAGGATTATCAAGAACTGTGACTATTTCCTTGACAGGAATGGGGCCATGTGAGGGATGAGTAGTTATAAATGATTTCCATCACCGATATCGCCTGGGGTCCACATGTAGCCTGTCCTGCATCCCAGTGGAGAGCTCGCCTGAGTCCCACCCCCTTTCCCCCGAGTCTCCCCTCCAGTAGAACAGGTCTCTCAGTTGGCTCTCTTGGGCACTCTGCAATCCCCACTGGGGGCAGACGCTCCCAGCTCACCTTGTCGATGAAGGAGGCAAACTTGTTGTTGAGGGTCTTGATCTGCTCCCGCTCCTCAGTCCTCACCCGCTGGATGGTGGGGTCGATTTGCAGGTTGAGGGGAGTCAGGAGACTCTGGTTGACGGTGACCTCTTGGATGCCTCCAGGGGGGATCACAGGGAAGCCATAGCCCCCGTAGCCACCTCCAAAGCCAGCTCCACCACCGAGCCCAAAGCCACTACCAGCCCCAGCACCAAAACCAATTCCACTCCCGGCTCCACCTCCGAAGCCATAGCCAACTCCAATTCTGCCGCCATAGCCACCACCGATGACACAGCTGCCCCCTGCGATGGAGATCCTCTTGGAGCCCCCCAGGCCATAGAGGCTGCGGCTGCCAAAGCCAGCTCCTCCACACACTCCGGCGAGGCCGCCACTGCCCCTGGAGCGGGACAGGGACACGCTGCTGAAGCCAGAGCGGCACACCCCAGGGACTCTGGCTGAGCCGGCACTGAAGCCCCTGCGGCGGATGCTTTGGGTCTTCACGCTGGATTTGCAAGACATGGTTCCGGAAGAAGCAGAGACTGAGGAAGGAGCGAGGGGTGCAGTGCAGGGCTGAGAGGAGCAGGTCTGTAAGTGGAGCTTCGGCAGCAGCTTATATATGGAGAAAATAGGCTGGGCTCAGTCCTGGAAGGTGAGCCTGCAGGTTGGGAAGGGCCAGGCTTCACAAAGAGTGACATCACATCTGGTTTATTAGAAAAGTTATGAAATGTGAAGATTGCATTTTTGGTTTCCTTTAGTCAGGGAAAACGTCTGCCTTCCAGCTTTGACGGCTCTGAGTACAGTAAGACTAGTCTCAACTCAGTGAGCTGGGAGTTAGTCAGCAACTCACACAAAGGTTCTCCATGTTATGCTCGTGTGTGAAATGTACTGAGGCTCATCTGCCCTGGTGTTCCACCCACCAGCCAGGAATCCTGGAGAGCAAAATAGCCTAGCTTTTCCTACAACAGTAATTATTATGTTTGTCATGAATCACAGAAATTTTGCTTTCCTCAAAATTTTCCACAGGTAGGTATGTAGATTTGCAATATAAATGGGTCTCTGTATGCCTATCACTGGATTTTATAAAAATTAATTTCTCATGGTCAGTTTTATTTCCTGTACTGCTAAGTCACTTCAGTCGTGTCCAACTCTGTGCAACCCCATAGACGGCAGCCCACCAGGCTCCCCCATCTCTGGGATTCTCCAGGTAAGAACACTGGAGTGGGTTGCCATTTCCTTCTCCAATGCATGAAAGTGAAAAGTCAAAGTGAAGTCGCTCAGTCGTGTCCGACTCTTAGCAACCGCATGGACTGCAGCCTACCAGGCTCCTCTGTCCATAGGATTTTCCAGGCAAGAGTACTGGAGTGGGGTGCCATTGCCTTTTTCTTATTTCTTGTACACTCTAATGCAAATCCCTATCAACTCTAATATACTGAAAAGCAGTCCCCAAATATCTTGTTTTACCTTTAGAATACAATTCAATATTTATCTGTAAGTGAGTTGTTCTTTTACACATACCTTTCCTATATCTTAAATACTTAGATGTTCGTTAACGTCCAGAAGTATTTATTCAATCTTGGAAAAGTCTGTTTTTGTTATTTATATTTTGTGTCTTGCTTTTCCAAATCAGGATTCTAATAAGTTCCATAAATCTTGTGTTTGGGTGATATATTTAACGTCTTATATTTTTATAATATTGCAGGTCATTAAATCTGCCTCCATCTTTCCACTTGCAGTTTATTTGTGAAAAGAAAAAAAGAGAGAAACGGTTTTATTTGTTTTTCAGTAGTCCAACATGGCAGTGTTAATTTGCATAATCATGTCATCTTCTTAAAGTGGTCTCAAGTCTTTCTTGTATGCTATGAACTGACAGTTCCAACTAGAAGCTTAATATGCTATCTCTTTAAACATTACAGATATAAATGTCAGAATGCCTATTTATATACATAATATTGATATTTACACATCGACTTATTCATTTTAAAATATTAAATAAGTAATACATGAATTACACGCTCAAGGCCATTCCCCAGTCCTATATAGTAAGACAGGTAAAGGTGTTACCGTTCCCTGTGTATCCTTGTAGTCACCTCACTTAATGTTTCTGTGCTTCTTCTAGGGCATATGTGAAGCATGTGAGAATATATATTGAATATACACATATCTATGAGATATATAGATATACTCTTTTGCAATTATGCTCATGGTATATGTACTTTGTCTCCCATAGCTCTGTTCTCTCTCAGTTCTCATGCAGCATTCTCTGACTGCTATTTCCTATGGTTTGTTTGCTTCGCTTTACCTGTGATCCATTGTTGTGCTTCAGCAAGGTCTTGGGCTGTTTTCAGCCTGGCCTTCATTTCTATGGTGGCTTTATTTTTTCTCCACGAATTATCTGCAGTTTACCAGCTAATATTTTAATCTTTTATTTCTTACTCTATTGCCCCTTGGCTTTATTATTTCATTATGTATGTTTCATTGCCTCTTAGGAAATATTTAACCGTGACTTCTTCCTACTGAATGTTTTCTAAGTGCCTCTTGCTTTTCCTTTTCCTTGTGTTTCTTGTTTGCTTGTTTATTTGTTTGCTTTCATGTAAAGTGTCCTTTGTGGGTCCCGGAATGGTTCCTTCCTAACAAGGGCTCATCTCTGAATGATTTGAGATCCTTTTGGACCTGCCTTTACAGACAGTCTTATGGGAGGAGAGGCCAGGCCGCAACCAGAATAACAGGAATTCTCAGTAGGACACAGGCTGTGTAAATAGTTCCTTTAATTTTAATTCATCCAAGCCAAGGAAGATGTCTGCAGAGCGGCTCGCAGTTCAGTCTCAGTTTTCTTTGCTTTTCCAACAACAAGCTGCCAATAGGCATTGCCTCTGATTCCTTGCTCAACCCTGCCTTCCCTGTGTCTTGAAACTTCAGGGCAAATAGGCTCTGCCTATAGCCCACACACCCACTTGTGACTGTTGCAAAGATTGATTCTTTGATTCTTGGTTATGCACCTGAGGACGTGTTCTTCATATTCACGTAGTAGGATTTGCATGAGTCAGAGGTGCCTGGCAACAGGAAGACCTCAGGGTTAGCTTTGTGTACTGTTCTGTGTTTCCCACATTGTTTAGTTTTGATTTGTCTGTTTTTGACAGTGTTCTTCACTGGATTTTCTGAGATGTGCATTGAAGACATCTTCTCTCTGAGTTTTCCCAACATCTGTGATTGCTTTCTCTCTTTCTGTAGGAAGGATTTTGTATTCTTTATTTTTTAAATTGAAGGAATTTAAGATGTTTCCCTTTTGGTGGTTGAGGGTGGAGATTACTTTTATGATTCTTGTTCTCCTTGTTTGGTTTAAGGCAATTTCTAATAAAGAGAGATGGCTCCATTTCAGCTACATTCAGAAGTTTCCCATTCATATATTTATATTGAAACACATAGCATTTAAAATATTAAGTAATAATTGCTACTAGAAATATTACTTTTCCTTTCTTGCACTGCATGGAAACTATTGGGGTCAATGAAGACATCATTACTCAGGGGGCCCCTCCTGAGCCTGATGGGGTCACCTGAAAGTTGTCTGCAATACATCAGATTTACCATCATCAGAAATTTCATTCCCAAATATATGTGTTCTTCTCAGTGGAACAACCTCCTTTACTGCTTAGTCAAAATTTGTATCAGTGGAAGTCCAGTGGATACAATGAGAGAGAATAGTATGTAAACAGCCATGTACCAGTCTCCCAGATTAAACACTTATCCATATTTTTCAATATTGTCTCATCTAATTCCTCTACTTCTGTTATTGAAATCTTCTGCTTTTTTGTTGATGCATTGTCAAGAAAATTAAGACATTAAGTCATTTCAATTGTCAGTATTTGCAAGCATGCCTAAGAAAGGATGACTTTTTAATCTAACTGTATAACAGTTTTGTATCTGTAGCGACAGTTGCTTCATAATGAAGCTGAGTGTCCATTTATGTCCATACTTCTCTGATTATTTCAAGATGTCTTTTTATGCTGTTTTTCTAGAAACAACATCCTAGCTAGATTCTTGGGTCTCTTAAGAGTCTTTCATACTGTAATAGATCCCTTTTTAACACCACTGATTTGTAGAAAAATTGTTTTTTTCTCTAGTACGTCTACACTTGATTTGGTTCATTGTTTCCTGTTGGTGCCATATAACTTCTAACCCCAGTTTTTCCTATATAGTACTTGCATGAGTTAATTAGACTTTTCCCATTGTTTCAGGTAAGATTATGTCCCAGTTGGTCCTGTGTGCTCATATTGCCTCAGCTTGTGAGGCACATAATGCTAGCTGTCCAGTTTAGTGATGTTAAGACTGATCTGTAGTATAGCTGCAGTTCCAGCCTTATCCCTCCATTAAAAAGTGCCAAATAAATTTGTCATCTAATATTTTACCATTCATTGGTCAAGTCCCACATTGATTATTCATTAGAGGTTGCAAATGTTTAATTTTGAATTTAACATCTCTCCTCCTCACTTATCAATTGGGAGTCAGCTATAAAGAAGAAATCTGTGTTGTTTGCTTTTTAAATAGTAATATATATTTTATTCAGACAGGAAAGGCAGAATAAGTGCTTCTTTCTTATAATTTTGTAATTTTCAAAACAGTGAATTGGGACCACCATAATTTCCAAATATAATTGAAGAAGTTTTGTTTGTTTGTTATTTTGGTTTTGTATGATTGTAAATCCACCGTTCAAAAATATATATTCAATATGTTTCTGTCCACTGCAGGCATTAAACCTTTTGGGTACTTAAACTGACCCATTTTACACCACTTGAGTTCTTCAGATTTTCTTCTGGGTCTTTTTGACAGGGGCCCATTGGGTTCTGAAAGCTTCTTTGTTGATCAGGACAAGAAGTCTCAAGTTACCTTGTACTTACCTTGAAGCAGACGTGGAATCAGTCATTTCTGTGAGTAGCTGAGGTGCCTTTTATTGGGAAATGATATTTATAAGCTAGAATTTTTATGCTATGGATGTTCATTGTTCCTGGGTTCTTCTAGGTTTGAAGTCTTTTCAAAATACAGATCTAGAAATATGTGAAAACATATTAGGAAATACTTAAATCAGAAGTTTGTAGATATATTTCAAAGTCAAATGGGAGAATATAGGATGATTTTATAACTGTCTTTTTTTTTTTTTTTTTTTGCCATATCTGAAAAGCTTAGCTCTGAATGGCGTATTCCTTATTTGCTCTGTCCTACAACAAACCTGATATCTGGGCTTCCCTGGTAGCTCAGTTGGTAAAGAATTGGCCTGCAGTGCAGGAGACCCATCTTGATTCTTGGGTCAGGAAGATCCACTGGAAAAGGGATAGGGTACTCACTCCAGTATTCTTGGGCTTCCCTTGTGGCTCAAGTGGTAAAGAATATGCCTGCAATGTAGGAGACCTGGGTTCTATCCCTGGGTTGGGAAGATTTCCCCAGAGAAGGGAAAGGCTACCCACCCCAGTATTCCAGACAGAGAATACAGTCCATGGTGTCACAAAGAGTTAGACACAGCTGAGTGACTTTCATTTTCACAACAATATGAGAATCCAGATTAACTCTAGCCTTGTGGTTGCAAAGAGAAGCAGGAAAAACATTATTACATTGGTTGGAGAGAAGTTTCTTAAGTGAGGGAGTACAGATATGGATGGCAATGTCCTTCAAAAAGGGGCTGCTACAGTTGCATGAGAAGACTGGAGGCAGTGTAAGAGGGTTCCCTTTTCTCCACACCCTCTCCAGCATTTGTTGCTTGTAGACTTTTGGATCGCAATCATTTTGACTGGTGTGAAATGGTACCTCATTGTGGTTTTGATTTGCATTTCTCTGATAATGAGTGATGGTGAGCATCTTTTCATGTGTTTGTTCAGTTCAGTTCAGTCACTCAGTCGTGTCCGACTCTCTGCGACCCCATGAATCACAGCACGCCAGGCCTCCCTGTCCATCACCAACGCCCAGAGTTCACTCAGACTCACGTCCATCGAGTCCGTGATGCCATCCAGCCATCTCATCCTCTGTCATCCCCTTCTCCTCCTGCCCCCAATCCCTCCCAGCATCAGAGTCTTTTCCAATGAGTCAACTCTTCACAGAGGTGTCCAAAGTACTGGAGTTGCAGCTTTAGCATCATTCCTTCCAAGGATATCCCAGGGCTGATCTCTTTCAGAATGGACTGGTTGGATCTCCTTGCAGTCCAAGGGACTCTCAAGAGTCTTCTCCAAGACCACAGTTCAAAAGCATCAATTCTTTGGCGCTCTGCCTTCTTCACAGTCCAACTCGCACATCCATACTTGACCACAGGAAAAACCATGGTCTTGACTAGACCGATGTTGGTGGGCAAAGTAATGTCTCTGCTTTTGAATATACTATCTAGGTTGGTCATAACTTTTCTTCCAAGGAGTAAGCATCTTAATTTCATGTGTTTGTTAGCCATCTGTATGTCTTCTTTGGAGAAATGTCTATTTAGTTCTTTGGCCCATTTTTTAATTGGGTCGTTTATTTTTCTGGAATTGAGCTGCATAAGTTGCTTGTATATTTTTGAGATTAGTTGTTTGTCAGTTGCTTCATTTGCTATTATTTTCTCCCATTCTGAAGGCTGTCTTTTCACCTTGCTTATAGTTCCCTTTGTTGCCCAGAAGCTTTTAATTTTAATTAGATCCCATTTGTTTGTTTTTGCTTATATTTCCAGTATTCTGGGAGGTGGATCATAGAGGATCCTGCTGTGATGTATGTCGGAGAGTGTTTTGCCTATGTTCTCCTCTAGGAGTTTTATAGTTTCTGGTCTTACATTTAGATCTTTCATCCATTTTGAGTTTATTTTTGTGTATGGTGTTAGAAAGTGATCTAGTTTCATTCTTTTACAAGTGGTTGACCAGTTTTCCCAGCACCACTTGTTAAAGAGATTGTCTTTAACCCAGTGTATATTCTTGCCCCCTTTGTCAAAGATAAGGTGTCCATAGGTATGTGGCTTTATCTCTGGGCTTTCTATTTTGTTCCATTGATCTATATTTCTGTCTTTGTGCCAATACCATACTGTCTTGATGACTGTGGCTTTGTAGAAGAGCCTGAAGTTAGGCAGGTTGATTCCTCCAGTTTCATTCTTCTTTCTCAAGATTGCTTTGGCTATTCGAGGTTTTCTGTATTCCATACAAATTGTGAAATTATTTGTTCTAGCTCTGTGAAAAATACCATTGGTAGCTTGACAGGGATTGCATTGAATGTGTAGATTGCTTTGGGTAGTGTCCTCATTTTCACTATATTGATTCTTCTGATC
The DNA here is from genome assembly GCF_023091745.1 of Budorcas taxicolor. Taxonomy (NCBI): domain Eukaryota; kingdom Metazoa; phylum Chordata; class Mammalia; order Artiodactyla; family Bovidae; genus Budorcas; species Budorcas taxicolor. The sequence goes on along the minus strand of NC_068914.1, from coordinate 72,278,227 downwards.
CATGAACATGGTACATATCTCCATCTATTAGTGTCCTCTTTGATTTCTTTCATCAGTGTTTTATAGTTTTCTATATATAGGTCTTCAGTTTCTTTAGGTAGATATATTCCTAAGTATTTTATTCTTTTCATTGCCATGGTGAATGGAATTGTTTCCTTAATTTCTCTTTCTACTTTCTCATTATTAGTGTATAGGAATGCAAGGGATTTCTGTGTGTTGATTTTATATCCTGCAACTTTACTATATTCATTAATTAGCTCTAGTAATTTTCTGGTGGAGTCTTTAGGGTTTTCTATGTAGAGCATCATGTCATCTGCAAACAGTGAGAGTTTTACTTCTTCTTTTCCAAGTTGGATTCCATTTGTTTCTTTTTCTGCTCTGATTGCTGTGGCCAAAACTTCCAGAACTATGTTGAATAGTAGTGGTAAAAGTGGGCACCCTTGTCTTGTTCCTGACTTTACGGGAAGTGCTTTCAATTTTTCACCACTGAGGATAATGTTTGTTGTGGGTTTGTCATATATAGCTTTTATTTTGTTGAGGTATGTTCTTTCTATTCCTGCTCTCTGGAGAGTTTTTATCATAAATGGATGTTGAATTTTGTCAAAGGCCTTCTCTGCATCTCTTGAGATAATATATGGCTTTTATTTTTCAATTTGTTAATGCGGTGAATTACATTGATTGATTTGCGGATATTGAAGACACCTTGCATCCCTGGGATAAAGCCCACTTGGTCATGGTGTATGATCTTTTTAATGTGTTTTTGGATTCTGATTGCTAGAATTTTGTGAAGGATTTTTGCATCTATGTTCATAAGTGATATTGGCCTGTCGTTTTCTTTTTTGTGGCATCTTTGTCAGGTTTTGGTGTTAGGGTGATGGTGGCCTCATAGATTGAGTTTGGAAGTTTACCTTCCTCTGCAATTTTCTGGAAGAGTTTGAGTAGGATAGGTGTTAACTATTCTCTAAATTTTTGTTAGAATTCAGCTGTGAAGCCGTCTGGACCTGGGCTTTTGTTTGCTGGAAGATTTCTGATTACAGTTTCAATTTCGGTGCTTGTGATGGGTCTGTTAAGATTGTCTATGTCTTCCTGGTTCAGTTTTGGAAATGCAAACTAGTATAGCCACTATGGAGAACAGTGTGGAGATTCCTTAAAAAATTGCAAATAGAACTGCCTTATGACCCAGCAATCCCACTGCTGGGCATACACACCAAGGAAACCAGGATTGAAAGAGACACATGTACTCCAATGTTCATCGCAGCACTGTTTATAATAGCCAGGACATGGAAGCAACCTAGATGCCCATCAGCAGATGAATGGATAAGAAAGCTGTGGTACATATACACCATGGAGTATTACTCAGCCATTAAAAAGAATACATTTGAATCAGTTCTAATGAGGAGGATGAAACTGCAGCCTATTATACAGAGTGAAGTAAGCCAGAAAGAAAAACACCAATACAGTGTACTAACACATATACATGGAATTTAGAAAGATGGTAATGATAACCCTGTATGCGAGATAGCAAAAGAGACACAGATGTATAGAACACTCTTTTGGACTCTGTGGGAGAGGGAGAGGGTGGGAAGATTTGTGAGAATGGCATTGTAACATGTATACTATCATGTAAGAAATGAATCGCCAGTCTATGTTTGATACAGGATACAGGAGGCTTGGGGCTGGTGCACGGGGATGATACAGAGAGATGATATGGGGTGGGAGGTGGGAGGGGGGTTCAGGATTGGGAACTCATGTACACCCGTGGCAGATTCATGTCAATGTATGGCAAAACCAATACAGTATGTAAAGCAAAATAAAGTAAAAATAAAAATTTAATAAAAAATAAAATAAAATCTGTGTTGTACATCAAGAAAATAAATAAATAAAGGAGAGAAAAAAAAAAGACTGGGGACAATAAAAATGTTGGAGAAAATGGCACATTTGAGTGGACCTGCCTCTAAGACGACAGAGGATGAATTTCCACCCCTACTCCCTTTCTGCTGCATCAGCACAGCAGTAGCTGAGAGGAGCTACCCCACGTCTGAGGTCAGGGGTGGCAGCAGAGAGGAGCTACCCCACGCCCAGGGGGTGGGCAGCTGCACGGAAAAAGGAGGGCTGAGAGGAGCTATTCCACGTTCAGAGTCAGGAGGTGTGGCCCTGAGCAGATACCCTTCCTCCAAGGTAAGGAGCAGCCGCTGTGATTTGCTGGAGCAGCCGTGAAGACATACCCCACGTCCAAGGTAAGAGAAACCCAAGTTAGACAGTAGGTGTTGCAAGAAGGCATCAGGGGGCAGACACACTAAAACCATAAGCACAGGAAACTAGCCAATCTAATCACACAGACCTAACTCAGTGAAACTAAGCCATGCCAAGTGGGGCCACCCAGGACGGGAGGGTCATGGTGGAGAGGTCTGACAGAATGTGGTCCACTGGAGAAGGGACCCCATGAACAGTATGAAAAGGCAAAATGATAGGATACAGAAAGGGGAACTCCTCAGGTTGGTAGGTGCCCAATATGCTACTGGAGATCGGTGGAGAAATAACTCCAGAAAGAATGAAGGGGTGGAGCCAAAGCAAAAACAATACCCAGTTGTGGATGGTACTGGTCATAGAAGCAAGGTCTGTTGCTATAAAGAGAAACATTTCATAGAAACCTGGAATGTCAGGTCCATGAATCAAGGCAAATTGGAAGTGGTCAAACAAGAGATGGCAAAAGTCAACGTCGACATTCTAGGAATCAGCGAACTAAAATGGACTGAAATGGGTGAATTTAACTCAGATGACCATTATATCTACTACTGTGGGCAGGAATCCCTCAGAAGAAATGGAGTACCCATCATGGTCAACAAAAGAGTCCGAAATGCAGCACTTGGATGCAATCTCAAAAATGACAGAATGATCTCTGTTCATTTCCAAGGCAAACCATTCAATATCACGGTAATCCAAGCCTATGTCCCGACCAGTAGCACTGAAGAAGCTGAATTTGAATGGTTCTGTGAAGACCTACAAGACCTTTTAGAACTAACACCCCAAAAAGATGTCCTTTTCATTATAGGGGACTGGAATGTAAAAGTAGGAAGTCAAGAAACACCTGGAGTAACAGGCAAATTTGGCCTTGGAGTCCAGAATGAAGCAGGGCAAAGGCTAATAGAGTTTTGCCAAGAGAACTCACTGGTCATAGCAAACACCCTCTTCCAACAACACAAGACTCTACAATGGACATCACCAGATGGTCAACACTGAAATCAGATTGATTACATTCTTTGCAGCCAAAGATGGAGAAGCTCTATACAGTCAGCAAAAACAAGACCGGGGGATGACTGTGGCCCAGATCATGAACTCCTTATTGCCAAATTCAGACTTAAATTGAAGAAAGTGGGGAAAACCACTAGACCATTCAGGTATGACCTAAATCAAATCCCTTATGATTATACAGTGAAAGTGAGGAATAGATTTAAGGGACTAGATCTGATAGAAAGAGTGCCTGATGAACTATGGGCGGAGGTTCGTGACATTGTACAAGAGACAGGGATCAAGACGATCCCAGTGGAAAGAAATGCAAAACAGCAAAATGGCTGTCTGAGGAGATCTTACAAAGAGCTGTGAAAAGAAGAGAAGCAAAAAGCAAAGGAGAAAAGGAAAGATATAAGCATCTGAATGCAGAGTTCCAAAGAATAGCAAGGAGAGATAAGAAAGCCTTCCTCAGCGATCAATGCAAAGAAATAGAGGAAAACAACAGAATGGGAAAGACTAGAGATCTCTTCAAGAAAATTAGAGATACCAAGGGAACATTTCATGCAAAGATGGGCTCGATAAAGGACAGGAATGGTATGGACCTAACAGAAGCAGAAGATATTAAGAAGAGATGGCAAGAATACACAGAAGAACTGTACAGAAAAGAGCTTCATGACCCAGATAATCATGATGGTGTGATCACTCACCTAGAGCCAGACATCCTAGAATGTGAAGTCAAGTGGGCCTTAGAAAGCATCACTACGAACAAAGCTAGTGGAGGTGATGGAATTCCAGTTGAGCTATTTCAAATCCTGAAAGATGATGCTGTGAAAGTGCTGCACTCAATATGCCAGCAAATTTGGAAAACTCAGCAGTGGCCACAGGACTGGAAAAGGTCAGGTTTCAGTCCAGTTCCAAAGAAAGGCAATGCCAAAGAATGCTCAAACTACCACACAATTGCACTCATCTCACACACTAGTAAAGTAATGCTCAAAATTCTCCAAGCCAGGCTTCAGCAGTACATAAACTGTGAACTTCCAGATGTTCAAGCTGGTTTTAGAAAAGGCAGAGGAACCAGAGATCAAATTGCCAACATCCGCTGGATCATCGAAAAGCAAGAGAGTTCCAGAAAAGCATCTGTTTCTGCTTTATTGACTATGCCAAAGCCTTTGACTGTGTGGATCACAATAAACTGTGGACAATTCTGAAAGAGATAGGAATACCAGACCACCTGACCTGCCTCTTGAGAAACCTGTATGCAGATCAGGAAGCAACAGTTAGAACTGGTAATGGAACAAGAGACTGGTTCCAGATAGGAAAAGGAGTACATCAAGGCTGTATGTTGTCACCCTGCTTACTTAACGTATATGCAGAGTACATCATGAGAAACACTGGGCTGGAGGAAGCACAAGCTGGAATCAAGACGGCCAGGAGAACTATCAATAACCTCAGATATGCAGATGACACCACCCTTATGGCAGAAAGTGAAGAGGAACTAAAAAGCCTCTTGATGAAAGTGAAAGAGGAGAGTGACAAAGTTGGCTTAAAGCTCAACATTCAGAAAACAAAGATCATGGCATCCAGTCCCATCACTTCATGGCAGATAGATGCAGAAACAGTGTCAGACTTTATTCTGCGGGGCTCTGAAATCACTGCAGATGGTGATTGCAGCCATGAAATTAAAAGACACTTACTCCTTGGAAGGAAAGTTACGATCAACCTAGATAGCATATGCAAAAGCAGAGACATTACTTTGCCAACAAAGCTCCCTATAGTCAAGGCTGTGGTTTTTCCTGTGGTCATGTATGGATGTGAGAATTGGACTATGAAGAAAGCTGAGCACCAAAGAATTGATGCTTTTGAACTGTAATGTTGGAGGAGACTCTTGAGAGTCCCTTGGACTGCAAGGAGATCCAACCAGTCCATCCTAAAGGAGATTAGTCCTGGGTGTTCTTTGGAAGGACTGATGCTGAAGCTGAAACTCCAATACTTTGGCCATCTCATGTGAAGAGCTGACTCAATGGAAAAGACCCTGATGCTGGGAGGGATTGGGGGCAGGAGGAGAAGGGGACGACAGAGGATGAGGTGGCTGGATGGCATCACTGACTCGATGGACATGAGTTTGAGTGAACTCTGGGCGTTGGTGATGGACAGGGAGGCCTGGTGTGCTGTGATTCATGGGTCGCAAAGAGTCGGACATGACTGAGCGACTGAACTGAACTCCCTTTCTGGTGTTGTAGGGATATCCCTGGAGTCTTCAAGGTGACAGCCTTGAAGAGAAGAGATGGACTAGAGAAAGTCCTGGTCCAAGATATCCAGTTGCTCTCAAAGATGGACTCCTCAACACCTTTTGCCTCCCATCCTGAGGTCTACTGTTAGCTATTCTCAAGGACAAGTATGGTGAAGCGTTAGTTAGCAGGGAGTCTGTAGGGAATGCCTCCTGGGGCATGCAGCGGGCAGAGAAGAGCAATCTGCTCTCGGGACCTTTGGAAATGTTCCCTCTTCTGCCTGTGCCACACCCTGTGCCCCCACGAACTGTGATGTCATTCATTAGTCTGTGCTGGGGATTCTAGCCAGCATAGCTGAATCTACCTTGTATGGCTCACAAGTGATCATCCTGGATCACAAAAGATTCAGGTAAGGTGAACTTTGGGTATAGCTTCTAAGTAGGAAAAGTTCTTCTATTTGAGATTGTTATGAAAAAGATGTCTTTTCTGTATTTTCCAGGTACCTAGACCCTATACTGGAGGAAGCAATTGACTAGCATCCTTAGGAGCCAAATCCAGTATCTAACAACCTTTGGTACTGCCGAGTCCTTCCTTGCTTCAAAAGCAAGACTTTACTCTTTCAATAGGAAAAAATGTTTCTTCTACTCAGCCCTCAAGAGGCAGAAGAAATCAATCTGAAAGTTTTAATCTCATGCACATTAATCAAAAGATTGAAACTTTTCTTCCTTAATACCAAAATTGTAACCACTTTTAATTTCAGATGTCATTCAGTGAGGACATCATGAGGAACACACTTTCTTTTTTGAAATAACAAGGTTCAGCATCAAAAGGTTTAGTAAGTGCACAGATTAAAAACAATACAGTTTCCTGGAGTGAAAACCAACATGAGATTGTCAATATCATTGTTTTATCATTAGCCATTCAATGATTTCTCTGTATGTCTGTCCCTCTAACTGTCTTTCTGTTTCTTTGCGACTCTGTCTCTTTCTTTACCTTGCTTGTTTTATAATTTTGTACGAAAATTAGTAAAAAATACAGATGATACTTTGAACCCCTTGCCTTAAATGTTTTCCATAATAACTACGTTTCATTTAGTTATTGTGTCCCCTTAGACACAGTTTGTCCGATTTTCCTTGTCTTCGTGACTTAGAAAGTTCTGAGGAACTCTGCCAGTCTGTTTTGTCAATGTAGATACCATGAGTAATTATTTCATAATTGGGCTTCAACCCAAATATGATTTATTTATCTATTTATTTATGGCTCAAGAAGTTTCAGTTTGTCTACTAATAGCTCTTTCAGTGTCTTCTGTGACTATTTCTTCACTTTTTGCTGCTGAAAGATGCTCCAGAATCACCTTTGCTTATACTCCTCCCCATTCGTAGAATCAGACATATCTCCTCGATTCTTCAGAAGAGAACTTGCATGGTATTAGGTGGATTCTCCAGAGAAATCATCTGAGATTAAGGCTGTGGACAAAACAGACTGGAAACAATGACTAAATCTCAGGAACACTGCCTGACTCGAAGACCAACCTTGCACTGTATCATGAGATTTCTTTATCCATTCAGAAAGTCAAAGGAAGCCAAGACATGGCTGAGGGAGAATGCAAGGCCATGTCTTTGGAGTGGCAAAGACTCGACCTCTTTGAGTCTCTCTGAGAGGCTTTTGGGGTGAGGAAAAAGGCCTTCCCATTCGTATTTTGTCTCCATACTTAAAAAAATCAGCACTTGCATTTTGTTTCTGAGTCTGTAAGATCCTGAAATTAACCAATGTTTCCATTATTTCTCAGGTGCAGCTTTATTGGGATTCATATCCCAGAAGTACAAGTTCTTGCCTTTGTACTGTTTCCTCAGGATGCATTGCTAAAAGCTTACTTTCAGTTCAGAAGTATATACTTTTAAATTACACCTGATACATGTTGTCAGGCACACTTTTGTGGTCATAACGCATTTTAAAATATAAATCAGACATCTTACACTCTAGTCAATGTTCTTCTGATCTGATTGGACTGTAATATGATTCTCTGAGAAATATGGATGACTACTGCGGCAGAAGGAGGTAGAATCATAGAGACAAGTCAGAGAAACTAAACTGCTGAGACCTCATCTGAGCAGTAAAACCAGACTTTACTGTGATGGACCCAGATCCCTCGCACTCCGCATGCCAGGCTGTTCTCAGGGGACTGCTGGCATCAGGATGTTAAATTGCTGTCTGTTGAAGTTCTCTAAAGGAGGAGCGTGAAGCACATGGGCACTGGGGGTATGCTTCACTCCTGAGAAGGCATTTATCAGATGAAAACCTCAAGATCCATTGGTGACAAAGAAAAGCTATGTGAAACCACACATTATGTGATAAATCTGCTTTATTTAGCAATAGAAGTGAGCAAAGAGCAGAGGAAGCAACACAGAGATACAGACGCTGTACATCAAAGAACCAGTCACTCCTGCTTTCACAGTCACTGAAATGGAGGAACACAGCACCTCTGAGACAGGACTTCCTGGGCCAGTGGAAAGCAAGGAGGATTCCCTGTCTGGACTAGGACCAAGTGGTTAATTTCCAGTGGTGAACAATGGAAGCTCAGGTAGAGCAGGTATTGGCAGTTGGAGATGAAAGCACTCAATAACTTCAGTTCTAACTTAAAATAAGAGATGAAGGGAGTGGAAGAGAGGAAGCAACCAGAGGAGAGGGTGGTGAAACTGGAGAGGGAGCCTGAGACATTGTGGGAGCTTGAGCCCATGACAGGACTTCAGTGCTTGTAGCTCTTCCTGCTGGAGGAGGAGGTGGTGGTGTATTTGATGGAGGAACTGCTGCCCCCACAGGAGCCGAAGCCACCCCCTATGGCTCTGCCACTGCCAGAACTGAAGCCACCTCCAATGCTGTAGGAGCAGCCACTTCCTCCGCCTATGCCTAAGCCACTGCCGAGACCGCCGGCACCACCATAGCCACTGGAAACGGTTGACTGTACCACGGCTGTGAAAGCAAAGGGGCAAGGTCAGGACAAGATGGTGAGCTCACTCTGCCACACAGAGTCCAGTCAGAGGGACACAAGGGCAAGGGATGGGGGCAGGTGAAGGTACTTACAGATGTTGACTTGTCCAGCGCCTTCCCCACTCAGCCTAGGAGAGAGAAGACACAGCCACGATGAGTCCCGGAGCCACAGCTGGCCCCGCATGGGAAACCTCCGTGTGAGGAGAGTCCCCAGGAGCCGCCTTCTCAGTGCTCTTCTGGGAGTAGCACTATGACCACCACTAGAGTGCCTTCCACCTGGGCTCATCGGCAGGACTTCTTGGAGATGGAGCCAGATGGTTGCGGAGGCTGTGTGAGTTACTCACCTGCACTCCTCGCCTTCCAGCAGCTTCCTGTAGGTGGCAATCTCCACGTCCAGGGCCAGCTTGACATTCATGAGCTCCTGGTACTCCTTCAGCAGCCGGGCCATGTCCTGCTTGGCCTTCTGCAGGGCGTCCTCCAGGTCAGCCAGCTTGTTTCTGGCATCCTTGAGGGCCAGCTCCCCACGCTGCTCGGCGTCGGCGATGGCGGATTGCAGGCTGGCGCACTAGAGGGGAGGAGGGCAGGGGAGCCTGAATCTGGACTCCAGGGGAGAGGAAACATCGTTCCACTTTCCCAGTGAGGAAGAGCTCTAGAGACCAGACCTCATGGAAATGAAGGTTTGATTTGTTTCGTCCAGTTTTTCTCAGTGCCGCAAACCTTAACTATTCTAGGAGCACCTTAAGAAAATCTATTCCCTTCTCTGTTAACCACCCTAATGATGATGGGGCTGGAAGATACCACTGCAGACCAAAGACCAGGGGACAAAGGAAGAAATGGACCCATTGACTTGTGTTGAATTATAACAGTTTGGGTAAGTTCATATGGATGTACAATAACTTATACAAAGCCAGAAACATCCTCAGTGAGATGATTTCATCTTAAGCTGTCGAGACTTTGCCTTCCTTCCTCTTCACAGTTTTGGACAACCCTCATTTTTCCTGTGTCTTTTCTCAGATTCTTTTCACAATGAAAATGAGCATATTTGCAGCATATTCTTCTCCACACTTTCTGTCCTAAACTTTTCTTTGTCAACTTGCATCTTGAATTCTCAACTCAATCACTCCCCTTGTAGAATCTCATTTCAGTGCCTCTAGACTGTATCTTTATCCCAGTGACTAGTAGAGATTCGGCCTATCCTGAGTTTGTTTCCTACTCTTGAGTTGGGCTCCATCTCTCTAACCTGGGGAAACTCTCCCAGGGAGGAAATACATGTCCTTCGCTCCCTGTTTTTCCCTCAGTTCCCAGAAATTTCCCACATGATGTTTGATGATACCTGATGGTCTAGGAAGGAAAGGATGCTTTTCTCTTCCATGGTCCCCACTGTACCTGCTTCTTGACGTGGTCAATCTCAGATCTCAGCCTCTGGATCACGCGGTTGATCTCAGAGATCTCCTGCTTGGTGTTGCGCAAGTCATCCCCGTGTCTGCCCGCCGTCACCCGCAGCTCCTCGTACTGTAAACCAGAGGGAGACAAAGTGAGGTCCATAAGCTTCAGGGACACTAGCTAGGCTTTCAAAAAGGAATCTAATAGTTTTTCACAAGACATTTAAAGAAAACTGGTGTTACTATGTCATTGATGCTCTTCACCCATCACACACCATCCTTGGTAAGACCACTGACTGACTGGTTCTCTTCAGGACAAGCCATGTTCTGTACTATTGCTGAGAGTCAACGTTGAAATAAAGCTAAAACAAAGGTCACTCACCTTGATCTACTTTAGCTTTCATCCTAGCTTGGGTTCTTTGACCTACGAGACTTGGGCATAATTACCCAAAAGGTCTACCCTGAGAGGCCCCCACTTCTTAGCTGTAATTTCCCCACTAAGGTCTACAGCCTCATTGATGCTCACAGAGGAGGCACAGGGATTCCTCATCAGCTGCCGCCTCCCCACTCACCTTGGACTGGTACCACGACTCAGCCTCAGCCCGGCTCCTCTGAGCGATCTCCTCATACTGGGCTTTGACTTCAGCGATGATGCTGTCCAGGTCCAGGTTGCGGTTGTTGTCCATGGAGAGGACCACAGAAGTGTCTGAGATGTAGCTTTGCATCTGAGCCAGTTCCTGCAGAACAAGAGATCATCTGACCATCTTTGCTCATGATGTTTAGAGAGGCCCCTACACCAAAGATATTCCACTCTTCACAAATCTCTTTAAAGGCAATGAAACAGAATGTGGAGAGATACTTACAGCATCATAGAAGGTTCTTAGGAAGTTGATCTCATCTGTGAGAGCGTCTACCTTGGCTTGTAGTTCAACCTTGTTCATGTAGGCAATATCCACATCCTGGGGAAGAAGCAAACAGCCTGGGATCAGATGAGCCCTCCTATGCAGTCTGCTCCTGTTTTAGCCTCCTCAGTGATTCTTTTCTCAGAACCCTCTCCTTCAGGAAAGGAGCGTGAACCCCTGATCTGACTCAGTCTCACCTTCTTCAATTTCACAAACTCATTCTCTGCTGCTGTGCGTTTGTTGATTTCATCTTCATATCTGGAATTAAAAGGAATACAATCCAACTGAGTCGGGGTGAAGATGATACAAGAAAAGGCAGCCTGGGATCTCTGCTTCCCACAATGGATACATACAAATGAGACTTTTGCCAATAAGCCTAAAGGTTGTAATTTGTGGTTTCCAATTTCTTTACTCCATTACTCCTCCCATTCAACTTTTATGGCCCTTTTGTTCTTCAGGGTTTGTGTTTAGTAACAACTGTAATGTCATGTCTATTGACATGTTTTCCTAAGAACCATGCCCTCATTTGGACCTGGTCATCTAACAGACTGAAGTGTGGGCTTCAGGAATCTAAGGTGTTTTCTCTCCTGTAACTCACTTGTTCTTGAAGTCCTCCACCGTGTCCTGCATGCCCCTGAGCTCCGAGTCCAGGCGGCCTCTCTCCCCAAGGATACTATCCAGCTGTCTCCTGAGGTTGTTGATGTACTGCTCGAATAAAGGCTCCAGGTTCTGCCTCACGGTCTTGGTGCCCTGCTCCTGCAGCAGGGTCCACTTGGTGTCCAGGACCTTGTTCTGCTGCTCCAGGAATCGGACCTGCAGGAAGACAAGATGGTGATCTGTGAGTTGACACGTCCCTGGGCCAATCTGGTGGTCCTGGTGGTGCTGGGCTGCTCCAGACCCTGTACAGAGGCTGACGGTTCTGCTCCCCTGACTCTTTGGCTTCACACCACACAGGTCTCATGGCCAAGTTTCCCCAGGGAGCTGTCAGATGTTCCCTCCCTCTCACTTATGGAGCCTGTCAGTCAGTGACTTTCAACCCTTCCTGTCTTCCTCTTGACAAGAACAAGCACAAACGTACTTTATCATCGCATTTTTCTCATATTGCGCAGACCTTTTACCAAGCACATGCCTCAGTTAAAGGGATATCAGATGTTTATAATCTAATGATTAGATTCCAGTTCTATTAATGATTAGATTTAATCTTATTTCCCATATAGTGTCCGAATCTGCCTGATACAAAGTCCCTTAATGCTCATTTTCTGGTTCTTAGGTGACTATTTCTATGGATATATACTTGAGTTGTTTTTCCTCAAATTCCCTTTAGTTTTTTGCTTTCTTTCCTCCATCCATCATCCATCTATGACTCAAATGGAGTTTCCACTGCAATACATTTTTAACTCTCTTAGACCATCCAGAAGATCAAGCCATCTCATTGCATTCTCTTATTTTCTGTTCTTTCCTTCAGGATTATCAAGAACTGTGACTATTTCCTTGACAGGAATGGGGCCATGTGAGGGATGAGTAGTTATAAATGATTTCCATCACCATCATCGCCTGGGGTCCACATGTAGCCTGTCCTGCATCCCAGTGGAGAGCTCGCCTGAGTCCCAGCCCCTCTCCCCCGAGTCTCCCCTCCAGTAGAACAGGTCTCTCAGTTGGCTCTCTTGGGCACTCTGCAATCCCCACTGGGGGCAGACGCTCCCAGCTCACCTTGTCGATGAAGGAGGCAAACTTGTTGTTGAGGGTCTTGATCTGCTCCCGCTCCTCAGTCCTCACCCGCTGGATGGTGGGGTCGATTTGCAGGTTGAGGGGAGTCAGGAGACTCTGGTTGACGGTGACCTCTTGGATGCCTCCAGGGGGGATCACAGGGAAGCCATAGCCCCCGTAGCCACCTCCAAAGCCAGCTCCACCACCGAGCCCAAAGCCACTACCAGCCCCAGCACCAAAACCAATTCCACTCCCGGCTCCACCTCCGAAGCCATAGCCAACTCCAATTCTGCCGCCATAGCCACCACCGATGACACAGCTGCCCCCTGCGATGGAGATCCTCTTGGAGCCCCCCAGGCCATAGAGGCTGCGGCTGCCAAAGCCAGCTCCTCCACACACTCCGGCGAGGCCGCCACTGCCCCTGGAGCGGGACAGGGACACGCTGCTGAAGCCAGAGCGGCACACCCCAGGGACTCTGGCTGAGCCGGCACTGAAGCCCCTGCGGCGGATGCTTTGGGTCTTCACGCTGGATTTGCAAGACATGGTTCCGGAAGAAGCAGAGACTGAGGAAGGAGCGAGGGGTGCAGTGCAGGGCTGAGAGGAGCAGGTCTGTAAGTGGAGCTTCGGCAGCAGCTTATATATGGAGAAAATGGGCTGGGCTCAGTCCTGGAAGGTGAGCCTGCAGGTTGGGAAGGGCCAGGCTTCACAAAGAGTGACATCACATCTGGTTTATTAGAAAAGTTATGAAATGTGAAGATTGCATTTTTGTTTTCCTTTAGTCAGGGAAAACTTCTCCTGCCTTCCAGCTTTGATGGCTCTGAGTACAGTAAGACTAGTCTCAACTCAGTGAGCTGGGAGTTAGTCAGCAACTCACACAAAGGTTCTCCATGTAATGCTCATGTGTGAAATGTAGAGTTCTTTTCCCATGGTGTTTCACCCACCAGCCAGAGATCCTGGAAAGCTAAATACGTATTGCTTTTCCTATAACTTTAGTATTTGTCATTAATTAGTGAAGTTAATGTGACTTTTTTGCTCTCTAAAATTTTCCCACAGATAGGAGCATAGGACTGCAATATAAATGAGTCTCTGAATATCTATTATAGGTATTATTATCTATAGATAATAATCTATAGATTATCTATTTTTATAAAAATTATTATCTCATGGTCAGCCTTATTTCTTCTATGCTACCATGCAATTACTCATTAACCTTAATATATGGGAAAGCAATTTCCAGATATCTTGTTATATCTTTAGAATACAATGCAATATTTAAATTTAAATGAGTTACTCTCTAAAATTACTAACAACCATTTATATATCCTTAAACACTAGATGTTCATTAACATCAAGGAGTATTTATTCAACCTTGAAGTACATCTGTGTAATATTCATGTTTTATTTTCCCAAATCAAGATCCTAATAAATTCCATTTATTTTGTGTTTGGGTCATATGTCTTTAATGAATTATGTCTTTATAATATTGCAGGTCATTAAATCTGCGTCCACCTTTCCCCTTACAGTTTATTTGTGACAAAGAAAAAACAGGGTATTTGTTTTCTGCAGTTGTCCCGTCTTGGAGTGTTTAACCTGCATAATCATGTCATCTCGTTTTAGGTGGTCTTGTGTCCTTCGTGTATCCTATGAAGTGACAATTCAAAGAAGTTTAATAAGCTATCACTTTAAATATTACAGATATAAATGTCATAGAGTGTCTATTTAGATGCAGAATATTGATATTAGACATCTCCTATTTATTTAAAATATTTAATAAGTAATACATCGCTGAGGAAAAAATTACATGCTGAAGGCCGTTCCCCAATCCTGTATAGGAAGATCATGCAATATTGACTACTTCCCTGTGTATTCTTGTAGTGACCTCATTTGAATGTTTCTGTGCTTTTCCTGGGGCATGTGTGATGCATATGGCTTTCCAGTGCCTCAGCGGTAAAGAATCTGCTTACAACACAGGAGCTGCAGGAGATGCTAGTACGAACTCTGGGTCTGGAAGATTCCCTGGAGAAGAGCTGGGCAACCCACTCCAGTATTCTTGCCTAGAGAATTCCATGGACAGAGGAGCCTGAGGGGCTACAGTCACTGGAGTCACAAACTGAGAGACACGACTAAAGCATCACATGTGATGCATGTGAGAAGATATTTTGAATATATACATACATATATATGTCGCTGGCTGCAACGGACCGCGCAGAAGTGCCCCGGCTGCAAAGGACCGCGCAGAAGCGCTGCCGAGAGGAGCTACCAAGGTCAGGGGCGGCGACCAAGAGTGCCAGGCTGTGTCAGCACAGGAGCGCCAGAGAGGAGCTACCAACGTCCGAGGTCAGGGGCGACGGCGGAGAGGAGCAACCCTACCTCCAAGGAGCGGCGGATGCGGGGGCGCAGGAGGGCCGAGAGGAGCTACTCCACGTTCAAGGTTAGGAGGAGTGGCCGTGAGGAGATAGCCCTCGTCTAAGGTAAGGAGCAGCGGCTGTGCTTTGCTGGAGCAGCCGTGAAGAGATGCCCCACGTCCAAGGTAAGAAAAACCCGAGTAAGATGGTAGGTGTTGCAAGAAGGCATCAGAAGGCAGACACACTGAAACCATAATCACAGAAAACTAGCCAATCTGATCACATGGACCACAGCCTTGTCTAACTCAATGAAACTAAGCCATGCCCTGTGGGGCCACCCAAGACGGGTGGGTCATGGTGGAGAGATCTGACACAATGTGGTCCACTGGAGAAGGGAATGGCAAACCACTTCAGTATTCTTGTCTTGAGAACCCCATGAACAGTATGAAAAGGCAAAATGATAGGATACTGAAAGGGGAACTCCCCGGGTCAGTAGGTGTCCAATATGCTACTGGAGATCAGTGGAGCAATATCTCCAGAAAGAATGAAGGGATGGAGCCAAAGCAAAAACAATACCTGTTGTGGATGTGACTGGTGATAGAAGCAAGGTCCAATGCTGTAAAGAGCAATATTGCCTAGGAACCTGGAATGTCAGGTCCATGAATCAAGGCAAATTGGAAGTGGTCAAACAGGAGATGGCAAGAGTGAATGTCGACATTCTAGGAATCAGCGAACTAAAATGGACTTGAATGGATGAATTTAACTCAGATGACCATTATATCTACTACTGTGGGCAGGAATCCCTTAGAAGAAATGGAGTAGCCATTATGGTCAGTCAACAAAAGAGTCTGAAATGCAGTACTTGGATGCAATCTCAAAAATGACAGAATGATCTCTGTTTCCAAGGCAAACCATTCATGGTAATGAATATCATGGTAATCTAAGCCTATGCCCCGACCAGTAATGCTGAAGAAGCTAAAGCTGAATGGTTCTATGAAGACCTACAAGACCTTTTAGAACTAACACCCCAAAAAGATGTCCTTTTCATTATAAGGGACTGGAATGTAAAAGTAGGAAGTCAAGAAACACCTGGAGTAACAGGCAAATTTGGCCTTGGAGTCCGGAATGAAGCAGGGCAAAGGCTAATAGAGTTTTGCCAAGAGAACTCACTGGTCATAGCAAACACCCTCTTCCAACAACACAAGAGAAGACTCTACACATGGACATCACCAGATGGTCAACACTGAAATCAGATTGATTACATTCTTTGCAGCCAAAGATGGAGAAGCTCTATACAGTCAGCAAAAACAAGACCGGGGGATGACTGTGGCTCAGATCATGAACTCCTTATTGCCAAATTCAGACTTAAATTGAAGAAAGTGGGGAAAACCACTAGACCATTCAGGTATGACCTAAATCAAATCCCTTATGATTATACAGTGAAAGTGAGGAATAGATTTAAGGGACTAGATCTGATAGAAAGAGTGCCTGATGAACTATGGACAGAGGTTCGTGACATTGTACAAGAGACAGGGATCAAGACGATCCCAGTGGAAAAGAAATGCAAAACAGCAAAATGGCTGTCTGAGGAGATCTTACAAAGAGCTGTGAAAAGAAGAGAAGCAAAAAGCAAAGGAGAAAAGGAAAGATATAAGCATCTGAATGCAGAGTTCCAAAGAATAGCAAGGAGAGATAAGAAAGCCTTCCTCAGCGATCAATGCAAAGAAATAGAGGAAAACAACAGAATGGGAAAGACTAGAGATCTCTTCAAGAAAATTAGAGATACCAAGGGAACATTTCATGCAAAGATGGGCTCGATAAAGGACAGGAATGGTATGGACCTAACAGAAGCAGAAGATATTAAGAAGAGATGGCAAGAATACACAGAAGAACTGTACAGAAAAGAGCTTCATGACCCAGATAATCACGATGGTGTGATCACTCATCTAGAGCCAGACATCCTGGAATGTGAAGTCAAGTGGGCCTTAGAAAGCATCACTACAAACAGAGCTAGTGGAGGTGATGGAATTCCAGTTGAGCTATTTCAAATCCTGAAAGATGATGCTGTGAAAGTGCTGCACTCAATATGCCAGCAAATTTGGAAAACTCAGCAGTGGCCACAGGACTGGAAAAGGTCAGTTTTCAGTCCAGTTCCAAAGAAAGGCAATGCCAAAGAATGCTCAAACTACCACACAATTGCACTCATCTCACACACTAGTAAAGTAATGCTCAAAATTCTCCAAGCCAGGCTTCAGCAATACGTGAACCGTGAACTTCCAGATGTTCAAGCTGGTTTTAGAAAAGGCAGAGGAACCAGATCAAATTGCCAACATTCGCTGGATCATCGAAAAGCAAGAGAGTTCCAGAAAAGCATCTGTTTCTGCTTTATTGACTATGCCAAAGCCTTTGACTGTGTGGATCACAATAAACTGTGGATAATTCTGAAAGAGATAGGAATACCAGACCACCTGACCTGCCTCTTGAGAAACCTGTATGCAGATCAGAAAGCAACAGTTAGAACTGTGACGTGGAACAACAGACTGGTTCCAAATCAGGAAAGGAGTACATCAAGGCTGTATATTGTCACCCTGCTTATTTAACGTATATGCAGAGTACATCATGAGAAACGCTGGGCTGGAGGAAGCACAAGCTGGAATCAAGACTGCCGGGAGAACTATCAATAACCTCAGATATGCAGATGACACCACCCTTATGGCAGAAAGTGAAAAGGAACTAAAAAGCCTCTTGATGAAAGTGAAAGAGGAGAGTGACAAAGTTGGCTTAAAGCACAACATTCAGAAAACGAAAATCATGGCATCTGGTCCCATCACTTCGTGGGGAATAGATGTGGAAATAGTGGAAACAGTGTCAGACTTTATTTTTCGGTGGCTCCAAAATCACTGCAGATGGTGATTGCAGCCATGAAATAAAAAGACGCTTACTCCTTGGAAGGAAAGTTATGACCAACCTAGACAGCATATTGAAAAGCAGAGAGAATACTTTGCCAACAAAGGTCCGTCTAGTCAAGGCTATGGTTTTTCCAGTGGTCATGTATGGATGTGAGAGTTGGACTGTGAAGAAAGCTGAACCCTGAAGAATTGATGCCTTTGAACTGTGGTGTTGGAGAAGACTCTTGTGAGTCCCTTGGACTGTAAGGAGATCCAACCAGTCCATCCTAAAGGAGATCAGTCCTGGGTGTTCATTGGAAGGACTGATGCTGAAACTGAAACTCCAATACTTTAGCCACCTCATGCGAAGAATTGACTCATCGGAAAAGACCCTGATGCTGGGAGGGATTGGGGGCAGGAGGAGAAGGGGACGACAGAGGATGAGATGGCTGGATGGCATCACCGACTTGATAGACATGGGTTTGGGTGGGCTTCAGGCGTTGGTGATGGACAGGGAGGCCTGGCGTGCTGTGCTTCATGGGGTCGCAAAGAGTCGGACTGAGCGACTGAACTGAACTGATACATATATATGAAACACATATATATTCTCTTTTGCAATTATGCTTATACTGTATGTACTTTTTCTCCCATATCTCTGTTTTTTCTCAATTCTCATATGGCAGTCTCAAGTGCTACTTCCTACGGGTTGTTTTCTTCGGCTTTATCCTGTGGTCTGTTGTTGTGCATCGGCAAGGATTGTGTTGTTTTCAGCTTGGCCTTCATTTCTCTTGTGGCTTTATCTTTTTTTCTCTGCTGTTTATCTGAGCTCTACCTGCTAATATTTAATCATTTATTTCTCAATCTATTGCCCCTTGGCTTTCTTATTTCATCATGGTGTTTATTTCACTGCCTTTTAGGAAATACTTCATTTTGACTTTTTTCTGTTGAATGCTTTCTAAGTGCCTCTTGCTTTTCCTTTTCCTGTGTTTTTTGTTTGCCTGTTTATTGTTTGCTTTAATGTAAAGTGTCCTTCGTGGGACTTGGAATGGTTCCTTCCTAATGAGGGCTCATCCCTGAATGATTTGAGATCCTTCTGGACTTGCCTTTACAGATAGTCTCCTGGGAGGAGAGGCCACAACCAGAATAACAGGAATTCTCAGTAGGACACAGGCTGTGTAAATAGTTCTTTTAATTTTAATTCATCCAAGCCAAGGAAGATGTCTGCAGGGCGGCTCACAGTTCAGTCTCAGTTTTCTTTGCTTTTCCAACAACAAGCTGCCAATAGGCATTGCCTCTGATTCCTTACTCAACCCTGCCCTCCCTGTGTCTTGAAACTTCAGGGCAAATAGGCCCTGCCTATAGCCCACACACCCACTTGTGACTGTTGCAAAGACTGATTCTTTGATTCTTGGTTATGCACCTGAGGACGTGTTCTTCATATTCACGTAGTAGGATTTGCATGAGTCAGAGGTGCCTGGCAACAGGAAGACCTCAGGGTTAGCTTAGTGTGCTGTTCTTCTGTGTTTCCCACGTTGTTTAATTTTGATCCGTCTGTTTGAGAGTGTTCTTCACTGGATTTTCTGAGATGTGCATTGAGGGCATCTTCTCTCTGAGTTTTCCCAACATCTGTGATTTATTTCTCTCTTTCTGTGGGAAGAGTTTTCTGTTTTTTCTGTCTTTCTTTCTTTTTTTAATTGAAAGAATTTAAGATGTTTTCCTTTTGGTGGCTGAGGGTGGAGATTACTTTTATGATTCTTGTTCTCCCTGTTTGGTTTAAGGCAATTTCTAAGAAGGAGATATTTTTGTTTCCTCCATTTGGTTATGTTCAAAAGTCTCTCATTCTTATATTTATATTTAAAACACATAGCATTTAAAATATTAAGCATTAATGGATGCTAGAAATACTA
The DNA here is from genome assembly GCF_023091745.1 of Budorcas taxicolor. Taxonomy (NCBI): domain Eukaryota; kingdom Metazoa; phylum Chordata; class Mammalia; order Artiodactyla; family Bovidae; genus Budorcas; species Budorcas taxicolor. The sequence continues at coordinate 72,258,649 of NC_068914.1, read as the reverse complement.
CTTTTCCTTTCTTGCACTGCATGGAAACTATTGGGTTCAATGAAGACATCATTACTCACGGCCCCCCTCCTGAGCCTGATGGGGTCACCTGAAAGTTGTCTGCAATACATCAGATTTACCATCATCAGAAATTTCATTCCCAAATATATTAGTGTTCTCAGCGGAACAACCTCCTTTACTACTTAATCAAAATTTGCATCATTGGAAGTCCAGTGGATACAATGAGAGAAAATAGGATGTAAACAGCCATGCATCAATCTCCCAGATTAAATACTGATCCATGTTTCTTGGTATTATTTCATCTAATTCTCCTACTTCTCCTATTGAAATCTTCTACTTTTTTGTTGATGTATCTCCAAGAAAATTAAGACGTTAAGACACTGCACTTAATATTTGCATACATGCCTAAGTAAGAATGACTTTTTAATCTAACTGTATAACAGTTTTATAACAATAGCAACAGCTGCTTCATAATGAAACTGCCCATTTATGTTCACACTTTTCTGATCATTTCAAAGATGTCTTTTTATGCTGGTTTACTTGAAGCAACATCCTAAGTAGAGTCTTGGGTCTCTTAAGATTCTTTCATACTGTAATAGATCCCTTTTGAATGCCATTCATCTGTGGACAAATTGTTTTTTTTTTTTTTTCTAGTATATCTACACTCTGGATTTGGGTCATTGTTTCCTGTTGGTGTCATATAACTTCTAACCCCAGTTTTTCCTGTGTACTATTTCTATGGACAAATTAGATTTATTCCATTGTTTCAGGAAAAATTATGTCCCAGCTAGTCCTGTGTGCTTTATATTGCATGAAATTGTAAGACACATAATACTAGCTGTCCAGTTTAGTGATGTTAAGACTGATCTGTAGTTTAGCTGTAGTTCCAGCCTTATCCTTTCATTAAAAAGTGCCGAGTAAATCTGTCATCTAATATTTTAACATTCATTGGTCAATTCCCACATTGACTATTTCTTTAGACATTGCAGATTCACAATTTTGAATTTAATATCCCTCCTCCTCATTTATCAACTGGGAGTCATCTATAAAGATGGAATATTTAGTGTTTACTTTTTAGATAACCTAGTATGCATATTATTCAGACAGGAAAGGCAGAATAAGTGCTTCTTTCTTGTACTTTTGAATTTTTTATAATACTGATTTGGGACCACAGTAATTTCCAAATGCAGTCAAGGAAGTTTAGCTTGTTATTTTGGTTTTGTATAATTATAAACTCACAGTTGAAAAAACATATTTGATATGTTTCAGTCCATTGCAGGCATTAATCCTTTTGGTGCATAAACCATCCCATTTTAGGCCACTTGAGTTCTTCAGATTGGCTCCTGCGTCTTTTTGATAGGCCCCCATTAGACTCTGAAAGCTTCTTTGTTGACAGGAACAATTGTCTCAAGGTTATCTTATACTTATCTTGAAACAGACATGAAATTAGCCATTTCTGTGAGTAGTTCTGGTGTCTTTACTGGGAAGTGATATTTATAAGCTAGAATTTTCATGCTATGCATGCTCTTCATTACTGGGTTCTTCTAGATTTGAAGTCTTTTTCAAAAGACAGAGGTTGAAATATGTAAAAGCTTCTTAGAAAATACTTAAATCAGAAGTATGTAGCTATATTTCAAGTTTTAATAGAAGAAAACAGGATGATTTTTAAAACTGTATTTATTTTGTGAACTTTGAAAAGCTTAGCTCTGAATGACATATTAACTTATTTGCTCTATCCTACAACAAACCTATGACAGTAGCAAAATAACAGTACTAATATTAAGACAAAAGAAAGGTCTACTAAATGCAATTTCTGATTTCTTTGTGGTTACACTCTCCATGTGTTCTGAAAAAAACCAGACTAGGCAAGAGGAATGGAGAGACAGAAAATGGGGATGAAGGGAAACTTTCATCAGAATCCAGATAAACTCTAGCCTCGCAGTTGCAAACAGAAGCAGGAAAAGATTGGTCTTCCATTATTCAATCTGATGGAGAGGAGTGGTCTTAAGTGAGAGAGTAAAGATACAGATGGCAGTGGGGCTCAAGAAGGGGCCCTATAGTTACGTGTGGAGTCTGGGGACAGTAAGAGTGTTGGGAAATAGCACATCTGAGTGGACCAGTCTCCAAGACCCAAAGAGGATGGTTTTCCTCCCCTACTCACTTTCTAGTGCTAAAGGAATCCCCTTGGAGTCCAGCAAGTGACAGCCTTGAAGAGAAAGGATGGCCCAGAGAAAGTCATGGTCCAAGGGATCCAGCTGCTGTCAGGGATGGACTCCTTAACACCTTTTTCCTCTCGTCCTGAGGTCTACTGTTAGGTTTTCTCAAGGCCAAGTATAATGAAGAGTTAGCTATCATGGGAATCCATAGGGATGCCTCCTGGTGCATGCAGCAGGCAGAGCAATCAGGACCTGTAGAAATGTTCCCTCCTCTTGCTGTGCTGAACCCTCTGCCCCCACCATGAGCTGTGATGTCATTCATTAATCTGTGCTGGGGATTCTAGCCAACATGGCTAGAATCTACCTTGTATGGCTTGCAAGTGATCATCCTGGATCACAGAGGATTCAGATAAGGTGAATTTCGGATATAGCTTCTAACTGGAAAAAATTCTTCTATTCCAGGTTGTTATTTAAAAGATATATTTTCTGTATTTTCCAGGTATACAGACCTGATATTGAAGGAGGCAATTGGCTAGCCTCCTTAGGAGTCAAATCCAGTATCTAACCACCTTTGGTACTACTGATTTCTTCCTTGTTTCAAAAACAAGTCTTTGCTGTTTCAAAAGAAATATGTTTCTTCTTATTCAGTCCTCAATGGGCAAAAGAAATCATTCTGAAAGTTTTAATCTCATGCACCTTAATCAAGAGATTTAATCTTTTCTTCCTTAATACCAGAAAGTGTAACCACATTTAATCTCAGATGTCATAGAATGAGGACATCATGGGGAATACACTTTCTCTTTTGAAATAACAAGGTTCAACATCAGAAAATGTAGAAAGTACACAACTTTAAAAAAATACAGTAATGGAGTTAAAATCAACATGAGATTATCAATATTATTTTTATATGTTATTCAATAATTTCTCTGCATCTCTGTCCCTCCAACTGTCTTTCTGTTTCTTTGTGACTCTTCCTCTACCTTTCTTGCTTTGATTTTGTGTGAAAATTAGTTTAGTAAAAAATACAGATGATACCTTGAGCCCCATAGCTTAAGTGTTTTTCATAATAGCTACTTTTCATTTAGTCATGTGTCTCCTTAGACCCTCTTTGGGTAACACACTTTGTTAGATTTCTCTTGTCTTCATGACCTAGAAAGCTTTGAGGAACTCTGCCCAGGTGTTTTGTAGATGTCCAAAATTGGGATTTTTCTGATGTTGTCTCATGAATAGACTGGAGTTATGGTGTTTGGGAGGAAGACCACAGAGGTGTCCTGCACTTCTCTCACATCATATCAGGATACATGCTATGAAAAAAACTTATTACTGTCGGTATTAGCCTTGATCACTTGGCCGAGGAAGTGTTTGATTGATTTCTTCTCTGCAGTAAAGTCACTCTTTCCCCCCATTTTTAGACTGTACTCTTTGGAAGGAGTTCATTGTGCCCAGCCCACACAGCAGGGAGTACTTGTTCACTCCTTCTTTGAATGGGAACCACATATGTAATTAAAGGAAATTCTTTTGCCTGAGACTTGACAATCATCCCTTATTAATTAATCTAGTCAACCACATTCACATCAGTAGTTTCCATGAATAATTATTTCACAATTTGTGTTTTATTCCAATGCATTCTGTTCTATCTACTTATTTGTGGCTCAAGTTGTTCCACTTTGGCTACTAAGAGTTCTTACAGCATCTTTTTTTACTATTTCTTCACTTTTTGGCACTAAAAGATGCTCCAAGATCATCTTTGTATATATTTCACCCCATTCCTAGAATCTCCTTGATTTCTCGAATCTCCTGTATCTCCTTAATTCCTCAGAAGGGAACTTTAATTCCTAAAGGTATTAGGTGGAATTTTCCAGAGGTGTAAACTGGAATTAGGGACATGGACAAAGCAGTGACTGGCTGTCAGGAAGAAGATGACTGATTTACCTTGCACTGTATCCTGACATTTCCTTTCCCATTCATAGAAGTCAAAGGAAGCCAAGACACAGCTGAGAGAGGTTTCAAGACCATGTCTTTGGAGCAGCAAAGACTCGACTTCTTTGAGTCTCTGTGAGAGGCTTTTGGGGTGAGGAAGAAGGCCTTCCCATTCCTATTTTGTCTCCACACTTCAAAAAATTAGCACCTGCATTTTGTTTCTGAGTCTGTGGATCCCGAAATTAACCAGTGTTTCCAATATTTCCTGGTAGAGAGTTTATTGGGATTCATATGGGCTTCCTGGTGGCTCAGAGGTTAAAGTGTTTGCCTTGCAATGCAGGAGACCTGGGTTCAATCCCTGGGTCGGGAAGATCCCCTGGAGAAGGAAATGGCAACCCACTCCAGTATTCTTGCCTGGAGAATCCCATGGACAGAGGAGCCTGGTGGGCTACAGTCCACCAGGTTGCAAAGAGTCGGCCACGACTTCACTTTCACTTTCATCCAAGAAGTAAAAGTTCTCGCATTTGTACTGTCTCCTCAGGATACATTGCTAGAAGCATACTTTCAATTCAGGAATGTGGGCATTTGAATTACTCTTGATACATGTTGTCAGGCACAGTTTCTTGGTCATGAGGCATTTTAGAATATATCAAACATCTTACCCTCTAGTCAATGTTTTTCTGATCTAATTAAACTGTAATATGATTCTCTGAGGATGATGAATGACAACAGGTGCAGAAGGAGGTAGAATCATAAAGACAAGTCAGAAAAACAACTGCTGAGACCTGATCCGAGTGGTAAAACCAGACTTTACTATGATGATGGAACCAGATCCTTCCCACTCCACATGCCAAAGTGTTATGGGAGGACTGCTGAGCATCAGGATGCCAAACTGCTGTTTCTTGAACTTATCTAAACAGGGAGAGTGAAGCACATGGGGCCTGGGCATATGCTTCATTCCCAAGAAGGCATTTATCAGATGAAAACGTCAAGAACCACTGGTGACAAAGAAAGGCTCTATGAAACCACACATTATATTATAAATCTGCTTTATTTAGCAATACAAGGGGGAAAAGAGCAGAGGAAGCACCACAGGGATACAAACCCTGTACATCAAAGAACCAGTCACTTGTACTTTAATGATCACTGCAAGGGAGGAACACAACATCTCTGAGATGGGATCTCCTGGGCCAGTGGAAAGCAAGGAGGATTGCCCTGTTATGGAATAGGACCCAAGCGGTGACCTTCCGATGCTGAACAATGGAACCTCATGGGTAACAGGTTTTGGGAGAGAGAAGATGAGGGTAATCAGTAATTTCAGTTCTAATTCAAGGAGTAAGAGAAGAAGGGAGCAGAAGAGAGGAAGTAATTGGAGGAGAGGGCGGTGAAGCTGGAGAGGGAGCCTGAGACATTGTGGGAGCTTGAGCCCATGACAGGACTTCAGTGCTTGTAGCTCTTCCTGCTGGAGGAGGAGGAGGTGGTGGTGTATTTGATGGTGGAACTGCTGCCCCCACAGGAGCCGAAGCCACCCCCAATGGCTCTGCCACTGCCAGAACTGAAGCCACCTCCAATGCTGTAGGAGCAGCCACTTCCTCCGCCTACGCCTAAGCCACTGCCGAGACCGCTGGCACCACCATAGCCACCAGAGACAGTGGACTGCACCACAGCTGTGGAGGTGAAGGGACAAGGTCAGGACAAGATGGTGAGCTCACTCTGCCACACAGAGTCTAGTCAGAGGGACACCAGGGCAAGGGATGGGGGCAAGTGAAGGTACTTACAGATGTTGACTTGTCCAACGCCTTCCCCACTCAGCCTAGGAGAGAGAAGACACAGCCACGATGAGTCCCAGAGCCACAGCTGGCCCCGCATGGGAAACCTCCGTGTGAGGAGAGTCCCCAGGAGCCGCCTTCTCAGTGCTCTTCTGGGAGTAGCACTATGACCACCACTAGAGTGCCTTCCACCTGGGCTCATCGGCAGGACTTCTTGGAGACGGAGCCAGATGGTTGCGGAGGCTGTGTGAGTTACTCACCTGCACTCCTCGCCTTCCAGCAGCTTCCTGTAGGTGGCAATCTCCACGTCCAGGGCCAGCTTGACATTCATGAGCTCCTGGTACTCCTTCAGCAGCCGGGCCATGTCCTGCTTGGCCTTCTGCAGGGCGTCCTCCAGGTCAGCCAGCTTGTTCCTGGCATCCTTGAGGGCCAGCTCCCCACGCTGCTCGGCGTCGGCGATGGCGGATTGCAGGCTGGCGCACTAGAGGGGAGGAGGGCAGGGGAGCCTGAATCTGGACTCCAGGGGAGAGGAAACGTTCTACTTTCCCAGTGAGGAAGAGCTCTAGAGCCCAGATCTCATGGAAATGGAGGTTTGATTCATTGTCCAATCTTTCTCCAACCTACAAACCTTAACTAGTCTCAGTGTCCCTAATGAAAACCTATTTCCCTTTGTGTTAACCACATCAGTGAGGATGGGGTTGGGACATGCCACAGCAGAATGAAGCCAGGGGACATGGGGGAAATGGAACTCCTGCCTTGTGTTGAATGTTGACAGCTTGGGTAAGTTCATGTGGATATACAATAACTTATACAAAACCACAAACATCCTCACTGAGAAGACAATTTCATTTCAAACTCTTGAGACCTTGCCTTCCTTCCATTTATAGTCTTGGATAACCCTCATTCGTCCTGTGTCTTTTCTCAGCTTCTTTTTCATATTGAATCTGAGCATATTTGCAGCAGTCTTCTTCAAACTTTCTGACCTGAAATTTTCTTTGCCTACACGTGTCTTGTATTCCCAAATCAATCATTCCCCTTTCAGAATCTCATTTCAATGCCTCTAGACTGTATCTTTGTCCCACTGACCAGTGGGAACTGGTCTGTCTTGAGTTTGTTTCCTGCTTGTAAGTTGGGCTCTGTATGTCTAACCTGAGGGAGCTCTTCTTGCTTTTCCCTCAGTGCCCAGAAATTTCCCACATGATGGTTGATGATACCTGATGGTCTAGGAAGGAAACAATGCTTTTCTGCTCTGTGGACCCCTCCATACCTGCTTCTTGACGTGGTCAATCTCAGATCTCAGCCTCTGGATCACGCGGTTGATCTCAGAGATCTCCTGCTTGGTGTTGCGCAGGTCATCCCCGTGTCTGCCCGCCGTCACCCGCAGCTCCTCGTACTATGAACCAGAGGGAGACAAGGGGGCTGTCCATGGGCTTCACAGAACACTAATCAAGGTTTTATCAAGTCAGAACTAATGGTTTCTCCACAAGACATTGTATGAAAATCGGTGTTACTAGGTCATTGACTCTGTGTACCCATTACATATCATCTTTGGTAGTACCACTGACTGACTGGTTCTCTTCAGGACAAGCAATGTTCTATACTGTTGCTGAGAACCAGCATCAGGGTAAATCTGAAGCAAAGATCACTCTGCCTTTATCTACAATATCTTTTGTCTTACATTTAGGTCTTTGACCTATGAGACTTGGGCATAATTACCCAAAAGATCTACCCTGTTAGATCAGGGTACATGTCTTTTGAGAGGCCCCCACTTCTTAGTTGTAGTTTCCCCACTGAAGTCTACAGCCTCACTGATGCTCACAGAGGAGGCACAGGGATTCCTCATCAGCTGCCGCCTCCCCACTCACCTTGGACTGGTACCACGACTCAGCCTCAGCCCGGCTCCTCTGAGCGATCTCCTCATACTGGGCTTTGACTTCAGCGATGATGCTGTCCAGGTCCAGGTTGCGGTTGTTGTCCATGGAGAGGATCACAGAAGTGTCTGAGATGTGGGTTTGCATCTGAGCCAGTTCCTGCAGAACAAGAGATCATTCAATCATCTTTGGTCATGCCGTTTAAAGCAGTACCCAGCCAGAGATGTTCCACCCTTTGCAAATCTCAGTATAATCAATAAAGAAGAATATGAAAAGATGCTTACTGCGTCATAGAAGGTTCTTAGGAAGTTGATCTCATCTGTGAGAGCGTCTACCTTGGCCTGTAGTTCAACCTTGTTCATGTAGGCAGCATCCACATCCTGGGGAAGAAGCCAACAGCCTGGGATCAGATGGGCTTTCCTGCCCAGTCTGCTGCTCCTTTGGTCTCCTTGATACACTTTTCTCAGAGTCCACCCCTTCAGCAAAGAAACCAGAACCCCGATCTGACTCCTCTCACCTTCTTCAGATTCACAAATTCATTCTCTGCTACTGTGCGCTTGTTGATTTCATCTTCATACCTGGAATTAGAAAGGATAAAATCTAACTGAGTCAGAGGTGAAGATGATACAGAAAAGGCAGCTTGGAATTTCAACTTCCCAGAATGGATATATGCAAATGGGACTTTCCTGCCAGTAAGCTTCAAAGGTGAACTTTGTGGTCACTATATTATTTACTCCATTACTCTCCCCATCTACCTGCATGGCCCTTATGTTTTTCCAGAGTTTGTCTTTAAGTAAGAACTGTGGTTTCATTTTCACGGGCATGTTTTACTAAGATCATGCCCTCATTTGAATCTGATCATATAATTAGCTTGAAATGTGGGCTTCAGGAATCTAAGGTGTTTTCTCTCCTGTAACTCACTTGTTCTTGAAGTCCTCCACCGTGTCCTGCATGCCCCTGAGCTCCGAGTCCAGGCGGCCTCTCTCCCCAAGGATACTATCCAGCTGTCTCCTGAGGTTGTTGATGTACTGCTCGAACAAAGGCTCCAGGTTCTGCCTCACGGTCTTGGTGCCCTGCTCCTGCAGCAGGGTCCACTTGGTGTCCAGGACCTTGTTCTGCTGCTCCAGGAATCGGACCTGCAGGAAGACAAGATGGTGATCTGTGAGTTGACAAGTCCCCGGGCCGATCTGGCGGTCCTGGTGGTGCTGAGCTGCTCCAGATCCTGTACAGAGGCTCCAGCTGACAGTTCTGCTCCCCTGACTTTTTAGCTTCACACCACACAGGTCTCATGGCCGAGTTTCCCCAGTGAGCTGTCGGATGCTCCCTCCCTCTCAATTCTGGAGATGTCTGTCAGTGACTTTTCACCTTTCTGTTCTTCCTTTTGATAAGCACAATCACAAATGTAATTTAAAAATCATATTTGTCTCATATACTGCACAGAGGTTTTTAAAGAGCATATCTCAGTTAAAGGGATGTTAAAATGTCTATAATCTAATGATTAAATTCCAATCCTATTAATAATTGGATTTAATCCTGTTTCCTATTTAGAGTATGAGTCCCTCTAAAATAAACTCTCTTAGTGGTTATGATCTGGTTCTACGAGTTGAGTATTTCTATGGTTATTCACATATTTTTGAGTCTTTTTTTCCCCGGGAATTTCCATTTTTAAAAAATTTTCTTTCTCTCTGCCCCTACACCCACCAACTCAACTAAGGCTGAAGTGCATTTTCCACTGTAATTCCCTTTTTTATTTCTTACAGTGTTCAACAGATCAAGCTAACTCTTTCCATTCTTTCATTTCATTTCTTTGCTTCAGGGTTATCAAGAATTGTGAATGCTTCACTCACAATTATGGAAGACATTTAAGAGATCAGTAATTGTAAATGGTTACCATCGCCTTCTGCCTGTGGTCCACATGAAGCCTGCCCTGCATCCCAGTGGAGAGCTAGCCTGAGTCCCCTCTCTCTTGAATATCCTGAGGCTCCCTCTGGTCGGACATTGGTTGGGTCTCTCTTGAGCACTCTGCAATCCCCATTGGAGGCAGACGCTCCCAGCTCACCTTGTCGATGAAGGAGGCAAACTTGTTGTTGAGGGTCTTGATCTGCTCCCGCTCCTCAGTCCTCACCCGCTGGATGGTGGGGTCGATTTGCAGGTTGAGGGGAGTCAGGAGACTCTGGTTGACGGTGACCTCTTGGATGCCTCCAGGGGGGCACACAGGGAAGCCAGGACCACCGAAGCCACCTCCAAAGCCAGCTCCACCACCGAGCCCAAAGCCACTACCAGCCCCAGCACCAAAACCAAATCCACTCCCGGCTCCACCTCCGAAGCCATAGCCAACTCCAATTCTGCCGCCATAGCCACCACCAATGGCACAGCTGCCCCCTGCGATGGAGATCCTCTTGGAGCCCCCCAGGCCATAGAGGCTGCGGCTGCCAAAGCCAGCTCCTCCACACACTCCAGCGAGGCCGCCACTGCCCCTGGAGCGGGACAGGGACACGCTGCTGAAGCCAGAGCGGCACACCCCAGGGACTCTGGCTGAGCCGGCACTGAAGCCCTTGCGGCTGATGCTTTGGGTCTTCACAGTGGATTTGTAAGACATGGTTCCTGAAGAAGAAGAGGTTGAGAAGGTTGTGAGAGGTGGAAGGCAGAGCTGAAAGGAGCAGATCTATGAGAGGAGCTTCCCGGCAGCAGCTTATATATGGAAAAAATGGGCCGGGCTCCGTCCTGGAAGGTGAGCCTGCAGATTGGAAAGGGCTGGGCTTTACAAATAGTGAGATCACCCCCTGCCTCTAGAAAGGTATGAAGTATGAATATTGCTTCTTTGGTTTCCTTTAGTCATGGAGAAACTCTTCTGGCTTCTAGCCTTGACTTGATCCCAACACAATACCACTGGATGTAAATTCACTGAAGTCATGGGTTAGTCATGTTCTCAAACAAAGGAGACAAGGAGCTGATCTGTGATAATTGTCCCCTCCTTCTGCTTACTCAGACACTCTTCTCTTGCCCCCTTCCCACACAGGTTTTCTCCTCCACTCACACCACCCTTCTCATCAGGTTGAACTGTCTCTGAGGTCTAATAGGCATTTGCCCTGTGGTCTGAGCAAGAAGTGTCTTGTGGTGGTTTGGGGCCATGTTTGAACATGTCCTTCTGGATCTCCTGATTGCCTTTCTGGTGGCCTGGCCTGGGAATTGGGGGCTACTCTGGGGACATGACATTCCTTTGAAAGGCAAGAGGGACAAAGGAGATGTGTTTTTACAGCATAAGAACAAGCTTGTCTTGTGTGGAATTGGCAGTTTCCTGATATAGTATAAGAGATCACCCAAGCCCACTCTGCCCAAAAAGCTGACTTCTCATGGTTTCTACCCATGCCTGCACCTTCCTCCCCAGTGTTTGCTTTCCCATTAAGCTGGTGACTGTGTACACTTTTTTTTTCCCTACCAAATGGAATTCACAGGCACCCTTTTCTCCAGTTTTTTGGAATGTTCACTTAGAACTTAATTTTAAGAATCTAAAATGAGTGGGACAAAAATCATTAATGGAATTCACTGAATTTATATTCTCATAGATTCTGACATTTCTTAGGAGTCAAGATCAGACACCTTAATGGGGTGTGTACAGAAAATTGAGGGGCATATAGAAACAGTGAATCATAAAAATGTGTCTTTACAGGTGTGATGATGTCACAAGTAACTTCCAAATTTATATTTCTAATCTCAGTGCTTGAAATCTTAAATCTCTAGGCACATTCTTAGAGGGAGGGAAGGCTGTCAAATGATCATGGTGTTTGGTTTAAGGGGGAAGGAGATTGATTGTTTTAGTCCATAAATTAAGCACTATGGAGGAGTATTGAGAGCAATTGTAGACAGGATGTTTTATAGGACTATCTGATTAAATGGACAGCCAGGGGAGGAAAGACAAACTCCCACACTGAGATGAGCCTGAGAAAACCTCTTGCGACTATTTTATAAGCAATTCAATCTCTCCAGTGTTATGGAGGCAGTTTCCAGTGGAGCAGGGCATTCCCTACCCAAAGAAGTGCTTATTCAGCATCTGGCAGGAAGGAGATATCTTCTCAAGGCCACAGAAGCAGCTCCTCTTCCTCCACCCTGGTTGCACAATGCCTTACCAAGAAGCATTCTTCCACCCAATTCTGAGAAAGAAGTCTTCCTTCCCATGGCATGGTGTTCTGAGCTACTTTCTTGGGATAAAGTCTTTAAGCTTGACATGAATGAGGCCGGGATGGGTAGGAAGGGCTAGCAAGTCAAGTTGGAGCAACATCCCGTTTTTCCAATGCCCTGTGTCTATGTCAATGTCCCATGTCTGTTTCTGCTTTCATATTGTAATAGGAGAGTTGAATAGTGGTTGCAACAGAATGGTGTATGACCAGCAAAGCTTAAAAGATTTATTAGATGGCCCTTTAAAGAAAAATTTGCCAACCCCTGGCTAAGAGCAAGAGCTCTTGAGACAAGAAAGGTACTTACATTTTTATGCAAATTACTCATTTTTGGAGCTGTAAACTGGGGGTGAAAATAGCACCTATCTCACAGTGCTGTGAGGATTATGTGAAATAATTCATGTAAAGGTCTTTACACTCTGTATGCGTGTAAGTTCTCAATCAAGATGAGCTAATATCATCGTTATAATGGAAGTATGAAGAAGTTTGGTGTGTTCAGGGATCCACAAGAAGCTTTAAGAACTGAACACAGAAGCAGTCTGTAAGTGTCTATGAAGGGGAAGAAAATGCAACCAGCATTGCCTGTTTGTACCACATTAGTAAGGACCAAAAGCCACAGATAAAAGTTTGCTGAGTGTTGCCAGAGGCCATGCAGAGGCATGAGATCAGAAGTATGATTTGCAAGTTTGCTGGCACTCACTGCAGCAGTCAGAGGAGAGTTCTACTCCAGAGCAGATGAGGCTCCCTGCCCAAGAGGCTGGAAGAAAACCTGTGGTCAGAGGGAGGGAGAATCTGAGTCCTTGGAAGAAGCCTGGCAGGCTGCCCTCTCCTTCCTGTGGAGTCGAGTTCCCCTGCGCCACCCTCTGCTGGGTCCTTGTCTGGGCTGTGCACACCGAAACAGGCTTCTATCAGCCAGCATAGGTGATCAGATCTGTTCCTCTTTTAGGACTAAGTGTGTGTCTTTTCCAGGGTGGGAGCAGACTCACCCTCAAATGAAGCATATAATTCAATTGCAGAAGGAACCTCACATTCACTTCAAGAACTGAACACAGGAGCAGCCTATACTTGTCTATGAAGGGGGAGAAAATGCAACCAGTATTGCTGGTTTGTGCCACGTTAGTAAGGGGCCTATCAGAGGATGGTTTATCTTGAACATATTTTCCAATGCGAAGTTTGGCCTGTGTACTAGACAGCACCAGCAATGTAAAGCATCATGTTTCTTTCATTTTCTGACACAAGTATGTCTCCTACTGGTAGATGTATTAGTCATATATATATATGTTCTAACATGATATATATATTCTAATATATTAGATTAGATTACTATATTAGAACATACATGTGCTCTAATATATACTCTCTCTATATATATATATATGTTCTAATATATATGTTCTTTTTTCCCCCAAATATCCATCACCACCTGCCAGGGAATGATGTCCTGGGAACCAGTTCCAGGGACCCTGACCCTGAGTGAGGTCCGCTGACAGGGCTCATGAGAGATGATGAGAGCTCCGGAGACAGTGGAGGTGGCCTTCTTAATCAGTAGAAATTGATCAGAGGCCAGACAAGAAATTCAGTGGAGGGGGGAGTCCGAGAGGAGAGACCCTGTGACAGATCCATTCCTGGCCCCCTTTTCCCAGACCCACTACCCTTTTAAGGTCAAGTTTGAGCTTGGTTCATTTGTCCCTGATTTTCCCTGTCTTTGTCTGGGTGTGGGAGGGGCCCTGTGTCCCCAAACCATTTTCAGACTGCCTCCTGGACTGAACTGTACCTCTTTCCTCCTCCCAAATCTGGTCCTCTGCACTCTTCCCCTGCTTTAGTGCCCAGGGGAGGGTTGTATTCATAGGCAGTGGGGACCCACTGATGGTTAGAGAATTGACTTCCCAGAAGAAATCTCCTCGGTGATCCCGGATCATGTCCTATAATGGAGCCTAAGGGAGTTATATTTTCCCAGAGGAGCAGGGTGGGGAAGCCAGTCATAATAAGATTAAAACAGAGTGATCGTTCAGGCAACTATGTGAGAGAAACTAAAGCAAAGCAGCATGAGTAACTCTGACAACAGCCCGCCTCCTTTCCAGCAGGCTGCCAAGTCCAGGCTCTACTCTGTGCCCAGGGAGCCTCCATCCAGGCTGTCTTTGATGGCCATGGAATGAGGAAGGCTTTTGTTCTAGGGCCTAGGGATTAACCTGTGTGTACTCTGCCATTTTTTTCCCAGCATGGTGAAAGGCAAGAGGGATTCCCTGAAGCCTGAGCCCGTGGCAAGTCTGCATCAGGAGGGTTTGTTTTGTCTTTCTGCCTCCCTGGGTGGAGCTGACAGATGAGAAGGAGGAACAAGCCATTGTCACATTCCATCAAAAGCTCAAGACTAAGTGCCTAATCCTGCAAACTCCAGAGTAGGAATCCTAATCCTAATCCTACAAACCCCAGTGTGGGATGATGTCCTTCCCAGGGAATCCCAGACATAATCCTGTCCTGGGGGAGCACCCATCGAAAGAGAAACACATGCAGCCACATGTGTGAAGGACGGGGACAGGAGCTCTGTTGCTGATCAGGGTTCTTGGCCTTCTTAATCAGTAGAAACTGATCAGAGGTCAGACAAAAAACTCAGGCAAAGCTTTTCTGGGGCTCCTACTGCCGACTCTTTGCGACCCCATGGCCTGTAGCCTTCCAGGCTCCTCTGTCTATGGGATTTTCCAGGCAAGAGTACTGGAGTGGGTTGCCATTTCTTTCTCCAGGAGATCTTCCCCACCCAGGGATCAAACCTGGGTCTCCAGCATTGTAGACAGATGCTTTACCGTCTGAGCCACCAGGGAAGTCACTACAGCAAGGGAGAGTGAAAACAAGCAATAAGAGTCCTTGTCAGCCCAGGGGCCAGCTGGTTCCTTAAAGGGGGTGAGAGTAAGGGTGTGTCCGGAGGTTCAGCCGGAGGGGTGGCTTGGGTGGTTTGCCTCCCCTGCCTCTGGTGATGTTGTGTGCAGACAGCACACACACTCTGCTTTTGCTCTAGGTTTTCAGAAGTGGCAGCTGGGGTGTGTTTTTGGTCTTTTTTGTATCTAATTGTTCATAATTTGCCTCAACTGCCCATGTGCACAGTTATTTTTAATCTCTTTTAGTTTCTTTGTATTTTGTTGCCATGGAAGCTGTTTGTCCAGGTGCAAACAAAGGGTCCCAGGTCCCAACTTGTCTCAGCACCAAAGTTGGAGTGAAAAGTGCAGCCTTCTATGATTTACAGAGTGGTTCAGAAAATACTGAAACTTTCAAAATTATATTACTTAGTAACCAGGCTGTTTATGAACATGTATGGTAGAATGTCCCCCTTCTCAAATTTCACACCCACAGACCACCCATATTAGGCAGAGAACACAGTGAAAGGTCACATATCTGGATATGATATCTGCGTGGCTTTATCCATGGCTGCAGATAGTTTCTGTCAACTCCTTCTTCCAGCAGGATGGGGCTCAACCATAGGTTGATCTTGGGGTCCAGAGATGATGGAAAAACACCTCCACCATGCTCAGTGTGATGCTCAGTTCAAAGTATTTACTTCTGGAACTGCAGTCCCAAATCCCGAGATGTCATTCCACGTGACTTCCAGTGGGATAAGTCAAGAACCTTGTATTTTTCCGACCTCTTCTTCATAGCCTGGAGGAGATGAAGGGAAGCATTGTGGCTGCCATTTCAACAACCAAAAGTAATATGCAGCAAAAGTCTGGAATGAATTGGGGTGCAATATAATCTTATAGAATTGGGGTGTGTCATGTGCCCTGAGGGACACAAATTGAATGTTTGTACAGTTATAGAAAAAAAAAAAACCTGATTATTTCCTTCAACTGGTTTTAGTACATGTTCTTCTAAAACCTAGTTACTGACTTATACATTTTTGAAAGTGTCCGTTTCTTTTCAACTCACCCTATACAATACCCTATACTGGTATTGGGTAGGTATTTGCACTTGAAAGTGTAAGTCAGGGATAAGTACATCATTGGGCTGGGACTGAAGGGCATATTTGGATGAAGAGACAACCCCTGGCTTTCCTAATCAGTGTGGGGGAACTAGTTGGAGGAAGAACAATGGGTATCTTGTGAGTGAGGCATTTTGATGCTCTGAGGCAATAGCGATGCTAGATGTGAGAAGTGTTTTAGAGAAGCTGTAAGGATGGGGAGAGAACAGGCTGAACTCCAGGGCTAGTGTGAAGCATGGGTAGGATAAGCAGCAAAAAAGAGCATGGAGAGAGGACAAGGAGCCAGATGCTCGTTCATCATGTCTCCTCAGTTCTCAGTAAAAACAGGGGTTAAAGACGGTCAAAGCAGGGCTCCAAGGAGGGACCAAGGAAGTGTCCAAGAACTCCCAGTGGACTCGCTTCTTTCTCTCTCCACTGCCTCCCTCACATCCCCGTCTTCCTTCTTATTTCTGCCTCCTCTTTGAGCTTCTGGTTTTTCACCTCCTCACTTCTGCAGCAGCCACCTCACTACACTGTGTTATTAAAAGAGAAGTATAGTTGGGTGAAAATGCTCCAAAACTTTAATAAGATATACCAAGTATCTGATTCAAACAACATGAGCGGATGAGATGCCGCCTTAGGCCTGATGTCTTACTACCTCTGTCTTCTGATTAAACTCCCTTTATTTTAGTAAAGGGAAAATATTGATTGATTATGAATGCACTGGATAATTCCTCCTACCAATTCAGGATGACCTGGAGTAATTCTTACCTTCTCCCCACCAAAAGAATTCATCTCAAAATCATCTGAATGTCCTAGAAAGCAAACATGCCTCTGTCTCTTCTGAGATTTCTTGGCATTCAGTGGCTACTTCCATTTGTTAATCCTTTATAATCTCATTTTAGGCCTGGGGTTGGAATTAGTGACAGATCATTTATACTCCGACACAAGTCTGCACAACTGACATTGCACAGGAGGCCTCAGGGGGATCTGATACATTTAACTTCCTTTCCTCTGCTCTTCCCTCAGCCACTCCCAGAAAATACCTTGGGTTTTTCTGATAGGCCCAGAACAGTGCTTAAGATGGCTAGAAAAGTTTGGACTCCGTGGCAGAAACTGTTGATTTGGCTAATCTAGATTCTATTCCCAATTTACTTTTTTCTTTCCCATTTCCCCTTTAGAAGCTTGAAGCATGAAATATTCTTTGTCTTAACTTTTTTTTTCTTGAGGTATAATTTATATACAGTGAAAAGCACAGAACTCAAGTATAGCGTTCAATCAATTTTGACAAATTTTCACACTTCAGTATCCACACAATATCAAGATATATAACATCTCTATTTCTCCAGAAAATTCTTTTGTACTCTTTCTCTTTAAGCCCACTGCAATACATCATGAGAAACGCTGGACTGGAAGAAACACAAGCTGGAATCAAGAGAAATATCAATAACCTCAGATATTCAGATGACACCACCCTTATGGCAGAAAGTGAAGAGGAACTAAAAAGCCTCTTGATGAAAGTGAAAGAGGAGAGTGACAAAGTTGGCTTAAAGCTCAACATTCAGAAAATGAAGATCATGGCATCCGGTCCCATCGCTTCATGGGAAATAGATGGGGAAACAGTGGAAACAGTGTCAGACTTTATTTTGGGGGGCTCCAAAATCACTGCAGATGGTGACTGCAGCCATGAAATTAAAAGACGCTTACTCCTTGGAAGAAAAGTTATGACCATCCTGGATAGTATATTCAAAAGCACAGACATTACTTTGCTGACTAAGATCCGTCTAGTCAAGGCTCTGGTTTTTCCTGTGGTCATGTATGGGTGTGAGAGTTGGACTGTGAAGAAAGCTGAGAACTGAAGAATTGATGCCTTTGAACTGTGGTGTTGGAGAAGACTCTTGAGAGTCCCTTGGACTGCAAGGATATCCAACCAGTCCATTCTGAAGGAGATAAGCCCTGAGTGTTCTTTGGAAGGAATGATGCTGAAGCTGAAGCTCTAGTACTTTGGCCACCTCATGCGAAGAGTTGACTCATTGGAAAAGACTCCGATGCTGGGAGGGATTGGGGGCAGGAGGAGAAGGGGATGACCGAGGATGAGATGGCTGGATGGCATCACTGACTCGATGGACGTGAATCTGAGTGAATTCTGGGAGTTGGTTGATGGACAGGGAGGCCTGGCGTGCTGTGATTCATGGGGTCACAAAGAGTCGGACACGACTGAGCGACTGAACTGAACTGAACTGAACTGCCCCTAAACAATCATTGTGTTGATGTTTACACCTTGAATCAATTTATTTTAGAATTTTATATAAATGGAATCATACAGCCTATACGTACATATTTATAAATATATATGTATATATGTGTGTGTGTAGATTTTTTTCAGTCGGCAAAATGTTTTTGAGATTCATCCAGATGGCTGTGAATATTGGTAGTTCATCCTTTTTTATTACTGAGTGAAGTACCATTGTATGAACAAACCACAGTTTCTTTACCCATTTTGACTGATGGCTTCCTAAAATATTTCCAGTTTGAAGTTATCTTCCATAAAACAGTTGTAAGCATACTTTGTGAGTCTTTGTGTTGACATACATTTTCATTTTGCTTAAATAAATACCTAGGAATGTAGTTGCATCAACAGTAAATGTACAACCAGTCCAGCCAGCCACATGGTGTGTGTACATAACCAGAACCATAGTAAATTCCATTCCCCTCTCTCTCTCTCTCACACACACACTTACACACAAGTAAATGTCTATGTTTTCAAAAATGATTGAATCATTTTTTAAATACACTGCAATTTTTAGAGCTATTTTAGGTTCACAGCAAAATTGAGCTTAAAGTACAGAGTTCCCATATAGTCCCTGACCCTTCAGAAGCATAGCCTTCCCCACCATCAACATCCCACATCAGAGTGGTACATTTTTTACAGACGATGAATCTATACTGCTTTAAACATCACATAACTGGTTTTCATGTGAACAAAATTTCAGCTCACTTGGATAAATACTAATTTGTGCAATTGCTGGGGTGCTCGGTAAGACTATGTTTTTTAAGAAATGCCCAAATTGACTCCAATGTGGCTGTATCATTTTGCATTCTGGCCAACAGTGAATGAGAGTTCTCATTCTACATTCTGGACAGCATTTGGTATTCTCTGGGTTTTGAACTTTTACCATTCTAGTGGTGTGAAGTAGGTGTCTCATTACTTTAACTTGAATTTCCCTAATGAAATATGATGTGAGCATTTTTTTTATATGCCTATTTGCCATCTATATATTTTCTTTGGTGAAATATCTGCCAAGATCTTTAGCCTATTTTCTAATTGGGTTATTAGTTTTCTTATTGTTGAGTTTCAAGAGCTCTTTATATTTCAGATAACAGTCTTTTAAAAGGATATGTATTTTGCAGATATTTTCTCCTAGTTTGTGGCTTGATTTCTCATTCTCTTGACAATAGCTTTTGCAGAGCAGAAAGTTTTAATTTTTTTTCACCCTTTAAATTTTTTATTTTGTACTGGGGATATAGCCAGTTATCTGCTATTCATTTCTGATTTATTTAAATTTTTGATATGAAAATAGATTGTACACTTTCATTCTTTCTACTCTGATGAATGTTGACAGCTTCTAAGCCCCACCCATCCCCTTTCCCCTTCTACCTACAGCTGAGAAACCTGGTAAGCAAGCCCGGGTGACCCCTCCTTTATAACTAGTGGAAATTTCGAGGTATGTGCGGGGTTCCTTGGCCTGGCCCCATCCCTAATCACCGTAAAAAACCCACTCTGGTCTCTTTTAAACAATAGTGAAGCCGCTTGGGAGGCCTGCCCTGCTCTTTCCCGAATGCCCTGTTATGTGAGTAATGTCATTTTCACATCCTCTGTGTGTGTGTGTGCAGTCATCAGTCTCAACGGTGGAGCTACATTTTGGGCGAGGGTGCTCACAATAACCGGTGTTGTGAGCCAGAGGTCTAGATGATGACTGCTTTCGCTGGGATCTCCCTTTTCTTGTTCTGGCTTGCAGTGTGCAATACGCACTTAGAGCTGCTGCATTATGGTTGGTGGGCTCTTTGAGCTGTGTTGCCACCTTCTGTCAAGCTTGCACTTGAGCTGTACTGCTTTGTGCTACGTTTACTGCATTCTATCACGGCCCCTGTTATAGACTTAGCTGACCTATATCAGAAGCTTCAGTCGTTGTCATCTGGAGACAATGATGGGACAATTAGGAGCCCTCCTTAAAGTATCACGTGTCTCAGTCCAGACCTATCTGTATGTCTCATATTGAGTTGTGTTTCTCGATTCCTTTATAAACAGTGACTGACGCCAAGCTCAAGGGAATGACTCTTGTTCTGTGAAGACTTTTGAGTGTCTTAAGCAGGCGTTGGCCCGCATTCTATGAAGTACTCAGGGGAAAGACTGCAATATATGATCCTATCAGGTGATCACTCATTGGGGGGAAGGGCAATTACACCGTAGCATACTGAGACCACACTCTTAAAGGCAAACAGTGTATGAGAACCCTACAAAATGCTTTGCTGCTGCTGCTGCTGCCTATGCCTCTGTTGCCAAGAAAATCCTCCTCTTGTATTTGTATTTCCCCATATACAAAATTGTATTTTCCCAAGGAAAATACATTGGGCACCCTGGTGGCACAAGTAAGGGGTTAAACCAAATGTGGGAAAAGTCTCAAACCCTGATGATACTGATTTGAGGCCTTCTGAAGGAAGAAATGTATAGATATGAGCAGGGTAGCAAGAATTCCTCTCATAGGTAAATCTAGTAACCCTAGAAAAGAGAGGGGGCATGGCAAGGGAGGAAAGAGGGAAGTGGGAGGAGAGAGGGAGGAAGGAAAGAAGGAAGGAAGAGAATCAGAGTGAGGAAGCAAGGAAAGAAAGAAACCTGAAAACAGGGGGAGGAAACAAAGAGACAAATACACACACACACAATTTGATCCAATTGGAAATTCGAAATTTACAAAAACTTTATACATTAAAAAGATCAAAAGGGATGTGTACTGGCTCTGCACTCTACCACACAGGTTCTAAATTGACTTTAATGTCTGCGGACATACACCAGTTGGCCAATCTTCATGGCCTTAATCCATACTGGAGCTCAAATTATACTGGTAATCTCACTAAATTTAAACAAGTTTCCCCTGTAATCTTGAAGAAGTCATTGAACACCAAAGAGAGAGCAAACAAGTACACCTCACCTTTATTATCAGAACTACTGACTTGTCTCAATTTCACATGATCTTACCACTCATTGCTCCCCACCCCCAATATATCTCACAGTAGTCATGGACACTCTGATCCAATGAGCAACACACTAAAATTAAATTAAGTCCTCCACACTTGAAAACTGGCTTGTAACAATAGGACTTCATGGACTTTTGGGTATAGTTAATATGCTCCAGTGTAAATGAAAACAGGGCCTTCAAAATTGAAACCCATTATAGGGAATATACTTAGAGAAGGGGTGATTATGCCCACTGTTTCTCCATTCAACAACTCAGTTTGGCCTATTTTTAAACTTGGAAAGAATAAAGATGCCTCACAGTGGGTTACCAAAATACTAATGCCATTGTCATACCTGTTAAGGTCCCTACACAATATTTCTGAAATTGTTGGCTCTGTTCAAACAGCAAGTGGTAAATATTTCACTCTTGAGGATTTGGTTGATAAATGTTCTGTTCAGTGCCCATTGCAACAGCCTCTGTCACAGTGCTTTCATCTCTGAAGGGACACAATCCATCTCCCCCCACATGCTGATGGGGTACCTCAGCAACCCTGCCATCACACAGTCTTTGCAGGCAAGATCTTAAATGCATACCAGGAGTGCAGGCATGACATTGCACTGATGAATTCCTGTTCGAAGAGATTCATTAAACACCCTCATTCAGGATCAGCAAAGACAAGCTCATGAAAAGAGGATGGGCCGTGATCCCACACATAGTGCAAATTCTGGCCACCTCCATTAAATTCCTGAAATTATTTGCAAATTCGAAGGCCCTTGCATCCCTGACACTATTAAGGAACTATAAGCTACTGACCCTGTAAGCACCCACATTATTAGAACAGGACCAACATCTATAAAGGTATCTATATGCCTTTTGGAGGCTTCAAGACAAAAAATGCCTTATTTACAAATTTGACTTAAGCCAAATTGCAAAATCAGCCCAACTTGAATGGGCCCCCCTCCAACAAGCAGCTCTACTATCTACATAAGCTACAAGTCAAGAAAGCTTCCCCTTCATGCCCTCCAGAGACTCCTTCATCCTAGAGGCTTTAGCATCCACCTCTCATGCCTCCTGGAGTCTCTGGACCACCCACAGTGGTCACTTTCCTTTCAAGGCCATTCTGTCCCCCTGTGAATCAAAGGAACCAATCACATTTGGACAGATGGACCCTCAGTGAATCTCTAGGTTGGGTGTAGATCTTGAAAAAACAATTCTTCCCAACAGCTTATATTATGAAAGCGTTTTATTGAACACATTCTGGAGATAGTCAGACCAGATGGGATTGGGGTGAGGACTCCGTTTTGATGGTTTAGATACTGGAAAACATTGGATTCTTCTGTCACCGAGGATCAGGCTATAGAGACTCAAAGGCTGCTTGGGAGCAGAGCATAGAATCAGGACACACCAGGCTAGAGACTGGGGGTTGGGCCTTCCAGGAACCAAAGAATGTGGGTCTGCAATAGGCTTCATTGACTAGACTCCAGAAGAGGAGGAAACTTGGCTTGAGACACCACCTAGAAGAGGTGGATGCCACAGGTGGATACCACGGCCGGCTGCTGGGCTTGGGAGGCAGTGACTTGCTGCAGGCTCTTAGCTCTTGAAGCTCTTCCGAGAGGAGGAAGTGGTGGAAACAAATTTGACGCTGGAGCTGCTGCCCCCACCACTGCCAAAGCCCAAGCTTCGGCCACTGCTTGCACTGAAGCCAGAGCCCCCGACACCGAGCCCACTGCCTAGGCCAACACCCCCACTGCTGCTGGAGTAGAAGCTGCTGCTGCCGCCTCCGCCAAGACCTCCGCCCAGACCTCCGCCCAGGCCACCGCCCAGGCCACCGCCCAGGCCACCTCCAAAGCCACTGCCACCACCGTAGCCTGAGGAAACGGTGTTTGTGACGACAGCTGCAGAGAAAGGAGGGAAAAACTTGGTGAGACCAGCCTGGCAGATTGTTCCTATGCATCTAATTTATTTGATCCTGCTGCTGTTAGCACGGTACGTGGCCCCTTTTAGACAGCTGCAGATGAAGCCCAGAAGCACTAAGTCATTTAGTGAAGCTCCCTAATAGAAAGCTGGTGAACACTGTAGGCAAGGGACGGTGCTAAGTCCCCCAAGGGAATGGGGGTCAGGGCAAGGCTGGGGGACACAGTCCAAGATGGGTAAGATACAGGGCCCACCCTTTAGGAGATAAGACATGAGCCCTGTTGCTTCCTGTCTCAACCTGTGTTTTTGTGCCTGTACCACCTGCTTCTCACTAAGTATATTAAACAACCATTTGGGAGATGGGCATGTCTGGTAGCTAGAAACAGTGGGACTCTGAGTCGCACCAAATACCCTGTATTGTCATCATTGTTAATGTCTGTTCAAAGTTACTTACAGATGTTGACTGGTCCAACTCCTTCTCCACTCAGTCTGAAAGGGAAAATTTGAAATGAGTTAAAATCCCACCCCAAAAGACAGCAGTAATCTCTGTGGATAACGCCAATAGTCATGTTTAGAGCTTGTTCTCTGAGCTAGGAGACTGCACGCCTGAAAAACTGCTTGAATTAGAGAAAGAGATAGCTCTCTGGAGAGACTTGCTAAAAGAATAGGTCTCAACCTAGGAACAGGTCATCAAAGGAAGATTATAATTCACACTCTCCTCTACCCATTACATGGAAAATGTGAGGGAGAGGCTGTGGGAACTATACATATGTATATTGTTGCCTTATAGGAGCCGCATCCTGTGAGACGACTTGGCTTGGACCGAAATATGTCAAGGAGGAAGCAGTCAGCTCAGTCAGGAGACTGAAGAAAATGCAGTAGTTTGAGAATCCAAAGGCAGATGAGTTTAACTCAACTGGAGTAATCATGAAAGGCTTCCTGGAGGAAGAAGCACTTGAAGAATGAGAAAGACGTGTGTGGGGTCGCTAAGTTGTTTGAAGGAGAGGCAGCATCGAAGAATACTGGTGGTGGGTCAGAAAAGTGAGTTGAGGTCACATTGTGTAGGTCAGCTGTGTGTCCGCGTGTCAGATTGGGCTGGATCAGATCATTGGATTCAGGATGGATAATCACCAGGTACAAGGTAGTGGCCACTTGTGCGTGTGTGTTTTGACAGCCGGTAGTGGAGCAGAAGCTCTACTTTATCAAACGTGAGGCCACTGTGGATTCGTGATGTCAGCCGTGTCACCCACCTGCACTCCTCGCCCTCCAGCAGCTTCCTGTAGGTGGCGATCTCCACGTCCAAGGCCAGCTTGGTGTTCATCAGCTCCTGGTACTCCCTCAGCAGACGTGCCATGTCCTGCTTGGCCTTCTGCAGGGCGTCCTCCAGCTCCGCCAGCTTGTTCCTGGCATCCTTGAGGGCCAGCTCCCCACGCTGCTCAGCGTCAGCGATGGCATTCTGCAGGTTGGCACACTAGAGGGGAAGGAAGGAAGGGTGGGACACTTTAGAAGCTCACCTGGGCCTGAGGTGTCTCTTTCTGAGATTGCAGAGAGAAGCCAGCACATTTGCCCTGGTCATTGTGGATGGTGGAATACTGAAGTGCTGGTACCTGCTCCAGCTCTGTGTGTATATGTTTGGAAAGCAAAACAGAGTCGGTTCCCCTTTAAGAACTCAAGCTCCTTCCCTGCCTTCTTTCCCTACCTGTTTTTTAACGTTGTCGATCTCGGATCTCAGCCTCTGGATCATCCTGTTCATCTCAGAGATCTCATGCTTGGTGTTACGGAGATCATCACCATGGCGACCTGCAGTCTGCTGCAGCTCCTCATACTGATGCCAACGGAAAAGAAGAAAGAGTCCATTACATGACGGTGGAAACGCTTTCCCAAGTTCACAGGTAGGAGCTACCACAAGGTGGTAAGTGGTATAGTTTTTGGGAGCCTGGAGCTGGTCTTAATTTCCTCTTTAGCCCCTTTGCTTTTCTGTAGACACTGGTGTGAAACAGTGAGATTCTCTATAAGATTCTTGAATTTATGTGGCAGATGTATGCATGTCTCATAACTCCTCCCAATAGGCCTCAGCAGGTCTCAGGAGCCCCATCCTTAGCCTTTGGTCAAGGCCTGGAATACTTGATGTGTGTCCTTCCCTCATTCAGGACACTTCGCCACAGCACCCACCTTGGTCTGGTACCAGGACTCAGCTTCTGTGCGGCTGCGGTTGGCAATGTCTTCGTACTGGGCCTTGACCTCAGCAATGATGCTGTCCAAGTCCAGGCTGCGGTTGTTGTCCATGGACAGGACCACAGATGTGTCTGAGACATGCGTCTGCATCTGGGACAGCTCCTGCAGGGAGATTTGAAGTCAATCATGTGAGTCCATTTTATTTAATATCATTCCATTCAAATCTTCTATTCATTGTTCTATGTCAACCTGAGGAAAAAAATAATAACCTACCTATTAATGAAAAACTTAGGTCAGTTAATAAATAATTCA
This sequence comes from Budorcas taxicolor, assembly GCF_023091745.1. Taxonomy (NCBI): domain Eukaryota; kingdom Metazoa; phylum Chordata; class Mammalia; order Artiodactyla; family Bovidae; genus Budorcas; species Budorcas taxicolor. The sequence goes on along the minus strand of NC_068914.1, from coordinate 72,233,180 downwards.
AATCACTACTAAATTTATATTTTAAATTTAATAACTCTGAACATCAAGAAACCCCTACCATCTAACCTCTCAGACTTGACTCTTCTTAGGTCAAAAGTGATCTGAAAAGAACTTGATGGTGTGGTTTGCCATGCTGGGAGTTAGCAGAGACAGGATGGTATTCCAGAAAAGGGAGATGGCCAGGAAAAGTATACCTGGGCTTCTAATACCTCACTCTAAATCTCACTCTGCAGACTGATTATTATAGAGGTCTTTTGCTTTAAGTTTAACTTTAAAAAGAGAGAGAGAATTAGCTTTATTAAGTAATAAAGTGTGAATAGTACTGAAAGAGTGGAAAAGACAAATATGTGCCCATGCCACAGGAACCACTGAAAGTCACTTAATCCTAGAGACCCTAATCCCTGGTGATGTCCCAGTGACCATCTCTCTGGCTCCTGAACAAGGGACATTTCTTACCGCATCGAAGAACATCTTCATGAAGTTGATCTCGTCCATCAGTGCATCGACCTTGGCCTCTAGTTCCACTTTGTTCATGTAGGCAGCGTCCACATCCTAGAGAAACATGGGTGGTTGGCACTGCATCCCATTTCCACTCTGACTTAAATGAACAATACCTTAAATGAGCATAACCACAGGTGACAGTTTCTCTGCTACCCACATACCTTCTTCAGCATTACAAATTCATTCTCGGCAGTGGTACGCTTGTTGATTTCATCTTCATACCTGGTAGTAAAAAGGAATGAGAAGTGCTTATCAGAGGATGAGGCCTAGGGCCTGTACTGCACATAGTCAACTGTGAGCCTACCTTCCCCCTGGAAGAGGCCTCTCACATCATATGGACAGAGAGGGAGGGACACCGGGAGCAAGAACCTTCGGGCAAGCTCCCTACCCATTAGGATACTGTTTTTTCTGTAATTGCCTAGCAGATAGCTATTCTATTAATGCTGTAATTCAGTCACTTCAGGAACATTCCTGTAGAAAAACTATACAGCTTCATTCAAATTTCACATCTAGTCCATTTCTCTAGTGCTTAATTTTTCAGCTTTCATGGCCTTTGAGAAACAAAAAACGAGCAGCCCAGCTGCTGGTTCATAAGGACTAAAGAAATTGTTTAGTAATTAGACCAACCTAGGTTACATCATCAGTTTTTGCTTTGAGGGGAATCCATCAAAAAGTCCACGTTGTGTACTTTGAGTGTACTGGGGAGGAAGGTCCCCCAAAGCAAGGATTACATGACTGCTTTTTTCACCAGGTCATGCCAAGGGCACTGAGCTTTTTACTCTAGCTGGAGGCTAAGTATCTTGCAGAGGGACTGAGCTTGCAGCTAGAACTTTCTAACCATGGAGCTAATTTTTTCCCCAGCACTTTAGATGTCCATGAAATGTATCTGTTTTCAGTCCTTGGGAAAGGCATAAGCAGTGGTCTGGTTATAAAGTATATTTGGTGCAAAGACTCGCCCTGTCTCCATTCTACCCCAGCTCACTTGTTCTTGAAGTCCTCCACCAAGTCCTGCATGTTCCTGAGCTCCGAGTCCAGGCGGCCTCTCTCCCCAAGAATACCATCCAGCTGTCTCCTGAGGTTGTTGATGTACTGCTCGAACAAAGGCTCCAGGTTCTGCCTCACGGTCTTGGTGCCCTGCTCCTGCAGCAGGGTCCACTTGGTGTCCAGGACCTTGTTCTGCTGCTCCAGGAACCGCACCTGGAGGGGGCAGAGTTTGAAGATGGAGACGTCTGAATTTCATGTTTCAATGATCAACTTTTCAGTTTTCCTCCCTTCTCATGCTGTCCCCCTAAATCTTCCCATGGGCAGTGCTTGGACCTGGGATGAAGAGGACAGGTCCTGAGTGAAGCATCTAAACTCACTCTTCTAGGGGAGACAGGACACTTATTCAGGGCGCAAATAGCACTGGCTGTGGCTGGGCAGAGCATGGCCCAGGCAGGGGTGGCTGTAAAGGCGCTCAGGCTACTGTCCAGTGAACAGATCCACCTTTCCATGCAATCAGCCCCGTTACATGGAGCACAGAATGCATCTCTCTTCCCAACAGTCAGTAAAGAGCCTTCAGGGGGTCAACTATGAAGGGGATGAATTAAGACCCTCTCTTCCAAGCTGCCAGTCTAATTAAGAAAGTGGGCCACAAATCCAGGACACAAAGAGAAAAACATAGGAAGATATTTGTGCAAGGTCAGGAAATCTCCCCTCTTCCCACTTCTTTAGCACATACCCCACATTCATGGTCGTTTTCCACCAAGAATCAGTTCTCACCTTGTCGATGAAGGAGGCAAACTTGTTGTTGAGGGTCTTGATCTGCTCCCGCTCCTCAGTCCTCACCCGCTGGATGGTGGGGTCGATTTGCAGGTTGAGGGGAGTCAGGAGACTCTGGTTGACGGTGACCTCTTGGATGCCTCCAGGGGGGCACACAGGAAAGCCAGGACCACCGAAGCCACCTCCAAAGCCAGCTCCACCACCGAGCCCAAAGCCACCACCGCCAGCTCCACCGCCAAAGCCAAATCCGCTCCCGGCTCCACCTCCAAAGCCATAGCCGCCTCCAGCACCAGCGCCAAATCGGTTCCTGAAGCCACCGCCGCTGGCGCTGATGGAAATCCTCTTGGAGCCCCCTAGGTTGTAGAGGCTCCGGCTGCCAAAGCCACCGGCACCGTAAGCACCCCCAAGGCTGACCCTGCCAAAGCCGCCACCGCCGCCACCCCCGGACCGGGACACGGAGGTGAAACTGGTGCGGGAGACGGACGGGGTGATGGCAGAGGCAGTGCTGAAGCTGCGGCTGCCCCCGCTCCGGAAGGACACGGTTGACTGGCGAGACATGATGGCTGGTTCCTAGTGGAGTAAGAGTAGCGGGAACTAGCGGTCGCGAGGTGCTGGAGAGAAAGAGCAGCGCGGGACAGGACGCGGAAGGCGGCTGTTACCTGGGAGCCGCAAGCCCCGCTTTTATCCTCTAGACCTAGTTTGGGCGGGAGAGTTGTTGAGCTGTGAATGATTAAGTGGGCTGGGCATGCCTGGGGGCAGCTGTGAGCTCACCGACACACCTGCGCAGCGGTGTGGGGTGCAAACGCTGTCTTCCTGGCAGGCTCTGCTCAGCTAGGGATAAACTTGCCTCGCAGCCCTGATATCTTGGCAGCGAATAGACCATGCTGCCAGCAAATCTTTTGACCGGGGCCTAGGGCTGTGAGTAGCCCAAAGAAGGGTGCTGGGAAGCAAGGGGGCATTTGGCCAAGGTCCTGAAGGGTCCTTCCAGGATCAGGAACCTCATCAAACATTGCAGCACATTGCACGCTGTCCACGGACAGGGGCAGAGCGAGTCCCCCACTGGCAGTGGTCTGCTCTGCTTATTCCTTTAGGGAGAGCTTGCTTCAGGGACTTCAGCCCTTGGAAAGCCAGCTGTGGCCTGATCTCTCAACTCTGTGCCAGAGGGGAAAATAGACTTCCATCACATACTGCAAAACTCCGTTTCTTAGAGGAGGCACAGTTACACCAGAGCCTGCTGGGCAGATTCTTCTGCAAGATTTGGGCCAGAAAGTCTCCCCAAGAACCAAGTTCCAGAAAGAGAGACTGTGGGACACCCTCAGCCCCCGGTCTATCCCACTTTGCTCTCTGCAGGGACAGACCCATCCCACCACAGCGCCTCCTAATTCAGCCTTTTCTGCCGCATTGAACTTTTCCCTTGCCCTTTGGCCCAGGCAGGCCCCAGAGGGGGCTTAGCAAACCCAGGGCCCCCTTGCCATCAATCCCTCCCCTAGAATCCTGTCACTCCGCCTGGCAGTCACATCTCTCTTCAGGGGGAGCTGCCCTGCCTGTTCCCCGGCCCCCCAGGTGTGTTCCAGCAAGCCCTTGGTGATTCCACTAGGGAAGAAATGAGTCATCGTATCTGTTGATACAGGCTGAAGGCCGCCACAAACACATACCTGCAGGAGTTCCTAATCTCGTCAGGAACATGTCGAGAGTCGGCCAGCCTGTTATAACGGCAAACCACCCTGTTCCAAGCAGCAGGAATTGCTGGGCTTTCTCTCAGCTCCAGCCTGAACCCTCCTTCAGGGCCGGGGGGATGGAAAAGGAGTTCTAAATCTATGGATCATCCTGCCAGAGAGACTAGAAGGGGCAGGTTTGGGTAACCAGGCAGCTGGCCCAACTATCTGCCAGTTGTTTTAGGAAGCACCCTCAGCCCAGCTCCCAGTTAGTCTTTTCGGCAAAGCTTGTCTGGGTGGGCTATGGTATTAGATGGAGGAAAAGGGGCCTGGTTGGGTTTTACAAATTTCTGTCTTAAATTACACTCCCTCTTTTTGGCTGCAGACCTGAGTGGGGTCTTATATGTGCCTCGTCAGAACAGAAACAGGAATCTCAGGCAGTGCTTGGGTCATTAAGAGTTGTTGGGGTAGGGGAGATCCCTAGGCTAGGGCTGGAGGCAGGGGTAGGGTGGGGATGGGTTTGAAGCTGCGGGACTGAGCGGCTATGTTCTCAGAGTAAAGGAATAAGGACCCAGCCACGGCTTAGGAACCTCCAGTCAGGGCCTGCAGTCGGCCACAGGGCAGCTACGGCTGTGGGAAAATGACTCGGAGCCACTGGGGATCAGCCAAGAGGTGATTATTCACCTGAGGCTGTGATGAGAAAGCACCAGTGGCCAGGTAAATCCAGACAGACAGACAGACAGATCAATGGCCAGAGCTGGCCTTATAAGTCTTGGGCAATGAATGAGGTTTTGCTGCCTCCTTCCCTAGAGAATTCCTGAGGCACTCAAAGGTGACTTTTACAGAGCTTGCCAATTTCGCACTTGCCTCTCACGGAACAGACACAACTATCTTGGGGTTCCTGAGACATAGGGATGGACCCTCATCCCCCGACAGAACAGAAGCAGCTATCTGGGAACTCCTAACATGAATCTTCTCTCTCCCCTGGAAGTCACCATCAGGGCATGGTCCCTCCTACCCGCCCCCCACCAACACCTGACCTGAGTCTAGTCTCCACTGCCCCTGGGGAAGCCCCACCCTCCCAAGACACTAGGACATTCTTTTCTCTCCATTTCTCCTTGTCCAGGAAGGAGAAGGACTCAGGGGAACAGGAATGCATTCTGGCCAGTCTGAGAAGGGCTGGAGTGTGCCAAGCTCAGATTCAGATGCCAGGGACCAAACGGGTGTAGGTGGCAAATCAATGTGGTCGGGCGTGTTTGGGTGCCTCGCTGGGGGAAAAGCACCTATCTCTGTGGGAATTCTCCCCCAAGCAGACAGGGCCACCCCCGCGCCACCCCTTCCCCTCCACCCCCACAATGCCACAGTGGAGATGCTCCCCCGGGGAACCAGGGACCAGCAACACTGCAGTGCGGGAGAGTCCCACCCCAGGCTGGAATTTCAGCCTGGCAGGAAGAGAGAGATTACACAGAGCTCCCTGAGCCTCTCTGCAGGCACCTACAGAGAGAGTTATCAAGGCTTGGCAGGACATGGTAATTAGCTTCTCCAGGCATCATTTTCCAGCAAGAGACGAGTGCAAGACTGAGGGAACTGCAGTGGCTGGTCCTGCTGGTCTCCGTGTCAGAGGGGGACAGGGGTGACTGCCCTGTCCATCCTCATGAGGTATGAGAACACAGAATATGTGCAGCATTTCATCCACAGAGACACATCTGACACACCAGGCAGGAAATAGGATTGGTCCAGGTAACAGTGGAACAAGGACTAGGCAAATCCCATGATCCCAACCCAGGGCTCCCTTCGTGGGGCCCCCACCACTCTTTGGGTGCATTTCATAGAAGACCATGCAATGGATAAATTTAATGGGAAATGGTTTTGCATATGACCTGCAGGTCTTCCCAGACAATAGACTCCCCCAAGTTTAGGGAGCAAATCTGGCTTGCCTTGGCATCGCCACACACTCAGCCCAGCTGGGCACACCAGTACTGCTCAGCAAATAGTTTTGAATTGAATTGACAGACGTAAGGTCATCTTCCTTCCCTAGGTCATGGTGGAAGGCCTTCCCCTGCCCCATCCTAAGTCCCAGGGTCCTGTCCACCCACTTCTGTCCCTGGCTTCCTATCCAGAGGGTAGATCTCTTATCCCCTTTAGCCTGGGCATCCTCTGAGGACAGAGTTCATGGCTCTCCGTTCCTTGAACTTCCCTTCATTCCCCACCTCCCACCCTCAGCCCCAGCTCCCACGTCCCCCTCCAGGAGAAAAAGAAAGAGGCAGTGTCCCCACTTTTGAGGACCTTCTATCCCATGCATGTTCAGCACAAAGAGTGGGGAACAATGGTTGAGGCATGAGTCATCTATTCATTGGATGACGGTTGGCAGCCTCATCTGAGAGTGCATGGAGCCAGATCCAGCAAGATGGGGAAGGGCGGACAGAGCCCAGAGCCAGCCCGCACAACTCCTTACAAAGCCCTAGCCTCGGGGAGGAACTGAGGGAAGAATTCTGCCTCCACCCAAAGTCGGCGGGAACTCTGGGTCCCAGCTTTGATCTCAGATTCAGAATTTTCAGAACTGCAGTGGCAGAAAGGAGACAGCCCCTCTGTGGACAGTGGGATGAGGAGGATCCCCCCTCCCTCTCCACGTGACCACCTCTGGTGGCGGCTGCCTTGTGATGCTGCGGGTGCCACCCTGCCTCTCTAGGACTCTCCAGAGCCCACATCTGAGAAAAGGCCTGGGTAGAAATGCAAAAGTCTACTAGAAAAGGAACTGATCTCTCTTGGCAGCTGTGGAAGGGTACTCCGTTGCCATTATTTGGGTCATGTGACAAGGGGGGCCTTTGGACATGACACAAATTGTGGGTCTCAGCCTAGGTGCAAAAACCCATGGCCTCACCCTGTGCTGTGCCTTGGTCTTAATCCAACCTTTGAATTACTGGAACCCCGGACAGGAAGCCCAACATCTCACCTCGGCTTCCCTCGCTGGCGTTGAGAGAAGCAGCAGGAAAAGGGTCTTCGCTCACGGGAGGAGGAATGGTAATTTGAAGCTGGCCAGGGTTGGCAGGAAGGGTGGGGCCCACATGCAGGGGTTTGCAGGGAGCAGCCTCAGCCCCCACCTCTCAGACTGATTGAGAGATTGGCTCTTGTGCATTGAGAGCCACACAACAGAGCTCTCAGCCTCCCTCCGACAGGTCCCTGCAGGTCTGTGGAATGTTCTTCCCTCATTGGAAGGGTGTTTTGCCAATGGCATACCAAAGTCCTTGAAAATCCCCCTTGGTTGATTGAAACTATGGGCTGGAAATCAACAAATACTTTAATTAGTCAGAGGGACTAAAAAAGGGATAAGCAGGAAAAACCTCTAGGTTTTGCTTTCTCATGGAGGGAGGTTTTAGTTTTCTTTTAATAAACACTCATAAAAATTACTGTACACTAGACACTGTGCTACGAACTCTGCATCAATGAATCTAAAATTGCAAAGAAGGGCTTTTACCATTTTCTTGGCCTTTGCTTTGTCCCTTATACATGGGTGTGGGTGTACTCCATCCTCTGGGTGTCTACAGACTTTCTCTACAATGGAGAGACGGGGACATGATTCATTCACACCAGGCTTCTATCCTTATGGGGTCAGAGGCATGCCGGGAAACTTTTTCTCACCCTTAACCTCCCCCATGGCTTTTTTCCCCCCTGCTTCTTTCTACCCCCAGCATACCAGCAACTTGACACCCAGGGATGGAAAGATGGAGGTGGAGATGAGAGCTGCTTGGTGGATGGCTTCCTCATCCTAAGGAAGGAGGCCCAAGTGCAGGGACCGAGTCTTGTTTCCATCTCCAAGGTGTTGAGCTCCCATCACTGGGGCATGAGTGCAGATGGTGATGATATGATGGGGAAGAAAAAAAAAGGCCACAGTGCAGAGGCTGGAGATGTTACCCCTCCCAGGGCTGGTTTCAGAAACACCCCTGGAGACTGGACAGTCCCGGGGGCAAATGGACACCTTCCCAACCGAGCTGCACTCTCTGCACGCATTCTCAGCTCCTTCACATCCCCTATGCACACAAACTGCTGGCCTTGCTCGCTGTCCACGGGACCAACAGGCACTGTCCAGGGCTCGTGAAAACAGGTTAGTTTTCCCAAGAGAGACACTGTGTCAGGACACTTGAGAAAAGAAAGAGCCCAGGAACACGTGCACCAGTCATTTGATCATTCCTTCACCCAGCACATGTGTTTTGAGCAATCGTGGGGGCGCCACGCACTAGGCTACAGAAGGGAGTACAGCCATGAACAGGACAGGCCCATGGAGGACACACAGGCTCTAAGGACAAGCCTGAGTCCTGCCAGGCCCAGGAAGGTTAACCCACACCACTTGCCTGGTGACAGGAGTGCCCATGCCAAGGCAGGGTTAGGGAATCCTGCCTGACTTGGCTTCAGAAAAACTCAGTTCCCACAAGCTGTCGAAGGGAAACCTTGGCCAGACTTGCCTGCGGGCATCTTGTGACTCTGATTCCTACCCCAGTCCCCCCCTGCCCAGCCATGCCCAGATGTCTACCAGTGATCCATTCCTAGACGAGAAAGCTGAGTGCAGAGCAGGGGCGATCCTAATCCAGAACCCATCATCCTGCTATCATCAGAGCCAGGGCCAAGCCAGGACATGCTCCACTGCCCTGCACTGCCTCGCCAGCACCCCAGAAAGAGCCCATGCACGCGGCACTCAAAGCTGCATGTCTTGACCCCTTCAGAGAGCCGCGTCCCCCGGCCCGTGTGGAAGGAGGTGTGTGTATCAGGGGGTGCTGACCAATGACTGCTTCTGGGTGATGCAGTTACCGCTTTCCACTCAGTCTCATCCAGAGCCCTGACAGCCTCTGACATTGACCCGCCTTTCCAGGGCGAGACCAGCCTCAGCCGAAGTCAGCGCCGGAGCCCTTCCCCAGGGCCCTTGCCAGGCTGCCAGGTCCCACAGGCTGTGGTTCTGACCACAGATGAGAAGAGGAGGAGTGGCTGATGGGCAGCCCTTTCTCTCCTGCCCCTCTCCCCGCCCCCTACTTCTGCCGAGTGAGACTTCACACGCCACTCCTGTGTGTCAGGGTTCAGAGCCCCACCGTGCTCTCCGCTGCCTCTAGACAAATCGTATCCTGAAGCACATTCCAGGGCTCCCCACCCCAGTCACCCACCCGTAGTCTCCCATGGCCGTTCAGTCTCAGCTCTGTTCCGCAGCCGGGGGGATCCATCCACACCCTCACTCCCGAGCTACCTGCTCCCCTACTTTCATGCTAAGAGGGGCAGCTATGCTGAGTGCTGGCTCTGTCTCTCTCTCTCTGTCCTGACTTCCCACAAAACATGAGGCAAAGACCCAGATGCTTTCTCAGACAGTCTCTTCCAAATGGGAGAGATGTATCCGGTGATTGCTAGAGGGGCTGTCTCTCTGAAACTCTGAACCCTCCATGATCCTAAAGCAGCTCAATATATAGGTTGGATCAGTGCCCAGGATGTACTTTGTAGCATGATAAAAGACAGTAACAACAGCCACACTTATAGAGCACTGACAGTGTGCCAGGCACGGTTCTGGAGATATCAATTTACTTAATCCTCATTCACCCCAGGAGATGGGACTATTATTCACTAACCCTATTTTTCAGATAAGGAAACTGAGGCTCACAGAAGTTAAGTAAATGGTAAGCGACAGAGCCTAGATACGAACCTAGACAGGTGTGTGTCCCCACCATTGTGGATACTCAGGTTGGTGGCCCGTGACCCTGACTTGACCCTGAAGAGGAGGCCTTTCGCTGAGGCTCTAGTCCCCAGCCAGCCTGTGAGGACAGCAATCACAGAGGGCCTTCGACGGTTGCTAGATGACTTGGCAGTCAGTTTTCTCAGCATCTTCCAGCAACCCTGAGAAGCTCTGGCCTTTAGTGGTAATAGGGGTGATAGGGGAGGAATCCTAGGAGAGACCCTTGCCCTCTCTGAGCTGTCAGAACCTGGGGTGAAGCAGCTGGGACCCTGGGGCAAGGTTCCAGTGAATCGGGATCACTCTACACAATGCTCCTAGGGATGAAGCTTGGCCTGCTGCCACCCTTCTCGCCTACTGCTGCTCCTCTGCCTACTTCTCTAGCACCAGACTCTAGACAAAGGCTCACAAGCCTCTAGCGGAGTTTCTTCCAGAGGGCCCAGACATGTCTGACAACCTCATGTGTGGACTGGAGTCTTGATTCAACCTTCAGCTTTTCCTTTCCTTTCTCATCTTTCTCATCTCTCCCAGCCCTGAAGCTCCATAGCCAAGACTTCCAGACAGGGCCCCCCAGAAAAAAGCATGCCACCTAAATAAAAAACCATGTGCTCCCAGGCAAACCAGCTCTGAGACAGGTCTGCCATACCATTGCCTCTCTCTAACTAGATCATAGCTTCTAAACTTCAAGCCTTACCCATGAGAAAATTCTGGAGGAACCATTAGAGCCATCAACACCACAATGCCCCAGCAAGATGGAACTTCTCAACTGTCTGGATCTATAGGCCTCCGTGTTCTCCACTGATCCATCACCTCTCCAGGCATGGTATGTGCCAAGGAATAAACAAAAGCTCCTTTCATGATGACCCTCTCCCTGCCTCCACCATGCCCTGCTTCCCTTCTCACAGCCCAGGAGTCCCAGCCAGTTCCTGAGACTGCCCTAAAGACTTGTCCTACCTGTCGGCCTCCTCACCCTCCAGCCCTGCCCAGAAGGAGCAGCCTCACCATTCAGAGCAGAGAAGACACTCAGCAGCTCTCCATGCCTCACAGCTGGAATGTCATGATCTATCCAGCCTCTTGGGAAGCCTCCAGCCGCCAGCTGACCTGGGCATCCCCTAGGGCTAAGCCCCCTCACTCTGGCGCCAGCCATGGCCTCCTTCAGGTTGGCATACTACCATCAGCAGAGAACAATAACACATTATGGCCTGCAAGCCATCAGCCAGAACGCAACTCCATTGTTCTGAGTCTGGAAAATGATCTCAGGATAACCCTTTGAACGGAGGTTAGCCCCAGTCCCTCGCTGAAGCATGGCCTTCTTTTGCTTAAGAACATAAAGTAGCTTCTTGTTGGCCTTAAACTCACCTCCACATTCCTCTGGGTCCCCTTTCCTCATCATCCCTCCTACTATCTATGGTGGGCAGATCAGTGGCACCCGAAGCTGTCCATGCCCTAATCCCCAGAACCTGTGAATATGGTGATCTACATGGAAAAGGTAAATTAAGGTGCAGAAGGAATTAAGGTTGTTGATCAGCTGACCTTAAAATTGGTGCCAAAGAATTGATGCTTTCAAGTTGTGGTGCTGGAGAAGACTCTTGAGAGTCTCTTGAAGAGCAAGGAGATCAAACCAGTCAATCCTAAAGGAAATCAACCCTGAATATTCACTGGAAGGACTGATGATGAAGCTGAAGCTCCAATATTTGGCCACTTAATGTGAAGAGCTGACTCACTGGGAAAGACTCTGATGCTGAAAAGATTGAGGGAAGGAGGAGAAGGGGGTGACAGAGAATGAGACAGTTGGATGGCATCACTGACTCAATGGACAGGAGTTTGAGCAAACTGCAGAAGACAGTGAAGGACAGGGAAGCCTGGCGTTCTGGAGTTCGTGGAGTCACAAAGAGTCGGACATGACTTAGTGACTAAACAATGACAAACAACTATCCTAAATTATCTAGGTGGGTCCAATGTAATCCCAAAGGCCCTGAAATGTGAAGGAAGGAGGCAGGAGAGGGAAGAGGTCAGAGTGATGTCAAGTGAGAACTTGAATACTGTTGCCAACTCTGAAGAAGGGAGTGGGGGCCATGAGCCAAGGACTGTGGCTGCCTTTGCGAAAAAGAAACAGAGTCTCTCCTCAAATCTCCAGGAGACATGCAGCCCTTCCAATACCCTGATTTTAGCCCAAGATAGACAGGTCATAGTGGAGAGTTCTGATAAAACGTGGTCCCCTGGAGAAGGGAATGGCAAACCACTTCAGCATCCTTGCTTTGAGAACCTCATGAACAGTATGAAAAGGCAAAAACATATGACACTGAACGATGAACCCTCCAGGTCGGTAGGTGCCCAATATGCTACTGGAGAAGAGCAGAGAAATAGCTCCAGGAAGAATGAAGAGGCTGAGCCAAAGCAGAAACAACTCCCAGTTGTGGATGTGTCTGGTGGTGAAAGTGAAGTCCGATGCTGTAAAGAACAATATTGTATAGGAACCTGGAATGTTAGGTCCATGAATCAAGGTAAATTGGAAGTGGTCAAACAGGAAATGGCAAGAGTGAACACTGACATTTTAGGAATCAGTGAACTAAGATGAACTGGAATAGGTGAATTTAACTCAGATTTTGGCCTGGTGATATTCATTTCAGATATCCTGATCTCTAGAACTGTGAAATAAAAAATTGCCAAAAATGGTTTTGGCAATTTGTTACAGCTGCAACAGGAAACAGATATCCCATCGCTATCCAAATTCTGCTTTGGCCAAGGGACTCTACCCTGTATCCTACACATCCAGGTTATCCTCCCCCAGCTATAAGACATCCTCCCTGCCTCCTCCACCCCGCCCTGCCTGGCCCTCTCTCTTCCTGAATTCTGCTCCTCACGGCTCCCCGCCAAAATCTGCCCACTGCCCAGGCTCACTGGTCAGCTCAGTTACTTGTCCATCCCACTAGTCGTGTTAATACACAACTGGCCCTGGACTAGGTTACATTCCCCACCTACAGACAGTCCTCTGTGGGTGCATTTTTCTGCCCCAGGGTCTGTACACATTTCATCCACTGCTCTCAGCTTGGAGTTTAGTAGGGATTAGGTCCCTAAGTCCAGCTTCCTCCAGACTGATCTTCCCTCCAACCTCTCCTTATCGAATTGCCCAGGGCTCAGCAGGGACCATGCTTGATCCGGACTGACAGGTGCAGGAGTCCGCCCACTGGCTGAGGGCAGAGAAAACCAGGGCTGGAACAGGCCCAGTCTTGGCTTCCTATTTGATGAGAGTGAGCCATCAAGCCATGCCTGCTCCACCCTGGGGCCTGGCCTCTTGGGGTGGGCACAGGCTGCTTAGTGAAGATCACCCCTTCTTGCCAGGCTGTCTTCCCGTCTTTTTGAGAGGATTGGCTCCTCAGCAGCTCAGTTAACTTGGCCCGTTGTTCCCTTTGTCCATCTTGGGATCTCCCCTTATCACCTGCCAGCTCCAGGTCTTCATGCTGGTGAGACCAAGAAAGGGAAGATGATGGTTCTTAGGGAAGAGGCTCTGCCATCTGGTAAGAAATGTGTCTTCCCTGGTAGATGAGCTTGATTACTGCCTCCCTGAGGATGCTGACCTGGTGGACAGATGCTGACATTTCCCATGGTTCAGCTGCTTGAGAAGGAGGCAGTCACTAGCTCCTTGAGAGGACACCAGCCTCATCCTTTCCCCAGACAGTCCCCAGAGGGCTTTCCTCAAATAGCACGGGCTCTGTCCATCTGCCCAAAGCCCCAGAGCCTTCCTAGTTGGTGAGAACAGAGAACACCTTTGTGTTAGAATTGGGACAGAGGTCTAGTCCTGGAGGAGAGCCGGGGCATGACCACTAGGTCTATCTCATAATGACCTCAGCTGGGAGTGCAAGCTTGCATAGCTCTGGGCGCTCCGGAATCATGCCCTCCCCTTGGCCTGCACCCTAGTGAGTGTTCCCACGGCCTGTGTCCTCCCCACATCCCTACAGATAACTGAGCAGCTGGGCCACAGTCTCCCTGGGGATGGGGCCGCCCTGAGAGCAGTGGACACGAGCGTAGGTGTTCTCTTGGGCTTGCCCCCTGAGGAAGCCAGCACAGCAGGCACAGCCTAGCTCCCATGCATCGGCTTCATGGCACCACTGGGCCCCACCTGGTGAGTCAGCTCCATCAGTTGCCTGCCTCGCTCTATACCTGATTCCAGCAGGGCCTCAGGCTGGCAGCAGGTTGGCCACGTGCTTCAAGTTGACACACTCAGATCCAGGCTGCGGTTGTTTTCCATGAACAGAAATCTTGACGAGTCTGATTGCAGGATCTGCATCCAAAAATCTCCTGAGAGCTTGGGAGGGGGGTTGGGGGAGAATGAATACATGTATATGTATGACTGAGTCCCCTTGCTGTTCACCTATACTAGCAGCTATGGTTAACCAGCTATACCCCAATACAAAATTAAAAGTTAAAAAAAAAAGATCTCCTGAGGGCTGAGGCAGAGAGCACCTTCTATCAGGCTGCAGAGTTTCTATCTTCCTGTTCTCCTTCATCTACGCCCAGCTGCCAGAACTCGCCTTCAATCGGCCTGCCAAGCGTCTCCCCTTGGGCACGGGGAAAGGACGGCCAAGGAGCCACCCTGCCCACTGGGTCTTCAGGCTGCTTCTGAGAACCTTGGGGATCTTCACCTCCCTTGTCGGAGGGTCGTCTTGAACTTGCTGGGAGGGACCAGAGAGGGCACCCTTCCCCAGCCCCACTGGAGGTCAGGGAGGGTGATATCCTCTCCCCAGATCCACCAGCCCATTTCTGACAGGTCTCACTAGAAGAGAGTTCTTCCTCACTGTGAGCTGAAATCAGTCTCCTTCCAACATCCTGTTCTATTCTATGGAGCTACACTAAAGAAGATCAATTCTTCTCTCCCTTTGGCGAAATATTTTTATATTGGAGGTCATTTCTCAGTCACCCTCTCTGCGATTCAGAGGACACCAACTCCCAGGAAGAATTACCTGGTTACCTCCCAAGCTATCTGCACTGTGGCAGCCTGTGCAAGACTTCACTTCTCACTGCCTCAGAAGCTGGCCTTGGCGCCCTTGGCCAAACCAGCCCTGGGCTGAGACTTCTGGCCTTTCTGCCTGTGCCTCTTTGCTCCTCTCTAATAAAAGAAATGGTAACCCACTCCAGTATTCTTGCCTGGAAAATTCCATGGACAGAGGAGTCTGGTGGGCTACAGTTCATGGGGTCACATACAACTGAGTGCCTGAGCACAGTATGGATACAACTTCTTAAGAATTTCCCAAACTATAGTCATTCAAGTGCCACCCTCAGGATTTTGCCCATGTTTCCAAACTGCTTGTACTGTTATATTCTTTAATATTTTTTTAAAAATTAGCTTGCTTAATATATTTATATTATAAGGCAACTTTGTTGACTAATGAGTGACATCTTTTTTAATACACTTTAAAACAGCACCAGAACCACAAAAGGGCCTGAAATGACTCTATGTGCCAGCAGCACTAGCTGCCAGCCATCTCTGCTTTGGAACAGGAAGAGACGCCCGCCCCTGTTTCCTGGCTTCCTATATCCATTCTCCAGCCATATAGCCAGGCCTTGCTCTCTGCTCCTGAGGCTCAACTCTCACCAAGTGAGGAGATCCCTGGGGGGCAGTTAGGAGAGACAGGGCCAGAGCCATAACTGGGCTGCTTTACCTTCTCAGAACATCCAGCTGTGAACACAGGCCAACAGGTACACCTGACCCAGAGTCAATGAGGTGGAGAGTCCATTTCTGTAATTACACCACTGAGTGTCTGGAAACCACAAATAAGCGCTTAGAAAGCCAAATTACAGCCCTTAGAGGGTAAGTGTAGCAAGTGGCAGCTTCTGACCAGGCAGTCAAAACAACGGACTGTGGGCAGGTCAGCCCAGGTGTTTTTCAGAGAAGATGGAGGTAGCTGAGGCTCCAAAGCCCATCCCCACCTGAGACAGGTGGCACCTATCTAGAGATGCTGAGACGATGAGAAGATGCTGAGAAGCACTCTGCCTGGCCTCAGAAGAAATTCCTAAAAAGCTACTCATCTTAAGGCATCTGCCACCTCCCCAGGGCACCAGGCTCACAACCATGACCAGGCTGGCCAGCCCTCAGGGCAGCCTTAATCACATGGGCATTACGAGCCTTGCGTGGCCTTGACTGCGTCTGGCAGCCCTGCCCAGTCCACAGAGCTGGCTGCCACCTCACCCTTTGCCCTCCCAGCCCCGTATCATTGGTCCCATATGGGGTCCTCCACTGCTCTGAAATGCCTCTCCAGTGCCATGCTCTCAGACCTGGCTCCTGAAGACAGACTCAGGCCCTGCAGCAGACTCAAGATGGGGACAGTGAATTTCTTGTCCCCACTCGAGCATTCTGTACCTCATCAGGGTACGAGAGAGTGTGGGGGTTGCTTCTAGCTGGTGGCCAAAAGCCATCTCTCCAGCCCTATGTTTATTTATATACAACGGGGGTGATAATGGTGCTGCTGTTGAGGACTGAATAAGGAAATATCCTTAAAAGATCCTAGCCCATCGTCTGGCACACAAGAAGCCCTCAATAGACAATAGCTCTTATTGTTGTGTGCTATGTGCTAAGTCGCCTCAGTCATATCCAACTCTTTGCAACCCTATGGACTGTAGCCCACCAGACTCTTCTGTCCATGGGATTCTCCAGGCAAGAATACTGGAGTGGGTTGCCATGCCCTCCTCCAGGAGCTCTTATCATTATTTCTACCTTCAATGTTCTCTCTGTACTTATTTCCCATCTCCTTGATGGGCTCAGCATCACCCCCTGGTCTGCTCCAGTCTCCTGGTCTTCGACATCCAGAGCTTGGTCCAGGTTCCTAGTTCTGCTCCAGTTGGTGTCACGAATGTGAGTCCTATGTCCAGCACCGTACACTTGGACATGAAGAGCTCCTGCTCTGGACCTCACTTTGGCGGGCCCTGCTCTGGCCCCTTCCAGCCACCCTCTCCCCACAGAGCAAGGAGTCTGCAAGCCCACAGGGACAAGTTCAGCTGAAGTCACACTCCCTTTCTAGATCAGCTTAAGTAACCAAGACCTTGGAATTCCCTGCCCTGCAACCCCAACCTGAGTGGGCCTCTTCCCAGCGCCATCCTCAGAGCACAGACTGCCTTGCTGGTGGGCACTCCTCCAGGTTGCTTGCAGCTCCAACTGGAGCTTGGGAGTGTAGGCTGGGATTTACATGGGGTCCTTGCAGTGAGGACAGAGCCAGGGGTAGGAAGGGAAAGGGGCAGACCACAGACAGGAGCTAGAGTGCTGTCTGCAGCATCATTCTGACTTGGGGCTCTGAGGAGTCCAAGAATACTCCATTTGAGCCTGGCCTGCCAGTTGTTGCAGACCAAAGCCTGGATATCTTTGCAGGAGCAAAGTGGTCTCTGCCAGCTCCTAGACTACCAGCCTAGAGAGGTTTTGGAAACCTAGTCTTTGGCTCAGTGATCGGTGCTACCTGGGTGCCCGGGGAGGCTGCCTGGACCTCTCAAGAAATCTCCAGATGGTGGGACTTGTTGACGTATTTGGCTTGATCCTTCAGGGTCACTGAGCCATGGGCTAGGATACGAAGAGAAGTTTCTGGGATCTCCCTACCATGACAGTAGATGCAAAACTGACGTGTCCGAATACCTGGGCCCTCTCTCAGAGGCTAATGCAAGCTAGAAATTCTGTCAGGAGTTTTCACTGTTTTTTCATAGGCATTTTATAGTATTCTCTCCATTTTCCATGGCCTTTACTGAGGATGCCTTTTTGAGAATTCTGAACCCAACCATCTTTGTACAAAGAGAAAGATTTTAGGTTTGTTTTCGTCAATGATTATCCTACACTCAAGCATCTGGAAATAAGTGCTAAGTGGGATAATTATACAAATGGGTGAATATGGACATGAATGCATTAATTACATATATCCTTATCTATATCCTTTCACATGGATCTGATTTTCCCATCTGCTAGCTGTGTGACCTGAGGCAAGTTATTTACCCACTCTAAGCCTTAGGTTCCTCATCTAGTAGCTCTCTGGATAAACCGTAAGAACTCTTCCACCCCTAACACCCTGGTACTTACCCTCTCTGGTCTTCCTTCCTCATTCTGCCATCACACCAGGTCACTTGCCTCCTTCCAAAGGGTTCTTCCTGTTCCTGCCCCTCTATTTTTGCCTTAGCTGTTCCTGATACCTAGGATTTCCTTATTCCACATCCCTTTGCATTGAGAAAGGCATTTTTCAAGGTAACACAAATGCCACTTCATCCAGGGAGCCACCACTCCCACTCATCATGCAAGAAGACTCATTCTGGAAGCCGAAATGGAACCATTCACTCAGCCCAGTCCTCTGATTTAACAGATAAGGCCAATGAGGGCAAAATGAGGCGGTGACCTAGAGAAAGAAGCAAATGTGCTTTTAACTCTCCACCTTTGGAGTCCACAACCCTTGGAGCCACCATTATAGCTTGACTTGTTATTGTTTCTGTAGGTCTCTGCGCAACCCTTAGATCACAAGACTTCTGAGGGCCAGAGTCCTATTGTGTTCATTCTATTCCTCACCACCGCTCCCACCCTGCACCAGCTATCTGTGTATGTGAATAGCATTAGCTCACATCAATACAGAGACTGACAAGTCCCAAGATCTGCAGTTGCCAAACTGGAGATTAAGGAGAGCCAGTGGTATAGTTCCAGTCTCTGACAGTCTAAGATCTAGCGAAACTCATGGCGTGAATTCCAGTCCTAGAAAGAAGATCAGTGTTCCAGCTGATATAATCAAGTTTTTTTCTTACTCATCATTTTTCTTCTATTTGGGTCTTCCACTGATTGGATGAGGCCCACCCACATTGGGAAGAACATCTGCTTTACTCAGCCTACCAAAGATTCAAAGGTAAATCTCATCTAGAGACGCCCTCACAACAAGCCAGGATTAATGTTTGACCAAATGTCTGGGTACTTTGTGACCCAGTCAAGGTGATTCATAAAATTAATCAATAAATGTCTGTTTTGCTTAACAAAGAAAAATCTCATTCTGATCCCTGCTAAAAACTCACATGTCCCATTTGAAAGCTCCCTTTGTTCTGATCTCTGACTACTGGACCAAGTTCTACTGGCTTATAACAGCCAATGGATAAATTTTCAAGAGCTTTGTGAGTTGGTTTTCAAACACAGCTGTAATTCAAATTAAATTATATATACTTACAATTAAATAAGTTAAATCAAAAGCAAAAGTAAAAAAGGCTTAAAACTGATAACTTCCTAACTATTTTACTGCTCTCTAAGCTCTTGAGGTTATTTACATCTATGGAATCTGTAGAGTGGAAATACTGGGTTAGCCAAAAATTTTGTTCAATTTTTTCCATAAAATGGCTCTAAGTAACGCTTAGTTGTCCTTAGCTTCATTCAAAATAATTTTATTAGATTGTTTTGTGACAGCTGTCGTATCAGTGTGCATTTAAAAGGGTTATCAAACTTGGTGAATTTTTTTGTGTAGCCATTTTAACTTTGAAGATGGAAGACAAAAGCAACATTTTTGGTGTATTATGCCTTATTATTTCAAGAAAGGTAAAAACGTAACCGAAACACAAAAAACCCCCACATTTGTACAGTGTATGAAGAAGATGCTGCGACTGATTGGGCATTTCAAAAGTATTTTGGGAAGTTTCATGCTGGAGATTTCTCACAGGATGATGCTCCATTGTCGAGTAGACCAGTTGAAGTTGATAGCAATCAAATCAAGACATTAACTGAGAACAATCAACATTATATCATTCGGGAGATAGCTGATATACTCAAAATATCCAAATCAAGTGTTGAAAATCATTTGCACCAGCTAATGTTAATCTGTTTGATGTTTGGGTTCCAAATACATAAGGTAAAAAAAAAAAAAAAAAAAAAAAACTTCTTGACCATATTTCCGCATGCAGTTGTCTATTGAAACACCACCAACCACACCAACGGCTAGTCTTCATCCAATGAAGATGATGTTGTGTATATGGTGCCTTTGGAAGGGAATCCTCTATTATGAGCTCCTCTGGAAAACCAAATGATTAATTCCAACAAGTACTGTTCCCAATTAGACCAATTGAAGGCAGCACTCTACAAAAACAGTCAGGAATTAGTCAACAGAAAATGCATTATCTTCCATCAGGATAATGCAAGACCGTATGTTTCTTTGATAACCAGACATAAACTGTTACAGGTTGGCTGAGAAGTTCTGATTCATTCACTGTATTCACCAAACATCGCACCTTCAGATTTTCATTTACTTTTGTCTTTATGAAATTCTCTTAATGTAAAAAATTTTCGATTCCTTGGAAGATTGTAAAAGGCACAGAACCATTCTTCACTCAAGAAGATAAAAAGTTTTGGGAAAATGGAATTATGAAGTTAACTGAAAAATGGTAGAAGGTAATGGAACAAAATGATGAATATGTTGTTCAATAAAGGTCTTAGTGAAAATAAAAGATGTGTCCTTTATTTTTACTTAAAAACCAAAGGAATTTTTTTGCCAACCCTATACTGTGCAATGATGAGCTGTTGCACGTTTCTGCAGCTCTGAGATCACTGACATCATGTTGGCAGCTTGAAACCACCTCTGTGGGAGGAGTCACACCAAAGGGATCATCGAACATGGCCAATCAGAGCTTAGTTTACTGGTTTTATTTTTTGTATTTTAAGTTGAAATATATGTGACATGTAACATGATATTTGTTTTAGGTATATAAAAAGTGATTATATATCTATATATACACACTACATATATGTGTGCATATATGCACATCCTTATATATATCAGTGCATGTGTGTACAAATTTGATTGTTTTGTTAATTGTCTAGAACCTTACTGTCTACCACAGTTGCCTCTAGCCCCATGTGACTACTGAGCACTTGAAATGTGGGTGGTTCCCATCTCAAAATGTTGTATATGTAAAATACACATTGGATTTTGAAGACTTTTTATGAAAAAAGAATATCAAATATATCACTAATCACTCATATTGGTTACATGTTGAAATGATTATATTTTGCATATATCAGGTTAAGTAAATACATTATTAGAATTTCAGCTATTTTTCTAGTGTGGCTACCAGAAAGTTTTACACTATGTGTCTGGCTTGCATTGGATGGCTCTGGTCTAAGTTTAATGAAGTGATGGTAAAAATTTATGCAGATTAAACTTAAAAGTGTGTCATGTTCATAACCATTACATTATGGATAGCAAAAAAAAAAAAACCAACCAAATTATCTTCCAGGATTCAAAACCTTCTCCTTGATTCAGCTATTCACATCACTGGGCAGCAAGGAAAGCTTTAAAACCATGTTTCTTGTTCCACTTTAATCTTAATCATTAGCATGAAAATATGAACCATCTAATGTTCCTGTCGGAAATGTACTTGTTGGTAAGTTGTGGTTAACAGGCTGGTGGTTGGGCAAGAGCTTAGGCAAAATCAATTGAAAGTATTTCATGAGATCCAGGAGGTTTTATAGTTTATAATGAAGAGTATTGAACATTTTATTATTATTTATAAATTGCATGTTATACACCTCGTTGCTGTTGTTCAGTTGCTAAGTGGTGTCCGACTCTTTTGTGATCCCATGACCTGTAGGCTGCAAGTCTCCTCTGTCCATGGGATTTTCCAGGCAAGGATACTGGAATGGGTTGCCATATCCTTCTCCAAGCGATCTTCTGACCCACAGACCAGCATCTCCTGCATTGGCAGGCAGATTCTTTACTGAGCCACCCAGGAAGCCTCATAAAAACACTTTATGTATCACTAAAACATAATATTGTTTATGTACATGTATGTGTTATACATATATACATATATGCATTTGTGTGTATATATTTGTGTGTGTATTTACGTATACACACTTTTTTTCAAAGAGCTGATTCAGCTTTAACCAGCACACCACTGTCTCTGACCCCCCTGCACCCAGATCCTGCCCATTTTCCCTCCCCATCCTTCACTTTCCGAATCTGCAGACTTTAGCAGTATGACTGATAGACCCTCCCCCTCCCATCTCCAAACCCTCCTCCCTCTCTCCCGCCAGGCTTTGTTCCTCTCAGGATGTCTTTTTTCAGCCTATTCTCCTCTTACCCATCCTGGCTCATAGCCCAGTTTCCAGACACCAGCCCTGAATAGCCAATCACGGTGTCGTGGAGTTTCCATTCCCAGGCTTGGTTCTTAGCCCAAGCCCTGCCTGCCTGCTCTTGCCCTGAGACCCTCGCCACTGGAAGTCAGCTTTGGCAGTGACTTCTGGCACACCTGGCCCTCAGGGATGAAAGGTGGCCATTCCCAGTTCAGTCAAAGACAGGTCTTCAGTGGGGCAGAGAGGTGGGCTGAGCTGCAGCAAGGGGTGTGGTGCGGGGGAGTAGCCTTCAGAGTTCAGCGGGCAGGACTCTGCAGGTGTCTTCCCACCATCATCAAAAACAGCAAGTTCACCTGGAGACAGTTCTGTCCTGATCACTGCACAGGGAGATATGGACCTCCCAGGCTCTGCCCACCAGGGACCCTGGAGAAGATACCTCCAGCACTGAGACTGCTAATAAATAACCAGGAGGCCCTGGGGGAAATGTAGCAATCCTGTTTCAAGTAAACCACAAACTTAGCAACATCTACCTGTTAGGAGAAAGGCAGAGTTTTAGGAGGAAACTCCTGGGGTTTGGTTCAGGAAAAAGCCCAGGGGCAAAAGCTCCATTCTGGTGGGGTGAGACTGAGAAGGAAGCCTGGGCTCTGTAGACCTGGATTAGTTCCCAGGAGGAGGCAGTTTCAGAAACAGGCTCAAACATATCAGTCTGACGTGTGCATGGCTAAGTCGCCTCAGTTGCGTCCAACTCTTTGAGACCCTATGTACTGTAGCCCACCAGGCTCCTCTGTCCGTGGGATTCTCTAGGCAAGCATACTGTGGGTTGCCATGCCCTCCTCCAGGGGATCTTCCTGACCCAGGGATCAAACCCACATCTCTTATATCTCCTGCATTGGCAAGCGGGTTCTTTACACTAGCGTCACACCAATCTTGGGGAAACGCCAAAGAAAGTACTCGTTGCTGGGAAATCAAATCAGGATCGGGGTCCCAGTGAACCTCTAAAAGTTATCGGTGGTTTCCTAGCTATCATTGTTCCTAATAACAGTAATAATAACAATAATAGCTGACATTTATTATGGGCCTGGCATTTTTATGTCTCAGCCACTACAATAACAGGAGGTGGTTATTATTATTTTCATTTTTGCAGAAGAGGAGGCAGGCATAGGGGACAAGGTTCTTGGTGTGGGCGCAGCCCTGCAGGGTGGACCAGCAGCCCACTCCTCCCTTCCCCTCTCGCCACATTCCTTCTGCAGGACCATCATTGTCATCACTCCTATCATCCTGCAGCTCATGCCTTTTTCCTACAGACTTCCCCTTTATTGTTCCTTTTGATGATTTTCTCAGTGTCGTGTCATTGACAGAGTGCTTTCACGCTTGTCGTTTGGGTGAGGGGCTGAGATAGGAAGAGGCTGTACAATAAATGCTGACGCAGTTTTCACTGGTCTGGAGCTAAGGGAGAAAGATAAATATGGTGCAGGAAGTTTCTTGTGCGGCTGACTGTTTAAACTCAAGGGCCGATCTTGTTCTGAGAGCGTGTGCCTCCTACTGTTAAATGGTCCCTTTCTTTTTTGAAACAATAAAGGCAGTCAATGATCATTACTCCCATTGTGGCCCAATTAGAAGCTGACAGCCTTAGCATCTTATTTGAAATCCTGCTGGATCGTGGACTGTGGACTGTTCACACTCTCGCCACTTAACTCGTTCAAGCAGAGGGCAAATAATCAAGTGCTCTTAGGGCCTCCGAGAAACTGCAAAGGATCCTCAAAGGGTGGTACCCAACCGCCACCACCTGTGACTGTGGAGGAAAGGGTGTCAGAGGGAACGCTGGGCCTGGGCTCACCTGCCAGCTGAGGACGTGCAGAGAGAACACCCCAATCTTTCTGGCTCCAGAGGGTGCAGTGTCCCCACCAACCCTCCTTTGCAAACCTGCCTCAGCCTGCACAGGGCCCCTTGCCTTGACACTCTATTTGCTGACTTGAAATGTGGGGACTGGGGGTGGGGGGTGGGTGGGGAGTCAGACAGGAATCTTCCCACCATCTACCCTGTCCCATTCGTCCTATGGGCAGTCAAAGCCATGATTCATCCACCTCTTATTTGCTTCGAGGATTTTCTATGACAACCTGGAGGCCCCTCTTTCCTGCTTTGGCTGGATTCCAAGGCTATCTATGAGCTCTTCAAACAAACGAAAGAGTCAGGACCAGGTGAGAGGAGCTAGTGCCTAGAGCATAAATTTATTTCCTGTTTCTCCTAATGGAAGGAACCCCTGGCTCCTCTGTGCTTCTCAGCGACCTGCTCTGCAGCCTATTCTTTCCTTCTGGGTGGCTCTTTCTCCCTCTTCCACCAGCACTGGCAGTGAACAGTGACTGTATTCAGTCTGGAACGGTGGGACAGGAATAGCTAGGGCAGAGAGACTCTCAGACTTGAAAATGTCCCGTCTCTTCAAGTGGTGTTGATAAGCCCTCAGCTGATGAGATTTGGGCCAGTGGGATTAGGCTATGGGCCCCAAGGATCTCCAGCCCTGAGAGGCAGCAGGTGAGTAAGCCAGAGGAGAAACAGTCTTCACTGCCTGGCAAGATAACCCATGCATGATAGGGAGCCAGGGTCCTGGATGGCTTGAGGGGCGGCGGTCAGAGAACTTTTCCAAGGTCAAGTGGTGAGACATGAGGTCTCCTGAGTCTCCTCAGAAGATGCTCAGGAAAACTAAATATACCCCTGTCACGGTGGTGGCAGAGGTGGCAGCCATCCTCAGCTGGCTGGACTGGCCACCACATCGATCTAGGCAAACGACAGGGACCAGAAGCACTAACTTGCATGGCTGGGCTGTCTCCTTCTTGTATCTCCAGATTCTTCTTGCTGATCTAGGATTTCATTTTGATGCTTCTGCTCCCAGAGCCCAGACAGCTTCTCAAGATAACCTGCCCACTCCAGTCTGCCTCAGCTCCATTCCTTACAAAACCTCTTCCACCCCTGTCCACTTAGCCCACCTCCACCACCTCTTCAGGGCTTCCCTGGTGGCGCAGATGGTAAAGAATCCAGCTGCAATGCAGGAGACACAGACTCAATCCCCAGGTCAGGAAGATCCTCTGGAGAAGGAAATGGCTGCCCATTTCAGTATTCTTGCCTGGAGAATTCCATGGAATGAGGAGCCTGTCAGGCTACAGTCCATGGGGTTGCACAGAGTTGGACAGGACTGAGCAACTAAGCACTCATCACCTCTTCATCACTGCGTTCCCTCCCCCCCCCCCCCCGCCCCCCCTCCCCCGATCTAGGGCTGCCACCACCCCTGGCTGCCTCTAGCATGGGAGACGAGGATCAAGAGAAGCTTGATCAAGGTACTGCCTTAAAGACCCCCAACATTGAGGGGATGGGCTACTGTGACTGACCAGTGACTGTGGGGCCACAGCTTCTGCAGGAAGCCAGCAGCATGTAAAACTGAGATGGCTTAATGGCAATCAGGAGGTGAAAAGGGAACCCAGCCCAGTGCCAAGGACTCAGAGACATCAGGCTTCAGATGACAGAATACTATGAAAGTTCCAACAGAGAATGGGCAGGGAGCCCGTGGGAGGTCAGGATAGGGTGGGAATGAATGCACAGCAGCTGGGTGGGCAGAGGCAGGCCGTTCCCATGCCAGGAGGCAGGGTGGCGATGTGGAAAGAGTGTGGGCTCTGGGAGACAGAGCTCATGGAATCCTGGCTCCAGGTACTGCTCAGTAGCCTTGGATTTAGCATGTCTGTCTTAGGAACAGCACCACCTGCCTCAGACAGGTGCCCAGCCCAGGGCTAGGGCTCCATAAACATCGGTTTCCAAATCCTGTCCTAGGACCCCTACCTGCTACTCTGGGCCTGAAGTATGGGAAAGGGGCTAAGGGCTGAGGCTCCACAGATGAAGAAGAGGAGCAGGGCAGAGGTCAGTGTCAAGAGGCTTCAGCCCCTTGGCAGGACCCCTGGATGGCATCTGGAACTCCCTTTGCTCTCCTTGCCCTCCAGAGATGTCCCAAGGGTGCCAATGTCTACATCTACAGCCAGCCTGACTCAGCCCCTGATAGTCCCCCAGCTGGGCCACTGATACATCTGGCCTTCCTGCTGCAGGGCCTTCAGCAGGGCCTTCAGCCTATACCAAGGACCAGCTCCTGTCAGGACCCACCATGGCAGCCTGGAGTCAGAGTGTGCTGGGGATTGGGGAGCATTTAGTTCACCCACTTGTGCTGAGCACAAATGGTGTGCCAGGCACAGGAGTACACAGGTGAAGATGATTCTGTCCTTGTCATTGGTCTGGGAGGAGGAGATGAGTCAGGTGGGTAGGGGAGCAGAGACAGGGTCTCAGAAAGCAAGCGGCACTTGCCAAGTATCAAAGGCCTTCACTGTCTGCATCTGAGGAAAGGAATACATGATGGCTCCTCTCTATACTCTTCTTCCACTGATATGGCCAACCGCAGCCTCTATACACTTGGGATCCATCCAAGCCCGGCCCTTGGCCCTCAGCTCCACTCCAGGCTCCCTCTGACACAAGCCATCCTGTGCAGTGGAGCCGGCCAGTAGTCTCTAGGCTGTCTCTAAACCAGACTCCAGCCTAAGAGCTGCCCCAGCGTCTCCATCACCCCCCGGTGGTTAACCTCCTATCATTCCAGTTCCTGCCTGCAGCCTCAGAGACTGGCTGAAAGGTGTTAGGCAGGCCCCCTAGTCATCCCCTTCCCACTCTGGGTGCCCATTTAAAGTGTCCTGGGCCCTGGACTGGCCCTTTAGTCAGGGAACCCAGCTAGAGAGCATTACAGGGCTCCTGGTCTTCCAGGACTTGGGCCTCCCTCCACAGGGCCATCATGTTCTTCTACTGGGATGATGCAGCCTGGCCCAGGAGCTGCTTGTTGCCCGTGGACAGAAACATAGACATGTCTGAGGCCCAGGCCTGTTGGTTCCCTCCTGGAAGGCTGTGAAAAGCTCAGCCCCAGGCCTGCAGGCCAGCTCTTATGACACTGTAGCCTGAGGAACTCCCTGACTTAGAAACACACCTTGTACTCTGCGTGCACATGACCAGGCCTTTGTCCTCACACCAGCTGGATCTGGGGGTCCAGAATGAACTGTTCTGGCAGGCAGGAACCCTCCAGGAGGAATGTTTGGAGTCAACGACCTGGCCCAGGCTCCATCACTTTCCCTTCCTGAGGTTCAGTTTTGGTGTGTGTGCATGGGAAGTGGGCATGAAACGTGATCCTGGGGGTGGGGAAGATGGAAACAGCTCAGCAGCAGAGGAAACCCAGGCCATGGCAACTCCAAGGGCACCCTCAGCTCGGTGTCATCCTGGAGAGACCAGGACCGACTCCGTCACACCTCTGACCCCCAGAGCCAGCCCTGATGGGACCCCTACACAGCACCTCCATCCGGGCCTTCAGCTCCACTGAAGTTCCCTCCACACCCCGAGGGTAGGAAGGACCCTGGATCTCATCCCTGTTACAGTGAGCCCACCCCTCTTTTCCTCTGTCTCCAGGGACCCTGTTTCTTCCCTCTGCCCATCCTGGGCTTCCAGGAGCAGAAGCAAAAGGCTCCACATGATGCACCATCTGCTCCGCAAAGCAGCCTCTGCCTTGCTGCCTCTTCTGCTGCCTCCTCCCCCAGCCACCCTGATTTGCCACAGGCCCACCTGCACTGCTCTGTCCACTGATGCCACTGAAGGCTGTAATGTGCTCACCCCTCTCTGACCATCCAGAATCCCCTATACTTCCGAGGCTTCTCGGGTCCCTAAACTGCCCACCTTCAGGCACAGTGCCCTCACCCCTGTTGCAGACCGATGACATCCTGCCATGGGTGTGTTGACCAAATAGATCATAGGACTTTGGGGTCTGAGCCTGGCTCCGCCCCTGATGACCTAGGTGACCTTAGATGAGGCCCTTGCCCCTCCCTGGGTCTCAGTTCCTTCACTGGTGAAAAAGAGAAAGCAGCTCCTGCTATGCAGCACAGAGGGCCCTCACATTAGGATATCGGGGCCTGCAATGTGTCAGGGCAACCCTGAGCCCTCTTCCACACTGACCCTGTGGTTGATCTCCCCCTGGAACCTGCCAGGACGGGGGAGCAGGCAGGTGGCAGCACTGTCAAGCACCTACTCCAGTCCAGACTTGTGCGTTAAGCTAGAGCCCTGCCCCCACTCTCAACTCTGTCCTTCAGGCAAGAGACAGGGTACCTCTGAGGTCTTCTCCAGCCTAGGATGTTTGTTGATAGAGGATCTGATCCTGTTTTTTTATATGTGAAATGACAAGAGTGGCATTCCCTCACTTTCAACGCTGTTCAGATGATGAGTGTGCAAGTACTCGGCAAACCATGAAGCCACAGGTGAGCACCAACGACAGAGGGCCTCCTATGCCTCGACTCCCTTCACTGGCCGCCACAGCAGGCATTACTAATCGATCACGGCATTCTTCCTTTCTGGATCCCTAAGACCACATCCTAGACCAGTGGTTCTCAGCTCGAGCCGCTCCCTAGAATCCCTTCACTAACTTCAAAAGATACTGGTGAAACTTGGACCCCACCCCAGTAGCCTGACTTAAGTGACTTGTAATAGAGGCTCAAGCAACAGTATTTGTTTTGAAATTCCCAGGTTATTTTTCAGCCAATGTCAAGAAACATTGCTCTTAGTAACCACAATCCAATGACCTTGTAGACTCATGTAACATAGTGGCCACCCTACTTGCTAGTCATCGTCATTAGCCCCTCCCCAGGGCCCTCTCATGTTCCCCAAACCAAGTCTGCAGTGCACATTCAGCCCAGCCATCCCACTCTCAGACCTGCCAAGCTGATAACTTAAGTCCTGACCAGGGGCCTCAGTGCGTGGCTCCCGATTGCCTCCTGCAAGAAGCTTCACTCACTCTCCAGCACTGTGATCTGCTGTTCTAGAAAATGGACTCAGAACCCAGAATCACCCTGCCCACCCAGAAGACCCCCATGAGCCCTGGGGCAGAAAGAGACAAGGGAGTGGTCTTCACTCCCTCCCCACAACCTGGTTGATAAAACAGCAGCATCTAGAGAGACAGTCTCTATCCCCACATTTGAGAATCTAGCATTTCTTCTAAACCTCTCAACCGGAAAGTTCTTTCTGCTGTCTCACCTCAGTCCTTACTTCTGCAAAGGGTGGAGAGTGGCAGAGACAGCAGGTGTGTGTGACTCCTTTACTGAGGAAATGGCAATGTCTCTACCCAGTTCTGGAAGCACACATACACACCAGCCTCACCTTGTCAACCAGGGAAGCAAAACTTGCTTCTGAGTCTTGATCTGCTTGCCCCTCCTCTACCCGCACCTGCTGAAAGGTGGCATTGACTTCCTGGTTGAGGGCAGCCTGGAAGCCCTGGCCAATGGTCACTTCCTGGGTGGTGGGGGGTTCTTGCCTGGCCTTGTGGCCTTGCTGTAAGCCCTAGCCACTACTCTCAAGTTCTATCTGCCAACCTAGCCCATCCATCCCATTATCCAATCCCTCCTCCTCCATCTTTGGAAGCCCTGTGAACTCCAGGGACTTCCTGGCTGAGGTTTGCCAGCTCTCTATTGGCTGTGGAATCCATCCATCTGCCTCCTTACAGCCCTTCCCACCACAGGGCAGGAATGGCCTCCCCACAGTGGGAGCAGGACAGACAGGTGTCTGGAAGTGCCAACTGCACAGTCACTAAACCTCACAGTCTGCCCCAGCCCAACTCACTCCGCTCCACCCTGGGCTCAGGCTCTGAAAACTTGTTCCCTATCTTAGATTTTCTCACAGAGGGGCCAGGGGGTTGGGTCCCCACCAGCTCCACCCTTCTTGGGAGATCCACCGCCCTGCAGTGAGGCACAGGTTGAACAAATGCAGAGAACTGCCTGCCAAGCTCCCACCGTGTAGGAAGCAAGCAGTTCTCAGAAAGAGACCGGAGTCTCTGACAAGAGCAGGACCATCTCTGCCAGGGGATACAGACAACCCTTTTGTTGAAAGCCACAAACCAGGCCACACACACACCCTGGCTATGCTTTCCCTTTCTTTCCCCTACGCCTTCTCCCTCACTTCCCAACTCTTCTCCACACTTCATGTCCCTGCAGCCCAACATGTGCTCCCAGCCCCTCTGCCATGTGGGCTCAGAAAGCATTTTCTTTTCTGCTCTACAGAGAAGATTAACCTACCCAGGTGATATGCCATGGTGTAATGTGTGTGTCCATGTGCCTGTGTGCTCACATGAGCATCTGAACTGAGGTCTGTGTGCGCACCTTGACCACTCAGAGACCAAGCCATCAGATCGTGCTGTTTATTGAGGATGCAGTGGGAGGGTCATTAAGGAGAAAGGAGAAATGAAGGGGCCTCCTCTTCCCTGCTTGTGGGTGCAGGATAGAATGAAGAAAGAGTCCCTGAGTTGTACTCGGTCCACTCAGAATGAGTCGTGAGCCAGACAGGGTGGGGTGGGGATGGTTTCGCTTGGTTGTCTGTCCTTCAGCCCTCCTTTTCCTGAACACAGAGCCAGCTCCTACCACAAGCAGGAGCTGGGACAAAGGCCCCAGTGTGAGAAGAGGGCCTGGGTCTGAGACCCACGGAGCCAGACAGAGTAATCAGCCACCGAGTCAAAGGCTGTGCAGAAGACGAAAGGCTGGGAGCCCATGGCATGGGTCAGGGACCACCGCCAAGGAGGCAAACTCCAGCACGTGCAAGGAGGAATTTCACCAAGCTCAGTTGTCCACACCTGTCCAGGTTCAGCAAGACACAGTCTGGGAGAAGTGAGCGGCCAAGGCCAGCACCGGAGGTGCAAGAACAGGCTGGGCGGGGTGGGGGTGGGGCTGACAATGGGCTGGGGAGAGCGCATGTGCGCAAGCCAGAGCCGGGACGCAGGGATGGCGGGAGGGCAGCGGACTCTACCGACTGGCTTTCTTGGAGGGGGCACTCAGGCTGGAGCCCTTCCCCAGGGCATCCTTGTAGTCGGTGGTGGTGCTCCGGCTCCGGCTTTCCCCGCCGCGGACACTGCACACTCCAGAGATGCAGCTGCCGCTGTTGGCCACGTAGCCTCCGCTGACCGAGCTGGGCCGGAAGCCATAGCCGCCGCTGCCGCTGGTGCTGCTGATGATGGCTGCGGGGGGAGAGCAGGGTCAGCAGCCCGCAGGTACAGCTAGGGGCTGGGCCAGAGGAGGCCGCCTTTCCCCAGGACAGGTGCGGCTCTTCTTGGAACAATAGGTTGGCTGGGGGACCCAGTCACAGTCAACTCCCTCCCCACTGGGGACAATATGGCAGAGACTGCTCCCCCCACGCCCTACCCTTGGTTTGCCCAGCTTATACTCAATTCAGCTGATTCTTAACTCTCAGAGGTCCACCTCTTTGGTCCAGGTACCCACGGACTCTTGTGTCATTCTGGACACCTCCTGCCTCTTCTGTTAGCTTTTTCTCTAAACTTCTCAGTCTCCAGCCTCTTCCTCCTGCCTCCTGCCAGCTGTCCTCCAGGGGCATCTTTGGGAAGCTACAATTTAACTCTTAACCCTGGTGAGAAATCTAGAGATCTAACAACTATCAACATGACCTCCTGGGTCCATCAGTCCCCCAGCCCGGGTCTGATCATAACCTCGCAACCTGGCTCTCTGGGCCTCTCACCCATACTTATTGTCTTGCACCATGTCCTTTGTTTCCCCATTCCCATGGTGAGAGCCTTCCTAGCTGCCATCCCCTGGGAACAAGGAGACAGTGATAAGTGAGAAGGAGCCCTGGGCTAGGAGTCAGGAGGCCCGATTGCTTGGCCATGCCCTGCTATCTGGCTGTGTGATTTCAGCCAAAGGTTTTCCCTCTCTGGTCCTTAGATTGCTCATCTCCACACATGGGGTATAACTAAGGCCCTTTCAAGTCCACAGAGTGTACAGTTTTAGGTCCAAGCATACAGGTACTTACAGATGCTGACAGGGGAGGGAAATTCTCCTGACATTCTGTTAACAAGGGGAGAAATAAGAGCAAGCAGTCATTCAACCTGCAATCTATTAGCCTCAAAGCTAGTGCCCCCACCAGACTAACGTGGGTTTCTGAACTCAGTAGACACCTATGGAAATTCCAGGGCTCCTCTGGCACAGATCCTGAGGAGCTATGGGGGACACCCTTGAATCTTTGGGATAACCAGGCAACCATCCCAGTTAAACCTAATGAGGTTTAACATCTGAGAGACAGCATGACACCTCCCAAAGGTCAGACCCAGGCATTGATCCTTTCCTGCTCCCAAGAGCACTGGGGATGCTGGAGTGGCCGCCCATCTCTCTCTTGGACCTGGGCAGTTAAGGAAGATGGAACAAGTCATGGGTTTTTCTTTTTCTTTTTGGCGGGAATGGGAGTATGCCCAGGTACACACAGGGAAGTAGTGAGGATTGAATGAGCCAATCCACGTAGCACAGTGCCTGGTATGAAGTAAGCACTCATGTCTGGGTAGGTATTATCAATTCTCTTATTTTCCCTAGCATCACCACCTCTTCACTCCCCAAGAACTCATCTTTTCTAGATTAGGATGTGTTGGCCTTTCTCCTTGGGTCCTTCCCCAACCCCCGGGGCCTTCCTGCCATAGCGTGCCCCATTACCTGCACTCCTCACTCTCCAGCAGCTTGCGGTAGGTGGCGATCTCCATGTCCAGGGCCAGCTTCAGGCTCATGAGTTCCTGGTACTCGCGCATCATCCTGGCCAGCTCCTCCTTGGACTGGTGCAGGGCGGCCTCCAGCTCGTCCAGCTTGGCCCTGGCATCCTTCAGAGCATTGTCACCCCTCTGTTCAGCATCAGCGATGGCAGTCTCCAGGTTGGAAGCCTA
Source organism: Budorcas taxicolor (assembly GCF_023091745.1). Classification (NCBI taxonomy): domain Eukaryota; kingdom Metazoa; phylum Chordata; class Mammalia; order Artiodactyla; family Bovidae; genus Budorcas; species Budorcas taxicolor. The sequence continues at coordinate 72,200,745 of NC_068914.1, read as the reverse complement.
AATGGGGAATTGGAGAGTTGGAAACCAGAAGGGCTCCCTGGAATCATCCACATCCAAGTCCCACTCATTCTCTGAGATTCTGAAGCAGACACGCCCACCTCCACCTGTCAGACCTCCCTGTTCCTCTTCTAGTTGGAGCCCTTTCTGGCATTGGCAAGTCCTTCCTTAGCTTTGGCTTCACTGCCTTGTGTTTAGACATTGGTGAATGAAAAATAGTGCATTCTGCAGCCCTGATAGATTCAGCACCACTCGGTTCCTTGCAAAGTCATTTATTTGGCCAGCCTATGCTGAGAATACAAAGTGAGTGAGAGTAGAGCTCAGCCTTCTGCTCTTGACTTTAAAGTCTGGGAGAAGAGACCACTGGAACACTGTATTGAAGGTACAATGTCAGTGGCTGCCCAGGTATGTGGGTTCAGAGACAAGGGCATGGGGAAGGAGATGCTCTAGGATCAACTATTATTTCCCAAGAGCTTACCACACCCCTGGCACTTGAGCCGCAGTTGAGATACCCCAGGGATGCCTGCTCTAAGGGTTTGATGTGGTGACCTGTTTGGCCCCTTTCCCTTCCTGGGCAGAGATTTGGGAGGCTGACACCCTCAGCCCATTCATCACCTCCGCCCCCACCCCCCACCAATTGTGCCCGTCTGCCCCAGGCAAAGGCAACCAGCCGTCTCACCTGCTTCTTCACGTTCTCAATCTCTGAGCGGATTCTCTGGATGAGCCGGGTGAGCTCTGAGATCTCATTCTTGGTGTTTTTGAGGTCGTCCCCATGCCGGCCGGCTGCGAGCTGCAACTCCTGGAACTAGGGACCCAAAGAACAGAGCCATGGTTAGGGGTGATGAGTGTGTTGTGGGAGTGCATGGTGGCTGGAGTTGGTGATGTCATGGGGACAGGACATGCTGGACACTTAACTGGTTATTGTCTCCGCTCTGAAAATGATCTGGCCCAGCCCTCCTGTCGAAGGGGGTCACCCTCCCCGGCCTGGCCTCAGCCCAGCTCACCTTGGTCTGGTACAGGGCCTCAGCCTCAGCCTTGCTCTTCAGGGCAATGTCCTCATACTGGGCACGGACCTCGTCAATAATGCTGTCCAGGTTCAGGTCGCGGTTGTTATCCATGGACAGGATGACAGACATGTCGCTGATGTGGGACTGGATCTGAGCGATCTCCTGCAGGGGAAACAGTGATGGTCTCAAGACGTGACTGATGGAGGTCAACAACCTCCCTCATAAGTGAACAAATCCCAGTGATGCCATTTAGAGGCTCCAAACCAAGACTGCAGCTCACGGTGCATAGTGAGCCCCCTCCAGGCCCCAGACAGAGTCCCGCTGCCAGGGAGGTAAGGCCAGGACCATTTCCCTCCCACCCAGAGAGTGGAGGTGAGGAGCCTCTCAGGGCTGAAATGGAGATGAATAGATGAGAGCAGGGGCCTGGGTGTCCCTCCTGGGTGTCTCAGAATAGAGTCTTACCCTAATGGAGCCCTCAGAGGGGTGGAATGGAGAGATAGACTTACAGCTTCATAGAGACACTTGAAGAACTTGATCTCCTGGTCCATGGAGTCCACCTTGGCCTGCAACTCCACCTTATTGGCATAAGCCGCATCCACATCCTGAAAGATAGCCCAGCCATCCCCAGGTCACCGCCACTGCAGCCAAGAAGGCAACACACACCGCAGGCTGCTCCCTTGCACAGGGAACTAGCCGCCTCTCCTCTTTGGGAGGCTCATGAGAAAGGGGAGGAAGGAGCAGAGGGCCCAGCCCTGCCCCATCCTGCAAATGGGCTCTCTCAGCAGTAGGGATGGGGTGCCCAGCTAAGAAAAGGAGCCCCAGCCAGACTGCTGTCAGTCATCCAGTGGCATCCGAGCCAGGCCTGCAGCTGCAGGGGACTTCTGTGTGCTGTCCTCTGCTGTTCTCCACTGTGGGAGAATTCTGCCCCCACTAAGCACTCAAGGATGCCCCCATCCTGTCTTTTTTCCCTTCTCTGGATAGTCTTGCATTGTGGTTTTCCCCTGCCTTCCCCTCACCGTTTTGGAATAAGCTCACTTTCTTTGAAAGCAGAGCTCAGCTCCACCAGATCCCAGGCCACCCCCAGACCCCAGACCGGCCTACCCCCTCACCTTCTTGAGCAGCACAAACTCATTCTCTGCCGCTGTCCGCCTGTTGATTTCTTCCTCATACCTGTGGGAATGCCAGGGCTTTTTTGGTTAATATGTCTCACTGAGAACCCTCGCTTGCCCAGGGAAGATCCTGAGCTGGGGGCAGTGTGCTTGACAGAGGGCACAGATGCTGGAGGGCCTGCAGAGTCCAGGGCCTGTGGGGCCAGCCAGGCGAGAAGGCTTCCTGGAGGAGGGGATGTGATCACCAATTTTGGAAGAAGGAGATTATTGGAGATTCAGCTTCAAAAATGAGGAAGAGCATGTGGCATGAATATCCTGAGGGAAACCACCCATCTGTCCCAAGTGCCAGGCTGGAGGATCAGGGAGCAAGTCCCAGAGCTATCTTGGGGTGATTCTGCTTGGTATGACAAGGAACACTGCCCCCTGCCTCCAAAAACTTCAAGCTGGGAGATAGCTGCCCACTCCTGCATAAAAGGGACAGGGAGAGTCATGTAGCTACAGGGAGTCCCCTCCCCACTCACCTCTTCTTGTAGTCCTCCACCACGTCCCGTACACTCCTCAGCTCCGAGTCCAGCCTCACCCTGTCCCCGGAGAGTGTCTCCAGCTGCTTGCGCAGGTTGCTGATGTAGCCCTCGAGGATGGGCTCCAGGTTGTTCTTACAGTTGTTCAGGTCCAGCTGCTGCAGCAGCTCCCACTTGGTCTCCAGCACCTGGTTCTGCTGCTCCAGGAACCTCACCTGAAACCCAATGCCCAGAAATGTTGAGCCTCCATAGAAACCATCACACCCGTCACTTCTAGGGCACTGGGCAAAGCGGTCCCCCTGCATTCTCCTCTACCCCTCACAACAGCTATTTGAGGTGCATGCATCTTTAACCTTATTTTGTGGAAAGGAAACTGAGAAGTTGACCTCTCCCAAGGTCCAGTGGTTTAATAAATATCAGAGCCCAGAACTGAACCCAGATATATGTTCCAATAACCCATGCATCTGATCACTCTGAACCCACTATGGCCAAACCAGTCCAGGGCAGGGGTGAGCCTGAATTTACTGCAACAGAGTCAGGCTGAATCCATCTTTGGAAAGGCTGACCACTCAAAAGACAGGAGACTGCTCTTCATTTTCCAGTATTTCATGATCAAGAGGCTCAATGGACCAAGAACTCCTGTGTGTTCTAAATTCCTTCATCAGAGTCCAACTCCATCTTTCTCAAGGCCTCTTCCTACTCCCCTAGTCCTGCCCCTCAGAACCATCTTCCCTAGAGCATATTTGGCTCACGGAGCAAGATGGACAGACAGAACTCCCATGCCATCGTAGCGTCACTGGGCCAGGAAACTGACTGGAGCTGGTGGATCTGCAGCCACTGCTCTTGTTTGGTTTGGGTTGATTTTTAGTTTTTCTGTTTTGAATGTGACTTCTCTCAGTCGTATGTGAGCACAGCTACTTTAAACAAGGTTGTGTTCCTTAAAGTCAGAAACACAGGACATCAGAAAACTGTCTGGGCTTCAGTGTTGAGGTGGGATTGGTCACCAAACAGCTTGCTTCCAGCAGATCCTCCAGCATTTGGTTTGATTTAAGCAATCCTGACTCTTTCAAGCCTATCCATAAGACTGAGTATTCACCACAGAGAAAACCCTACTCCCAGGACAGCACAATGCACATCTGGATGGCTGATAGGATGTACCCATCGCCCCTGGCTTCCTGGGCTTATGGGATTGTACTCCCCTAGGGACCAAAATTATTTAGGAAACCTCCAAGCGTTTGAGCCCAGAGGCACACCAGACAGACCACCTTTTTCACAGAGGTGACTGTCTTCATGCTTGTCTTTCTTTCCGTGTCTCCAGACTTTCACTCGTTAATGAGGTTTGACCAACTCAGCCCAAGGTCAGTCCACTCCCACATCCCCAGACCCCAAACCTCAGAATACTTTGCTCTTCTAGATGTGAAAAGGGTTAGGGGGTAAGAAGCCACAGAGACAGTGCAGCCCCTGGAGTGAGCAGAGGCAACAGGAACTGCTCCAAACTGGAGTCCAGAGCTGTGGGGATGCAAGGTTTTGATGGCCGTTGACTGTTACAACATAGGCTTTGTCCTGGGCTGGCCCACCCTTGGTGCCTGACTGTCATGTAGCCAGCAGAGTCCTCCAGTGCCCAGTACTGGGTCTGGAGTCAGGAGGCTGAGTCTCCAACTGCACCTTCCCTTGCCTGGAGATGACTGTGGGCATGGCATTGCCCCTTGCCTTTGCTGACTTGCAAAATGGGAGCAATCATTTCTTATCTGCAAAAAGGCAGGACCTATCTGGACTGGATGATCCCTTGAGGCTTCTTCCAGACCTTTTATTTTTCTCCTTCCCAACACCCCTCCTTCAGCTTTCGGAGATAAAAATGATAATAACAGTCACTGCCATCTGGGGAGTACTTAGCATGCATCAGGCATCATGCCAAGATCTTCACATGCATTTTCTTTCACAAATCTGATAGTGGCCCCAAGAGGTAGGTTATTATCTCCATGGTGGAGACGAGGAATCAGAGGCATAAACCGGGTGGATGACTCTCCACCCGTCCACACAGCTGGCTACGTGACTGGCTTAGCCACACAAAGTCACACAGCTGGTCAGTGATGGGGCCAAGGTGGAAACTGGGTCTGACTTGAGAGCGCTGTGGAGACCTCGTCCCCACCGTGCTCTTCTGCCTCTCAAGAGAGTCCTCACCCACCAAAACTAAAGCCCATGGCCAAGCCAGCCATGAAGGACCATTCGCTGGTGCTCCCAGTCCTTCTGTCAAAGGACTAGAGGATGAGCTCAGCTTGCAATGATAGGAGGGGGACAGCTTTCCTGGCCCCTTCCTGCTTATAGCCTGCTTGGGCCCAGGCTTAGCAATAGCACCAAGCCGGCTCTCAAGAGTAAGAAGCAAGGGTCTGTCTTCTCTTTGGAGCTCCTTTCAGTAACCCTGACAAGCCTCTGCCAGTAGAGATTGATCTGCCTGTCTTTTCTCAAGGAAGACTATACAGGAAACCTTAATTCAGTCACCCTGGATTACGTGCCTTCCCATTTCTAATCTCAATCCCTCTTGCTGCAACAAAAGCACATGTTCCAAGAAGAAAAGACAAGGGCTGTTTACAGGTCCCCAGGTCCTAGCAGACCCACCTTGTCAATGAAGGAGGCGAACTTGTTGTTCAGAGCCTTGATCTGCTCCCGCTCCTGGGCACGCACTTTCTGGATCTCGGGGTCCAGCTCCACGTTGAGGGGGGCCAGGAGGCTCTCGTTGACAGTGACCTGGTGGATGCCTCCAGGTGGGCACACAGTTGGGCATATGGGCCCCAGGGCCACGCTGCCAAACATGCTGCCGGCGAAACCACTGGCCCGGCCTCGGCCAAATCCATAACCTCCACTCTTCCCACTGCCGCTGGCCACATTGAAGGAGATGCTCCGGACGCCACCCAGGCTGTAAAGGCTCCGACTTCCAAAGCCCCCACTGAGCCCTTTGCCTCCTGCCCGGTAGGAGGACGTGCTGCCTCCGGAGAGCACAGCCGAGCAGCCGCTGAAGCCTCCCTTGGCAGCGGCTCCGGCCTTGCAGGTGAATTGGCGGCTCATGCTTCTGGTGGAGATGGAGCTTGGATGCTGGAGGAACGAAGGCAAATTCCCACACGGTTCTGCAGGTTGCAGTGAGGACTGGCAGGTGCCCTCCTTTATATGCGCTTGGCACTGGGGCTCGTGGCTGGCCAGTCAAGAGCTTAATTCATGGGTTTGGCTTGCCTGCGAGCAAGAAGTCATTTTCTCTGTGCTGAGCTAGAGATCAAGCCTCCCCACCTCTGAAACAACATGAAACCATCAAATTGCTGGGCTTGCAAGCCTTGCTCATGTAATTTGGGTCTTATCTAATTAACCTGCTGTTATAGGGTAATTTGCCCCAGGCCCCAGCCTCTCCAGGGGCGTGTCATTGGCTCTTCATCATTTCTATCCTGATGAATCTTCTCTTGGCTGTGGGCTTCCTCTTGGGGACCAGGGGGAGCAGATGGACTGCCCTGGACAGGGAAGGTTGCTGGGTAGAATATCTGGGAGCTCTAACCATAGCTGCGTCCTCTTCTTTCATGGAAAGGGGCCATTCATTGAGCTGTTCACCCTTCCCCCAGGCCCCCTGAGACACACCCCACCCCATGGCCTCATCTCCTAACCCGCAGAGGACAGTAGCTCTCTCTGTGGAGTATCAAGGATGGAGCGACCCTCTCCCTGGCAAGTGACATGAATAGCCCAGGCCAGAGTCAACCCTGGACACAGTGGGTCCTTGAGCTTCTGTAAGTTCTCCAAGAAATGGGATTGCCACACTTCACCCCTCTCAGACTCTCAAAATAAGACAGGTTAGAGGCTGTGCAGAGGATGTCTAGGGCTTCCGAGGTGGCCCAGTGGTAAAGACTCCACCTGGCAATGCAGGAGCAGCAGGAGGCACGAGTTCAGTCCTTGGGCCCGGAAGATCCCTGGGGGAGGCAATGGCAACATGCTCCAGTATTCTTGCCAGGAAAGTCCCATGGACAAAGGAGCCTGTCCGGCTACAGTCCACGGAGTCGCAAAGAGTCAGGCCTGACTGAGTGACTGAGCATGCCTGCACACAGGGATGTCTAGCCCTTCAAGCACCTGGGCAGAATGAAGAAGAGGAGGAGGATGGTGTCAGGCAGGTGGGAGAGAAATTCCCAGAGTCCATTGGGAAGAGATATGGACACAGTGGACAGAGGCTCGTCCAGGGCCTGGAGGTTTCAGGGGAAGCCTCCTGAACATCCATTTGGTCATGTATGTCTCTCCTCCAATGTGTATTTGCTAATAAGATGTGGAGCAACTTGGTCAGGAACCATCTGTTTAAAACTGAAATGAAGAAGTTACTGTCAAGATGAGACTGGACTTCCATCACATCCCTCAACACCCAGGCAAGCCAAGGGTGAAGGTCTGGCCCAGAGCAGGGGTCAGGGAGCCCTGTGCATCCTGCTTCAGACACTCCTGTGGTCCCCGCCCCAGACTCTGCCTGTTGTCCCCTCCCTCCTGCATCACTGGCTCCCGCAGTAGACCCCAGAGCTCCCCCATGATCGCCCCTGCAACTGCAGCCCCAGCTTCACCCACGGCTGGCTCTGCCTCTGGAGACTGCCATTTCCCAAAGATCCCTGCTGGGGCCCCATGGGTGGGCTGTGACTCTCAGCTGGGTGTGGACATGGAAGAGAAGAGAATCTGGGGCCAGGCTGGTCTGGGGCTGTCGGTCACTTTGTTTAGGGGGTTGGCCTGAAATCCCTCACCCCACCCACCACATGCCCCTTCCCAGCCTCCCCTTGCCATTTTGTCTGCGTGGTTCACCAGAATTTCTCTTTCCCGCCCTTCTCTCCTCCCATCCTGTCTCCGTCCTGCCTTATCCCTCCTCTCCATTTTCCACCCTTCCTTTCTTCTCTCCCTCTCACTCTGCAGCTCCCTCCTCTCAGCCTCTTCCTGGAGGTCTTCCTGGGCCAGCAGAGCCCACGTCTGACTCTCCCATCTCCCTCCCCCTTGGCATGTTCTTGCCCTGTGCCAGAAGGACAGGGACTCTGCGGGCAGCTCCATGGGCTTCCTCTGAAGCCTGCATCGCGTGTCATTGCATCTTCCTTCGTAAGGAGGGTAGAAGTTTCCCAGACACCCCCTAGTAGGCACCTCCGCCCCTCCTCTTCTCCCTCAGCAAATCTCCACTGTGCACTATGGTCAGGCAGTGTGCCCAGGAGCTTGTGGTGCAGCACTCAAGGCCTTTTTCGGCTCTTGGAACGCAGTCCTCACATGAGGGTGGTCCCCTCCATGGTTTTGCCGGCTGTCTGTTTCTCTGATAGGCATGGCGGCTCCCTAGCACAGCCTTCAGGGTCCCTGCAGCTGCCACCCCACCTCCACCCCAGCCAGCAACCTCCCTCCTGGCTGCTCCTTTGCTCTGCCAAGGACATCCACAGGGCTCATCTTCAAATACCTTCAAATTTTTACCAAACTGTTCTTACCCAGCCTGAAACATCCTCTCTCCCCATCTCTTCCTGTCCAAATCCTTCCAGTCTTTCAAAATCCTGCTTACACTCCTGGATTTAGCCCCCAATCCAGGACTCCTCTGTCCACTGACTGCTGTGTGGAGGCTGCCATGTTCCCTAGGGCCAGGGGCCTGGGAGAGGGTTCCATGGCCCCCAGTCGACTCCTCGCTCTGTATCTTCCCTCAGGGCACAGCACTAGCCTCTGGTCATCCTTCCCAGGTGTGAGAGGATTGACAATGGTTTGAACAGCCACCAAACTGCTGGGATGGTGCATCTTCAGGGAGCCTCTGCGCTTGCATCTGCCTCAAATGGCACCAGGTAACAGCCCAGGCTCCAGGAGCTGGCTCCCAAGGTCTGGATCCCACGCTACCACCCAGCACATCTTCACCTCTCGAAGCCTCCGCTTCCCAGCTCTAAATGGGATCACAATTCTTCATGGAAGGACTTCCCCAGTAGTCCAGTGGTTAAGATACCCTGCTTCCATCGCAGCAGGTATGGGTTCAATCCCTGGCCAAGGAACTAAGATCCCGCATGCTTCATGGTATAGCCAAAACAAATGGAAAAATAAATACATTTAAAAAGAAAAACAACAAAAATAAAAAGATTTCTCATGAGGTAGTTGTGGTGATTACATGTATTAATTCATGTAAATCCTTGGTAACTGCCTGGTGTATTTCAACGCTCAATACATATTAATCAGTGACCAAAAGTAGAATTTAGGAATCAGCCTGTCCTCTCTTTTCCTCCTCTCTCCCCTTCCTTTTCGGAGCAACAGGATGTCTGGATTAGCACACTCCCATACAGTGTTATCTGCTGTTGGGGGACCTGGAATAGATGGTGTTCCCAAAGGTCCCAGGCTCCGGGAATCTCTCTGTTCAGACCATCTCTGGTAATGGAAAATTCTCCATTAGAAATAATAATAGCCACTGTCTAATAAGTGTTTCTAGCTACAAGATTTGACAGGAAGCATTTTTCAAATATTAAGTATATTGATGCGTGCATGCTAAGTCGCTTCTGTCGTGTCCAACTGTTTGTGACCCTAGGGACCGTAGCCCTCCAGGCTCCTCTGTCCATGGGATTCTCCGGGCAAGAATACTGAGCTGGGCAGCCACTCCTTTCTCCAGGGGATCTTCCCAACCCAGGGATCGAATCTGTGTCTCCCATGGGTCCTGCATTACAGGGGGATTCTTTACCACTGAACCACAGGAGAAGCCCAACTATATTGATACTAATCCCTTTATCACTCGCTGAGCACCTACCAAGTGCTGAGGGAGGCAATAAAAAGCATTCTGCCCTCAGAGAACTTAGTTTCTGGATTCCTGGAAAAAGCATCTCATCAAGCTATTAACAAGTCATTAACACCTTAGTATAAATTAGTTAATTAGATACTGGCCATTAGGAATGAAACACCCAATTTTGTTGATGCGGATGATAGAAGAGGAAGGAGGAACATTCTGGGCCACTCACAGGAAGGGTGGGCCCAGGTGGGGCTCCTGGGGTGCTTATTGGTGTTTTTGCCGCAGGGATAAAGGGAGGTACTAAAGAAAATCAGCACAGAGCTGTAGTTCACCAAGGTTATAAAGGCCCTGCCCCAGACTCAACTGAGACCTGGGCAAACTTATGGGCAAGAGAGACAGAGTCCCTGCCTGGGGAGGCTGGTAAGGGAGACAGGCTGGGATCTTCCATGCCCCACGTCCCGTCTTCATCTTCCCCTCACGCCCTTTGCAGTCCTGGGGTGGCTGTTTCCTGTCTGTATGTGTGTGCTCAGTTGCTCAGTCATGTCTGACTCTTTGCGACCCCATGGACTGTAGTCCGCCAGGCTCCTCTGTCCCTGGGATTTTCCAGGCAAGAATACTGAAGTGGGTTGCCATTTCCTTCTCCAGATCTTCCCGACCCAGGGATGGAACCCATGTCTCCTGCATTGGCAGGCGGATTCTTTTTTTTTACCACTGATCCACCTAGGAAGCCCTGCCCAGTTTTCCAGGTGGGAATTAAATCCCGAGAGATGATGGGCCAGGCATGGAGGTCTCTGAGCTGCAGCTCTACTCACCTGTGAATTGGCAGGGAAAGTATGTCCAATCAGAGACTCAACCCCCAGGTTACCAAGAACATCTAGCTTGAATGTTCAAGGGAATTTTAAGTTGCTTGCTAAGTGAATTATATTTGTATGGCTCTTGGTTTTATAACTAAATGTTCTGTTCACTTTACACAAAGAATCTGTAGCTTTCTCTGTTTTTATCTCTACATCTGTGAGAATGACCAGCTTCGCGTGTTCGTGTGATTCCATGGCCTCCGCAGGATCCATTGGCTCCTCATTCTCAGCATTCTGGGGTCCTATAAGCCTCCAGAGAAGGTTTGAGAGAGAGAAGAGTTAGAAAATCTAGTATAATCCCAGAGGGTATTTGCTGGGTGAGAGGAAAAGGGAATGCACAGAGAAGAGGCAAGACCTGGGGACACTGAATCCACAAGGACTAACTGGAGGAAGGGGTTTGAATGTCAGTCTTTCAAGGAAAAAAAGGCTTGGGTAGACTCTTCCTGAGGAGGAGTGAAAGCAACCCAGGCTGGCAGGAGGAAGGGCATTTGTGAGAGAAAGACCCTTCAGGCTGGCGTGATTATGAGTGAAGGGAGACCATGGGTTGAGGGACCCTGGACCCCACCCTGTGCATGAGACAGGGTGAGTGAGAGCTATTGAGGGCTCTTGAGCCAATAAGAGTCTGGGCCACACATGTTTGAGGAAGCAGAATCTAGCTGATATAGGAGTGGGGTGGGCGAGGCTGGAGGTACTGAGAATGGGGCAGGTGGTTCTCGGAGCAAATAATTGTCTCCAAAATTAGGGGGAATGAGCTGGGCTATTTCGGAGAAGGCAATGGCACCCCACTCCAGTACAATTGCCTGGAAAATCCCATGGACAGAGGAGCCTGGTAGGCTGCAGTCCATGGGGTCGCACAGAGTTGGACATGACTGAAGCGACTTAGCAGCAGCAGCAGAGCTGGGCTATTTGGATGACATCAGTTCCGGTCCTGCCAGCCCTGCTCAGCAGATAGACTCAGGAAAAGAGCATGTTGTCTGAGAATCCCACAAAAGTATGCCCTTCATCCCCCTACATCCTCCTATAGTTTCAGGCAGGCAGAGCACTCAGTCCCAAGCCTGGCAGCTGGAGCACAGCCCATGGGGGACTTGGCCATGGCCAGGGCCATCCATCTGGGGGCAGGACAGCTGTTTAGCAGGTCTGCAGCTGGCAAGGCTGAAGGTGAGCTCATGCCAGAGGAGCCGGGGTATAAAAGCCAAGGAAGACTGTCCTCCCAGACACTCGGCTCTGCTCCCACCCTGCGGTTTGGTTGCCAGAGAAATGCCTTCCAGGGCTGCCCCATCCCCCTCACTTCCTCCTTGCTCAACTCTGTGGCCAAGACCATCTCCTTTGAGCTGTGCTGGTCATCTCCTTTCTCTAGCCCACCCCAAGCCTCTAGCAAGGTGTCTGGACTCAGGACTGTGCATCCAGGCCCTGGTCATGTGACCAGGGTAGGTCTCCCAACTTCCTAAGCCTCCGTTTCTACATCTCTAAAACAGGGGGTACTAATACCTGCTCCGCCTGCTCCCCGAGGTGGATGGGAGGCATCTTGTAAATAATAATGATGATGGTAATGATACTGGCAAACACACAGGGTGGGCTCTGCAGGACACTGCCCTAAGCACTACATACGTATTAACTCATTTAATTCTCACTGCAGTCCTGTGAGGCAAGTACTGTTATTATCCCCATTTTACAGATGAAGATACTGAGGCACAGGACGTTAAGTAAATTATTGGAAGTTGCACAGCTAGTGAGTAGTTGGACCAGGATTTGAGGTAAGCTGCCTGGCTGCCATCTGTGCCCTTCCCCTCTGCGCTGTCCTGGCTTTCCTGTGTGCCAATGTCCAGTGTACATGCCTGCCCTGAAGCACGGTGTGAGAAGCTGAGCTCAGCAGCATCGACTCCTCCTGCTCTCTTCTTCCTGTCCCTGACTCTCCAAGCAGCAGATCTGACCCCTACTCCCCTTAGCCTGTTTTGCTCTTTTGAAGACAATATAATTTCAGGACTCGGGTGGGGTGCTTATGAGATGATCGCATGTTTCTTACATGCATCCTGCTTTCCCCTGATGACACGCCCTGGGCTGTTCTCCCAGCCTCCTGCCCACCGAGGCAGACTGGTCCTATCCTTTAAGACAAACAAAAACACCCCTCCTCTAAGAAGCCTCCCCCGAGCCCTCCCTAGGGCAGCCACAGCTTTCTGTATACAACCCTATTGCCCAGGTGCTGTGTGCGTCCTTCCAGCCTAACAGGTCCCCCTGAGGCTAGACGATGCTCTCTGCTCTGTGGCCCCAGTCTCCATGCCTACGGTGTGAATTGTGAGCACTGCTCACAAGCTCACAGACGTGTTCCCATAGGTGTCAGAGGCCATGTGGGGGCCCACATCTGCATACGGGTGGTCGTGAATACAAACTTAGGCAGAATGCTGTCCAGCCAGTAGGGACCAGCGTGGCTGTCTCAGTTGCCTGTGGCTGACACCTTCTGTGATGGGTTAGTGCCTAATTAAACCAGTGGTTAAATATTTTGAGTCTCGTCCATAGGCTTGAGTCTGTGGGCTGATGAGCACGTGTCTACACCTGTGTGCCCAGGTTTCTGATGACAGTCCACCTGACAACAGGCCCCATCTTAGATTAGCTATCACCGTCAGACCTCCAAGTGTCCATTCCTCTCTGTTAGTGGCACACACGTGAGAGCCGGTTGTCCTATTTTTATTATATTCTTTTTCAAGGACAGAGGAAGTGGTGACTCCCAGCTTTTGAGTATAAATAGGTCCCATTTGTTCATTGTTTGTTTTTATTTCCATTATTCTGGGAGATCGGTCAAAGAAGATATTGCTGCAGTTTATGCAATTTATGTCAGAAAGTGTTCTGCCTATGTTTTCCTTTAGGAGCTTTAGGGTGTTCGGTCTCACATATAGCTCATCAACGGTTTTCGTTTTCTATTCTTTTTTATTACAGCTATCCTAGTGAATGTGAAGTGCTACCACTTTGTGGTTTGGATTTGAATTTCCCGATAATTAATAATGTTGAGAATCTTTTCACGTGCTTGTTGGCCATTTGTGTATCTTCTCTGAAGAAAAGTCTATTAGATTCCTCTGCTCGCTTTTAAATTGGGTTGTCTTCTTGTTATTGAGATGTCAAAGTTCTTTATATGTTGTGGGTTCAGTTCAGTTCAGTTGCTCAGTCGTGTCCAACTCTTTGCAACCCCATGAACTGCAGCACGCCAGGCCTCCCTGTCCACCAACTCCCGGAGTTCACCCAAACTCATGTCCATTGAGTCGGTGATGCCATCCAACCATCTCATCCTGTCATCCCCTTCTCCTCCTGCCTTCAATCTTTCCCAGCATCTGGGTCTTTTCAAATGAGTCAGCTCTTCATGTTAGGTGGCCAAAGTATTGGAGTTTCAGCTTCAACATCAGTCCTTCCAATGAACACCCAGGATTGATCTCTTTTAGGATGGACTGGTTGGATCTTCTTGCAGTCCCAGGGACTCTCAAGAGTCTTCTCCAACACCACAGTTCGAAAGCAATGTTTTGGGTACTAGACCCTAATCAGATACGTGATTTGCAAATATTTTCCCTCATTTTGTAAATTATCTTCTCACTTTCTTGGTAATTCCCTTTGATGTGTAGAAATTTTTAATTTTGAGGAAGCCCAATTTCTGTATGTTCTCTTTGGTTGCCTGGGCTTTTGATGCCATGTCTAAGAATCCACTGCCAAATCTGTTCACCTCCCACCCACCCCACCCACCAACCAACAAGACCAGCACACAAAACCCAAGCCGAAACTTACTGTGATGGTGTGATTTAAATTCGTTTTAAGAACCTATGTTCTCACTTTTCTAGTATTTGTTTATACTCTCCTCCTCCTCCAGGAAGCCTTCCTTGCTTAGCTTCCCTGTGCTGATCACTTCTTAGCATTGCTGCACTGGGCTGCCCTTCCCTGATTTGTATGAGTGCGTGACTTTGTATGTGTGTCTATTTCTCCCATTGGTCTGAGTTCACCTCCAGAGCAGCCTCCAGGTTCCTGAAAGGCTTGTGCCCGTGAGTGAGATGGAGTGTATCATCATCGGAGATGGGCAGTTTGGAGAAATTGAAACGTTGACAGACATGCACCTCGGATATTACTCAAGGACAGTTTATTGAACATATGGCAGAAATTCAGAATCCTTCAGTCAAGGCAAGGAGGAACCAGGTGTCTCCATCCTTAGGAATATTTACAACAAGAGCCAGGACTTCTGGGCTGGGTGGCACCACCAGAGACAAAGCAAGCTTCCCTCATTGAACACAGCTCCTGGCAGCAGGCACTGCGAATCAGAAGCTACAGCAGGACACAGCCCAGAGAAAGGCCCAAAGATAAACACCTACCCACTGACAGAAAGGCAACCTAAGTCTCTGCCTTCATCAAAATAAGAGTTTGACATTCCCTTCATTAAAGAGACAGTGGCATATAAAAGCACACGGACCCTGGAGTCAAACAGGCCTGGGCTCAACTCCCAACCCTAGCACCCAGGGAGTGAAGAGGGCACGTTCCACAGTCACTCAGAGGATGGGGGCGTCTCTTCTGTCCTGAGGATGCTTATTGCCTCTACTTTGCATAATTGGATGAGAATTAAAGGCAATAGATGTAGTTGAGCTTAACATATAGGAGTTGCTACCGCCTCCAGGTTGCAAAGTAAGCCTTCGGACAACTGCTGACTCCACCAAAGCATAGAGAAAACTATCCTGCCCTCCCTCGCCCTCTTCCTCTCTTTTTCCTCCCTCCTCTCCTCTCTCTCTAGGGATGTTCTTAGGGATGTTCCAGGGCCAAGAAGGTAATTATAGCTGTGTCCATAAGCCTCCTAGCAGCTGAGGGCAGCAGGGAAAAAGGACGTCACAAAGTCCAGATGGGACCTGAAAACGGGAGAGGATGAGGCCAACCAGAACTTGACAGTGAGACAGGCCACAGTGCATGTGGGTGGTCGCATGTACCACGGTGGTCCTAGGACTCTGGGGAAAGGGGGTGCTGTGGCAGACATCTCCAAGTGAGGTGGCAGGGCAAGAGCATCTCTTCTCCCAGCAGCTGAGAGAACCCTTAAAGCTGAGGGGCTTTACTGGGCAGCTTTCCTTGCCCGGCCGCTGCCTGGGGTGCTCTTGTCTTGGGAGTCCTTGGGGTCTCCCCCTTGTGCCCCTTTGGCCCTGATCTGCCCGCTTTGGGTGCTTCTGGAGCTGCTGGTCACTGTGCTGGCCATGGTGCTGGCCCCAAGGTCAGTGCTGGCCAAGGATCCAGGGTGGGAACTGGAGCTGCTTGCACTGCTGCTGATGACGGCTGTGGTGGAAGGACCCAGAACAGGGGAAGAAGGATGACAGCATCACTCAGCAAGCCACCCCTCTATCCCACAGCGACCCTTGGCAGTCAAAAAACACCACAAGGGTGGGTCGAGACCCAGGTACACTGCAACCTCTGTGCAAGGTGAGGACAACCCGGGACCAAATGGTCCCTGCCGTCCTAGAGAATCTAGGACCATTTGTCTCACAGGTCCGTATTCTCAACCCCTTCTTGGGATGATGATGCCCAGGAGAGAGACACAGGAAGGAAATGGGGTTGGCGTGACCTCAGTCACTGATTCCCTGGGACAGAAGGGAAATAGGCTTCCTTTGAAGCCAGAGAACCTTCCTGAGACAGTACTAGGAGCCCCCAGATGAGGGGAGACAACGACTGGAGGTGGTATCACATTATCTTGCAGTCCCCAGCTTTCCCGTCCAGTCAGAATCCCCAACTCGACCCGTCTCTCAGGGATACTCACAAATGCTCACAGAGGAGGGATTCTCCCCAGACATCCTGCAAGACAGAAAGTTGGAGAAGTATAAAACCTCAGGGAAGTGTCTAGTTCAGCTGAGCCTTTTGATGGGTTCCTGCCTTTATATGCCTATCATTTGAATTCATCCTTAAAACAACCTCATTTTATGGAGGTTACAATCCTCATTTACAGATGAGCAAATAAATAATAAAATTTACAGACACCAGGACCACATTGCTGACATATGGCAAAGCGAGTGATTAAAGCCAGGTCTGTCTGACCCCACTGGCTCTTTTCATGCCACCACCCAACCACCGGTGCTTCACATCTGACCTCCTCTTGCAGGAAGCTGAGCTCAGTCAACAAACAGCCCCCTTCTGTGCCCATGTCACGAGCACTGCTGTCTTTCCTCTTTTACCTCCCAAATGGTCCCTTGGCCCAGCAGGGAGCCACCCACAGTCCCCTGCCCCCACCATGGCATCTCCCTTGCCCTGCTCACCGGCACTCCTCGCCCTCCAGCAGCTTGCGATAGGTGGCGATCTCCATGTCCAAGGCCAGCTTCAGGCTCATGAGCTCCTGGTATTCACGCAGCATCCGGGCCAACTCCTCCTTGGCCTGGTGCATGGCAGCTTCCAACTCATCCAGCTTGGCCCGGGCATCCTTCAGGGCACTGTCTCCCCGCTGCTCGGCATCGGCAATGGCCGTCTCCAGATTGGCACACTGAAAAGCAAAGGACGGATGGGAAGACCATCAGAGCCCAGAATAATGTTTAGATCTTAATGGTTAGGTCCCAACCCCCCTCACTTTACAGATGAGGTCCAAGGTGGTAGCAAGTAATTGCTGCAGAGCCACCACAGTATCTGAGTCGCTTCTATTTTCTTTTGTAGATGGATATTTAAAGGCCCATGAAAAGCTGTCAGAGCAGTTGCATTTCAGGACCGCAAGAAGAGATTTGGATGTTTGCAAGTTTGTCTAGTGAGGTTGAAACGAGTAGCTGTCTGTTTCAAGTCCACCTTGTCCTGGAGAATCACACTGAGACCCCAACCTGGAGCCTGCAAGAATCAGAGAGCGTGCCAAGGCACCTCTGTGATCAGACCCCTACCTGCAGAGTGTCTCCCAGCAGGGACCCTTCCTACCCGTTAGCACCCAACAGTGTACATCTCTGGACTATTCTAGCACTCTGCAGGGAGGGTCTATCTAAACGCTCCCCACGTCTGGCCTGAATGGATTCGGGGAACCTTCCCACACAACAAGAGGCTAAGGGCCTGAGGTTATATCCATGGCCTCAGACAGAGCATTTGGGGCCTGAAAAACATCCAGTGGCACTGTGATGGCAAATACGACCAGGCGGAGAAACAGTCCTCATAGAGTTGTGAATCAGCCGCGTGTCGAGTTGGAAAGCAGGCCCCGTGTTCCCCACATCACCTGGCTTGGAAGGCTGTGGGGGTGCAGGAAAGAGAGCTGGCTCAGCTCTTCCAGGTTTGGCAGTTCTATCACTGGGCAGACTGGGGAAGGATTCCCCACCCCCTTAAAATCATCTCCCCAGAGATATGATGTTTTTCTGCTTTCAGACAAGACAGGGTCCCCCAGCTGGAAAGGCAATGGGTACAGGGCAGACAACCCAGACCATCTTCATCTGCTATCATCCTCACTGGTCACCCAGTGAGAGCAGTGAGAGGAGGACCTTAACTTGGCCACTGAGGGTCCCAAGGAGAGGCCCCCCAAACCCTACATGCACCGAGTGTCCAGCGGGAGGAAGAGGTGTGGGGTCTGCCCTCGGAGGGTCATACCTGAAGGGGACGTGGGGCAGGTTTACTGCACACAGAAATGGCCTGAGAAAGATGGAAAAAAGAAAGGAAACCTAAATTCTAATCCTAATAACCAGCTGGACACCCTGGGAGAGTCCCTTCCTCTCTCCAGCCCAGTTTCCTTATCTGATCTGTGAGAGTCAGGTGAAATAAGTGCAAGGCCCCTCCAGTTCTGAGCAGGCTGACAGCTCAGAGTGTATGGGTCCCAAGGTATGGCGAGGAAGAGGGACCATCAATGGTCCAGAGAGTCCCAAGTCAGGCAGGGGACATCTGCTTTTCACTCAAGGATGGGCTCCAGTCTCTCCATCACAGAGGGTGAAGCCCAGCCTCCGTGCTCTCTGTGGGCTTGCTGCCCACCTGCTTCTTCACATTTGCAATCTCACAGCGGATCCTCTGGATGAACCGGTTCAGTTCCGACATCTCGTTCTTGGTGTGTTTGAGGTCGTCCCCGTGCCGGCCAGCTGCCAGCTGCAGCTCCTGGATCTGGTTTCCAGAGACAGGAAGTTGGTGATGAGACAGAACTCCCTCCATATCCCCCACCACCCAAAGCAGAGAAAGTGTCCTGAGCAAACCCTTCCACCACCGGAGAGAGCCAGGGGAGATAGCTCTGCAGCAGGAGGTGATAGAGCCAGGACCTGAGTTATCCTTCCAGCTGTTTGGAGCTGATTCTGACCAAGAAGTCCACCTGTTTCTCTAAGCAGAAATCTATTTGCTGGGCCTATCCTCCTTTCTCATCTCCCTGACTAATCTTTTCTGGGGGTGGATAAAGGGAAAATGCAGTTTTCATGTATTAAGCACTTCCAAGACTTCCCTGGTGGCTCAGATGGTAAAAGCATCTGCCTACAATGCAGGAGACCCGAGTTTGATCCCTGGGTTGGGAAGATCCTCTGGAGACGGAAATGACAGCCCACTCCAGTATTCTTGCCTGGAAAATCCCATGGACAGAGGAGCCTGGAGGGCTACAGTCCATGGGATATCAAAGAGTCAGACATGACTGAGTGACTAACACTTTCACTTTCCAAAATAGAAGAGTCCTGGACCTCTTTATTGATATAGCACCTCTTTATAGAGGAATATTTTAAAGGCCAGGTTCTGTTCCAGGTACCGGGGATACAGAGGTGAGTGGTATAGGTGAGGTCCCTGGACCCATGAAACTTACATTCTCCTAGAATCCTTTCTTAATGACAGGTGAAGGGCCAGGGCTAAGGACCACATGCATGTACCCTGGAGGTGGTGGGACTGTTGGCTCAGGACTTGTAGCTCAGATCCTCCCCTCACCCTTGGCCAGCCCTTCAGAAAAGAGAGGATGACACAGCCCTGGACAGGGAACAAGGAACCTGTGGTCCTTGCTATTGGTGGGATTTAATGGCCAAGAAAGCTGGGAGGTGTGAAGCCCCATAGGGCCCCCAGGTAAAGGGTCTTCTCAGTGACAGCCTAGAAGGGTTTTACCTCAACGCTTAAGTGCCATCCCCCAGAATGCTCCTAGAATCCCACCTCTTCTTCTTAGAAGTCCTTCCACACTGATCAGAGGGAAGCTCATGGCACCCTCTTCTTTACCCCCTGTCCCACTCCAGGTCACCCATAGCTACTCTCCTCCATATCTGTTACTCTCCTTCTTTCCCATGGTGACACGACCTAATCCCAGTTTTATAGCAAGAGCACCTCGCTTCGTTCCTTCATCAGAGGAGGCCTGTCCCTCTCTGTTGGAAATGCCTACCCAGTTTTATGGCTTATCTTTGATAACAATTTTTGCCAAGAATTCTTTTTGAGTAGATGTCGCTATGGCATTGATTAAAACCCTTCTTTCATTCAACACATCTCCTAAAGGATGTCTCACATCCATTGGTGGAGGTGTCCCTTCCCAGGAAAGGAAGTCTGGTGGAGGAGGGAGACACAATCAGTCCTCACCTTGCTCTGGTACAGCGCCTCGGCCTCAGCCTTGCTCTTCAGGGCGATGTCCTCATACTGGGCTCGGACCTCGGCCATGATGCTATCCAAGTCAAGGTCACGGTTGTTGTCCATGGACAGGATGACAGAGGTCTCACTGGTGTGAGTCTGGATCTGGGCCACCTCCTGAGTTGAGAGATGAGGACAGAGTCAGGGTCCTTCCCCCACCTCCCTCCTCTTCCCATCAGACTTCTGGGCCTGTGGCACCTGGCAGAATGGGCCAAAGTGGAGAGAAGAAATGCCTGCTGGAGCCAAGGAAAAGGCTCACACAGCAGGATACACCCCATGTGGGTAGCAGGCCATGGGAGGCATTTCTTGCAATTCACACTATCAGGAATCTGTGCTTCAGTAGGACCTCATGGGGTCATTTTTACCGGCCTACTGCCAAGGTCATTATCACAGCCCCGATGAGACTTTTTTTCTGTGAATATGGCTTCCAGGGACCAGGATCCTACACTTCCATGGCCTCCCAGTACAGGGTTTTGCACCTTCCCATCAAAACACCCTTAATTCTGCTTATCCCCAATCCTTCTTATTAGCATCTCCCTGGAAGAGCCAGGGAATCTCTCAGCTGGAAAGAGATGGGGAGGGGAGGGGGGGAGGTGTCCTCACCGCATTGTACAAACACTTAAGGAACTGGATATTTTTGTCCAGAGAGTCCACTTTGGCCTGGAGCTCCACCTTGACCGTGTAGGCTGCATCTGCATCCTGCCAGGAGGCACCCAGAGCCACTGGTCAATATCACCCACATCCCACCAAGTGCCCTGTCCTTGCCCTAAAAGTCAATTAACTTCCTATTTTTGCCCACCAAGGGAAGCAAGTTGGTGAATAAAAACCCTCAATATTGCCTTTCTCTCCTATGCATCTTTGGGGATAAATAAAGAAGTGGGGGCTACTCTTTTTCTGTTACACCTGGAGAAAATGAAGCCCAGAGAAGTAGAGTATATTTCCTCAAGTCACACAGGAAGGCCGAGCTGAGCCAGAGGTTTCCAATTCCCAGCATGATTCTCTCCTATCTGTCTCCACCCATATCCTAGGCACATGTCCTCTCCACCTTGCTAGAGACCAGAATATGACTCCATCTCTACTCAGGTACCAGCCCCTTCCCAGAAGAAGGCCAGGGCTGGAGTCCCGAGCAGGGTTGGTTAGGATGGGGATTCAAGGGAAAACAGAGTCCATAGGCTCTTCTTGCTCTTACCTTCTTGAGCACCACAAAATCGTTCTCGGCTGCTGTGCGCTGATTGATCTCCACCTCATACCTGTGGGCAAGGAGAGAAGATAGCAGAGGTCTCAGTCCCCTTGGCCAGGTGACCCCCTCTTCACACTGACCAGGCAAGTGCTGGGGATGCAGAGTCCCCACAGGATCTGCTGGAGCACTGCAGGGGCTGGTGGTGGCAGTCTTGTGTCCCTGAATTGCCTCATTAACATTCTATTCTCTGGACCTTAGGAAGATATCCAGGTGCCCCAAACCAGTCACTGAACCCACTGGTGGATCAATGAGCAAAGGAACTCCTTCCCATCAACCAGGTAGGAAGTTCTCATCAAATAGGGGTGGTCCTTCCTTCACAGTCAGAGCAAGGGTGTGAGCCCTTGACCCCGGTGCTTGCTCCCTGCCCTCCTAAAAAGTGACACAGAGGCTGGATGATCCCTGGAGCCTCTGGGAACATGACCCGTGACCTCAGCTGGACCCACTGACCTCTTCTTGTAGTCCTCCACCAGGTCCCGCATGCCCCTCAGCTCCGAGTCCAGCCTCCGCCGGTCCCCGGACAGTGTCTCCAGCTGCTTCCGCAGGTTGCCGATGTAGCCCTCGAGGATGGGCTCCAGGTTTTTCCTACAGTTGTTCAGGTCCAGCTGCTGCAGCAGCTCCCACTTGGTCCCCAGCACCTGGTTCTGCTGCTCCAGGAACCTCACCTGGAATCAGATGGGCGCTACCAAGTCCCATGGAAAAACACCATGGACCCTACCAGGTTATACAGATTTTTCTAAAGACATTTGGCTCCAGTCCTGACTCCCCACTCATGGAATTCCATACAAACAAGACCCTTTACAAGGGTTCATTCTGTAGCCTTTCAGGCAAAACCAGTCACTGAAAACTCGTTGAAGGAGATTCCATAGCTGGCTTCTGTTGCCTGACCCAGCCCCAGGAGATGCTCTTCCTCTGTCTCAGCTAAGTGTTTCTTCTGTACCATGAGCCCTTCTCTCTCAATAGTGCTGATTCTATCAGCCCTCCATCTGCGTGAAGGGCTAGAAGTCCAGTTGACCTCCAGATTCCCATCAATTCTTCCTCAAGGTAGGGCTACCCTTTACCAAAATTTCCACCCTTCTCTGTAAAAGAAAGCAACACATTTATTTATTCCTTTGTGCTGCCTAGCTCACAGGTCGTGCTATGATCACAGAGCCCTTTGTGAGATCCAGCAGCAACCTTTCCATCCACAATGCCCTGTGCACTGCCAGGCAGAAAGGGATCACGAACATCTCACTGGACTGTCTTATCCACCTGGGAGACCCACCTTGTCGATGAAGGAGGCGAACTTGTTGTTCAGAGCCATGATCTGCTCCCGCTCCTGGGCGCGCACCTTCTGGATCTCCGGGTCCAGCTCCACGTTGAGGGGAGCCAGGAGGCTCTTGTTGACGATGACCTGGTGGATGCCCCCAGGTGGGCACATGGATGGGCACATGGATGGGCACACAGGCCCCAGGACCACACTGCCAAACATACTGCCAGCAAAGCCACTGGCCCGGCCCCCTCCATACCCAGAGCTAAGCCTGAAGTTGTAACCTCCAGTCTGAACACTGCTGCCAGCCACCTTGAGGGGAATACAGAGATCCCCTCTACAGAGACTGTAGAGGCTTCGGCTTCCAAAGGCAGCACCATCTCCTTTGCTGGGTGCACGGTAAGAAGCCACACTGCCCCCAACCTTCCTCAGCACCACCGCCGAGTGCCCACTGAAGCCCCGCTTGTCACCACCAGACTTGACATTCAGTTGCCGGCTCATGGTGGCAGAGATGGAGGTGGCAGAGCTGGAGTAAAGCAGTCAATGGAAAGAGAACTTTTGATGGGGCACCCAGAGCACCGCTCCCTTTTATTCTGTCCATCCCTGAACACCGGAAAAGGGTGTTGCTCCTCTATCTCCTTTCTCCCTGCCGAAGGTCCTGAGGCCATGGGCAATTTGTGGAACAGATATCTCCAAGCCCTTTGCAGCAACAAAGTGCTTCTGATAGTGAGCAGAATATGCTGTCCTTGCAGACTGGAGTGGTCGAATCAGGCATTTATCTGTGCTCCTAATTAGGGACCTGGAGAGTTATCCCCTTCAGAGATCTCCTAGCTTAATTTTTTCCAAGGCTGCCTCTTTCTTGCTGACAGATATGTCAGTAAGAAGCAGGGGAAATGCCCAGCTTTGTCCAGAGAAAGCTCATCAGAAAACCCCAGGTTTCTGCCCTAGAGAACCCACCCCTCTCTTTGCTGGTCCTGTTGAGGAGCTGTGGTGTTTGCACCAGAGAAGACGAAATTCAGAAAGGATGTGATGCATGTGTTCAAAGATCTAAGTCCAAGAAAGAAGTTCCAGGGCTCATTCTCTGGGTCACTGTAAGGACCACAGCTGTCTAGTAATGGAACAGATCCCAGGAAGGTAGTGGAAATGACCATATTGAGTCTGTGTGCCACCCAGCAGGGGACTGTCTGGACATTTCTGTACTGGGCAGGGACTGGGTGGTGATTACCTCGATGTTGCCTTTTCAACGGACAGAATCTTTTCAGGCAGCTGGTAATTCCTGCAGCTTAAGTTTTTCTCCTGGACAAGGTCATCTGCCGCATCCTAGGAGATGAGCCATGAAGCAGGCTTGGAAGTGGGCCATTGACTCCCCTGGGGAGAACGTCTCCCCTAGTGCTCACTGGGGACATGTTCCAAGCCCAGCGACCAAGGCACTGAAGCCCATGGGTCTCGCTCCTGGAGTCAAGGTACCTGTTCTGCTCCTTTCTTGATCACTTTAGGAAGCCATTCAATTTTGGGTAGGGTTAGACCAGCTTTTTGTAGCTCAGGGAGCCCTGGTGGAGATAAATGTTTAAAAATTACTCCAAAAGCAGGCATCTCCTTGCTCTGACTCTGACCACTCTTTCAATAATGAAACTGACTCATTTGAAGCCAGTGATAGCAGACAGCTGCTCCGCAGCTGGGAAGGGGGAGTGCGTGAGCGGGACAGCCAGATGTGCATAGCCCTGGACGGTTTCCTCTGAGGATTTCCTCTCATGAAGTTCTCCGAACAGCCCCAGAGGCAGCGGTGGAAGTTTTTCTAAGGTCCCTGTCTCCCATCCTCCTTGGCAGGGCCTAGCCCTAGGGCATGTGTGCTAAGTCGTAATTGAAGCGGTTTCTTGTGGTTTTCTAAACCAGATTGCAAGTGCTATTGAATGAATGTCAACAAATAGTGTTAATCCCTTGACCAGACGTGGCTATCACCTGGTCGCAGCCCCCAAGGAGCTGCAGACTAGTGAGAGGAATCTATGCAAAGAACTTAACCTTGGGTTAAAGCTCTGGAATAAGAAAAGTTGGGAACAAAGGATCGGAGGTGTACTGGGGAGTTAAGGACCTCTGGAAGGCTGTGCTTTGATTACCTGTGGCAGGGTGGTGGACTAGGCGCTCCCAGGCAGCGGAGGGTTGAGATGGTAATCGCAATAATGGTAGCAGTGGTGGCAGCAACAGTATCTGTTGTGGTAACAAAAAGAATCAGTGTTGATCGGTCACATCACATGTGCCAGACGTTGTGTGAGCTCTACAAGGATTTTTAATGTAATCCTCATGTTGCTGAATTCACCCTACAGTTGAAGACTGAGGATTATAGACGCTAGGGAACTTGCCCAAATTCACTCAGCTAGCAAGTCGGAGCGGGGTCTGGAATTCCAGTGTGTCTGGTTTCAAAGTCCATATTCCTAACCATCACCATCCTGTTGTGTGATGGAGAGGAGAGCTAGAGCCATGGCTGCAAGACTTTCTGATGCACGAGGCATGCACAGCAGCTAAGGCTCTGAGTGCCGCATACTCATGTTTCTATATATTGTTCAGATGAGCAGATGACAAGAGAGGAAGGGGAGGTTGTCCCTGAAATGGGGGCTTATGTGAGGTGGTTGCTCTAGGTGAGACATCACTCTGAGGTTGAGAGAAAAAGTCAGCCAAAATGGGGGTGGGCAGAGGGAGGAAAAGACTCACTTTCATGGGGGCTACTTTATTTTACAATGTCCAATAGCTGGGCCTTCACTGAGAGCCTCCAACTGGGAAATCAGCATGACTCTGGGGATCTGACTCTTCCTGGGCCAAGTGTGCACCTCCACTGCCTGGTGGAGTGTGGGCCCTAATCTGTTAGGGGAGCTGGACCTCAACAAAAGAGAATTTACAAGAAAGGCATGAGACTAGGCCTTCAAAGCTGGAGAAGATTTAGAATAGATCAAAAGCAGAGTTTCAGGTGCCCAGGAAAATGCGACAGAATGAACTGGGCCCATCCATGCTCAGAAGTGACAGGCTGGGGAGAGCCAGGAGCAGGGCTAGGGGTCCCCGCACTCTCTGTATTCATTCCGCAAGCAATCAGTGAGTGCTGGCGTGGGCCTGGCCCAGCGCTGGGGGCTGAGCACTAACAGTCTAGTGATGGTGATGATGGTGATGGCCATGGCGGTGGTGGTTGCAACACAGAAGTAAGAGGAGGACACAGAGGGGAATTTCCTGACGACAGTGTGGCGACTGTGGCCAAACACAGGGGCCCCTCCCAGGAAATTTAATTGCAGAGAATTGCCTTTGCTACACAGTAGGATCTCTGACAGTTCCAATCTTCACCATGCGGGCTACCCTCTAATTACTCATCATAGTCCACACCCCAGTCTATGAGTTCACAAGACTAATCAGTGTCCCAAGGCTTGAAGAGATTGGTTCATTCAGTAAGTAGAAAATTGAGCGCTACTCGGTGAATTGCTCTAAGCTAAGCTAGACATCCAAAGAGAAGCAGGTAAGACCTTCTCCTTCCTTCTAAGAAACTGAAATTGAACAGGAGGAGACAGAATATAAGCACGTGAAAGTTGTTTTGCTGTTGTTATTGCTATAGTTTAATTCCTTGTGTTTAAATGAGTAATTCAGATAAGCTGTTACTGAAATTCTGCTTTTAAAAATAAATCAGAATAAAATATACTGGTCTTCCTGAGGTGGGGGTTGGGAGTGGGAAGGTGGATAGACACACAAGCATCCCAGAGGCAGTGAGTAGCCCAGGGGGACTGTAGGGGAAAGTTTGGCTTGGGAAGCAGAGGTTGCTGCTGCTGCTAAGTCACTTCAGTCGTGTCCGACTCTGTGCGACCCCATAGATGGCAGCCCACCAGGCTCTGCCATCCCTGGGATTCTCCAGGCAAGAACACTGGAGTGGGTTGCCATTTCCTTCTCCAATGCATGAAAGTGAAAAATGAAAGTGAAGTTGCTCAGTCGTGTCCGACTCTTGGCGACTCCATGGACTGCAGCCTACCAGGCTCCTCTGTCCATGAAGCAGAGGTTGCTAGGAGAAAAATGACAAAACAGGCCAAGTTGTTTCCCTTCTCCCTGAGGATAGGGTGGAATCATGTGAGGGTCCTCAGGGAAGAAACCTCACAGAGCGTGTGCTTTAGATTAAAGAACACGCTCTGGGTTGCATGAGGAGAACTATGCGGGGGAGACAAGTACCCCAGGGAGACCGGAAGGAGCTGAGCCCGTGTGCACCATAATCTCCTGCCATCCTGGTTAAAGCTGCTCCTGGAGGGGAGAGGTCTGCAGAGCACACCACACTGGAAGGGAATAGAAAGCAGTGCCACAAATAATCCCAAATGGACATAACTGAGGTCATGTCAAATTGGTTTGAGAATGGATATCAAAGGTCTTTTTTCTCTAATCCATTGTCCATTTGACTATTCCTAGACATAGTCAAGGAAGCCAGCATTTGTAGAAGGTAATTAATGGGGAGAAGAAGAAGCTTGACAGATTCTTGAAGGAAGCTTGATGGGTAATAAGACTTGGGGGCAAACTGCAGCACCTCAGAATGGAAAGGACATGAAGCTGAGTTCTCTGCTTTCCTTTCAAAGATGAGCTCAGGGCAGAAACCACATACTCTCAGCCTGTCTGAACCAGTTTGAAAGGAGGCTGTTTTTCCATCCTCATCCAAAGTTAACTAGAACAAGCAAGAGAGTTCACTTGCTTTTCTCTCTCTCTCCCCATTCTCTCTCCCAACACCCTTCATGTTCCTGACATGAAATTCCCTGGGTCTTAGGGTATCAAGTCCAACAGCAGATGGGACTGAAGCTTGGGTCGAGCTCACTGCTACAGTCTAGGGGCCTGGGCATCCAGCTGGGGTACAGGGGGTGCAAGAAGATGTTCAGAGACTGAAGCCAAAGTCCCGTGTTTGTAAGATGGGAAAGGGGAAATTCTGGGCACAAAAGATGAGGGCCAGCACCCCAGGCCACACGACTGAAGCAGCTGAAGACCATTCTGTAGGGTGACCAGCTATTCCAGTTTGCCCAGGACTGAGGGTTTTTCTAAGTGGGACATGGGACTTTCCATGTTACAATCTGGACTGTTCTGGAAAATCTGGACAGCTGATGGCCTGACCATCACCCACCATACCACAGAGTAAAGAGTATCAAATTCTCTAGTAGTTTAGGGGGGTCCATGAAGTTAGAACATCTCTCCAAGTCTGAAACTTACATAGTCAAACAATTCACTGGCTTCTCGCCATCCTCACTGTTCCCTTGCCTCCTGCCCTCAACACACACCTATTAACATGAATTTCCCAGATTATTAAGAAAACAGATAGCTGGATGGCACCAATATAAATTCAGTTCCATTGTCATATATTCAAGTCCTGTTATAAGGCACTGTATTGAGTGAAAACCCAGACAGGCAGTCAACAGGGTCAAAATTTCTGCTTCTTGGTGCCACATTAGTATACAGGACATTGTGTAGTAAGCTTCTTTTTATTAAAACTTAGCAGAGGCTGTTCAGTGACCTGAAATCTGGCAGCAGCTTCCTTATCACAGCTGGTCTCATAGAACTTTCTACCCATGTCTCCGCACACCCCATCTCTGAGTCTGGGGCTTTCCCCACGTCTTCTTCTCAGCACCAGCATCTCCTTCCTTCTCTCTGTGGTCCAGCTCAGAAGACAAACGTTGGAGCAGTTTAGCCAAGTGGCTGCAGTGCCTTTAAATGCTTTTGTGCCAGTTAGAAAAAGGTGCCCCTTCCTCTGGGCAGACGCAGCCCTTTGCCAGGGTGCACAGCTGGATTTCAGGCCTCCCACTCGCCCCCTCACCAGGCCCTATTGCTGGACGTAACCCTCGCAGCCCTCAGGACATTCGTGGGTGCGTGCCCGAATCTCAGGGATAGGCTCGTGTTACACAGGTGAGTTGGAGCCTTTGGTCATCAAGGTCTCCTGGCTTCCCCCCACCACCCTCAAGCTGGAGCCTACTGCTCCAGGCCTCCACTCTGACTTCCAGTCCCCTGGATCTTTCCTCTTTGAGCTCTCGAAAGAAAGCGATGGTCCCCCGCCTCGCACCTCTGCCCACTCTGGCCTCTGTCTGCTGGGAGCCTTGCCCAGCTCCGCTTCCCTCTGACTTAGGGAGCTGCAGACTTGTCTTCACTGTTCCTAGCCTGAGTGTCCTTTGCATTCAGCACTTCCTGGATATGCCTCACTAAGCTCCCCAGTCTTGATTCTCTTTCTCCTCCTGCTCTGGCTCCTAAGGCTTTTACGGCTGGAGAGACTCCTGGTCCTGAGGTGGACATAAAGCACGCTTAAGTTCTCTTTCTGTCCTCTTTTTAGAAAGAAAAGCTCTCTGGACTCTTTACAACTCCGCCCCAGCCCCTGCCCAGTCATCACCGGAGCTTTCCTCAGCGGGAAAGCACTGAGGTATGTGGAGACAAGCGCTGTCTTGCTCTGGGAAGGACACGCTGGCTTTCATTTGCTCTTTTCAAAATACCACCAGCCCCCATACCTCCATTATTTCATCCATCTCCTTACCTCAGACCTCCCCACACCGCCCCACCTTGCCCCACAACTCCCAGCCACTTCTGGAAGAAGTTTGTAAGGTACTTTTCTAACCC
Source organism: Budorcas taxicolor (assembly GCF_023091745.1). Taxonomy (NCBI): domain Eukaryota; kingdom Metazoa; phylum Chordata; class Mammalia; order Artiodactyla; family Bovidae; genus Budorcas; species Budorcas taxicolor. The sequence continues at coordinate 72,171,937 of NC_068914.1, read as the reverse complement.
CCAAACCCCTTTATGGTGTGACTTTTTTTTTTTTTTTTCTGAAAGAGAACAGGCAGGCTGGGGGCAAGGCCTTAATCTTTTTATCATGGCTGTGAAGTCTGATGCTTGATGCGCCTCTTCCTTTGCCCATTTCCAAAGCAAACAAGCAGGCTGCAAGGCAGGCTGTAATTAAGCCAGTCATCCCAATGACAAGCCCTCTATCTCCCATCAGAGCCTCGTGCAACCTGATCCAAACGGGATGGAGCAGCCCACTCTCACCCCATCCAGGAGGGGGAAGCTGGAGTGGTGGGCTGGGGGCACCTGCCTCAGGTGTGGGGGAATAGCCATCCCCCCTTCCCTGTATCCATATTGTAACTAAGCCTGGGGGCAGGAGTTAGGAGAGGGGTGGGAGAAGGGGAGGAACACCCAGCAGGGCAGGAGCACCAAGGGGCCTGGATGACCACAGGCAAAGCAGGAACCGAAAGGGGAAAAAAATTTGAAAGCAGGATGTCCAGAAAGAAGTATAAGAAATAAGAAGTGTGTGTTTTCAGAAAATGAAGCTTATCTAGCTCCCTGAGTGGTGGGGAAGGAGGAGTTGGTCCTGAGGGGAGGAGCCAAAGCCTAGAGAGGGAGGAAGATGAGGGAGTGGGGGAGGATCGGAGGGAGGCACAGGCATGGCCTGAGCCCCCCATGGATCCATGACAGAATCCTCATTCTTGATTCTCTCTCTCAGCCTATTCTGACTCCTGAAGTGTTTATGGCTGGAGAGACCTAGCCTCACAGTGGAGATCAGCCTGGGTGGAAGGGATGAATTACCTGCTGGCTACAGGGAACCCCCTCACTGCTGGGAGGAGGGGCCTAAGCTCCACCCCGCAGGACGCAAGCCTGCCTCGGACTTAGAGGCTCAGGCAGGCTGGGCTGAGGCTGGAGTCAGCCTGTGAGCTCCTCCATCCAGAGCTGAGACCACAGCCAAGCCCCTTCAGAGAGTTGTGTCCACTTGCCCTTGTGGAGAAGGAGGCCTCAAGACCAAGCCCCCTCTCCCCAATGTCATGGGCCCCCCAACATTGAAGCAAGTGGGATATTATGTCTGGACGTAATGGTGGTACCAGGACGTGAGTGGTCTGCAACGTGGGCCAGGGAACGCAGAAGACTGGGCACACTGGCTCCCGCTTAAGGGGCAGCATGGACCAAGAGTGGGGCTGCACCTCATAACAGAGGGCCAAGGAGAGGGCTGAGAGGGACCATCAGCCGTGGGAGAGAACCTTCTGGAAATGAACGTGGGCTGGGAGAGCAAAGGAGAATGAAGGAAGAGCTGTCAGCCTGGGATTGGAATGGGGCTGGAAGCTACTCTGACAGTCGTGCCTGGGGTGTAGACATGGAGGGATCACTGGCTGAGGGCTTGCTGAGGACATTTTAATTCATTTCATCTTCACACCAATCCTGCCAAGTAAATACCCTTATTTTTTTCACTTCACACATGAGGAGGGGCCCTCCTGATGGCTCAGTGGTAAAGAATCTGCCTTGCAATGCAGGAGATGCAGGAGACGCAGTTTTGATCCCTGGGTCGGGACAATCCTCTAAGAGGAGGAAACAGCGACCCGTTCCGGTATTCTTACCTGAAAAATCCCACGGACAGAGAAGCCTGGTGGGCTGCAAGTCCACGGGGTCACAAAAAGGTGGACATGACTGAGCGACTAAGCACTTTGCGCATGAGGAGACAGGAGCAGCGAGTCTAAGCTGCCCAAGGCGTAACGATGAGCCGCAAAAGAGACAGACTCTCGACCGGCCGGCTGCCGGCGTGTGTCCCCTCGGACCGGGTGATCCCTCTCCAGCCTGCAGCCACCACGCTGTGACTCTTTTGCGTCCAGTGAGTTGGGGGTAGCTTTAAATTAGAACTTGGGGCTGCATCTGGAGTCTCAGCCAGAAGGATCTGGAATCCCTGAGAGAGAGGATGGCTGGGTTGGAAGTAAGACGGAGGGATTCCGGTGATGAACCTCTAAGAGGACCGAACCTACACGGTGGTGTGATGTGGATGTGCCCCAAGTGAGGAGGGAGAGGCAGGGTGGCGGAAACTGGTCTGCAGGAGAGGAGACCCTCCGCCTCTCCGCTGGCCTGTGCAGCACTTGCTAACCGTGAGTGTAAGGGCTGAGGGATGGTGCCTTTAGCAGGGGGCTTGTCCTACAAACAGGAGTGGTAGCGGCCCTGGAAGGGAACAGGAGGCAGCTGGCAAAGTGCAGCTCAAACCTCAGAGCAGCTGCCAACGGTGGCTTAAAAAGCCTAAGACACTCCCGGTCTCCAACAAGTCATGTCCCCTTCACCTCCTCCAGGAAGCTTTCCCAGACTGTGTTCAGCTCTGATCCCTCCCTTCCTCTGTAGCCCCTTGGCTGTGCCTCACCATGCCTCCAAGCCCAGATCGTCCTCCAAGCCCCTTTGCCTAGAGAGTGAGAGGTCTCAGAGGGCTCCCCCTGCAGCCGGGACGGGAGCCTGGACATAGTACAGTTGAGGCGAGGGCACAGTACTGCTGAGGGATGGGAGCTCTCCCTCCCAGGACTCCTGGATCAGCCCATCGAGGAAGAGCTGTCGGAAGGTCCCGAATTCCCTGACTAGATGTAAAGAGGTTCAGGCTGTGGCAATGCCAGCGCTACCACAGCCCCGACCCACCCCCAGTCGTGTGAAAGGAGGGATGGGAAAGAAGGAGGGGAGACAGAAGCCAGGGCCTGGGCAACACGGAGGCTGGGGCCTGCCTGGGCATGCCAGGGAGCGAAACAGCATCTCCTCCAGCTGGCAGCTCCGCGGTGGGCACAGAGCCTGACCAGGGTTGTCTCACACCATCTTGGTTTTAAGTGTCTTTCCTCCAGAGCCACAGCGTTGGAAGGTGCAGTACCTGGGGCTGATGGCAGAGGGCAGTGTAGGCACAAATTACCCGCACCAAGGAGTTACTCATCCTGCTTGGAAACGAGCAGTCAGTTGGTGCCTGAATGGGACGTGTGTCAATGAATAGACCCAGTGTTTGCCCTGGCCCCGCACTTAGCCCACCTGAGTCAGGTCTCTGGGCACAGTGCTGCTCTGGATTGACTGCTTGTGGACCAGTGCACAGCTGGTAAACACAAAGGCCCTGTGAACACGCATTAACAGTGATGATTATAATAACAGCCAACATTTGTTGGCTGCAAACTGTATTCCAGATGCTGCATTACTCACATTATCCCTTTTCATGTGCTCAGCTCTCCTCTGCAGTGAGGACTTTGGCAGTTATGGAGGCATTGTGCATGGCAAACATGGACAGGACTCAGAGCTGGACCCCCAACTCTGCCATTTACTGTGTGCCATTGGGTGGATTATTCTACCCTGTGAGCCTCAGCATATCATGAGTGAGGTCCACATTATAACAAAAATACCTGTTGGGTTGTTGGGAGAATTCACTGTTGCCAGATATACAGTGCTGAGTAGTACCTGGCGTATAGAAAGCGCTCATCAAAAGCCAGCTTGTATCAACCCCATTTTACAAGGGCAGAATCTTGTACCCGGTTACAATCAGCCATTAGAAGAGCCAGGATTTGAAGCCAAAACATATGACGCTCAGCCAGGACGCCAGACATAAGACAGCATGTGCCTGACACAGTCCTGGCTTATGCCTGCTGTCTGCAGATCCAGTTTCGCATATGCCCAGACTAGAAGTGCCTCAATTTGGTTGATAAATTCTATAAATAGCATACACGTGGAAATGTAAGACACAAATCTCTTAACACAACTGTGTTTCATCACTTGCATGTCAAATCATCAGGACACACGTGTGTTTCATGAGCTCTTCCTCCCCAGTGAAGGTGGGTGAGACGGAGCCGTGCATACCTGTGGCAAACGTTACGCTGAGTGCCGACCAGGAGCCAGACTGAGAGCCCCAGAACAGAACACGGGGCTCTGAGGAGCGGGGGAGGGGACAGACCTGGGGGCAGCTAACATGACACCAGGAAAATGGAGCCTCAACTGTCCTATGGGTTCAGGAACAGTGCTATGGATGAGCAGGGCCCCGGTCCCCACTCTGCGGCTCATCAGGGCTGTAAACATGAGCAGAGTGCTCAGCCATCTGGGCCTCCGTTTGCTGGCCTATACCAGTGCGGGGATTCAAGGAGTTATTGGCCACAAACCCTAATGTTCCATCTCATTTATGCTTTTATGACTTGATGGAGTCCACATGGAGGGACCAGAAAATGCATGCCCACAGGAGGTGGCGGTTCAGCTGGACCACCAAGGATGAGCAGGCTTTCAGGAAATGGGGCATGGGCACTCGAGATTGGAAGTTACATTTGCCAAGGTCCCGAGGTGGGAAAAGTCCTGGCCTCCAGGAAGAAAGACTGGAGTATGAAGCTGGGGAATGATGAGGGGAAGAAGGGGTCACAGGCATCCTGAAGTTCACCCTCAAACGAGGCTCATCGTTGGAAGGTGGCCTTGCCCTGGAGGACTCTGCTCTTCAGCACCTTGTTCAAGGCGACTGTGTCAACTGCTTCTGAGAAAACATTCTTACAGAAGCATACACATGCATTAAAGAACACTCTTCTTACTCCATTTAATTTTTCTTCACAGAAATCATCACTGCCTGACATACCCTGTGTTTCTCTGTTAACTGCTGATTTTTACTCTCCCCACCAGACTGTGAGCTCCCCAAGGACAGGCTCTACGTGCTGGTTTGCTGACTCCTGTATTCCCTGTGCCTGACGATGCCAGACTCCCCAAAGCTCGTGAGCCACTGCTCCATGGACACAGTAGGCTCAGAGGCATACACAGGCAGGCGGGCGCGCTGGCCTCAAACTTGAGGATGGAAAAGAATCAGCTGCAAGAAGAGGAAAGCAAGGCTGGTGCGGGAGACTGAGGAGGAAAGGAAGAAGCAGGAACGACTCTGACAAGGGACAGTTGTAGGGACTGTGGGAGCTTTTGAGAGGCAGGGCAGGAAGCCGCGCTGAAACTCAGACACCTGAGTCCTGGGGTGACTCAGCTCCTTGATCACAGCAGCCTGAGCGTCTTTGTACGGGGGGGCGACTGTTCCCATCTCACAGGGCCATTGTGTGGCCTACCTGGAGTAAGTGCCCAGGTGCCCAGGAAGACCCAAGCCTGCCTAGAGGCAAATCTGTAACAAATCTCTGCTGTTTACAAGGAGCAGCTATCAACCAATGTCTGCCTGGCCAGGACCAGACGGCAAAGATCCGTATCAGACCAGGGACCCAGAAGGAAGCAGGAGCTGGACCAAGAAAAGTTGGATGGGGCAACTCAGATGTCAGTATGCCGGGCAACAGATTCAACACTGAGAAACAGATGCTATTGACCATTTATTGCAGAGAAGCAGAGAACTGGGCATGACCCCAATCAGAGGACAATGAAACCCCTTGACTGTGAAGACCCAGAAAGGTACGAGGACAGAGGGGCTTACCCCTAGTCACAGAGAAGCATCCTGGGGATGTGTGCATACAGGGCAGTGACCCAGAGAAAGGTGCCCAAGGAGGAGGTCGTGAGAGAGAGAACCTGTGGCTGGACGCCCTGCATCAGAGCATCACCCCACTGGGAACAAGGAGCAGGGATGGGACGAAGGCTGTGGTTATGGAGGAAGCACTTCCTGACTTGGGAAGGGGACCCAGAAGAGGAGATGAGGACATGGCGAGATGGGTGAGGTTTGCAGCTTTCTGCTCGTGAGCCAGCCTTCATCTGTCCTTCATCTCGAGGCCTTTTTGGTTGCACAGCTACTGCCTGAGGTTTTGGCTGGAGCATCCTTGAGCTCACTGCCTCCACAGCTGCCTTTGGTTTTGACATCCACCACTGAGGATTTATAGCTGTAACTGCTCGAGGCACCAAAGCCCATGCTGAAGCCAGTGCCTCCTGCCCCAGCGCTGGTGTTGCTGATGACGGCTACAATCAGCAAGAAAAGACCCAGTTCATTCAGCCTCCTGGGACATCCTGATCATTCCCCTAGTTCTCTCCCCTTGGGTGGCTTCACATGGAGACACATCCTCCATTGTCTATTTTTAGTTTACTAAGAGATTTTCATCAGCACTGGTCATTTTTCATGTACTTGACCCCATGTATTTGACCTTTTCCTAATTATTCTATGTTGATCTATCAATGCCAGACTGTAAGCACTAGCAGTCTTTATCAGTGAATTTCCATCTGGATAGGACCAGATGAAGAAAGGCACTTCAAGGAGGCCTTCTGATGCTTCTGCTAAAGACAGGGGCTGCTGGGAGTACCCTACAATAGAACCCTGCGTTCTCTCTAGCTTTTGAGTCTGCAGGAGGTTATTTCTGCTTTTTCCATCATTCAGCCAGTCAGGCTCCTCTCATTCCTTCTTACTTCCATCCAGTACCTCTCTTATGGACTGGCCTCAAAGAAATGGAATGTAGTCACTAAGTATCATTCTTACAGTAGACTTTGGGACTATATACTGTTGGATATCATTTGATCTCTCTACAGGTTATACAAAGGTATGTACTTTTGTATAACCTGTATTAAAATAGTATTTCACGATACTGTTTTTCTCCTTGGTTACTAAATCCAGTTCCCTCTTTGTGCCCCTAAGTCTCCCCTTAACCCACTCTGTTATTGTTATTCTAACTTTTCTTTGGTGTCATGAAAATAGAGGGACTTCGACTTCTGGTAGGTGACCAAGAGCAGAACTAGGTACTGCAGATACTTACAGATGCTCACGGAATTTGGATATTCACCAGACATCCTGCAGAGGGAGAGAGAAAAATCAGATAAACCTCCCTAAACCTCTTCGATCCAGGGAGATACCTCTGTGAATCAGCCTCTCCTCTCAGACGTGCCTTCCACTCCAGCCCAGCCTTCTTTCTTCCCAAACAGCTGAGTGGGACCTCTCAAGAAACAGAGCGCTAGGACGAAAAGTCTGCTGCAGGGTCAGCTTCCCCGTCAAAGTGGCTTTGGGATTATCTGATGTGTGGGATAATTGTGCTCCTGCTTCCGACTAGTGATGCCTTTGGTCCGAGACAATTAAGAGGAGTGAGCTCACATCCTCGCTGGGCCTCAGGCTTTGCCAGAGCAACCTTGAACCTAGGCGACGCTTGGAGACCGTCTTGCCCCTCCCACTCGCCTCTGGAATGAATCATGAAGGGCCAGGGATGCTCTATTTCTCAATGTCTTCAATTCTTCCCCTGCCACCTCGTTGGGATGTCTACCGTCTTGTCCTTCTTGCTGTCTAACTCTGGTCTTTCCTACCGCACCATGTCAAAACCAAAATAATAGAGTTTCACCTCAGTAGGACCTGAACAAAACCAAACTGTTTGCCCTCAACCTTCCTACTAAAGCACGGAGATAATGCTCCAAACAAAAGACATCCCACCCCTCACCTGCACTCCTCGCCCTCCAGCAGCTTGCGGTAGGTGGCGATCTCCATGTCCAGGGCCAGCTTGGTGCTCATCAGCTCCTGGTACTCACGCATCATCCTGGCCAGCTCCTCCTTGGCTTGGAGCAGGGCGGCCTCCAGCTCATCCAGCTTGGCCCGGGCGTCCTTCAGGGCACAGTCGCCCCGCTGCTCAGCATCGGCGATGGCCATCTCCAGGTTGGAGCACTGAGGGGCAAATGGGTTCAGTGCTTTGGGTCAGAGCATAGCTCTGAGATCCTGCTCAGAAGACCTCCCTTCTTTTGACTCTGATTGGTGGTAAATGCTTTGAGGTCCTTCTGGTTTTCCCGTTTTCTGAACATCACTAGAGGTGATGTCTAGAATCTGTCCTTCCCCCTAACTCCAGGCACAGTTCAGTCCAGCTCATGCTATGGCATGTAAAGGTGGAGTGTCCTTATCTTGGGAGGGAGGAGGGGAAAGGTATTGATTGAGAAGGTGGCCAGCTGGGCACACGGCTCAGTCGTCTCCCTCCTAGTCTATAACATCGCCTGTTCTGCCAACCTTAAAAATTCTACCAACCCTAAAAAGTCTCTGGGTCACTGGCCTTAATTCTGTCCCATAGTGTAAAAGATATCTTGGGAGATACTATAAATAGTGGGAAAAAAATAGAGACCGATCAAGTTCCTATTAATAAAATGTCTATCCAATAATCCTACCCCACAGAGGATCTGGCCTCCCAAATTGCACAGAGACTCATGCTACAAGGCAACAGCTTCCAATAATACTTTTGCATAACTAACAGGTTTTACTAGTTTACAAACTTCACTTTTAGGTGTTACTTGCAGAAGCAAACTGCAGGTGGGCCTCAGCACTGCATCCAGGGGAAGCTGGGCAGATGGAGGGTTGTCTTGAGCCTTTCAGTCATGAGCGTGTTTGCCAGTCACTGGGTTAGGCTTTGGTGGGATCTAAGGATCTGTCCCCTTCTTCTGGAGTCAAAGTTGCTTCACCCCAAGGACAGCAGCTGGTCCCGAGGCCAAATGGAATTTTTCACTGCTATGCAGGTGGTGCTACCCTCTTCAGCCAGGCAGGCCCCCAGCCATACAAGCAACCACAGTGTTTCGGGTGAGTGTTCACAGCCTCAGCAGAAAAACCTAGGACCCAGCTATTGAACTAGGGAAAAGCATCACCATCCTCAGGACTGTGGAGACCTAATTATTAGGGAGGATGCAATAAACTCTACAACTCGAATTCCACCAAACTGTCCTCTGTTCTTTCTCACTGACCAAGATCCTGCAGGTGAACCTGGGGAACTCCAGATGCTTGGGTCTTGTGAATGTGGCATGAGTTGAAAGGAGGACCTGAAATGGTTTCTTTGAAATAATTAGCAGCTGATTTCTGGAGCCACTGGATGCAGAGTCTGCATGTTTAACTGTGGGCTTCTTTGGTGGAGAGGTCCAAAGGCAGGAAAGCACCTTGGCTGAGAGCCCTCAAGAGGAGCCGTCTTGGGGACCAAGCATCAACAGTGACCCCCACTGGGTCCCCGAGGAGGACATCTCCCCTGACCTCCAAAGCACGGTGACCTTTTCATCACAAATGTCATTTTCTGGTAATAAGTTTGCCTAAACTGGTACACAGAGCATTTTATCAGATAAATAGAGTAACTGGGTACCAAAACTCAAACACCTTGTGTTTTTCTTTCATTTATGCAGAATTTGATTAAATAAAAATACCATAGGTTCTTAATTAGTCTATCTTTTTTCTTTCCACTGTTGGAGGAGGGGTGTGTGTGTGTGTGCACACATGCCCATGTACAAGCAGGGCAGAGGAGGGAAGGAGATAGGGAACTTGACTTGCCCAGGAAGCTGAGACCTTAAATCCTTGCACCAAACTCCACAAACTTTGGGAGACTCATGAGTTTGCTTGCTTTGGAATCATAAGCGTGGCCCCGTATTGTGTTCCTATGGACTACGTTCAGTATAGTGCCCCCCACAGACAACCACAGGAAAGGGCAAACACTGAAAAGAGCCCCATGCCAAGACTAGTGTTGGGTGTGTGTGTGGCGGGGGTCAGGGTTGGGTGGCGTCTTCCTTCTCCACTCTCTTCTAAAATTCTAAAATCCACTGCTGGCTCTCCTTCCTCTGGCACGGATTCGTCATGGGAAATTTCCAAACCCTTTCACCAATTGCAATGGGTCTAAGGTCCACTGCCTTCTTTGAAGACTGCCCATAATCCACCAATTCTTACCTAGGGGTGTCCTGCTCCCTGCCACCCACCCATCATGGACCTTCTGCTCAGGGTAGGAGTCTTTTCTTCTAGCACACATGCCAACCTCACATCCACTGCTCCTGGGGGTTCCTTCACCAGACCCCCTTCCCTCTCCTTTCTGCCTTCCATCCCAAGGTAATCCACCTCCTACAGGAAGCCTCACTCGGGTCCTCATTTATCCAGAGCCCCTTGGAAGCCCTGCAGCACTTAGGGAGTGTGATGTGCAACAAAGGATGCTACATCCTTCCATATGGATTCCTACTGTTCTCTCCTGAGAGATCTTGTTTTACCCTTTGTAATAATGAGCTTCATACAGATTGGTGCAAGATCCTCATGGTACTGGAGGGGCAGGATGCTCTTCTCATTTGTATAGTCTGGTACAACTGCTCTCACTCTGACTGTACCAAACCATAATTGGTCTCAAACCAATGAGTGCTGTCAGCTGACTCCTTTCATAGAACCCACCTGCTTCTTCACGTTCCCAATCTCCGAGCGGATCCTCTGGATCATCCGGTTGAGATCTGAGATCTCAGCCTTGGTGAGTTTGAGGTCATCCCCGTGCTGGCCCGCTGTGGCTTGCAGCTCCTGGATCTGAGATTAGGGGACAAGAGATGAAGAGCACAGGACAGTTGAGAATTCAGCCCTTAGGGTGCTGGAGGAGAGGGAGAGTGACGGGGCACCATTCTTTTTATCTAAGCAGCGCAGGCACAAGAGGAGGAGGGAAGAGGGGAGAGGGAGGGGGAGAAAGACAACCCTTTCCTTCTGGATAGGAAGACCCAGCCCCAGTTCAACAGGATCCTCGGTTTCTCAAACCTGAACTTCCTGTCCTCGTTTTGACAAAGTTGGAAACAGAAGGAAAGCTGAGATAGTGGACTGTCCACAGAAACGGCGTCAGAATCTCATTGATGCTGTGACTGATGTGGCCTCAGCTGTCAGCAAGGGCCTTGGCGAGGGAAGGGCTAAGCCCACACACAGCCCCCAATACCTGCCACGGCTGTGGTGGATCTCTCTGGGCCACAGGAAGGCATTTCCACAAGGCCCAACTCCAAGAAGCAGGAAGTCTCTGCCCAGCCCCAACACACATGCACGCGCACGCACAAGTACACACGTGCGTGCATGATGACAGGGTGGCAGCTGTGGTCTCTGGGCCTCAGCTCACCTTGGTCTGGTATAGCGCCTCGGCCTCGGCCTTGCTCTTCAGGGCGATCTCCTCGTACTGGGCACGGACCTGGGCGATGATGCTGTCCAGGTCAAGGTCGCGGTTGTTGTCCATGGACAGGATGACGGACGTGTCGCTGATGTGGGACTGGATCTGAGCGATCTCCTGGAGGACAGTTAGGGGAGGGGAGTCAGCTAAAGGTTCCGAAGGTGGGGGGGCCCCTTTTCTTGATCCTCTCCAGCAAATCCCCTGCTTCCCCTTCCCGCCCCTCCTCGGCACATGAGCTCTGCCTTCAGCAGAGGCCTGCAGTGCTCAGGCCTGTGGGTGTGAGATGAAAACATGGAGCTTTCCACCCAGCATGGGACTGCCCTCTCCATCACACCTGCAGGACTCCTCCCACACCACCCACCCTCTCTGCACCAAAGCCACCACGGATCAGTCTGAACTCCTTATGCGGCGCTCGGTCCTCTAGAGAATCGCCAGTGAACCCCCACTTCTCCGGGCCCCTCATACTTTAGCACAACTCCAGCCCCAGGTCTCCCCTCATTCTGCTCCTTCAGGCTAGAGTCCATGCCCTTCCCTGCACCCACGGAAATCTTGCTCACCTTTCTCAATTCCGCTGCTCTCCCAAAGCTCATTTACATGCTGTTTTCCCTACCGGACTATGATTCCTAGAAGACAGGAATCATTTCTCCTCCATCACAGTCTCCTCAAAGCCTACCCCTACGGCTCAGCACATAGTAGGGCCTCAGCAAATGGCAGCTGTACTGACAATGTGGGTCAGTACAGAGGTCAAAAGGCCTTTTGGCCAACTTTTGGTCATGTGACCATCCAGGCCAAGGGCCAGAAACCACTTGCAAGAGGAACAGACCACACCAGAGAGCTCAGCAGGGTCCTTACCCCTTCATAGAGGCACTTCAAGAACTTGATCTCATCTGTCAAGGAGTCCACCTTGGCCTGGAGCTCGACCTTGTTCATGTAGGCGACATCCACGTCCTGGGGAACACAGAGAGGGGCCTGCCTCTCCCCCTGCCCTTCCTCCTGCCACAAGGAGCCCCAGATTCCCTGCTCTCTCCCCTTCTGCCATGCTTCACCGGGAGGCCCGATCCCTGAGAGCAAACCAACCACTGTGCAGGGCCACAGCTACACCTGGATCTAAAGTGGACAGCTTCTGGAAGCAGCACACTGCCCGGGCAAGGGGCTTGAAGAGATGAGTGGGACATTAGAATCCTAGCCATCTCTGCTAGAGACTAAGTGACCCATAGGGCCCTTTCCTCATCCTACAAACATCCTCATGCCAGGCGCCTAGGGAGCCCCCACGCTTCTTGCAGCCCTCCCCACCCGCCTCTTACCTTCTTGAGCATCACAAACTCATTCTCAGCAGCTGTGCGTCTGTTAATCTCCACCTCGTACCTGTGTGGGGCAAGAGAAAGGAGCGTCACCAGTGGGACAGTTCCATTCTGCAAATGCTCACTGAGCAGTGAGGAATCGCCTCTGTGCCAAAAGCTGCCAGGCAGTGACCCACAACCTGCGCTTTATGTTCCCTCAGGGCACGGAGAGCCTTCTCAAAGGGGATGAGACAAGGACAGGTTTAAGGGAATCAATGTGCAGCTCCTTCGCTCATAGTCAAGCTACCCTAAGATGTATCTACTTGGGAATGCATCTGTGATGGAGACATCATGCATGTTCTGCTGTCCCACCTTCCTCGTGACAGCCAAAAGTCACCCCCCTCCCCACCAGCTGGCACCTTAGTACGAGCCCTAGCCAGAGGAGAAACTTCGCAGGCACCAAACAAAATGCTATTCCCACCTTCACTCTGTAAGTTATGCCTGTTTCTTACACAGGTGAAGCAAGGCCTTGGAAATAGGGTGTTTGGATGGGGGTGAGATATTCTCCTTACACCACATATTGTAGCTTGGAGGGTCAAGAGCACTGATCATTTCACTTAAAGATCTCACTATTCCATCCCTTACTATTATCAAAGGACACGTCACCTCCCCCCAGGGTCTTGTAGATGGAATATAAACATATAAGCAGAAAAGGGGTAGGTGGGGAAGGGGTGCGGGGCTGGGGTCTCACATTCCCTCTTCCTCTCTTGCCTTGCCTCCTATCCATGCGGCCTTTTGTTTAAAAAGAATAATAGGATTCTTTAAAAAACATAATACAGGATATTTGTGAGAGCAGACAAAATAGAGCATTGGAAAGAAATGATTTGTGCCCCCAAAAGGGCTATTTTTCATACACATTAACTTGAGCAATTCTTTTCAGCTTTTTACTTCCCAAGTCACATCACTGGCTGCCAAGAAAATAAAGTTGTGTTGGATGGCTGAAGTAGTACAGATTAGTGATGTGGGTTATTTAAAGTATTTAAACAGTGGGACATTTTCTGAGACTGCCAGATTTTTCTAGTTGCACTGGGTAAAACACAGAAAACAGCTTATATGATTTCTCAGATTCTGTGTGTGTTATTCAAAAGATAATCTAAAACTCCTTTCTATCAAGTTATACTATGAAATAGTTGTTTCCATCACAATTTTATCTCATATTATCTTACATGTTATCACATTATATCCATCCTATTAACAAAAATGAAACTATATGCTAATTGAAGACCAATTAGCTTTTAGCACCTTATATCTTTCTACTTCATAAAATACATTGGAAAAGTTTGATCATGATGGCTATCAAAATTGATGACATTCATATATTATAACTTCTCATCATTTACTTCTAAAAATTGAATATCAGAGTTCAATATACACGTACAACATTTATAAAGAAAAACTGCATTTTACATTACTATGGACTTAATAAATAACATATAATTTTTAAAAACAGATTAAAATGTATAATTAAAAGTTAAACTATGACAGAGTACACATGGATTTATCTTGTTTTAGAATATAGATGTATTAATTATGTTAAATCTGCATCATTTTAACCTTTAATGTTTTCAATAACATACTGTACAAGATGTCACCCTTAGTTTATTGCTGAGTGGATTTTAAAATAGTTCTCAGTGCATGTTTATATTTTGACTTGAATTTGAATATGAAGCCACAATTCTTCTGATAGAAAGCAACTCTTATTTCTCTGGTTTCACAACGAAAGCTAGATTTCCAATTAAGCTAGATGGTAGATGCCTTCTATAAATTAAATGAACCAAAATTTTGGAAACTGTATTTGAGTGTGAACACATATATAAAGAGGGGGCTCTCTGGAGGTGTTCTTTAAGCCTGTCCCCACAATCTGTGTGCTTTCAGAAGTCCAGGACTACATCACCGCCACCTTCAGGGGCTCCATACAGAGCTCAGCCCAGAGTTCCACTTTAGGGGGACTTCAGTAGAGATGGATGGGCAGATCAAAAGTGAACCAAGAAAAAAAGCCCAGTTCCGACCATCTTCACCACCTTGTGGAAGAAGTCACCTATCCCCCAAAATCCTAACACCTGGAAGCAAACCACCAAAATATCAGATCACACCAAGAATGGGGCATCACTCTCTCTCCTCATAGGTTCAGCTTAGAAGGAGAAACCATCTCCCGTCCAAGCACACTCTCAACTGTTCTCTTTAATAGTGGAATTCAGCAACATGGAGATGCCTCACCATGAGAAAAACCAAAACCTTTTAAAAACTCATTTTTGCTTAGCTTTAAGATGTGTTCTGAGATTGGAAGGGTGTCTCCTTCTATAGGAGTCCTGGCAACCCCTAGAGAAAACCTCACTCAGGAGGAGCTACAAAGCCATTTGGGTTGTTCATCTGGTTTTGAGACAATTCTCTCCTCCGCCCCACATTCTTCCATTTTCAATGTTTAAAATGAGCACATCATCTCCTGGGCAATTTGGAGCACCATTTTGGGTAGATCTTTTCTCTTCCTACATTTCATCCTGTCTAAATCTCTCTCCCTCCCTTACAAGAAAGAGTAGTAATGATATCAGCAAAGGATTCAAGAAGACAAAATTGCTGGCTCCAAATCACAACCTCGTCTATAATCAAGACCTTCCAGTGATGTTTCTCCACCTCTCCACTCACCTCTTCTTGTAGTCCTCCACCACATCCCGCATGCTCCTCAGCTCCGAGTCCAGCCTCACCCGGTCCCCGGACAGCGTCTCCAGCTGCTTCCGCAGGTTGCTAGTGTAGCCCTCGAGGATGGGCTCCAGGTTGTTCTTACAGTTGTTCAGGTCCAGCTGCTGCAGCAGCTCCCACTTGGTCCCCAGCACCTGGTTCTGCTGCTCCAGGAACCTCACCTGGAATCCAAAGGTGGTCATAGCCCCCAGATCCCCCCCAAGTGCTCTTGCCTCTCAAGAGTGAGGACAGGGCCCCGGAAATCAGAAGGTGTCATCCTGCAGTGGGAGTCAGGAAAGAGCAAGTTTCCTCAGAGAGTGGATTCAGCCAGAGGGACATGCCTACCTTGTCTCTAAGACAAGAAAGAGGATCCAGTTTTAAATGAAATCAGGAAGTGGGTGTAAGCCATGCTGCCTATCATCTGCCAGCATGACTTACCATGTGGTTAAGGCAGCATCTTTTGCTATAAATGCTGGTGTTTTTGGAGTGAAGGGAAGTGAGAAGCAGGAAGAAATAGTGACTGGGGAATGGCACTGGAAAGTCACTCTGGTAACATGCATGTTCTTTCTTACACGCAGTCTACATCACTCCTGGTTTGTTTCTTTCATTGGTTTTGGAGGCAGATTGTCACATCTTTAAACTCCACATTCAAAAAAGTAAGATCACGGCATCCGGTTCCATCACTTCATGGCAAATATATGGGGGGGGGGGGGGGGCGGGGGAATGGAAAGAGTGACAGATTTTATTTTCTTGGGCTCTAAAACCACTGCAGACAGTGACTGCAGCCACAAAATTAAAAGACGCTTGCTCTTTGGAAGAAAAGCTATGACTAACCTAGACAGCGTATTAAAAAGCAGAGACATCACTTTGCCAACAAAGGTACGTGTAGTCAAAGTTATGCTTCTTCCAGTAGCCATGTACAGATGTGAGAGCTGGACCATAAAGAAGACTGAGTGCCAAAGAATTGATGCTTTCGAATTGTGGTGTTGGAAAAGACCCTTGAGAGTCCCTTGGACAGCAAGGAAATCAAAGCAGTCAATTCTAAAGGATATCAACCCTGAATATTCATTGGAAGAACTGATGCTGAAGCTCAAATACTTTGGCCACCTGTTGCAAAGAACCAACTTATTGGAAAAGACCCTGATGCTGGGAAAGATTGAGGACAGGAGAAGGGGATGACAGAGGACGAGATGGTTAGACAGCATCACTGACTCAATGGACATGAGTTTGAGCAAACTCTGGGAGATAGTGAAGGACAGGGAAGCCTGGTGTGCTGCAGTCACAGGTTGCAAAGAGTCGGACATGACTGAGCAACTGAACAACAATCACATCTTTACAAATCTATTCATACTTGACGGAAATTTTCTCATTTTTGTACTGAATAACATCAGGCCTCTGCTACACCAACGTTCCTTTTCTTACCAATCTCTTTAGTTATTTCTTCCACTCCTGCCCTCTGTCCTCCAATACTTCACTTCCTCTTCCCACGTACAGTTGGGAGGGACACAGGCTACTATTGCTGCCTCTTCTATTACCCTGGCACATTTCTTAGCTTCCCTCTATCTTAATTTGAGCTTCTGCAAGATAGAGTGATCACTGAATCACAGGTTGATAAATGAGAACCACTTGGGTCAACACCAGGCACCGAGGAGTATCAGCTCTTATTCGTATCATATCCCTCATGGTCTAGATCTTTCCAGGTGGAGACAAGAGAAGCCCATTCGTTGTCTCCTCCCATTCAGCGGGGTCACTGCCTATGACTCCAGAGCCATCTTCTCTGTTGCCCCGATTTCTGGACATACACGCACCTACACAACATACACACACATAATTTGACATGCCCTCCTTCCAAATCTTCTCCCCTCAGCACCTTCACTGTTCTAGCCCTTTCCTCTCACCTCCTCTAAAAACCTTCCTGGTTTACATCCTTATCCCACTTCCTACCTTCTAGGTCTTTCTCACCCACCAGGCATCCTGTCCTGGGACACCCCCTGTCCTGGAACTGCAAACCCATCTCTCTGTTTGGTAGTGAGAGCACTCAGGGGGCCCAGTATGCATCTCCTGCACCTGACACCTCCCTCCCTTTCCTGAGTCTTTTCCTGCAAGGAAGGAATGAAGCTCCTCTTTAAGGGGAAGGGCGGGGTGAAGGTATGCCAGGCACTGTTTTAAGCACCTTAGAAACATCCAGTTCATCTTCATTATAACCTTATGGGGTTAGAGCTTTTCTTGTGCCCATTTTACACAAGAGGCAAGGGAAGTTCAGAGAGCATAACTAACGTGCCCAAGTTCCCACGCCAGTGGCAGGGGCAGAGTGAGACCCGCATGTACACTGGTCACCAAGGCACGGACCAGTAGACGCCCCAGCACCAACCTTGTCAATGAAGGAGGCGAACTTGTTGTTCAGAGCCTTGATCTGCTCCCGCTCCTGGGCGCGCACTTTCTGGATCTCTGGGTCCAGCTCCACATTGAGCGGGGACAGGAGGCTTTTGTTGACGGTGACCTGAGGGATGCCGCCCGGCGGGCACACGGATGGACACGCGGGCCCCAGCCCCGCGCTGCCGAAGACGGTGCCCACGAAGCCTCCCCGGCGGCCACCACCTGTGGCCACGCAGGGACCCAGCACGGAGCCGCCCCGCCCGGCCGTGGAGCTCAGGGCCAGGCGCCGGCCGCCCCCGCAATTGAAGAGGCTCCTGCTGCCGAAGGTGGCCGTGCCCTTGACGCCACTGGCCCGGAATGAGGCGGTGCTGCTGCTGACCCGACTGGAGATGATGGCAGAGCAACCGCTGAAGGCCAGGCGCTCCCCACCAGGGTAGAGGTTCAACTGGCGGCTCATGACTGGGAGGTGGAGGTCACTGGTTGCTGGGTGGACAGGCGAGGGGTGCAGAACAGCTGGGCTTTCTGTCCCTGCTCAGTCCTTAAATAGTCAGAGGGCTGGGCTGGCTGGAGTCAGCCTAATATGTAGTTCTTGAATATCTTTCAGGCCACCTAGGGCCTCTTGGTTCTCCATTTATGAAATTACCATCTCCCCTCTGAGATTTTTGTCTCTTCCACCCTGAACTCCCATGAATTCCCTATAAAATGGTCCCGAACCCTGCATTTGGTCAGCTTATCTCCTGCATTATAGTAATTTGGCTGCCTTATCTCCCCTTGCTGCCCTGCAATTACTGGGGTTATCCCTGCCCAGATCTCCAGTGGAAGTTCTCAGTGGATCTGGCTTCTTTGGGTAGAGGAGGGGCCAGGGTAATAGGGTAACAGATGTCCAGGCTGGTTCTGCTTCAGAAGGACATGAACAAGGTCAAGAATATTCCAGAGAGTCCTCCTTAGTCTGTCCCCTGCTGTCTGCCCAGAAGGAAGTTCCAAGGGTAGAAACTTCTGATCCGTCTGCAGGGACTTCTCAATCTGGGAGACCAGACACGGTGACAAACAAGGCTAGTGAGAGCTCTGGTCACAAGTGCTGGCAGATGGTTTTAGGCCAGAGCTAAAAGCTCTCTCCAGAAAAGCATTTCTGGAACAAGAGTTGGGGAGACGTTATCTAGGATGGAGGGAAGAAGACGGCCTGGGGAGATGGCATGGGAGAACTTTAGGAAGACGGCCTTTCCTGAGGTTTGGGGGTTGTTTCATTGTTGTTTGGTTTGGTTTGGAGGTTTTTGATTTGTTTTGTCTTTGGTTTGTTTGTTTGAGCTTTATGTTTTGTTTTTAATAGTAGAAGAGGATCATTCCTCCAATCAAGGAAACTTTGGTCAGGACATTTGCTGCCCTGACATCTCTGATTCTGGACCAACACATGATGGACTCTCAGGAACAGGTCAGGAAAGGCCAAGGACAACTCCCCCAGTCTGAAATTAAGAACTCAGTTCCAGAACCTGACTCCATGTAAGCTCAGGAGCTTCTTTCTTCGATCTAATTCAACTTCTTTTTTTCCAACTGGAGTTGCCTTCAATTCTTCTCTTCCCTGAGAAACAGCTCCCTCCTGCTCCTCTGGCATCCAGGGGGTTCTGTTCCATCGCTCTTATAGCTCAGTCTGTCTGAGCCCTAGGAATCTATTCCGTTCCTCCATCAGATTGACAGGTCTCTCTGGATTAAGGTCCTTCCCCACCTGCTCCCCCGGGTTCAGCCAAGGCCTTGGCATCAGAGACATTCAGGACAAATGTGAAACAGACTGGAGGTCAGGATGAAGCTCGTGTTGTGTCTTCGATTCTTCAGCGGAGCCTCAGCTTCCCTCGGGACCCTAATGGGCCAGCCAGATAGTGCCTGGGGGTAGATGACTGACACAGCCTCCGCTGAGCCAATCACAGAACATAATAACAGCCAAGGTGTTTACCCCACGGGGAACAAGGCTCTGGGGACACTGGTGAGTGCTGGAAGGTGGCGCCAGCCGCAGATAAACAGATAGAGGAGTCTGGGGTGTTCTGGGGGGCAAGGGGTGGGCTCTCTTTGCTACCCAAGAGGAGATGCTGTAGTCCATTCCCTCTGGAAAAGGGGAGGACATCAGTATGAATGCGTGATCATTAGGCCATTCAAGAAACTCAGGATTGTGCTTTCCCTTATTTCATGAGATCTCTCCCTCTGCCCCGTGATTTTACCCAGCGGTTGTTCCCCGCGCCCCACCCCATGAACACAATTAGTTTATAAGTTCTGGTCACTGAGTTTAAAAAAAGGTTTTAAATTGAAGCAGGAGAGACTTACATAGAATTGGCTTTCACAGGGAGCCTTTGAAGTCTCCCTTTCCCTGGACGCCTTCTAAGAAGCTGAGACACTCAGCCATCTGAGACCGAGCCATTGCTGCCCAGAGTTAGGTGCTGGCCACCCCTAGGCAGGAACAGGTAAATGAGCTTTTCTTATCCTCCAGTGAAGGGTCAACTGGCTGGATGAATCAAGAATTCCTCAACCCTCAGGCTCACCTTAGAGAGTATGAAAAGGCAAAAGTGACACATCCAGGCTTCAGAGACATCAGATACGTGAGGATATGGGCAGCTCAAAACGTGGCTGAAGCCTGATAAGCAGGGTTCTCATTGCACCTGCCCCTGACGGCAGCTCACTATGTCACCGCAGGCCCTGTGACCATCTCTGCCACTAGTTCTGAGAGACAGCAACCCCTGGATTGCTAGATGGGGCCAGAAATAGCACCCTTTGAAACTAGAGGTCAGCAGTCTAACATGAACGAAACTCTTTAAGCAAGGATTTGCCAGTGGGTCTCTTTTGTCCCAGAACACTAGTTCTAAGAAAATTAATAGATATCATGTAGAAAAAAACTGTGGGGGTGGATTCCATGCTGGGTTAAAAGGAGAAAAAAGAGTTAAGGAAGCATCTTACTGCAGGATCCATGAATACAGTCAGTGCTACTGCTACACCAGAGTGAACACCGCTCAGTGCTTCCTCAACTGGGAAGTGAAATTCTAATTCTTTTTCTAATATTTTTTAGTATTTTTGAATTTTCTAATATAAGCATGTAATTTTTAAAATATAAATTTATCAATTTTAATTGGAGGCTAATTACAATATTGTATTGGTTTTGTCATTCATTGACAGGAATCCACCATGGGTGTACATGTATTCCCCATCCTGAACCCCCTCCCACCTCCCTCCCCATCCCATCCCTCTGGGCCATCCCGGTGCACCAGCCTCCTGAGCACCCTGTATCATGCATCAAACCTGGACTGGCAATTCATTTCGCATATGATAATATACATGTTTCACTGCCATTCTCTCAAATCATCCCACCCTTGCCCTCTCCCACAGAGCCCAAAAGACTGTTCTATACATCTGTGTCTCTTTTGCTGTCTCACATACAGGGTTATCATTACCATCTTTCTAAACTCCATATATATGCGTTAGTATACTGTATTGGTGTTTTTCTTTCTGGCTTACTTCACTCTGTATATTTGGCTCCAGTTTCATCTACCTGAAACTGATTCATCTACCTTAGGACTGATTCAAATGTGTTCTTTTTAATGGCTGAGTAATACTCCATTGTGTATATGTACCACAGCTTTCTTATCCATTCATCTGCTGGTGGACATCTAGGTTGCTTCCATGTCCTGGCTATTATAAACAGTGCTTCACTGAACATTGGGGTACACGTGTCTCTTTCAATTCTGGTTTCCTCGGTGTGTATGCCCAGCAGTGAGATTGCTGGGTCACATGGCAGTTCTGTTTCCAGTTTTTTAAGGAATCTCCAAACTGTTCTCCATAGTGGCTGTACTGGTTTGCATTCCCACCAACAGTGTAAGAGGGTTCCCTTTTCTCCACACCCTCTCCAGCATTTATTGCTTGTAGACTTTTGGATAGCAGCCATTCTGACCTACGTGAGATGGTACCTCATTGATTTGCATTTCTCTGATACTGAGTGATGTTGAGCATCTTTTCATGTGTTTGTTAGCCATCTGTATGTCTTCTTTGAAGAAATGTCTATTTAGTTCTTTGGCCCATTTTTTGATTGGGTCATTTATTTTTCTGGAATTGAGCTGCAGGAGTTGCTTGTATATTTTTGAGATGAATTCTTCATCACTTGCTTCGTTTGCTATTATTTTCTCCCATTCTGAAGGCCATCTTTTCACCTTGCTTATAGTTTCCTTTGCTGTGCAGAAGCTTTTAATTTTAATTAGGTCCCATTTGTTTATTTTTGCTTTTATTTCCAATATTCTTGGAGGTGGTTCATAGAGGATCCTGCTGTGATTTATGTCGGAGAGTGTTTTGCCTATGTTCTCCTCTAGGAGTTTTACAGTTTCTGGTCTTACGTTTAGATCTTTAATCCATTTTGAGTTTATTTTTGTGTACAGTGTTAGAAAGTGTTCTAGTTTCATTCTTTTACAAGTGGTTGACCAGTTTTCCCAGCACCACTTGTTAAAGAGATTGTCTTTTCTCCATTGTATATTCTTGCCTCCTTTGTCAAAGATAAGGTGTCCATAGGTGTGTGGATTTATCTCTGGGCTTTCTATTTTGTTCCATTGATCAGATCACAACAGACAACACAGAAATACAAAGGATCATAAGAGACTACTATCAGCAACTATATGCCAATGAAATGGACAACTTGGAAGAAATGGACAAATTCTTAGAAAAGTACAACTTTCCAAAACTGAACCAGGAAGAAATAGAAAATCTTAACAGACCCATCACAAGCACCGAAATTGAAACTGTAATCAGAAATCTTCCAGAAAACAAAAGCCCAGCTTCACAGCTGAATTCTACCAAAAATTTAGAGAAGAGCTAACACCTATCCTACTCAAACTCTTCCAGAAAATTGCAGAAGAAAGTAAACTTCCAAACTAATCTATGAGGCCACCGTCACCCTAATACCAAAACCTGACAAAGATGCCACAAAAAAAGAAAACTACAGGCCAGTATCACTGATGAACATAGATGCAAAAATCCTTGACAAAATTCTGGCAAACAGAATCCAACAGCATATTAAAAAGATCATACATCATGACCAAATGGGCTTTATCCCAGGGATGCAAGGATTCTTCAATATCTGCAAATCAATCAATGTAATATACCACATTAACAAATTGAAAAATAAAAACCATATTATTATCTCAATAGATGCAGAGAAAGCCTTTGACAAAATTCAACATCCATTTATGATTTTTAAAAAAAACAAAAAACCCTCCAGAAAGCAGGAATAGAAAGAACATACCTCAACATAATAAAAGCTATATATAATTTTTATAAGTGAGTTTTTTTTAATTTTACTTAACATTTTCAATTATTACAGAACATTGGCTATCTTCCCCCATTATACAACATATCTTTGAGTCTACCTTATACATGAAAGTGTGTACCTCCCACTCCAATATTCCCCCTCCCCCTTCCCACTGTTAGTATGAGTGTTGTTTTTTTTTTTTTTCAAAAAAAAAATTGGAGAAGAAAGTAGAATGCTGATTCCAGTATCAGAAATAAATTACTGTGATAATTAAAAAAAAAAAAACTCAAGGCTTTCCATAGCTTTTTTCAGGTCACAGAGCCCCCTTCCTTGACTAAATATAAGAATCAGGGTTTTAAGGAATATACTTTAAGAAATACTAAACAAGTTTTCTCTAGTCCACTATCAAGTAGACAAATTTCCAAATCCAAACAAATTTACAGTATCTCCTTAAACACCTGAAGGAGACCTAAGCATAACAAATGTAATATGCAGACTGATCTGGTTTATAGCAGCATGTCTCCCGCTACACTGTCAAAACCAAAGGGAAGTCGTTTGCGTGGGCTGGAGGGCAGATGCCAGCATCACCCCAACACCACCCAGTGGAGTCACCTTCTGGTGGTAACTGATGTCTGTCCCTACGCTGAGGAAGGTTGCCAGTGCCAGTGCTTACCAAGTGGACTTGGCTCCTCCCCATTCCCCAGCCTCCTTTGGGATTTGGCTGGAGACTGGGGGCGTGCTGGCCAATCACGTGCGAATGGCATTGAAGTGTGTCATTCCTAGAGTGAGGCAGTCAGCAGCCCGCATACTTCTCGAATCTCTCTTTTCTCCTATCCTAGTAACTCTGGAAACCGAGTGTGCCAAGTGACAGGGCTACGGAACACAAGAGCCTAGGCTCCTGAGACATCCACTGTCACAACCATATACATGAGATGCCTTAGTCTGGGAAGGAGAAATGAACCCTTTTCAAGTTAACTTAAACCATTGAGATTTCAAGGTTTTCCCATGAAGGCCATCAGTGTTAATTACCCGAATCCAAGCATAGAAGTTAAGTGATAGAAATCTCTCTTAATAGACAATACTCTTTATCCTTAGTTTTTAGACCTTCTCTGCTTTCCCTCTCACTTAAGCTTCTTGAAAGAAGAGTCTATCCTAGTAATACTAAGAGCTATAATTGTAACTGTGATTTATTAACAACCATTTATGGAACACATACTATGTGGCAGTCACTAAATTAAAGAATGCTCCTACATTCTCTCACTAAGTGTAATTCTCATGACAGCTTTGCGAGGGAACTACTATTATTAACCCCTTTTTACACCTGAGGACACTGAGACTCGTGGGACAGAGTAGCTTGCCTAAGTCACACAGTGAGTGGCGGAGGAGGACCTCAGCTGGATCTATCTGACACCCAAGATCTAGGCTTCTCCCATGAGCTCTACATCATGAAATCCCAGCTCCTTAGCAGACACAGGGCCTCTCTGATGTGGCTGCTGCCCCTCTCCTCAGCTTCAGGTGCCACTGGCCCCTCCCTCTCCACCCTCAGAAACTCTTCAGCCTCCCTCTTCACACTCGGGCAACCGTGACCTGCTTATACCATCTAGTGCCCCTGGGCACAATGCCCACTTCTTCCTCTTGTCTGCCTAGTAAGCTCCATCCTCTCAAAACTCCATAGGTGATGCCTCCTCTGCCAGCCTCCCCTGACCTCCTTGAAGTTCCCACTCTCCTCTGTGCTGCGTCTGATTTCTTATGTTGCCCATATCCCACCTGGGTTATAGTTACATTTTTTTGTGGTTACATCTTCATTAAAAGCTCATGCTAAATTGCTTCAGTCATGACCAACTCTTTGCGACCCTATGGACTGTAACCTGCCAGGTTCCTCTGTCCATGGGGTTTCTCCAGGCAAGAATACTAGAGTAGTTTGCCAATTCCTCCTCCAGGGGATCTTCCCAACCCAGGGGTTGAACCTGCGTCTCTTATGTCTCCTGCATTGGCAGATGGTTTCTTTACCACTAACACCACTAGGAAGACCCTCATTAAGAGTTTGGTCCCTTTTCCTTTTCTTTTCCCCAAATAATTTTTTGTTGACTTTATTCCCATCTTTTATGATAAAGTGATTTTCTTTTTCACATTAGAAATGAAAAAAAGTTATATATATTTCATTTAAATGAAAACTTTTTTTTCCTATTTGAGAATATGTAGTGAAGCGACTTAGCAGCAGCAGCAGCAGCAGTGATAATATTTAGATATATACCTAAAGATCAAGTCATAGCCTGGAAATGCCATTGCCTTGCTTCTTTGACAGTACAAGAGGATACATTCACATATGCATTCCAAGCTTTTTGAAAGAAGACGTAATCATTTTGTTTGAGACCTAGTTATAATCCTCCAACCCTTTTGTTTCATCAGATTAATCAACAACTAGAATGATAGATGTAAAGAACTGACTCATTGGAAAATACCCTGATGCTGGGAAAGATTGAAGGCAGGAGGAGAGGATGAGATGGTTGGATGGCATCACCGACTTAATGGTCATGATTTCGAGCAAGCTCCAGGAGTTGGTGATGGACAGGGAAGCCCGGTGTGTGTCCATGGTGTCTCAAAGAGTCGGACACAACTGAGCAACTGAACTGAACTGAACTGAGGATGATAGATAGGTGGAAATGGATATATATATATATCTGTTTTGCTGACATTATCTGTTCTTCACATAGACCTTTTTGCTGTATATGTATATTCATTTTGTTTCTCTTGACATGAAGAGAGGGAAAACCTATTTAACTGCCAGGCACAGTCCCCATCTCTAACAAAGTGGTTTATATATAATGGGCAACCAAGACTTATTGGGGAGCGTGGACCTTTTTCTATATCACTATATCTTCAACACTAACTCATGCCAGGCATGTGATAGCTACTTTCTAAATATTCCTTGATTTGACCACCATTTCTTTACTGGCCCCAAGAGTGTCTTCCCTGTGACTAGTTATTCAGCCAGCTAGTTCTCCTTTGGGCAATCAATAACTGCATATAGTTTATAAGATGGTTTCTTTAAAGTTTAGATTTTGTTAATTGCTTTACCAGCAGCTAAGCACCTTTCAGTGAGCTCATTATGTTTCGAACCACAAAGATCAAGAACAAGATTCTGTTTCCACTTAACATTTATTAAGCGTGAACCTTGTACCAGGAATTGCACAGAACATCTTCATATTGCCTCACTTTAGCCTGACTACAATCTGGTAGTTAATTCTGCTTACTTTACAGCTACAGAAATGAGGCTCAAAGAGTTTGAAAGCTTTGCCCATGATCATCACTTAGTTCCACGGATTGACTCTGAATTCAAGGCTGTCAGCTTGAACTCTAGGACTCCCTCTGGACCCATGGTGGCCCTCCCTGTTCAGATGCACCTGTGAGCCCTGGTCTCAATGTGTGCTGGCCTCTCACTTACTTCTTGCTTCCTGTTGCATGCTCCCAGCGTGATTTTGGCCTGGGGGCCTATGAGAAAACTCTGAGCACAGGAGTGTTTTGGAAGTCGAGTGACATGTAACAGAGATGGCCCCCATGCTTAAACACAACTCATACATACGTACATGTACATTCACATCCACCTCAACCCAGTAAAACTTCCCCATGGATCAAGAGAACCTGGGTCATTAATTAAAACAGAATCTGCCTTTGATCTTTCTCCAGAGAACAATGAGCAGCCAAAACTCGAGCCCCAGGCTTTCTGGAACTGGCCTTCTGCTGCCTCTTGGCCAATTTTTTTTTTTTTTTAATTAGAATATAGCTGATTTACAATGTTGTGTTCGTTTCTGCTGTACAGCAAAGTGAATCCACTATGCATATAAATATATCCTCTCTTTTTTGGATTGCCTTTCCATTTAGGTCATTTGATCTCTATGACTGTATCTCTATTTCTGCTTTGCAAATAGGGTCATCTGTACCATTTTTCTAGATTCCATATATATGTGTTAGTATATGATATTTGTTTTTCTGTTTGGCCAGTTTTAAATTTTGCCATAAGACAAATGTTGGCTCCTTGTCTGTCCCAACAATCTGGATGTTCTCAAAGATTTTCTGTTCACCCATGCATTGACCTGAGAAAAGCGTGACTTCAAAGGTTCATCTGCTGGAGATGGGGGACAGAGATGAATCGCCAGTATCACAAAATCCAATGAAGGTGACCGTGGGGTCCTGCCATCCATGCAAGGATGTCTTTCACTCAGCTCAAAGGTTACTTTGGGGTTCTTTGAAAGACACCGGGCCTCGGGTTCCAGGACATTGACCTCTATTTACAGAAGAAATTTTGCCTAAGAGGTAGATTCCCTTAGGAGAGAGAAGGAGCATGAGTTGTACAAATTTATTGGTAAGATGAGGAAGCAGGGAAGAAAGACCTGAACGAGGACAAGAAGGCACATGTTGAGAGACAAATCCCTTCACCGACGGGCCAGTCAGCAGGGTTTCTCCTGGCTGTAGTCTGCAGGGACCGTGCAAGGTAAATACAGCTAATGACCAAGGGTTTCCCCAGAGCTGATGCTGATCTAACAAGAGACTGTCCTTGCAGGTCTGTCAGTGGACCTGTAATGGTCTGTACCCATGGTGCACATGGCCAAATAATTACCTAAACCAGGGCACAGAAGGGGAAGCAGGAGGACTGGGATTGCCCTTGAGACAAAAGCTTCATCTGCGAGGGGCTTACAGCCAGGAAAGGGTCAAGTCTTTATCCCTGGCAATTCTGCAGGAAGGGGAGGCTGCATTAAGAAGCCTCTTTGTACAAAGGCAGAAGGATGGGCTATCATCCTGACTCCTTATTAAGAAAGACTAAGGCAGAGAGTTGCGAGAGAGGAGATGACAGTGGTGAGGAAAAGCGATGACAAATGTGATGGAGGAATTTCCTGAAGAAGAGAGTCCAGGAGAAACCAAAGCAAGCTGTCTGGACAGCTGTCTTTCACTTTATCTTGGGGTCTTCTTGGTGGGTGAGCTCAGAGCTGGGGTCTTTCCCGGCAGGTCCTTGATTTCACTTGTACTCCCCAACCTGCTTTTGGCCTCCCCGCGGGGGCTGCAGTTCCCACTGCCAGTGACACAGCCCCCCAGCAGGAAGCCATAGCCCCCGCCAACAGAGCTGGGCCGATAGCCATAGGTGCCGCTGCCGCTGTACCCAAAGCCGGCTCCCATGCCTGCGGTCCCAGCCATGGAGCTGCTGATGACGGCTGTGGAAGACAGAGGGAGGACTAATAAGTGTGTGTCCCAGGACAGGGCTGACCCAAAGTCCTCTCCAGCCTCCCAGCTCTACCTAGATTAAATGTGTCCCTCCTAAGTAATACTCCACATCAGCTGGGGACTTGGCTTTAGACATATGCTCAATTCCTGAGCAGCTCAAGCACCAGGAGAATCAGCCCAGATCCCACAGGACCCACATGCCCAGTGCCTTCTCATTCTTTGAACAAACAGGAGTAGCAGGAGCTTCCCCCAAAGAACAGATGACGCCTAAGCATCATGTAAGCCAGCAAATCTTGCGTTTAACTTAAGAAGACATTCTTAATTTTTTTCCAAAGAATTTCCTGAGTGCTTGATACAGGAGAGTTTTTGCCGGCTTCTCTTAGGAGACCAGGCTGAATCCTTTAGGGCAGCATCTCGACTGTTTGTGCACGATGTTTCTGTGCACACCTGGGTCTCACTCTGAGTGAGGAGGTGCCCTTCTTCCTACTCACAGCTTCCGGCATGCCGCAAAGCCAGGATGGGGGGTGGCAGAAGAGCGTGGGGCTGAGAGTCTTATGAGTGAGGTTTCTGGGGAAGGGCCCAGAAATGGGGAAGTGTGAAATGTCAGAATGTGATGGGAAGCAGACCCCATCAAGGAAGAGGCTGCAGGTCTCAGCACAGGAGATTAGGACAATGTTGCTCTAGCAGGCAGAACCCAGGCTGTTCCATGGGGGTCCTGGTGGTAGGGGACCACTTCCTTTGTGTTCATTAGTAGGCTAAAAATACTCTTTCAGAGGTGTGAAATACTCACATATGCTCACAGAATTGGTGTATTCTCCAGACATCCTGCAAGGGGACAAAAGCACAGGTGAATCTCCATCACATGGAATCTGAGTTACCCTCACCCCAGCCTGCAACCGTCAGCCAGGCTAGCGCAGCCTCCACAAGTCCTCCAGCTGGCCAGGTGGCATGACCTGCCCTGGGTGACTCTAAGCACCTCTCCCTGGTCTTTCCCCTAAGGAGATGTGTGACCTTGCAACCTTGGAGCCCCTGTGGCAACACCACCTCCCAGGGGCCCTCCTGCTGTGCATGCTTCTCGTCAGCCCATTTCTTCATCCCTATGAGGCTACTGTCTGAATAAATACATGTGTAGAAATACTAGCATCAGGTGTTGCCAATAGGAACTAACTTTATGACTTTAGGACCAATAAGTTCTCTTTTCTGGGTCTCATTCATAAAATAATGCCAGGTTAGAATGGGGATTTTCAAGTGTCAACACTTCATGTACTACCCTTTCAACTGTTGCTATGACCACGTATAACTCATACTGTTATATGTTTAGTATTTTTCATCGACTGTCTTCTGTGACCAAAAAAAATGCATTTCTCTTATAAGGAAGTTTTATATCAACAGGATACATAGAAAACCAGTATCGCTGGACCAAAAAAGAAAAAAAAAAAAACAGTAGCATTGAAAATAAATAAAACAAAAACAATTTGGCTAGATATTGTTGTCTGCTCAGAGACTTTGAACCTAGGATCTACCATCTCTTTACTAGTAGGGATATTTGCAAGCGTCAGATCAGTGTCAAATATACAAGAGCACCATGCTGAAGCTTTCTCCTTGTAGTCTGAAGACTAGAAAGAAAACCATAAAGGAAACCACCTCTTATTATCTGACAGGATGCTGTTTAAGGCTATGTCTGTAGGTGACCTAAAAAGTATCTCCAACCCCTCCAACAGCCTGCCACCCACCCCTGGGAAATTAAGTCAGAGGATTCCAAAAGTCCTTCCAGCCCTAACATTCTAAGAGCCCTCCCATCACCTACCTGCACTCCTCGCCCTCCAGCAGCTTGCGGTAGGTGGCGATCTCGATGTCCAGAGCCAGCTTGGTGCTCATCAGCTCCTGGTACTCACACATCATCCTGGCCAGCTCCTCCTTGGCCTGGAGCAGGGCAGCCTCCAGCTCATCCAGCTTGGCCTGAGCATCCTTCAGGGCACAGTGGCCCCTCTGCTCAGCGTCAGTGATGGCCGTCTCCAGGTTGGAGCACTGAGGACCAGGAGGTGGCATTGCCCCCTGAGTTCTAAGGTACCTTGAGCCTCCCTTCACGGCCCCCCTCCAAGTGCTCGCTGTGGTTGGACAACGCTCTATCCTGCCCACTTCCTAGAGCAAAGCCACACCCATGGGGTTAATGTCCTGTCAACCTGGAACTGAGAGGCTTGTTATTCTCAGCCCCTCGACTTTCTGAAAAGGCCTTTCCAACTGTTCCAGGATTCAGGTGGGAGCTAAGTATGGAAGGATGAGAACAGAGGCTCGATCTGAAGAAAGGAGTTCTGAGTTGGAAGACCGTGAGAAGAAGGGACATGGGGGAGAGTGTGTGATTGACAGTTCACCCCTCCCTTGGGAGTGAGCCAGGAGACCCCAAAGCCCCTTCACCTGCTTCTTCACACTCTCAATCTCTGAGCGCAGTCTTTGGATGAGCCGGGTCAGCTCTGAGATCTCATTCTTGGTGTGTTTGAGGTCATCCCCATGCCGACCGGCCGCCAGCTGCAGCTCCTGGAACTAGGGTGAGAGGGGCCAACTCAGGAACCTAAGCTCAGCCTAGCAGGCCGTGCCTTTGCCTGGGGAGTGTGGCAGAAATAGGTAGGGGTCCCTGCTTCACCAGGCCTATCAACACTCCCACTCGAACATCTGTTCTTTGGCTTGATTTATCTGTCTTCAGCAGAGATGATCTCACTGAAGATTTTAACTATAAGGACAGTCGAAAGTCTCACACCCTCTACACTGCAGCTTTGCAACACACTTTGATTATGATACTTCTCTGCTGATAGCTCCTCAAAGTCAAGGTGAAATTCAAACAACTCCTAGCCTGGCATCAAGGTGCCTTGAGATCTGACTCTATTAGGCTCTTCAGGCTCAGTTCTTACTGCCCTCATCCATCACCTATCTGGTTCTGCACCTCTGCCAAACAGTTTCAGGTTCCATAAGGAACCCATGTGCTCTTAAATCTCTGAGTCTGTGCACGAGCCCCTCCCTCCTGCTAGAAAACCCTTCCCCATTCATCCTCTCTTTTCCCCTAATCAGGTCCAGCTTAGCCAGGGCAGACTCACTTTCTCCAGGAGGCCTTCACTGGTCCCTG
This sequence comes from Budorcas taxicolor, assembly GCF_023091745.1. NCBI lineage: Eukaryota > Metazoa > Chordata > Mammalia > Artiodactyla > Bovidae > Budorcas > Budorcas taxicolor. Next base: position 72,141,148 of record NC_068914.1, on the reverse strand, counting down.
CTTGGGTGCCCATCTGTGCCCATAGTCCCTGGCATGCCAGTCTATAGATCTTACCACTCTGTACTGTGACCACACATTTCAATGTCTTTCCCATCAGACTCAGAATGACTGGGTGGCAGGGACCTTTAGTTTTATTTCTGAATTCCCAGTATCTAGCACAGAGTCTGGCTAGAAAAGAGGTCTGGTGAATGAATGAATGAGTGAACCAAAGAGGGAGCTGATGAGCCACCAACCTATTTTTTCTGGGACTTCCTCCCCTTCATAGCTCAGCTGAGTTTCAGGCTACTGGCAGTCTTGCTCGACATGGAGGCGCATTTTGTGTGTATGGGAGTGCGGGGGTAGATTTGGTTATATCCTATCACCATGGGTCACGAATTTGGAGTCATCTATTAGTTTGGGATTATTCCTGCATTTGATGTCATCCATTGAGTAATCGAGAGTACTCCATTTTTACCCCAGAATACGGAAATCTCCCTCACCTACCAGCTAGACAACCTTGAAAAGTGACATAAGGGGAACACAAAGAACATGTGACATCCAGAACTCCAGTGACTGTGCGCTGCCTGTCTGTCCCTGAGGGGTTGTCTAATATCTGGCTCCAGCATGGTCCTGGAGTCAGGGTTCCCTGGAAGGTAGGGAGCACTTCTCACTGCGCTCCTGTGTTTTATCTTTGGTGCTAGGTCAGGTGGCCTTCTGCATCTCTGCACAACAGCCCTCCTCACCAGGGCACTAAGTCCCTGATTCTGACACCAAGTCATCTCCTCCTGAGACAGGAGATTAAACTCCTGCCATTCAACTCCCAAGCCACCCCGAGCCCTTCTCATAAATCCTCCTCAACCAGAGTCACCTCCTGACTTTCTGTCTAAATGCTATGGAACATCAGACATGTAGATTCAGACCCAGCTCCGTCACTTATCAGCTAAATGACCTTGAAAAGTTATTTAAACTCCTTGAACCCTACTTCTTCACCTTCAAAAGGGGGGTAATAATGAGCATTCACAGTACTGTTTCTGGGATGACATTGATGCCATTCTGCTCAGTGAGTGCTTGCCCTGAGCTGGAGAAATCCTGGTGTGGGTAACCTTAAGAAAAAAATGAACCCACGTTATGTTTATGCCTAATTCTTCTAGAAGGAATCTGGGATTAAGCACTGGTCACTGACAAACCAGAATGATTGGGCCACATAGCCATCACTGATCCTGGCTGGAAGCTGGAATGTAGAAGGATCTGGGGACTGAGGACTTGAGTTTGCACCTTTATCAAGAAGCCTTGGCCTGAGTTGTCTTCTAGGCCATGAAAGCCTCCGTTCCTCACACCCTTGCAGGTCAAATCTTTCTGCCCCTAAGGTAACAAGAGGGCAGGGGGAGGGGCAAGATAAGGTCTCAAGAGTGTGGGTTTCCCTTGAGAAGGAGCCTGATAAACCTCAAGGACAATTAGGAAGTTGCCATCTTGATCTGAGAAACTAAATTATCTGAAGACTCATTTCCCCACCCACAACCCATGAGAGGAGTCAAGATCTAAGGGACTCAAACCTCCCCCTTTCTGCCTGGAGTTGGACTTGAATGAAAAGATAGGAGTGATAGGAGTGACTTGATCTCAGATGATCAGATAATTTATTGTCATTAACAAGGGAGTTGAGATGCTAACTACTCACGTTTTCCTTCTTCCCAGAATTAGTTCAAAACTGTCTGCCTCTAAAGGCATGGCTCCCGAGTTGCCCCACCCAGACCTAGTTCCCCAACCTCTGTCTCCCCAAGGTTCGTGCTTCTGTGACACACTCATTTGCACTCTGCTGTGTGTTTTCTCTGATGGCTTCATGGTTCCTAAGGACAGAGCTGCCATCTCTTCCTCCTCTGGGGCTTCCCCAGCACCCTGGACAATGCTGGGCTCCCAGTGACCATATGGGCCATGATGGGTCATGGGATGGACCAGAGGCCCCGGAACACATGCCCTTGGGGAGGTGTGCAGCTCACCTTGGTCTGGTACAGCGCCTCGGCCTCCGCCTTGCTCTTGAGAGCAATGTCCTCATACTGGGCCCTGACCTCAGCAATGATGCTGTTCAGGTCCAGGTTGCGGTTGTTGTCCATGGACAGGATGACAGATGTATCACTGGTGTGGGACTGCACCTGAGCAATCTCCTACAGGGCAACAAGGAAGCCTGAAGTGCCTTTTGTGAACAGAAGAATGTGCCGAGGTGGTGGGCCTGCCCCAGCAGGGAGCCCCCCAGACCCTCCCAAATAAACTCAAGCTGCGGTCCTTAAAACTTCCAAGAATGGAGTTCACTGGTCCCGAGGTTCCAACACTACATCTAAAACTGCTGGATGGTTTTGAAGTAGCCCAAGAAGAAACCAACCCCCATAACTGTCACCTGAGATCAGTCAGGAGTGCAGAAGGTGGAAGGGAGAGAGCCTGGCCACCACACAAGGGACAGTAAGGACATTTGAGAGCCCACGAATGGGCCAACAGGCTGAGGCTTGAAACTAGATGGTCACAGAGGTGGGAGAAAGGGTGTGAGGACTTTCACCTCCATCCCCGGGGGCTCATGCCTAAGACCCGAGGAAATTCCCAAGCCGCAAAGAGAAGACAAGCAGAAGTGAGAATATGCTTGGCTGAGGGTCAGTGGGGACCCCTTAGGGCCCCATGGCTTCCTGAAGGATAGGAGAGGGGACAGCTGGTGGCCAGGCTGGAGTGGATGGCACACATCATCGGATGTACCAAGATTGATGTCACTCTTGCTTTACTCTACAATGCTCCCAGCATCCCAGCACTGAAGAGTCCCTGGGTTCTTAAAGTTCCTGATGAGTTAGTAACCGCTCATTCACACATCTGTCCTTCCAGACGATGGAGCCAGGATAGGGACAGGAACTGGGGGAGACTTACTCCCTCATACAGGCACGTAAAGAACTTGATTTCTCTCTCCAGGGCATCCACCTTGGCCTGCAGCTCCACCTTGCTCATGTACGCCGCGTCCACATCCTAGGGGAATCCAGAGAGCCCCTGACATTGCCCTTCTTCAAGCCCAGACAGGGGTCTCCCAGGTGCTGGCCCCTCACACCCAGATCAGTGACTAGCTGCCCCAGAAAATGGAGTCAAGACACAAGGATCAAGAAGTGGCCCCCACCCGAACTCACTGCAAGGCCCTGAGCAGGTTCCTTACGCCTGGGGAACTCCTCTTGCCCCATCCAAGAATGGAATCTTTCTACTGCCTACTCTGTCCCAAAGAGAGTGTGGGAGAGAGCCCTACCTCCCTATGGTCAGCTACACCGTGGTCAGAGCTGAAGGTGAACCTGCAGCCCTTCTCAAAGCATATGCTGTTCCCCAGGCCACCATGGGCGTGGCCTGGGAGTGACGGTCCATGTCTGCACTCCTGCCATTTACACAAGACATAGGCCCGGACAAAGTGAAGTTGCTAGATAAACATCAAGGTGCCCCCAGGCCGCAAATCCCTCCACCTTCTCCGTGGCCCTTCAGCTCCAGGCCCTTCTGCAGGTGGTAGAGACTTCAGTCTTTCCTCTGATTCACCTCCCTCACCCCCTACACTCCTCACCCTGCTGGACCGAGGGACATGCATCCTGTCCTCACCTTCTTAAGCACCACAAATTCATTCTCAGCAGTTGTGCGCTTGTTTATTTCCTCCTCATACCTGCAGGAGAAGCATCACGATGAGAAGGGTGTGTGTGGGTGTGGGTGTGTGTGGGAGTGTTATCATGAAAGAAGAGATGCGATGCCCATGCTATGTACCTTTTAATAGATAGATATTATTTTAAATTTTTGCAAATCTTTCCCACTCAGGACTATGTGGCCGGCGTTATGGGCAGGGTTTGAAGCAACCTCCTCCTGGACCTGGGGGCTGGATGCCTTGGGTCTAGATTTCCTCTGAAGCCTGGAGAGTGAAAAGGTTCTTCCTCCTCCCACTCCCACAAATCACAGGAACACACCGCTGCCCCTCTCTCAGTCATGATTTTTGTGTCACCCCAGCTGCCTGACACCCCTATCAATAACTTCACCCCATTGCCAAGCATGAGTCCCAAGGAAGTCAGACTGTCCCCTGGGATAGGAGGAAGGAACATGGCCTAAATGTCTAGGGTCTGAGGGAAGTGAGAGGAAGCCCAGTGGAAAGTCCAGCTCCCTGCCCAGCTAGGAGGTTCCTGGGAACTTGGGGGCAACTTGAACAAGCTTAGGACCTGAGAGGCTATGGTATGTACAGCTGGGCTCTTGTGAATGGGGAGCAAGAGAGTCACCAACTAGGACAGCCTCACCACTGCCTGAAATGCTGGCTGTCCACTCTCTAATCCACCTGGCCACCCAGAGAAGGCCCTGATCCTGTCTGGGCAGAGGATCTCAGGACGGGTCACTCTCACCTGAGCTCAGTGGCCCTGAGGCCAGAGGCACACATCCCAGTGCCTGTGGGGAAAGCCCGGGCCCAGGAGGCAGTCAGCCTGGGCGCAGGGTTCCACTCACCTCTTCTTGTAGTCCTCCACCACATCACGCATGCTCCTCAGCTCCGAGTCCAGCCTCACCCGGTCCCCGGACAGCGTCTCCAGCTGCTTGCGCAGGTTGCTGATGTAGCCCTCGAGGATGGGCTCCAGGTTGTTCTTACAGTTGTTCAGATCCTGCTGCTGCAGCAGCTCCCACTTGGTCCCCAGCACCTGGTTCTGCTGCTCCAGGAACCTCACCTGGAATCCAGCCAACCAATAGTCAATGGCTAGAGGCCAGGGAATTTTCTTTCCTGGACAGTAGCCTGTGTTCCCTTACGTTACGTAGCCTCATTCCTCAGAAAATAACTTTCCTACCCCTTCCCACCCAGGTCCTTTGTCTGACTGCAGTTCTTTTTGGGGGAACAGCCACTGACGTCAGGGGGGGCCTCACTACCCGTGCTTGCCCCTCATCAAGATCTGTCTCCTATGCACCTGCCTGGACCAGTGTTGATGGTTAGCCTGATCCACCTTTCTTGGGTGAGTCCTTAGGCATGTAATCTGGCCATTCTGGCCTTCACGCTCTTAGGGACCCCTTCTCTGGGTTTCTGGTGGCCTGGCCTCTTGTCTCCTTCATCACTGCCTCTCCCAGCCCAGCCAGAGGCCGGTATCCAATTGATCTGGGATCTCGGGCCCTCCCATGTTGCCTTCATCTCTGGCTGCCTATGACCTCAGAGCATTTCCCTAGGGGGAGAACCAGCCTTTTCAATTTGCAGTCTATGAACATTCCACCATTCCCTTGCACAAAACTCTCCAGTGGTTCCACATCACCTACAGGGTCAAGCCCAAATTCCCTTCTTGTGCTTTTCCGGTGTTGCAGGCCTGTCCCACCATTCACTCAACACACACAAATCCCAGTTCTCCCCATTCTTCAGACAAGTCCCATCAGGCTACATGTGACTTTTCCCTCTCCTTAGGTTGCCTCTCTCCACCTCTGTCCTACTCATGCATCACTGCCCTACCTCACTGTCACCTGTGGTGAGCTTCCCCTGCTCCCCTAAGCTTGGGAAATGTTTACTTCCCCAAACCCTTCTACCCCTTTGCTCTTCAGTGGTCCTCAAACATGAGAGTGTCTCAACATCACCAGGGGGCTTGTTAAAACAGAGATTTCTGGGCCCTACTCCCAGAATTTGCGGTTCAGTAGGTATGAGGTGGAGCCTGAGAATGTGCATTCCCAGCAAGTGCCAAGGTGATGCTGACCGATAGCGGTTCATGGACCCCTTTTGAGAACCACTGTTCTAGCGTACCACTATCCCCATCTGCCTTGCCTTATAGTTTAGGGTGTATTATAGGTTATGAGTCTGTCTTTCAACCAGAGTCTGAGCTGGTCTGGGTCCCATGAGAGGAGGAGCTGGGCCTCAGAATTTCTAGATATCCTAAGTTGCCACAGACCTTGTCGTTCTCCAGGAATTCCCACCTTGTCGATGAAGGAGGCAAACTTGTTGTTCAGAGCCTTGATCTGCTCCCGCTCCTGGGCACACACTTTCTGGATCTTGGGGTCCAGCTCCACATTGAGGGGAGCCAAGAGGCTCTTGTTGACGGTGACTTGGTGGATGCCCCCAGGTGGGCACAGGGATGGGCACATGGGCCCCAGGACCACACTGCCAAACATGCTGCCGCCAAAGCCGCTAGCTCGGCCTCGGCTAAACCCATAGCCCCCTGCCCGCCCACTGCCGCTGGCCATGTTGAAAGAGACGCTCCGGGCACACCCCAGGCTGTACAGGCTCCGGCTTCCGAAGCCCCCGCTAAGCCCTTTGCTCCCTGCCCTGTAGGAGGGAGAGCTGCTCCCAGAGAGGACAACTGAGCATCCGCTGAAGGCCCCCTTGGCAGCTGCTCCCGACTTGTAGGTGAATTGGCGGCTCATGCTGGGGAGGCCAGCAAGCTGGAATGAGATGCCAACCCTTAGCTGCGATGCAGCTTACCAGCCTGCGGTCTCAGACGCCTCCTTTATAGGGCTCAGGAGAGAGCCACTGCCCTAATTTGTGGGCTTAGTTTGCCTGGAGCAAATCATTTTTTCCCAGCAAAATCAGAGACACTGTGCAAGTAACTTAAACCTCCCAGAGTACTAGGCTTGCAAGCCTTGCTCCTGTAATTTGAGTCTTATCTAATTAACATGGGATAATTAGGCTGACTGAATTATCCCTAGAAAGATCTTGAGAAGTTTGTCACAGCCTCAAAATTGCCCTTCCCCAGGACGTGGGAGTGAGGGGACCAGATTGCGGGGGTGCAGAGGGGAAACCTTTAATTGACAGCATCATCTGTGAGAGATTTCACGACTGTACCAGAATCAGATGGGCTGCACCCAGGACCCTGGCTAAGCTGCTTTTATGTGGTTAGAAAGAGGCTCCGTGGCTTGGCTTCCCAGGGTTCCCGGAGGCAGTCTCACGGCTGGCCTGGGCCATGGAAGACGAGCCCACCAGGAATCCAGGCCCAGTCCTCTGGTTGCAGGGCCCTCTGTGCCCTCCCAGGGGAGTCTCCTGCTCCTCTGTGCCAACCAGGCTGCCCTGTACACCTTTCGCTACACACACTGACTTTGTTCTGGACCCTCCCATCACTGCCACCCTTAACCTTAAAGTTATGGTATTGCCACCATTCACAGTGGCTAACACTGGTGCAGCGCTTTCCAACATTAAAATAGCTCCTCATACACAGAAGCTCATTTAATTCGCTAGTCCTGGAGAGGAGCTGTGAGGGTCCACCTTCCACAAATGGAAAAACAGGAGCTCATATGTTTGCTGTTATAGTTGAGGATCACATTTCATGAGCCTTTCTTTGTATGAGTCCCAGAGGAAACAAACACCAGGCCCTGGTCTTGAGAACTCCTTTGGCTGGTCTTCTGACCCCACATTCGAAGCTCTGCAGGCCTTATTTGTTTGTCCAGCCAGCCAGCCAGCCCTTCATGTGTTTGTTCATCCATCTGTCTGTTCATTTAACACACTTCTATTGAGAGCTGACTCTGTCCCAGGTCTTATCTAGGTTCTGGGGTCATAAATTAATAAGACAGAAACCTAGTTCAAAATTCTAAGGGAGAGGGTAGACATTTGAATTTTACCAGATCCTTGATATTACCAAAGTATATGACCCAAGAGTTTCACAATTCCCAATTCCAAATACATTCACAGTACATACTTTCCTCCATAAAAATGCAATTGTTTCACTAGGCAAGTGCTCAAATGAACAGTTTGCCAATCCCTCTTTTCCATTTCTGTGCAGATTTTGGCCTTATTCCGTATTATAACATAACAGTATGATGCTTCTACAACTATTGTACCAAGCAATTGCCAAATTCAACCTCCTCTTCTTTTTTATACAAAAAAAAAGCTGTTTTCTAGTGAAGAATAATCATTTTCGTGGACAGTCTCAATTTCACTATCAGCAATAGTCCTTAGTAATCTTTTCAGCCTTCTTTCACTAGACACAAAGGTTTTTTCCTCTGCACTTCACAGCCATGAAACAAGGCTGTGCTGTGATGAGGACCTAGAGTGTCCTAGCCAGGAGCACTCCCTAATTGACTCCTTTCCATATGGCAGTGTCATGATTCAGACCCGTAGTGTCTCAGCAAAACTGTTCAATACAGACTGCTGTCATGGGCCTTGAGCTCATTCCCTAAGGCTGAAAGCAAGTATTCGCACTCAGAAGGCTGTGCATTGTGAGAGTGCCCTCCCCCTACATGGCCTTGACTTCCCCTCTCCCGCACTGGCCGTCTCTCCTTGGGAACCTGCCACAGAGATACCCTGGAAAACCTTCTCTGATCACATCCTGGTCTAGCCACTCCTCTCTGGCCAGCTTCCCCAAACTGTACCGATTGTCTATGCTAACTCCCTGTCTCTACCTGTGTCCCAGGTGTGCGCCAATCCTCCCAAACAGCCAGAAAGTTTCCTGAGGACAAGATCCAAATCCCATCTTCCCTCTACTCCTCTTCAGTTACTACTCCTCCCTCACCCTCCTCGCAGAACTGGGGTGGAGGAAGGGCTCCCAGCAAGTCATGGAGGAGACAAAGAGATGCTTCAGTGACACTTGAAAGCATTTCTCCTAAGGACAGGATCCTCACATCTACCCTTAAATCTCTCCTAAGTGGCTTTTCAAATAATGGGTCCCTTGCATTTCATGTCCTGGCCCCGCCCTCACCTGGGGAATCAATGTCCACTGAACCCTTATCTAATTTTCAGCCCCATTTCCCACAGAGAGGCAGTGCCTCCAAGAGCCTGTGCTCAAGCCTCGGGGGCAGGCCTCTCTGAGGAATCAGCCCAAAGGAAGCAGAAAGCCAAGCCCTTCACCCTCATGAGCACTACAGTCATGCTGTAAACGAATAGTATTTCTCATCCAGAAAGATGGAGCAGACAGACTTTCTTCTGACACTGCTCTACCAGGAGAAATGGTGTGAACTCACTCCACTCACCACAACTAGAAACCTGGACATCACAGATATAATAAATAGAGGAAGATCTTAAAGGTGGAGAGAAGAAAGTACAGCAACTAGGGGCTTCAGGAGCTAAGGATGGTGGGATTAATGTATAAACACTACTATATATAAACTAGATAACCAACAAGGACCTATTCCTACTGTATAGCACAGGAAACTATACCCAATATTTTGTAATAACCTCTAGGGTCAAAGAATCTGAAGAGAATATATATATGTGTGTATAACTGAATCTCTGTGCTATACACTTGAAACTAACACAACGTGCAAACCAACTGTACTTCAGTTTAAAACAGAAAACAAACTGAGAGAACCAAAAGAAGAAATTCAAGTCAGATGGAGTGTATTCTCTGATCACAAGGAATAAAACTGGAAATAAAACATTTTTAAAAATTTTTAAAACACAAGATTTCAGGAATTCCCTGGCAGTCCAGTGGTTAAGACTCTACTCTCACAACCGAGAGCTCAGGTTCAATGCCTGGTTGGGGAACCAGGATCCTACAAGCTGCACACTGTGGCAAAATAAATAAATAAATAAATTGTAAAAACTTAAATTTTTTCCAAACACTTGGAAGCTAAACAATTTATGCCTAAATAACTTATGGGTCAAAAGAGAAGTCTCAAGGGAAATTTTTGAAAAACTTATTTCCAAATGAGGTCACATTCAGAAGTACTGAGTGTTAAGACTTCAATATATCTTTTTTGAGGACACAATTCAACCCATAACAGAGATCAAAAGCACAATCTATCAAACAAAACCCTCAAGTGAAGTTTCACACTTTAGACAAAAATTGGCTCATAAGACAGTAGACTTAAAACGTAAACCTAAAAACCTGTTGGAGAAAATCTTCAGTATGCAGGACTATGTATATCTGGAGAAAACTATAATTTGAAAAGATACATGCACCCCAGTGTTCATTGTAGCACTATAATAGCCAAGACAGGGAAGCAACCTAAATGTCCATCAACAGAGGATATGCAGTGGAATATTACTCAGCCACAAAAGGAGTGAAATAATGCCATTTGCAGCAATGTGGATGGACCTAGAGATTGTCGTCCTGAGTGAAGTAAGTCAGACAGAGAAAGACATATATATATGATATCACTATATGTGGAATCTTAAAAAGTGATACCAATGAGCTTATCTACAAAACAGAAATAGTCACAGATGTAGAAAACAAACGTACAGTTACCTGGGGGAGAAGTGCGGAAGGATAAATTGGGAGACTGGGATTGACAAATACGGACTACTATATACAAAATAGATAAATAACAAGGACCTATTGTATAGCGCAGGAAACTCTACTCAGTACTCTGTGATGACCTATATGAGAAAAGAATCTTGAAAAGAGTGGACATATATATACGTATAACTGATTCACTTTAACACAAAATCGTAAATCAACAATATTCCAATTAAAAAAAAAACTTTTTAAAGACTTTTAAGAAGAGAATAAGCAATGTAAAAGGCAAAATATGCATATGAAAAGGTTTCTTCGGTAATAAATAAACGCTAATTCAAACAAGGGGATTTTGCTTCACCATCAAATTAGAAAATTTCGATTACTTGGTACTGGCCAGGATAAAGTGACAAGGACTTTCTTGTAGAATGTCACTACTTTTTGGAGGACAGTTAAGCATTATAAATTAGGAACTTTAGAAAGACGTTGTGTTTGGGCAAATATTCTTTTCCTACTTTGAGAAAATTATTATTCATTTTTGGAAAAAAAGGAAATATGGCAAAAGATGTTTGGTGGTGGTTTAGTTGCTAAGTCGTGTTGGGCTCTTTGCAACCCCATGGACTGTAGCCCATGGACAGAGGAGCCTGGTGGCCTACAGTCCATGGGGTCACAAAGATTCGGACAGGACAGTCACTGAGCATGGATACACACCAGTGAACCACAGTCATGATTCAACTGTACTCAATAAACCTCACAATACCTCCAGAACTGAAAATTCCTAAAACTCGCCTGTGTCCTAGTTCATTATTTTACTTTCAGAAAAGAACTCTCCAAAGTACAAATTCCTTCCACCATTGACTTTTCCTAGTTAAGGAAAAGAACATCTAATCCTTGCCCTAATTCTCATTCTTTTTCCAGTCGAGGCTCATCCTACTCAGTGTGTGTGTATGTGTGCATGTGTGTGTTCAATTGCTAAGTTTTGTCTGACTCTTTGCAACCCCATGGAGCCTACCAGGCTCCTCTGTCCATAGGATTCTCCAAGCAAGAATACTGGAGTAGGTTGCCATTTCCTTTTCCAGGAGATCTTCCTGACCAGATAGCAATGAGTAATAGCTCCTGGCTACTCACTTCTGCCGAGGCTTGACATTAAACACACATCACATGCTATGAGTTGCAAATGAAGTTTATTGTGCAGACACCAAGACCACAACACTTAGATGCAGAGCCAACAAGAGGGTTATATACAAAGAAGCATGTTTCCCCGGGGGCACCACCAGGGGAAAGGCACAGGCTTTGAGAGGGGGTGATCAACAGAATACCCTTTGGGAGAAGGACCACCGAAAGGGCAACTGCAAGAAGGGGGAGGGAATGGGGCAGGGCTGGAAGCACAAACCTAAGCAATGCAGACTCTTCCCCTTGGGACAGAGGGTGTCACTGGCTCCAGTTGACTGGTTATGGGCATCTCTTTGCCCCACAATGCCATGAGAGGTGGACAACAAGATCCGACTTGCTGTCAGTTAGATGTACAGAGACAGGCATTCTGGAGGGGGAGGGTCAAGGGCGGACTCCATCCTTATCTGAATGAGAAGGTCACGCTGGAACTGCCGCCTTCAGATGAGCCAGAAGCACCCCTCTCAGAGCCATAAGCGCCCCCTCCAGAGCTGGACCCTCCTCTGGCGCCGCCTCCAGAGCTGTGTTTCCCTCCAGAACTGTATCCTCCTCCGAAACTAGAGCCTCCTCGAGAGCCACCTCCAGAGCCGTAGCTCCCTCCACCGCCACTTCTGGAACCAGATCGTCTGCCTCCAGAGCTGTAACTGCTGCTTCCAGAGCTGAATCCGCCTCCAGAACTGGACCCTCTACCTCCAGAACCATAACCTCCAAAGCCAGCCCTGGCGGCCACGCTTGAGGAAATGCTGCTGCTCGTCACAGCTGCAGAGGGACAGACCGCATTACACCTCAGTTCCAACTGCCTCGGCGCCTCTGCCCCACTCCACCCCCAGGACAGGACCACTCCCCCGCGCCCCCGCACTTACACACAGTCACGTTGCTGCTGAGGTCTCCAGACATCCTGCCAGAAAGAGAGAGGAAATAACTCTGGGCAGAGCACTTAGGGACTCTGCATACATGGTTTTACAACTTCCACCTACAACCACCCACGTCAACCTCAAAACTCAGCCACCGCAGCCTCACACAGCCCACTTTCTTTGGTGCTGCCAGATCACAGAGATGGGGACAGGCCCCATGTTTCCACACAGTCTGGCATCCCAAGTCATCTAATTTCTTGCTCTGATAAAACTGATCGAAAGCAAATTCACTTCTGAACTGGCAACCCATTGTTTTATTTAAATCCGTCGCAGGGAGTGTGATATGCAGAATCCAAGCCACACCAGAAATTCTCCAATGAAGACTGTTCTGTGAACATTCACTTCAGAGAGAACTGCGACTCTGTACAGCCTCCCTGACCTGCACCCACCCCACTCTCCCCTGCTTCATCTGAATTCTTTCCCACTTCATCTTGCAAGCTGGAGAGAGGAGGCCCGGCCTCCAGACAGGTACCCAGCCGCAGACCGAGCAAAGCCAAAGCCACTCCATCTCTGTAATACTGGCTCTCTGGTGGGCTGGGGAGCTTTTCCCATCTAATTGCTTCAGCCAGACTAAATCACCAGGGATACTGAGGACATGGACAAAGGTCTTAGACCACAGAGGAAGGAAAGGCTCCTTCCGGGAGGTTAACACACGGTTCTGTAATTCATTCAAGAAACCTGCAAAGAGCTAGATCTGGTGCCTGCTCTGTGGGCATGCCCCAGCCAGGCAGCACCTTCCAACCCACGACATCCCACGCTGCGTCACAAGGTGGAAGGAGAAGACGCCACACACCCTGCAGACCCAGAGACGTTTCAGATCGTCAAGGACTAATCTGTGTTCACACCATCAAAACTTTTCTCCCTTTCAGAAAAGAGAGATTAATTTACTGCTTCATTTAATTTAAAATTTAATCTGCCTTGTTAGTCGTTCCGCACTGATAAGCCTACAGCTCCACAGTGCTGCTCTGTGTCCTGAATCTCCCCAGTGACGTCAGCTCTCAGCTGTCAGAAGGCCCTGCCCCTCCCCCTGCTCTCTCTGCCTCCACCTCCAGCCCTGGCTCCAGGAGAGGAGAAGGTGAACCAGGGTACCCACTGGCCTCCTGGGGTCCTGGGGTCCCTCACCTGCACTCCTCGCCCTCCAGCAGCTTGCGGTAGGTGGCAATCTCCACATCCAGGGACAGCTTGGTGTTCATCAGGTCCTGGTAGTCACGCAGCAGCCGGGCCAGGTCTTCACGGGCTTTTTGCAGAGCCTCTTCCAGATCACTCAGCTTGCTCTGGGCGTCTTTGAGGGCATTCTCTCCCCGCTGCTCAGCATCTGCAATGGATTCTTGTACCTTCTTACACTAGGAGAGAAGGAGAAAAGGTTTCTGTTGGCACAGGAAGTGCAACCTGTCTTGGCAGAGGAGGAGAGGGAGGGAGCAAGGATGTGCAGGGTGAGAAGCCAGAATCACTGGTCCTGGAAGTGTGTCACCAGAGAGTTAATGCAAGTTACAAACAACTTGCTAAGACTTGCTGCTGTCTCTGAGCCTCTGTCTTCCCAAGGCCTCTTGGACTGAACCCTTAACCCTTTCCCCATCGTGACCTTTGATGCTCACAATCTAGGGCCAGTGTCGTTACCCCATTTTACAGTTGCAGCTGCAAACACTGATGTGAATGGCTTCATAGAACTTCTGTTGCTTGTGGAGTCAGTTCTCTGCCCCCCATTACCTCTTCCAGAGCTAATGCCCAAACCTAGCCAACCCCTGCAGCACTCCCTGCCCCTGCATCACACAGCCCGCTGTGCAAAGAGGTACAAATGGGAGGTGACGCCTGTGATCTTTGGTGAGCCATGACCTCTAGCTTCATAAGGCACTGTTCCATTTTACCCGTGAAAGCGATCAAAAAGTTAACACAATTATTTCCCTGCACTTAATCCCTACTTGAGAATGAGCCTTGAAAGTGAAAGCAAAAGTCGCTCAGTCCTGTCCGACTCTTTGCGACCCCATGGACTATACAGTCCCTAGCATTCTCCAGCGGATCTTCCCAACCCAGGGATTGAACCCAGGTCTCCCACACTGCAGGCAGATTCTTTACCTGCTGAGCCACAAGGGAAGACCAAGAATACTGGACTGGGTAGCCTATGCCTTCTCCAGCAGATCTTCCCAACCCAGGAATCAAACCAGGGTCTCCTGCATTGCAGGTGGATTCTTTACCTACTGAGCTATCAGGGAAGCCCCAAGAATGTCTCTTGATCACTCTAAAATTGTTCTAAGTCTTAATTATGTCAAGCCCAAGGTTTTTGTGATCAACATACACTATATTAGAATTTCCCTCTCACTCTCACACACACACACACACCTGCACACCTACACACCACCTACCACCCCACCCTGAGCTGCACTCAGCCAGGAGAACTGCAGCCATCCTAGGGCTTACACCCCACCTGCTTCTTCACTTGTGCGATCTCGCCTTGCAGCCTCTGGATCATGCGGTTCAGCTCGCTGATCTCCATCTTGACCTCCTTCAGGCTGTCTCCATGCTTTCCAGCAGTTATCCTGAGCTCCTCATACTGCATGGGAAGAGGAGGAGAGTTATCTGACCAGGGAGGGTCAACCAAGCTGAATGTCATGTCTGCATTTGTGGGAGATGGGGGACCAGTGCCATACTTGACTGAGGGCATTTGGGGTACTATAGACAGCCTTTCTTGGGAATGATGCCCAAATTTCACTAGACAAAACCACCAATAACCTTACTGTACACTTACTGGCTGGGCTGGAACGCAGCTCATTAGAAAGAGCTGTGGCTCTCCCTGCCCACCCAGAACTTGCCTTGCTGTGGTACGCCTCCTCGGCCTCGGCCTTGCTCCTCTGGGCAATCTCCTCGTACTGGGCCCGGACCTCAGCGATAATGCTGTCCAAGTCAAGGCTGCGGCTGTTGTCCATGGACAGGATGACGGTGGTGTCGGTGACACTCTGTTGCATCTGGGACAGCTCCTGCAACACAGGGAAGGTCTGGCCACAGCGTCCCTGCCCACAGCCACGGGCAGTGAGGAGGGAGTCCCCTCCCCCGGTGTCAGGGAAATGCAGAATCTCAGACTAACTATGTACTGAGTGGGAAGTAAAGTGATATAGCCACCATTCTCAGTCAGGTAGTACTGAGAATTATGGGGAGGGGTCTGCATTTATGAGCCTCCTAGTTTATGCAGCTTAATAAGTGCCCCCAGAAAGAAGCCAGTTGATGGCAAACGCCTTAAATTGTACTTCCTGTTGCAGAAGTCATGTGTGTGCACTTGGGCAGGGAAGGGGGGAGTACATTATATTTTGACCTCTGAAATATATTTGATGTAAGAAGAGAAGCAGGGTGAGTCTTTTCCTAAGGGGAGGTGGGGTGAGGGAATTTGTCCTAATGGAGCATTACTTCCTGTGACATCAGAGGAGAAAGTCCTTCTCCTCCAAGACCTACACCAAAGAAGCTCCCGGTGGCCTAGACATTGGTCAGTTGAAGTCAGCCACCCATAAACCCCACCCACAGCCCCCTTTCCCCAGTGGGAGAGGACTTCCTTTGAGGGGAAGGGGAGGTAGCAAGGGTCCATTTAAGAGCAGCCTACTTACTGCGTCAAAGAGCATTTTTGTGAACTCCACTTCCTGTCTCAGCAAGTCCACCTTGGCCTGCAGCTCCACCTTGTTCGTGTAGGCATGGTCCACATCCTGCAGGGAAGGTCAGGGTCTCTGGTGAAGCTCACAGCCCCCACCCCCACCTTGCAGTGCTTTGTGTATGGGCCGGGCCCTGCCCTCTCTCTGCTACTCCTCCACCCAGTCCCCATCAGAGCTCTGATGGGACCGAGCTTTGTCAACCATTCTCTCCTTCCCGCTTGATATGCTCTGTGTTTCCACCAAAGAGCATAACAGCCTCCGTGTCTTTTAACAGTCCCCAACTCTCCCATCCCATCTATCCATCCCACCTCTTCTGGATTTCACACCAAAGCCTCTGCAGAAACCAGGCTGAGAACCCACGCTTCTGCCTTCAGGTTCAAACCTTTGTCAGCCCAACTGACTACATCTTTAAGCAGGCAATCTAAGAAAGTCCCGAGCCTTCCTCGGCCCTTTAGAAAACAGATCAAGTGCTTTCTATGGTCATAGCTTTCAAGATCCAATACAGTGAGTAGGTAATTGATGGGAAATGTCCTAGCAAAAGCACAGAAATTGCCTGAAGCTTGAACTACAGAGACACCTTTATTTCCATGAGAACCAGCCATAGATATGCTTCACCCTTCCTCTGGCTCATGCTTTTTCACTCAGAGGTGTGCTCCAGCTTGTCCATCTGGGCACAATGGGCTCTGATGCATCCTCATTCCCACCCCAACCATGACATCCTCTCACTCACCTTTTTAAGTGTCACAAACTCGTTCTCAGCAGCTGTGCGCTTGTTGACTTCATCCTCATACCTGTTAGTACCCAAGGACACTGCAGTTAGATTAGTACTAGTTTGTTTCCCTTTTTCTTCTCCTTTTCTTACTGGATTGACCCAAAATACTCCATTTCCTGGGACTATTAAAAAACACTTTTGTCTAAATTGAAATGATGATAACCCAGAGGAGGATGCTTTTCTATAAATTAACCATCAAACTTGTCAAAAACATGATCTTTAAAGCCCTAAATGTCTTCCTCCCAAACAATCAGCAAAGATACAGAAGGCTCTCCCCTTTATCCCCACAAATGCAACAGAGAGATGAGTGGTTTTCTGGGGCAATGATTGGATGGGCTCAAATCAACGTTTATCTCCACTTAGTTTTTACTCTGCCACTTACTTCTTCTTAAAATCCTCAAGAAGATCCTGCATGTTGTTCAGCTCTGACTCTTGTGACATTCTTTCTGAAGAAAGCTTGTCCAAATGACTCTGAAGTTGGCTGATGTACCCCTGGAAGAGGGGTTCCAGGTTGGTGGTACGGGTGCCCACATCGATTTGTTGTAGCAGTTCCCATTTGGTCCGCAGCACCTGGTTCTGCTGCTCCAGGAATCGCACCTGTGGGGACCAGAAGGAAAGCACATGAGCTCTGGGTTGTCCTTCCCACCGATAGGCCAGGGTCAGCTCTGATTCTCCTTTGGGAGATAGGGAAAACCACGTGGCTTCATCCTCACCAGCTGCGTGCCGGATCATGCTGGGCAGAGATTCTGAGCTCTGTCTCCACACTTGGAAAGTTCTGTAGGCTCCTAAATGTTACATCTGGCATTCTCCACACAGAGAACTCTTTTTCCTACTTTCTCACCCACTATTTCATTTGCAGGTGCTTTCAAAACTCCAGGCCATCTCCCTCCCTGATCCTACTTGAATTTCCAGCAAAGGTCCCATAAATTCTGGGGAAAACCAAAAGCAAGCTTTCACTGGCACTGCTCCTAAGGGCTATGAGTATAAGGGCAAGGTTCCTCCATCTGATTTTTAAGAGCCTTGTAAATTTCTTAGACAGGTTCCTCTGCCTTGAAATGGGAGAGAACCTATCACACTCCAAAGTGACATCAGTTAAAAATGTTGTGGTTTATAAAACTAAAAAAGCTTCTCTTGAAGGCAGAAATTTATTCATTCCTAAACAGATATTTCAAGCTTAGCTTCCCAGAATTTAATAGAGCAATAACTTCTAGGGAAGGAAGAACAGTCTCAGAAGACGTTTTACCAACCCCCTCTAAAACACTTGGTTTGAAATAGTCCATTTCTTGTCTGTCAGTTTTTTAATAATTTTCAGAATTTTCCATTAGTATTGTTTGTTTAGGCTAAGACAATAAAGCCAAAGTCACAATTAATTCCCAATCACAGACTATTATGGAACATGGCACCATGAAGCCTGCATCTTTCCCCTGTGGATACTGCCAATTACCCAGGACAGTGTGAGTGCACTTGCTGCTGCTGCTGCTAAGTCGCTTCAGTCGTGTCCGACTCTGTGCGACCCCACAGACGGCAGCCCACCAGGCTCCCCCGTCCCTGGGATTCTCCAGGTAAGAACACTGGAGTGGGTTGCCATTTCCTTCTCCAATGCATGAAAGTGAAAAGTGAAAGTGAAGTCACTCAGTCATGTCCGACTCTTAGCGACCCCATGGACTACAGCCCACCAGGCTCCTCAGTCCATGGGATTTTCCAAGCAAGAGTACTGGAGTGGAGTGCCATTGCCTTCTGCGGACTGCACCTATGGCTCATTAAAAAATGAATCTTTATCATTTGCTTTTCAGTTAGCACTAGAAGCAGGGCATCCTGAGCCTTAGATGAAGCCAGCTTCTAATGACTCACCTTGTCGATGAAGGTGGCAAATTTGTTGTTGAGAGCTTTGATCTGCTCCCGCTCCTGAGACTTCACGTTCTGTATCTCCGGGTCAACTTTCACATTGAGAGGCTGCAGGAGGCTCTGGTTGATAGACACTTCGTGGATACCTCCACCAGGGAATCCTCCAGGGCCGAAGCCACCAGGACCCCCGAAGCCACCAGGACCCCCAAAACCTCCAAAGCCACCACCACCTCCAAAGCGGCCTCCACCAAAACTGCCTCCTCCAACGCCGAGGCCGCCTCCAAAGCCACTTCCTCTGCCACCAAATCCTCCATAGGAGCCAAAGCTTCCACCTCCTCCAGACACGCTAATGGAGGTGCTCCTGGACCCTCCAAGGTTAATGAGACTCCGACTGCTGAAGCCACCTCCGCCGAATCCGCCTCCGCCAAAGCCCCCGCTGCCACCACCATGACGGCTCAAGCAGGAGGAGCTGGTTCCTAATAGCCGGCTTCGACCGGAGACCACGGCCGAGCCGCTACTGAAGCCCCGGAATCCTCCTCCACCTCCTCCTCTTCCTCGAGACTGGTAGGAGATCTGACAGCTCATGATGCCTTTGCCCGGAGAGGGAAGGTGCAGGTTCCCGAGAGGAATTCCGGTGGGAGACTCAGTGCTGCTGTTGGAAGACTGTCATGGTCCCCTTTTATACCCGCCAACTAGGTGTTGTTGCGCATGGGTGTGGGCCCACGTATGCAAGGGTTTGGTCTGCCTGGAAGCTATTCCTGGTGAGTGATTATCAAGCTAATAGCCATTTAAAAATCTATTCATCAGCTCCCTCCTAGAACTTGCTTTGATTGCAAACTTCTGTTTATCTGAACATCTGTCACACCATTCGATTTTTGTAAAATCATCAAAAGAGGAGGTCAGGATGAGTTTCTCAATCTGGAAAAAAAAAAAAAAGGCATTCTGCTGAATGCTGCTCCCTGCTCTGGACCAATCCAAGGGAGGCCAGCTGCCCCTAGGGCCTCTGGAGGCTCGCCACCCAGTTCCACTGATGGAAGAGATGACAGGCTTAGAGACTTCAGAGGCTCCTCAATACTAGCCTCAGTGTTCCCCCTTGCTTTTTCTTCTGTGCCAGGAAGAGTCTCAACAAGGCATTTTTCAGAGCATGAATGCGATGTGGGGAAACACACAACCTGTCCCAGAAAGAAGTTGACCAAGGGTGCTTCAAAAGAGTTGTCAGTTTTCAGGCTTCCCTGGTGGTCCAGTGGTTGAGATTTCACCTTCTAATGCAGGGGGTGAGGGCTCAGTCCCCTCTTGAGGAGCTGAGATACCACATGCCTCATGGCCAAAAAGCCAGAACATAAACAACAGAAGCAATACCTTAACAAATTCAATAAAGACTTTTTGAAATTTTTTTTAAAAAAAGAAGAGAATAAAGAAAAAAAGTTGTCAGTTTGCAAAATATCTTAACTGTTCCCTTCCCATGCCACACCAGGACTCCACAGTAGCCAGTCACTGAGAAGAGGAGAATATTCCTTCCTGCAACCAGGTCTTTATAACTATCAACTCCATGATTTCTCTACATGAAAACCCAGAGAATGAGGGGCTTCAGGGAAGTTCCTCTGTCCCTGGGTCTGTCTAACTCTAGGTACACAACAAAAGATTGCAATCATAGGCTTTATCCAACTCCAAGATCCAAGGGTACATTGATTCAGCCATTTAGTAATCATGTACTACTTGGTGATCATGCTAAGCAGTTTGGAGGCTGGACTCTTCAATGATACCCAGAGGTGAATGAATATCAGAAGACCCATCAAGTCACCAAGTACACACAGTCTCCAGGCTTAAACTCAGCCGAGGTGCTTCCTTGGTCTACGTGGCCATGTACACGGGAGACGCAGTATGCAGTACTAGAATGGAACTCAATGTCAAACATTCTGGATTTGAGTCCCCAGTGTTCCCATTTACTGGCTCTGTGACTTTGAATTAAATGCTATGTTTCTCTATTCTTACCTATAAAGTAGAAGTTCATTCGAACTGTTTTGAAAACCATGATACACGATACAAGTGTTAGGTCTCATTACTATTTCGGGTGACGCATAGATACCTTCTTTTCCTTTCACCCTTAGCGTCGTATTCTCCCTTCTGATGGCTATGACTGTGCACCTCCACAACCATGCCACAAGTTACAGATTTCCCTAGGATTTCTCAGATCCTAGGGCAGAGTTAGCATAAAAGAATGTAAAAAACATACACTTTGAGACTAAGTCCCAGTTTCATTGTATTTGAGTTAAATGACCTTGGATAATTCATAATCCTCTTGAAGTCTTGGTTTCCTCATCTATAAAAGTAAGAAGAAGAACATGGCTATCGTAAGAGCAGAACAAGATAAGCTCCTGTGCTATGCATAGTTCCTAGTTAATAGCAGAAACTCAGTAAGTGTTATTTACCTTCTCACACCCCCTCCCCCAAGTCTCCAATCCTATGTCTCAACTAAGTGGCCGAAGTAGGGAGGAGATGGATGAAACACTGAGCTATTCAGGATATTTGGTTTGCAGTAAGACAACACTGAAATGAGTAAATGAATGTGTCTGCTTGACTTTTTTCCCCCAGTCTGCCTTAATCATGCATATAAACCATAGGCTAAAAGCTTTAGCGTGAACCCCAATCCAATGTCAAATGTTATCTGCAGGTATCCGAACAATGCCCTAACGGTCCGTTACACCACTGTGACTGTGCCAAGGCCATGCCAGACTTGGTGGGCTTGGGGGAGGGGAGTTCTTAATCCTCCGAGAAGGAAAGGAACAAAAATCTGTGGCGCTTCTACCATGTTCCAGGCTTGTGCCAAGCACACAGCCTAGCCTCCATGCTATACTGCTCTGTAAGCCACCCCGACTGACTCTCTCTCCCATGCTCACTTCAGGGTACCTTCCCTTTCTAGATCTATTTGCGAGGTTTTGAAAATCAGGTTTAAGAAGGAAGCACCCTCCTCTTTTCTTGAAACATGAAGGGTAGAATTAATGCAGATTGTATGTTTTAGAACATACTTTATTTCCAATTAAAATTTTACCTTTTATATGATCTGAATATGCTCTTCTAGATAACCTGTTTTCCATTCTTTAAGGCAGTGAAATCCAAGTTAAGACTCTTGGTTCTGGTTATGATTTTGTGAGTGACTTCCATACAGCCCTCAATTTCTTCATCTATAAGATGAGAACATTTATCCTACATGCCTAATGGGCCAGAACAACACTAACCTCTTGGTATAAAGGGTTTTAAGCTTTGCTACCTCTGAGAACAGAACAGAGATCCTGTCGGATAAAGTCCTTCTTCTGGCTCCTCAATTCTTTCAACGAGTTGCCGGCAAGCCCAAGCCTCTAAGTGTTTAGTTTTTCAAAAGCACATCCTTTGGCCAGTGGAGCAGGAAAGCAAACTCAGTGTTAAGCAAAAAAGGGGTGAACTGTTTAGCCAGTAGGAAATTGGAATGGATGCTAGCCTCAGATTCCCCCACTGGAACTTAATTTCCCCCTCCCTAAACTCCATACCTGCCTGTGTATCTCTCTCACAGTCCCATCGCCATCTTCCTTGGGTTACATTGAGCTGCATCCTTGGGCTTCCACAGGGAAGAATATCACTTCCTTTCCTGCTGTTGTGGCCTCAGGTGTCCCATGCAGTTCTAGTATTCTAACTGGGAATTTTCTCATTTCCAGCAGATCTGACCAGACAATGCAAGGTTACACATCCCAGCTTTGTTTTCCATAGACTCAACCAATAGCTGAATGAACTCAGCTCCTGTTTATTCATGCTACCTACAAGTCACTGGACGTGTGCCTTGTGGGCTAAAATGCTATCTAGTTAATACTATCACTCCAAAGTGTGTGCCTGTGTGTTCTCACCCGTAATATGTCTTCACTCACACAGAAAGAGCCAAAAAAGGGTCTTCATGAAAAATTCATGTTGTCCCCACCGCTTGTTCCAGCTAAGCTATTTTCTAAACTAAGTTCTCCCCCTTCTCTGGCATCAATATTCTTGCTTACCCATTATCCATATAATCACCCTGAAATGGAAGGATAAGACAGCCATCAAACTCCCCCTCCTATCCTGGTTAAGATTTCAGAAAATTAGAGTCATCATCATTATACTACTCACTGCTTCCCCACAGTTCAGAGATTTCCCCAGGTTTCCCCAGATTCAATCTGCCCCCCTTCTTAATCAGCCCCTCACTTTTGGGAAGCCTTCCTACTAATCCCAGATTGCGCTGCTGCCACTCACAGCTACAGCTCACCTGCTGTGCCTCTACCTGGGAACCGCCATTTCTTCAGCAGGTCTCTGTGCCACGTGCCCACTGGAAGATGCTTCCATTCGGATGCTTTCAGCCCACACTTTTCCTCCTACCCCTAGCTTCCATCTCAATTTTCCCTATCATTTTAAGCTGCCGCCATCTTTTATCTCTTTCAAGGCTTCTGTGTTGGGTTGGCGCAGAATAATACTGGGAGGAAGCAAGTGAAGAAATACTGTCCCCCTTTTAAAAAGTGAGAGAGAGAAAGAGAAAATAATGGTGGGGAAAAAGTGGAATTGTAGAAGCCCAAATTCAAGAGACTCTTGCTCTTCAGTCTAACAACAAAGTTCTTCGAGATGCCTTCAGAACTGTAAGCACTGGGATGCCTTGTTTTGGAAGAAATGGCCAAAGGTCTTGATTCTATTTGGTACCTTTGCTACAGGGATTTTTATCAAGTGGGGAGAAAAAAGAGGATAACTGTTCAAAGCTCTCTGGACAGCTTTTTACTTTCCCCATCAAGAACCATGAGTCTTCCAAACTCTTCTTTTTTCTTTTTCCAACACTTTATTTGGAAAACCTATCAAGCCTACCTAACATCCACTAGAGGAGCAAATTAACATCCATATTCCATTGTAACATTTGCCATAGCTCTCTATTTATGTATTAATTTTTTTTAATTCTTGAAACTTTTGAGAGTAACTTACTCTCAGATTATGAAATTTTACCTTCAAATATTTCCTCATTCAACCTGAAGAATAACACAGTTTTGCTATATAAGCATGACACAATGATTGAATTCAGGAAATTTAACAGTGGTATGTAATTTTCTGATATATGGTCCATATTCAAAAATTCTCCCTTTATTCCAATTCAGTCTTTTATAGCTTTTTTCCTTTTTAAATCAGGATCCAGTCCAAGATCTCACATTCTATCAATTTGTCTAGAGACAAACTCTTCTTTAAAAGCATTTTAAATTCTGAAAATGCAAGTCTTTGCTAAAGAAGCAGTGACTGTTTACTGGAGCTAGTACAGTCACTCATGTGAGATGTATTAAATTAATGACACGGATTATATTTTTATGAGCCTTAGACACACTTGCATTCATGAAGCTAATTGTATTTTTATGAGCCATAGCTCACATACTGAACCCATCAGGCATTCAAAGCAGCCTATTTGTCCCTATTTAGCAGTACTTTTGGAGAAGGCAATGGCACCCCTTTCCAGTACTCTTGCCTGGAGAATCTCATGGATGGAGGAGCCTGGTAGGCTGCAGTCCATGGGGTCGCGAAGAGTAGGACACGACTAAGCGACTTCACTTTCACTTTTCACTTTCACTTATTGGAGAAGGAAATGGCAACCCACTCCAGTGTTTTTGCCTGGAGAATCCCAGGGACGGAGGAGCTTGGTAGGCTGCCATCTATGGGGTCGCACAGAGTTGGACACGCCTGAAGCGACTTAGCAGCAGCAGCAGCAGCAGCACTTTTATAAGGGAAGCTGTTTAATGAACTGGGAAGACCGTGTTGCGTTGTAAAGGTCAGGTCTCTCTGCCAGAAACTATCCATGCGACTTTGACATATCACCTCTCTTACCAGACTTCTCTCTTCTCACCTGTGGACTTAGGGGTCTAGAAACCAACAGGAATGGGAAGAACATCATGAATGGGGTCAGAGAAGCTGCAGCCAACTGACTCCAGAACTTCGGAGCAGCCCTTCACCTTTCTGAGTCTTGGTTTTCTTGTCTGTAAAATCAGCGGTTCCCAACATTTTTGGCACCAGGGAGTGGTTTTGTGGAAGACAGTTGTTCCATGGATTTGATTCAAGCACATTACATTCATTGTGCATTTATTTCTATTGTTATTTATTTATATTTATTTATATTACTATTACATCAGCTCCACCTCAAATCATCAGGCATTAGATCCCAAAGGTCAGGGATCCCTATGTAAAATGGAGTCACTGGATTATAGACCCCTAAGTGTCCCTCCCATTCAGAAGTCAGTCTGTGCTTCAAACCAACATTAACAAGAGGTAAAGCCCTGACTGCTGAAGCCAACTCTGGGGGAACTTGGAAATCAAAATCCACACTCTGCTTTTAACAGTTTTTCTCACAGAGGAACAGGGAGGCAATAGCAGCAGCAAAGCAGATAAACGACAGCCAGAGAGGAGGAAGAAGGGCAAATATCTATGACTTCGGCTGACAAAGGGGAGTTTTAGCATCAGGAACACCTGCCAGGTTGAGCAAATGGCACGATTTTCTTATGCCTTGATTCTCCACTGTGACTTCCTTCCGAGTTTATATTCTGTTTTTCGAAGGTACCTAGAAACAAAATTGATTGATAAAGTAATTATCTCTTTGGGCTTCCCCGGCAGCTCGGTGATAAAGAATCCGCCGCAATGCAGGAGCCACAGGAGACCCGAGTTTGATTCCTGGGTTGGGAAGATCCCCTGGAGGAGGGCGTGGCAACCCACTCCAATATTCTTGTCGGGAAAAATCCCATGGACGGAGGAGCCTGGGGGGCTATAGTCCATGAGGTCACCAAGAGTCGGCCACAACTAAAGCAACAGAACAAGCATATCTCTTTGAAATAACATTTCACTAAGGCATAATCTATTAGGTTTAAAATAAGCTACAGGGGTGTGGGGAATATAGCCAATATTTTATCATAACTATAAATTCAATATAACCTTTAAAAGTTGTGAACCACTGTATTATACACCTATAACATATAATATTGCACAGCAACTATGCTTCAATAAGAAATAAAAACACTACTGATAGTTCAGTTTAAAGAAGGAAACAAATAGCATTTCACCACCTCCAAATTCTGACTCGAGCAGCTAAAATTCCAGTCTACTGCTTCTCCTTTTATTCTTTCTCTCTCCTTGGTGTCAGAGGTCACTAGCAGACCCGGGAGCAGGTGGAGAACTTGACCTCTTCTTCTAGAACTCCACATTAGCCATAAAGCTTCTTCTTAAAGATTTTGAAAAAATATATAGTTAATTAATTAATTTAAAAATGTTTTAGATTCTGAGAAGAGTCTGTCTGAAATTTGGAGTCCCCGAGATGTAAAATCTCCAGAATCTTTCTCTTTTGGGGGAGGTAAGTACATCATGAGAAACGCTGGGCTGGAAGAAGCACAAGCTGGAATCAAGATTGCCAGGAGAAATATCAATAACCTCAGATATGCAGATGACACCACCCTTATGGCAGAAAGTGAAGAGGAACTAAAAAGCCTCTTGATGAAAGTGAAAGTGGAGAGTGAAAAAGTTGGCTTAAAGCTCAACATTCAGAAAACGAAGATCATGGCATCCAGTCCCATCACTTCATGGCAAATAGATGGGGAAACAGTGGAAACAGTGTCAGACTTTATTTTGGGGGGGCTCCAAAATCACTGCAGGTGGTGATTGCAGCCATGAAATTCAAAGACACTTACTCCTTGGAAGGAAAGTTATGACCAACCTAGATAGCATTTTCAAAAGCAGAGACATTACTTTGCTGACTAAGGTCCATCTAGTCAAGGCTATGGTTTTCCCAGTGGTCATGTATGGATGTGAGAGTTGGACTGTGAAGAAGGCTGAGTGCCAAAGAATTGATGCTTTTGAACTGTAGTGTTGGAGAAGACTCTTGAGAGGCCCTTGGACTGCAAGGAGATCCAACCAGTCCATTCTAAAGGAGATCAGCCCTGGGTGTTCTTTGGAAGGAATGATGCTAAAGCTGAAACTCCAGTACTTTGGCCACCTCATGCGAAGAGTTGACTCATTGGAAAAGACTCTGATGCTGGGAGGGATTGGGGGCAGGAGGAGAAGGGGACGACAGAGGATGAGATGGCTGGATGGCATCACCAACTCGATGGACTTGAGTTTGAGTGAACTTGGGGAGTTGGAGATGGATGGGGAGGCCTGGCATGCTACGATTCATGGGGTCGCAAAGAGTCAGACACAACTGAGCAACTGAACTGAACTGAACTGAACTGAAGAATATCTTTGCTCTTTCTGGCACTTCCCTGACACCCTGATTGTTTAGGTTTGCATTTTTGGAGTGAGGGTGGATTGGGGGAGAGTCTGTATGGAGCCCACCTTCCCCACCAGCCCTCCACATCAGCACCTTAACTGACTCTTAAACACTAAAGTGTAAGATGCTGAGGGTTTCCTGGGCTCCATTTTCCAGGGTGGGCCCCACACAGCCACACGCTCAGTCCAGGGCCCATCCTCTGAGGCCTGTTACTACAGCCATGACCTGGGTTCACTGTCCATACATTGGGTGCCCCCAGAGGGCCAGGACAGGGTCTGTACTTCGCTCTGTAGATTTAACTCGATGCCATTCACTCTGAAACAGAAATACATTTTTCTGGTAAGAAAGAGTGATGATGTGCGGATACTAAGTTGCTTTAGTCATGTCCGACTCGGTGCGACCCCACAGACTGTAGCCCACCAGGCTCCTCTGTCCATGGGATTCTCCCGGAAAGAGTACTGGAGTGAGTTGCCATGCCCTCCTCCAAGGGATTTTCCCAACTCAGAGACAGAATCCACCGCCATTCACTCTGAAACAGAAATAACGTTTCTCTGGTAAGAAAGAGAGATGACAGTGTCAGACTTTTGTGCTGGGATATTGAGGAAGTGTTGTCTAGGCAAGTCCCTGGAGGAACATCATTGCCAACATTTTCCCTTGCCCTGTTCTGTGCAGATACTGAGCAATCACAAGTCCTCTCGTCCGTGGGCAGCAGAGAGGAGTGTCAAGGACGGCCACGCGAGTCTCCCTGGAGGCCGCTCCCTCTTGGGCAGCATGCAGAGTTACTGGCCCTTGGAGGGGCCAGGAGTAGTTGGTCACTTCATCTGGCCTCCTTGGCAGGAGCTTAAATACCTCCCATCCCGCAGCACTTTGTCCCTCATGGGATGTTGTTTACGTTCCTGGTCTCCAATCTGCTAACAGTTCTATGTGATGAGAATTACTACAGATGGGGAAACAGGGGCATGGGAGGGTCTGCTGTAATGACACACGGCTTGTGCCCATGACACGTTTCGTTTTGTTCATCACTGGGATCCCAGCATTTCTCCAGATACCAGAGGCTCCGTGTCAGTGCCCCTCCTCCTGCTCATGTCAGATTCCCCTTCGCAGGAAAGCTGCTGCTGATCCATCCCAGGGGTGCTACTTCCCCTAACGCTGTGCCCCTTCACTCTGTCACCCCTGTGCCCTTGTTTCCCCATATCCATCTGGTTTCTTAGATCACCGTCTCAAATGCTCAAGCCATGTTTGTGGGTCTTCAGCCCACAAACTCCAAGCTGGGATATTAAACCGGAGCCCATGGAGCTGTCCATGGCTGGGCTCCGGGCAGTTCTGGCAAAACTGGCTGCTTGCCTGGGACTGTGAAGTTTCACTGAGAAGACAGAGCACAGACATAGAGAGCTCTCCCAGATTCTCATCAGGGCCCATGACCCAAATATCTCACACATCGCTATCCTGAACTGATCTCGCCTCCATGTATCATGAACCAGCCCCAGGCCTGACTCCCAGAACCGGCTTCGGCACACTGTTGCCTCAAATGTGCCAGCTGACTCATCTCTCTCAGGCCACTGCTTCCCAACTGTGCATGGAGGCAACGGGAAGGGGACTTTGCTGTGTCGGGATACTCAGGGTTTCTGCTCATACCCAAGAGGGTGGAGATGCTGGGCAGGGAGCACAGAGGAGGGGAGGGCTGCTATGGGTGTAGGCAGTCAGGGGGAGAGGGAGTATGATAGATTATCAGAGTGTGAGAAAGAGGGATGGTCCCCTGCCCCCTCTCATGTTCCAGGAAGTCTATTTGTTACCAGCTAGAAAGGACAGAATGGCTTGGCATCCTTCCCCTCTATACAAAGTGTGGATTCAGCTCACAGCCCCCTTCACACATCATTGCAGGAGACAGCAGGGAGCTGCCAAGGTCTCTGTAAGAACAAGTTTCAGGGGTCCTCCTGTGTCTCTCTTTGAGTGCAGAGGCTCAGGGGGGCTCAGCATTGAGTCCAGATGTGCCTTGACAAAAAAGGGCTAGTGAGAGGGGCGTTCACTCCTGCCTGGTCCCTGGGAGCCCTGCTCCGGGGGCCGTGGGAAGTGAGAAGTGAATCAAAGATGCTGTTTGGGAGGTTGTCGCCAGCACGGTACTGGAGTCACCAAACTCCCCAGTGTTGGTCTTAGCAGTGGTGGGAAAGCTGGGAGCGAGAGAGTGTCCTAGAGGCTGGAGGGTCATCCAGGAGCAGACACTGGGGTGGGCTTGAAGCCCCTGGGAGGAGCAGCACAGAGCAGTAGAGAAGTGGGGGTCGGGGGGGGGGGGGGAGGGGGAAGGAGCCTGTCCTGCTTTTGATCTCAGTGTTGCTGAAGCAGCACCAGGCTATCCACACAGTATTTTAACAGTTTCCACACCGTTGGGGGTTGATCTCTTCCTCACCAGTCATCCTCCTCCTGTATTTCCCACCTCCACTTCCCCTCTGCCCAGATCAGCAGCTGGGAGATGGAGCTTAGCTGGATCCCAGGGTTATTCTGTACCTTCCTGATCCTTGTTCCTGCAGGAGGTTCCTTCAGTCCCTCCCCTCCACAAGACCCTGGTGCATCTCTGGTGTCCTAACCTTTGTGGGACAATGGCTTCCCCAGCAACAAGTTGAAGACCATCGTATTCCAATGGGCTGGTTCCTGAGATGATCCTAGAAAAGCAAACTCTGCCTTTGCCCTAAAGCTCAAACAACCATCTGCCCAGGGACTGAGCAAGTCTCCACCAGTTTCCCCTGAGAGCCAGAGGAAGGACTAACACAGGGCAGCGGAACGGGGGAGGTCTAGGTTACCCTGATGATGAGGCTGTTGGGAGACGCCAGGTGAGGTTTCCTCACTGGTGTTAAAGCAGCAGCACTCAGCTCTCTATCTGGCCTTGAGAGGAGCACTTCTCCAGTGCTTGGCAGACCAGGGCCCTCAAGGAGAGAGGAGGGCTCCTCATTATCTTCTGTGCAGAGCCTGGTGGGAAAGTGTGAAAATGGAGCTCCTGAGGCTGGGCCAAGGCTGGGCCAAGCCTGAGCCACCTTGTTCTCACCAGGTGGTCGAAACACAGGCTTCCAGACACTGGGTCTGTAGGGTCCCTTCCTGTCTCTCAGATCTTCTCCTTGACTTCTGTCTCAGCATGAAAGTGACCACATTATCCCAAGAGAAAAGAATCCCTCTCCATTGAGGGGGAGGAAAGCTCGAATGCTAAAGCACCCTTGAAGGTGACTCTGTGTGCTGGGTGAGGAAACGGATTTGTGTCCCACACCTGGGTTGAATCCCAACCCCAACGCCTATTAGCTTCTTGACCTTAGAAGGATTGCCTATCTGTTCATGGCCTCTAGTTCCTCATCTGTACAGTGGGCATAATGGTACTATTCACTTCAGATGGTTGATATAAAAGTAAATAAAATAATTGGGATGAAATATTAAAATGAATTAAATAACACATGTAGCACTTAGCACAGTTTCCAGCAGAAAGCAAATGTTTCTACTTTCTTACTGTCTATCAGTTCAGTTCAGTTCAGTCACTCAGTCGTGTCCAACTCTTTGCAACCCCATGAATCACAGCACGCCAGGCCTCCCTGTCCATCACCAACTCCCAGAGTTCACTCAGACTCATGTCCATCGGGTCAGTGATACCATCCAGCCATCTCATCCTCTGTCGTCCCCTTCTCCTCCTGCCCCCAATCCCTCCCAGCATCAGAGTCTTTTCCAATGAGTCAACTCTTCACATGAGGTGGCCAAAGTACTGAAGTTTCAGCTTTAGCATCATTCCTTCCAAAGAAATCCCAGGGCCGATCTCCTTCAGAATGGACTGGTTGGATCTCCTTGCAGTCCAAGGGACTCTCAAGAGTCTTCTCCAACACCACAGTTCAAAAGCATCAATTCTTCAGTTCTCAGCTTTCTTCACAGTCCAAATCTCACATCCATACATGACCACTGGGAAAACCATAGCCTTGACTAGACGGACCTTGGTTGGCAAAGTAATGTCTCTGCTTTTGAATATGCTATCTAGGTTGGTCATAACTTTTCTTCCAAGGAGTAAGTGTCTTTGAATTTCATGGCTGCAATCACCATCTGCAGTGATTTTGGAGCCCAAAAAAATAAAGTCTGACACTGTTTCCAGTTTCCCCATCTATTTGCCATGAAGTGATGGGACTGGATGCCATGATCTTCATTTTCTGAATGTTGAGCTTTAAGCCAACTTTTTCACTCTCCACTTTCACTTTCATCATAGGAGTGGCTAAAAATGGCTAGGAATTCCAACACTGTGGTAATAAAATAGAAATGCCAGTATTGTAAAGTAAAATAAAAATTAAAATTAAAAAAAATAAAATAGAAATGCTACTTTGTAGGCTGCATCTTGCCACCTGACCATGCAGGCCTGCCTGAGTCTCACAAGCCCACCTCCCAAGCCCTACTCCCTGGAGGTCCCAGTTGGTAGTCAGCTCAGTCCTGCCTGGGTGTTAACCTGCCATGCCACTCACTGCAGAGCTAGTGGTAATGGTGCTAAGACATAATCCTTCCCTCCAATAGATGAGTGTTTCTTTTATATAATCCTGGTGGGGGATTTTTGGTATTTTGGGGGTTTTTTTTGGTGGGGGGGGGGGGGCTTTACCATGTGATATGTGGAACTTCCCTGACCAGGGATCAAACCCCTGCCTCCTGCAGTGGAAATGCAGAGTCTTAACCATTAGACCACTAGGGAAGTCCGAATGCGTATTTCTTTTAAAAGGAGGACCCTTGAATGCATCAAGACCTAAAGAATGAAGCTATAGAGAAGAATGAGAGGCAGGACTCCACTTGTCCCCAAGGGAGCTGCCCCTCCCAGGTCCCCCAGCTGCACCTCTGCTTATGCCCCACCCCCACTCCAGCCCCTTCTCCAGAAAGAACACCAGTGGAAGGGATATCAGAGCCCCCTCGCAGATGTCACTTCATCTCGACCATTTCCAGCCACCCATTTCACACATGGGCACCCTGAGCCTCTGAGATATTGCTGAGATCTGCCTGTGGTCACAAGACGAGTCACATGGCAGACCCAGAACTTGCACCAGCGCCTTCAGGTTCCACAGCCTCCTGTGAGCCCCACTTCTGCCCACCCCACCCACTTC